>NW_024545903.1:990714-1618928 GCF_018152505.1 Drosophila elegans | reverse complement strand
TAGATTTTCCTCCTCTTCGCCCGATTTTCTTTACACCTCTCCATGTTGTAACACATCGAATCCCGAATACGTGTTGTGTTGAGTTCTCGTTTCTCGGTGTGTGGGATTTGTTGTTCGTGAAAGACAATTTACAAGGTGATAATTTTTCCATGGCAGCGTTAAACTAACGCCGAAGATCGTTGGAAAAATAAACAGAGGCGGCGATCCGATCGCCTGAAACAGCTGCCGTGGCAGCCAAAACAAATAACTTTGATCTGACATTTCCACCATCAGCCATCAGCTGTGCGTGTCGGCAAATTAATCAATTCCGATCGCTTCGTGTTTATGTTTGTTTTCCCGGCCCTAAGTGACGCGATCCCATTTCCATTTCCTCCCCAGCGGTAATCCCCTGAAAAGATAATTCCTCTATGAGTCTCTGGGGACTCGGTTGTGCGTGTTGACATTTAATTGTCGGCCTAGAGTCTCGATGTCAAAATAAATAGATGAAAATTAAACGAACTTATTGGTTGGGCAACCTCCATCTCCTTCCATCTTTAACTATTTTTATGGTATTCTATATTGGTGGCTAGATGGGGAGGATGAGATATTTTCGGAAACACGCACTATTCGAATAGCAGAGGCAATTAATGCCAAAGCACTTTTGACGCTGAAATTCAAATTTTATTGTTGTTCAAGGTGGCGGGGGATTAGGGTGAAGGGGGGTGAGAATTTGAGGGGTTTCGAGGGTCGGAGAGGCGCAGACCAATTTAATTGTTTGACAACAGTTTTAGTTGATAACTGTTGAAAGTTATTTATTGCAGTGCGGTGTTTATGTTAAATTGAATATTAATAAACGTCTGGGGTCATTGTACATTTTTTTAATTGCATGCCAAAAATATTTTTGTATTTATTTATACCGTCTATCAACCATAAACAATATTTTAAAGCGTAATAACAAAAAACCTAACAGTTTTTAATGGTAAGTGAAGTTTCAATCGTTTGGCACCAGAGTATTAAGAAATGTGCCCAATAATTCCCAATGGGTTCTAAACACGCAATCGAGGTTTAAGTTGTTACTGATGATAGTCGATTACAACTGTTTTAAAACAGCTGTTAAACAGCAGTAAAACAGTTATATATTGAAACTAATCTTTTTGATTGGTATCTATAAAATTTCATTTAAGAGGATTAAAACATTATAAAACATTAAAAAAAAAACACCTTTTTCAGAACTTAGCACAAAGCCCTTGCTATGAGCCACTGTAAAACGATCCTCAGCGAGTAACTGAATCCAAATCTCATAAAGGACGGCTACTTTTTGGAAGGACTTTACCAAGGACTCACCACAAATCGGTATCGGAGCATGGATGCTGGGTAATCCTCTTGGTAGCCATTCCATCATTTATTATGGGCTATAATCCGGAAAATGTGCCACTGGCTGTCTCTCTCTCGCACACTCCCACGCTCTCTTTCTTTCGGTGAGTGTGTGTATTGGGCTGCACTGGATTGCACTATGCGTACGCGTAATCCTGGCTCCAGGATCTGAGTAAGGATCCTTTTGTTTTCCCCCACTTGTACTTCGATTTCTGTTTTTTATTTTCTACTCGCTTTCCTTTTTGTTTTTTTTTTTGTTGAAGCAGCCAACGTCGCGGGACAACAAATTGAGTTAATCCAAGGAAACGGAATAATAAAACAGGGAGTGGGGTCTATATAAACGATGCCCCGACCTGCGTGCAAAAGGTTGAGATTTTCGCAAGTAAAGCATTAATGAAAGGAGCGCGAAGAAGGGGAACAAGACGAAGGATGCAAGCGGAAGTTGTTTTCTCTACCCGCCGACGCGTTCTCCTAGCTGCTTTCTCCACCTTTCTCTTCCGCTCGCTGCACTCCACTTCACTTCCTTCCTGCTCCTGGCTGGGTTTTTCTTTTTCTTTTGTTGCACTGCACCGAAAATTCGTCGTCGCCGTCGCCTTCGCTTGTTTTTCTTTTCTTTTTGTGTTATTTCTTTTTTCGCTTTCTTAATTTAATATTTACTTTGCACTTTGTTTAACTTTTACTCGAGCGCTTTTCTTTTCATTTTACTTTTCCAATTTAAATTCCACGCCAAAAACTTTTGCCTTTCGACTGAGGGGGGGCAGAAAGCAAACTTTGGCCGCTTTTCGTTTTATTTCGGGTTCAGAGGGGTTAGCTTAGCACTTGCTAGCTGCACTGCCGCCAAGAAATGCAAATGGACGAGGGGTTTGGGTTTTGGGTTTAGGTTTGGGCCTTGGTTAGACAGCCGAATTCTGCGGGCGCCCACACAATTCTCACGCCTCAAGTGGCGACCATAATTACTGCAATCGTAATCGTAATCGCAACTGTAATTGTAATTCAATTCGCTCGGCCACCTCCTCACTCACAAACGCTGAATCACTTAAACTCCCACACTCAATAACGCACTGGCAATCACAATCACAATCACAATCACAATCGCAAGCACGAGACTCGAGCACCACGCGCCTTAATTGGCAGCCGCTAATCGCGCAATCCAGTAATGTGCGAATTGGCCAGAAGAGAGAGCAGCGGGCCAGCAAGCCGAGAAACCAAAGACCGAAGACACGGCACTGGCGACGTTTGAGAAAGGACTAAACGCGGACGGTCGCTCCACTCCGAAGCGGGTAAGACGTCCACGTTCGCCGCACACTCAGACGCCATCGCCATCGCACTCACACTCGCACTCGCGCCATCGGCCCGCTCTCTCAGAGAGGCCTACCAGAGCGAGGGCGAGAGAGTGTACACTGAGGAAAAAAAAACACTTTGTGTGAACTTATCTTTTTTCTTTCCTCTGAAAAATTACAATCACAATACATATTACGAGTTTCAGTTTCATTTCATTCAGTTTCAGTTTTGCAAAAATATTTCAGTGTTTCATAGTGAGCCCGCTTCCTCCAAGCGAATTGAATTACAATTGCAGTTGCGATTACGATTGTTGTGATATCTAAGAACGTCATTCTTTCGAATAAAATAATGGATCTTCTGGATCTCATGCTTTTCATAAGATATTTTACAATTTAGTTAATTATTGACATTATTTAGAGAAATTTATCTTCTGAATTAAATAAAAGTCATTCATTTTCTATCACTTCTACTAAGATCCAATTTTAAAAATTGCGTAGACCTGCATTATTTTTTTAAGTGTACACCCGCTGCTTAGAAATGGTGAGTGAAAACTGCGACAGTCGGCGTCGGCGTGTGAGTGAGTGAGCGAGCGGCGGAGAGAGTGAGCAAGAGAGAGAGCGGGCGAGGCAGAGAGTCGGGGAAAGTACGTCGAGTGCACACGTAGTAGTTTGTGTGTGGAGCAATTTCGATTCGTGTGCACTCTGAACTGCTGAACTGCTCCACCACCACACCCCCAACTCCCATTCCCGCTCATTCTGGTGCACTTTTTCGGGGTGGAATTGATATGTTCCTGTTACAGTTTGGGGGCAAGAGCGGCGGGGAAAGAGAGAAAGCAGCAGAGAGAACCGGTGAAGACGCAAAATGGTGGCCACCGCAACAACAAAAATAACAACGACATCGTTGAGGTCTGCCTCTCTGGTTGTTTTTGTTGTTAGCTCTTTGTTGCTGCAACACCAAAAACAACACCACAACAACAATAACAACAACAACAGCAACAACAACAATAAGTGAGCGCTGTAAACAAAACCTGCGGTTCGTGTGTTCAACACCTTGGCAGAACTGCAGTTGCAGCGCAGTCGCTAGCCAACAGAAGCATCCTGGAGTCCAGTTATTTCTAAAGGGGTGCAAAAGTGGGTGGGTGATGGTCCTTCTGCTGCTGCTGCAGAAATATTGTTGCATACCTTTTGGGGTGGCGACGATGAGAGCTTAAGTTGAGTTAATTATTGCAAAACACAAACAAACACGTCTCCGCATAAAAGTCGACTGTGGGTTGTAAAGTGCAAAACCACAGAGCGGTGGGACGTCTAATTGGTGGTGCAGACTCTAGAGTAGGTGGGGCCAGCAATGGGCTAAGCGGTCCAAAAGATTATATTTTGATGGCTGGGGAGTGTGTTAACCAGTTCGGTGGGTTGTTCTCAAAGGGATTTGGGGATAAATTTCTGGTTATGGTATATATTCTAAACCAATTGTACTGAAAGAGCAACACACTGTTAAAAAATATTGCAACCAATTTTGAGTCTGAAAGTGAAAAATAAAGATTTAAATATTTTTCATCTTAAGTATAAAATCTTATCTGAAGCGTTTTCCTTAAACCTCTAAGGATTAAACTGTTTCTGCTAAATTTGGAAACAAAAAAGGGTACATCGCAAAATTAATTGAAATTGTTACTGCTGGTAAATCCCTGCGTGTATGATCCCCTTCAAAACCCTAATTAAAGGATCGTTTTAAGCGGGTTGTCGTCCCGTATTCCCTTAAACCGAATTGATTGCAAATAAATTGAGCATAAATTGAGCGTCAAGGGTTGAAAAGATAGGATCTGCGATCTTCAGGTTCAAATGATATTACCTAAGCTCAAGGAACAAAGAGGTGCCAAAAATTCGGGTACATAAAAAAGGACTCTCACTGACAGTCTGAAGGACATGTGTGTGAGTTTGAGTGCTGGAACAAAGGAAGCCTTCATGATATCCTCGGATGAGCATTTGGCTGGTATGCAGCTTCGTTCTCAGCACCACTGCTTTTGATGCTTCTTCTTCCTCAACCTACTTCTGGTTGTCGTTGTTGTTGTTATTTCAGGCTCTGTTTATGTGCACACACACTTGCACACGAAGCAACGATTACGATAACGACGTCGCTGAGACGATGGCAGCGCAGCAGGCGGCATCATCGACAGCGGAACAACTGTGTGAGCACATTGGCACATTTAACAATGCCTTATATATACAGTGGAGGTCAGCAATATATTGTCGAAAAAATTAATCGTAGCAGACTTTAAAAAAATGCATTTAAATTTTCGAGGCTTTTTCTTTAGTTATTTGATACATATTATTGGTTTGTTATTTTACGGTTACGGTTTTAGTTTAATTAAAACCAGACGACTATATCGAAAAAAAATCATACAGTAATAATCGAAATATTAAAAAAAATTACAAAAAAAATTTTAACGTTTTAATTTTTAATCATCATAACTTTAATGGTTTTAAAATATATACGCACATAATTCTAAATGTTTTTGAGTTAGATGTTTTTAGATGTTGTCGCAATAGCTGCGTATTTGCTTCCTTCTTTGTTAAATGTAATTTTACTTTTCGTCTGAAAAATCAATGTTGCGATTGTAATTATCTAGGCTGCGTTTCTGCTTTATATATAATACACCAGCAAGAAAATAAATTATTTCAATACTGTAGTACTTAAATTGATGATAACAATGTTATAGTATTTTATTTAATCTGGGTTTTTAATGAACTATTTTACTCTGTACGTACAAATACATTGCATCGATTGATAAGAGCGTAAATGGCGTTCCATTGGTTTTCCCACCAATGGTTAATTAATTTAGTTAGTTTGTTGAGCTCAAAATGCGCGCTTCGCAGTTTCTGGCGTTTTGGATCGTACTCCTGATGATTCTAGAACAATTCATCGTGTTGCCGCAGGAGCTTAACACCACGTCTTCTGAAGAATTTGAGCAGCATTCCGGAATGCCACCCAACTACGGCTACAGGTCTCTTCACATTAAATACTCCCAACCTTCTGTGTGGAAAGATAGAGCAAGAAAAAAGACTAATACGCATAATATAACAACGGAACAATCAAAGCTGGCAAGAAGTAACCGAACGCGTTCAGACAGAATGCATAATATGCATAATATAACATTGGCATTATCACCAAATTGGTAATGAAACCAAATTCAGAGAACAAGAAATACTAATGTTGCTTTCAGTAAATATATCGACTTTTTTGCAAATTTTGTACATGTTAGCAGCTTTCAGTTTAAAATGAGGTGATAAGAATATTTGTGAATTAAAATGATGATTATTATCGCCAAATGTTTATTGTTTTAATGGTCCGAACGTCGCAAGAGAAGATATATTCTTCCGCTCATGGTTTCAACGACACATATCCTGACATTACCTAATGCAAATTGGCTGCTATTAAGATGACCGCTGCTGTACATGTCTATGTGTGGCAGGCAGGCAGGCAGGCGCACAGGCGGATAGGCGAAGCCGGCGGCAGTCGAGCGGTGTAGTGAGGCGAGGAGGCCAACTCAGCAGGCGATGCGTGTAAAAAGGATAATTTGTCAATATGTTCGTTCGTTCCGGATTTGCACGGCCTTTGCCGGCAGTTGCCAGTCGCCCATTGCCATCATCATTGGGCCGACGTAAATCGTTTGGAGTGGGACCGGGCTTCGTGTCCTGGCTTCTGGGTGCTGCCTTTGGGCCCAGTTTACTGCCCCGTTCCGCTCCGAAATCGTCCTCGAATTCTTTGTGCGCCTCTGCCGCTTATTCAATTGCTCGCTCAGTCAACGCAATCCTGCCACGCCCCCCACACTCCCACTTTTCCCGTTTTGCCCTCTGCCACATCCTGCCCCCTTTTCAGTTGGCTGCCTGCACCATTCGGTTAGCAATGGTTAATAGGGCTTAGGAGCAGAAATTATTGCCTTGTTCAGTGTGAAGCAGGCCAAATCGGATGAGTATGACCAGGATATTGCCTGCTCTTTGCGGAAGGATGAGGGGGTATTTTGGTATGGTGAAGAGGATGGAACGATAAACGTTCGATGATTGGGATGCATTGGATGCATTCGAGAACCCAGTGAATTAAGTGGTTACACTGGTCAGCAGAATTAGTTCAAGGGCCTTGAATGGCCTAATTAGGTGATTAGAGATATAAGCTAAAGATAACAAAAGCTTATGATCGTTTTCATATCATTTTGAAACAGAGCTTTATTTAATTTCTCGATTAGTGTTACCATATTTGCACATATAGCTACATTTTGGAAATAAATATGTATAATTCTTATATATGTACTTCTTTAGAACTGATCTCTCGTTTATTTTTTATTCCCTGCCACCCAACGAAGTTTGTCCAAACTGTCCAAAAATATGGGAACTTGTTCAAAACCAATTACAGTTCAAATCTCTAGTGGCGAACACATTCCGAAAGGACGATAAGTAAGCCAGGGTAGAGGAAATGGACGACAGGGAAAGGGAAGCAACAATCAGCAACGCCAAAGCAAAGCAAAGTCATCGCCAAAACCAATAACACAATAGACTGCCAGCCGCATGAAACTCGACCGAAAACCACCCACCTCGCACCATCATGGTGACTTCCCCTGGAGAAGGGGAGAACCGCAGAAGCCCTTTGCACTCCCTGAACTCCACTCTACCTACCATCATCCCATCCTCCGCTTTCCAATCCCTGTGGGCAGCCTCGAGACACTTCTGCCATCGTCGAGGACAAAACGCTGGCGATGAGATTTTAAAAGCCATTTAGAAAAACACCCTCAGACACAAAACAAATCCACAAAAATACCGACACGGATACCAGAGGATGCACCAATACTAGGGCCAAATTACACACACACACACACACACACACAACACACAGATACACACATTCAGAACTCGAAAGCAGAGTAGAATAAACGCAAAGCTTACACAAAAGTGGCGTTAAAAATGATGCGGAAACACGATGTTCGTCAGTGGGAAAAAGGGCACGAAGTGGGGCAAGGAGGCAATGAGAGAGTACGGATGGGGCAATATGGGCAACAGGGGGTTAAGAGCAGGCCGAGGACGACGTCGACAATGAGCCTTCGAGCGAAAACCGCTGCTAAAACTTCACGCTTAAATATTTTTCACACCACATAGCGACAAGTTTGTGAAGACAGGCAAACAGCGAAAGAGACAGACTCACCGCAGGAAAGAGACGGCACGACCGAGTGCGATAGAGAAGGCAAGCAGCTGTGGGCAAAGCGGAAGGGGGACTTCAGGCACGAAAACCCCACGGAAGTGCGAGGAATTCGCGGACTGAAAAAGCTCCAAGGCAAATGCCAGCAGTAAAGGGAAAATGTGAGAGGACAGGACGAGGCTAAGTAGACGGCAAATGTCTAAATACCCTTTTGCCAGTGCCAAATGCCCGGCATTCCGACAGGCGACCGCAGATGACTTGATGAGTGAGCGGTTTTCGGAAGGCAATTGGTGGATCTGTTACTTGAACACCGAAAGCAAATTACGGCCCCGTTGCTCCATGACGACAATTTTTAATGGACAAGTAACGGCTGTCCAAAAGAGGAATGCAAATCGGCAATCCAAAAAGCCCACTAATAAACTATCAAAGAAAAACCACAGCCTTAATAAGAAATTTTACTTACGATTACATCTTTCAAAAAAATGTTTTAATGGACTTTTGAATTTCAAGGCTTGGTTTCTTTAAATCCATTTAATTTTACTATAAGTTTTTAAACAAGAAGTTGTCCTTGAAAATTTATTTAAAATGTAATTTTTTATAAAGTTCATAAACTAGATTTTATTAATGAATTTATCAAATAACAATAATAACAAGGAAAACTAATTTGAATTTCAAGCAGAATATAATTTAAATATAAAAAAGATATACATATCTATCTCATCTAAAAAAAAAGTTCATCAAAGGAAATAAATCCTTACATTATTTGATTTCTCACAATTCAAAAAACGTTTGAACTTATAATGCATTCTAAAACTGGCAATTAATACTTAACTAAATTCCAGCCAACTAACGAACTGTACTTAAAAGTTCGAAATGCAGTGAATGCAAAAATAATTGCCATTGTCCCATTCAATTACAGTTTGCAGTGAACCAATTCTATGTAGTATTCCCAAGAAATCAATATGCCCACTTCTTTGGTTCGTAGGGCAACCGAGTCAAGAGACCGCAAAAGGAGGAGAAAGGAAAGCGAGAACCCAAATCTAAACCGAAACACAATTGTTAGAAATTAAAAGGAAAACTTTAATCATACCCGCGGGCAGTCGCAGCAGCCGAGCTTGAAAGGGGAAATGCGGGTTGGGAAGGTCTGTTTGCAACTGTCTGAGAATACAACGAAACTTTTCCAAGTTTCCGGTCGTGTGTACAATTTTCCGTGCTCATTTCCGCAGCCATTTCCTTCGGCACACACACACACACACCCACGCACACTTCCATACAGTAGCACAAAAGCTGTCCAAAAGGAAGCAGCAGTCGCCAGTGGAGGAAAACTCGCCAAGTCGCCTTGCCTCGCACAATTGTTGTTCTAAGAAAAGGAAAAAGGACTTGCAGGCAAACTTCCACTTGAGGTCAGCGGGTGGGCGGATGGGCGGATGGGTGGGCATGGAAAAGTGGCTGGATGCACAGCATACACATGTAGCGATTACTTCTCTCACTTGCTATGTAAAAAAAAAAAAAAAAAAACAGCCACCAAGCAAGTTAGGCTAGTCACTGAACCTCTCTCTTTCTCTCTGCTCTTACAGTGCAACTTCGTTAACTCGAACTTTGAAAAAAAAGCATGGTTCATAAAGACCTTTTCAAACCATTTCAACTTAACTCAAAATATTTTAACCACAGTGAAGTCTAAGCGTATTTTTATTTCCATTGATAGCATATTCCAAGTAGGCAAATTTCAATTTCTAAGTTTTCTATTCTTATCCATTAGAGGTGAATGAACTTAGGCAGCCATTGGGATATTTTTGTACTTTCTTAGATGTAACTACCTTTGAAATAAACAAAAATTCTTTACAAATAATTTATAGATTTTTATGAAATTCTTATTTAAGCAAATGCCTTTATTTATTTAAGGGAGTGTGACTATAGTTGCCCCGACTGCCTAACTATTCGGATAACTTTTTTTTATCTACTTCCTCTGCCGCTGACAGACGTGAGGGGTCCAAGGGTATGGGTTTTGAGTGAGATGAGATGGAGGGCAGAATTTTTGCATGCTAGCAGGATGCTGCGGTGTGCTGTCCTGTGTGCACAGTCAGTCAATCAATACGTCAGTTGGGCTCATCAAAAATTCCAATCACAAATTGGCAGAGAGTCGAGAGTCGACCGACTCCTCCACCATTTTCCCCCTTCCGATATTCCTCCCCACTTTCCTCGCTTGATTTCCCGCACTTCCTGCGAGATTGCGAGTCTGTGAGGCTACGAGGTGGTCGCAAGTCAAGCGCAGGCCCAAGAGCAGGACCTCCACTCACTTGACTGACCTCCGGGTGGACAAGGGGGGCGGGGGAGAGGAGAGGGGGTGGTTGTCTGGGGGCGTAGGCAATAATGGCATTTAAATGCAGGGTCACGTATCAATTTACTTGGTTATTAGTTACGAGCCCTCGCTTCGGACGACTTGGCCACTGGTCAAAAGCAGTCCCTCTCTCTCACTCACCCGCCACCTGTCTCTATCTGCCACTCTAGATAGCTGTGTGTGTGTGTGTGTTGTGTCTATAAGTGTGTGTGTGCCACCTCTTTTGCACCTCACTTGCCCTTTTGAACCGACGAGCAAATCCGGGCTGAGCGCTCAGTTTGTTGCTCTTTCCGCCCGCTCATAACGGATATGGCTTTGTGCTAAACTGACAGCACAAGCTCCGCACCTGACCCGCAGTCACCGCTTCGGGAACCACCCACTAAGTCACCCATTGAAACACCCACTAAGCCACCCATTGCACCATGCCACTTCCCAACCAAAGAGCAGCCACAGTCAAAAGTTTTTCACTTTTCAAGTTCTCGCTCTCGGTTCTCAGTGGTTGGGTCTCCTGCTCTCGTTGGATGCACCACATTCACATCCACATCCACATCACATTCAAACCAGCACCACCATAGCATTACCATAGCACCACCCCATCACCACAGTCCCAACCAGGCCCCGTTTTGGTTGCAGTTTCGGGCTCAAGGAGCAACTGGCAGGCCATCTTCCAGCCGAGCCAAACACACACGAATGGTGCGGCCAGGATACGATGCCTTCGTATCCTTCAGCTGAGAGCAACAGAGGCAGATAGAGCGTGTGGGCATATGAGGGAGAGAGACAGCAGGAGAGCGAGTGCTATAGCTATGTGGCTAGGTGCCATGCCACAGCGGCAACATGCAATGTGCAACAGCAACAGCAACAGCAAGAGCAAACAGCAGCAGCAACGGCTGCAATGCAAGCGAAGCAATCTGCGATACACAGATAATTGCACTGCGAGAAATTGAATGCAATAATTTTGTTGTTGTTCTATCCGCTGCATTTTTTAATGAAATTTATACATTTATTGGAATTTGTATACAAAGTGTTTTAAAATTATAATTTTTAATTTACCTCACAAAACATATTCAGTGTCTTTAATTTGTTATTCTCAAAAACAGAAATTTTTAGCACGATAAAATTATTTTAGTCAAATCAGTTTTCTGTAGGACGTATAACTATTTTCGTTAACATCTTTAGCTTTAAAATCGGTTAGTAAACATTATTTTAACTCTTTGAGAAGCTTCTTTTAACCCTTTACCTACAATCTCATAAATATCTACACAAAAATGAAATATACAAATTTTTGTCAGTTCTCTTCATGCATGCGAAAAAAAAAAACATTTTCTGAATTCGGCTTTCCATCGATACCTTGACACAGGCGTCAGAGCTTTGGGAGCTGGTGGACTCACCCACGCAGAGGTACCTCTCTTCACGAGTTGAAAAAAAAATATTTGCACGAGAGGGGCCAGAACCATTTAGGGTGAGCAAGTGTACGGTGGCTGCCACAACAAATCCCTAAACAAGCAACAACAACCGGCGCACAACACAACTTCCGACGTCGACACCCAGCGTCAATATTCCTAGAATGGCGGAACGCAGCCTAGTCCTCGTCCTCGTCCTCGTCCTCGAATTCTCCTCGTTTTCGTCCTTGTGGGTGGGCTGAGCCACCCCCCTCCCCCTCCCACTCCCCATCCCAACGAGTCCTGCCGTTTCTAGTGCTGCATTCTGCATGTAGAGCGGAATTTCCGGTCTAACCTCACAGCGCCCAAGCGGAAATACAAGCGGATTAGCTTTTAGATTTATATACTAACAAACACCGATTAGACAGGTGGCCAGGGTGGCGAGTCCTGATCCCAGAGAGAAAGCGAGAGACCGATAGAGAGGGAAATACGCTGAGCATGGGGTTCCCGGAGAGAAACCGAGAGCAATTTGCTCTATTCTAGAATTAGAGAGAGAGTGTGAGAGAAAGAGGTTTCTCTTTTTGGGAGACAAATGGGGGTAAGCACTCTCTGCACTTCTCTAGTCGATTGGTAACATTTTTTTTGTTGCTGCTGTCGCTTTTGGCATTGCATTTTAGTGTTTCCTGCTCGAAGTTCAAATGTGAGACTATTTTCGAATTTTCTTTCTCCATCTCTCTCTTTTTTATATACCTGTCCCATTTCTTCCCCTTTCTAGCTTTGGTGTTAATTTTTCAAATGCCAGTCAATTTTTTTTTATTTGCCAACAACTAAAAATTGAACTGAGAAACTCAAGTTAAAACTATTTTACGAACATTTTTTTTTCTGCTTCCCGAAGTCTAATATTGCACTGCTTGTGAAAGTCTAATTTAAAAAACCAAATAAAATTCTAGATAAAGGAGGTATTTTATTTTATTTAATGTACTATTTAAACATTTTATTGTTATTTCGAAACAGAAATAAAGATTTATTTAGTATTAGATTATACATTTTTGCAAATGATTTTAATAATACTAGTTTTAGTTTTATAAGTAAATCATTCAAGCAGAAATCCTCAAATAGTTGTCTAGCTATGTTGGCCAAATTAAGCAAAATATTTAGAAATGTTAAAACTTCTCCCATCAGCTGTTAAACAATTCATGTTAACCTATCCTTCTTTTTTGTTGCATCACAATTTTTCGTTATGATTAAACATTCAGTACCCATGAGCAAAGGAGCAACTTTGAACTGCCATGCTGCACAAATCACAACTTTCAGACTATTAGTCCGTAAATGTATGAAGATATAGATATAAACCATTTTTTGTGCGCTACTTGGGTTTGTTTGGCGCTCGAAGGAAATGGTTTGCCACCTTAAAAATTGCAATGAAAGTCGTCGTCAAATTGTCATAAAAATGCGATAACTCTGCTTTGTGTTGTTCTTATTGGTCTTTTTTTGTTGTTCTGGGGTGTGGTTGTTATTGTTTTTGGTTTTTTATTTTTTTTTTTTGCATGGAATTCTTCTTGTGTCTGTGGTTGGGGTGCTGTTGTTTTGACAACTACGAGAGCATGATAAATTTTTACGATGTTGCCATAACAATAAACCGAGCTTCGGCTGGCTCCGGCATTCCAGCGGCATGTGAAAAGCGCGCGCGGAAAATGCAGAACGTGAAAAACTAATAAAAATCTGCTGCTACTGCTGCTACTGCTGTTGGCAAGCTGCGAAACTTTTATGGCCAAACTACGCGCTCCATCAAAACGCAACGCAAAAGGGGTACGAACGGGTGAAAGGGGTTGTGCGTTCGGTGCAAATGTGAAAAGTGCAAAAATAGCTCAGGTGCAGGGCCGGATAAGCGAGCAAGTCGTCAAAAGGGCTGATGCAGGGGGATAATTCCAGAACCCCCAGCATAGACGACTTTTGTGTCATCCAGAGCACCCCCATGGCAACGCCATTCTATCCACTTCCGCCATTCTGAAAACTTTTTAAAGCCCAAGAAAAAAGTGGAAAACAACATTCTGTATGACAATGAACGATTATTTTTCATAAAAGTGTGCACTTTGATTGACAGAATCTGGGAGGCAAGGAGATAAACTGCCATTTAAATATTTTCTCTAGAAAAACATCAAGCATGTTTAATATAGGAACCGTTTTTGATATAAATATTTTATGTAGGACGATGTAGTATAAAAACTCTGCTTTTAAATGTCTCTTGTAGCCACACATTTTATAAAGTTTATTATACGTATATCATTGCTTGAACGAGATTATTCGTATTCTTATCAAAATTCTGACAGAAATATATGAAAATGTTAGATTTAAAAAAAATCTTCTTTTCTTTTGGTTTTGAAAACAATTTCTCTAAATGTTCTTACATTTTCCTACCAAAAAATAACACCTAGATACCTTTCACAGAACCCTAGCATACATTTCAGAGCAGTTTGTGATTGAGCTACCCAATTCGATTCCTCTCCGTTTGGAGATCAATCATCCAAGTCACGAGCTCAGTGCCCATTCTACATAAACTTTTTTCGGTTTAAAAACGGGGCAAGTAACTACATGCATATATAAGAGTGTGTGATGTCACCAAACCATGAAAATAGGCCTTTTTAAGGACGAGGTTTGGTCGAGAGGAAGAGGGCAAAGGTGGAGGTAAGCTCCTTGTTTGGCTTTGGGATATTTTTGGATTTTGGTTTTGCAAATGGATTTATAACCCCTTGTGTGATTTTATAGGCCCTTAAGCCATTGTTCAAATAACCCGGCGTGCCAAACCACCAACTCCTCCTGCCACACCCGCTGTCAATCTGTCCTCTGTCCACCCCCTCCCACATTGTTGACTGACTTGCAATCCTGGATTCATGGGAGGCGTATGCGTATCCTTCTAATGATATTTGAGGAACGGATGTGTATGTAAAACCAATAATAAGACGACCGCACGGAGCAGGGGTGGTGGTTGCAAATGGCTAGAAGGATGAATGGACGGTTGGATAGCAGGATATCTGCTGGGATACATAGATGGGTGGATGATTAGTGACTGGGTGGTTCGTTCAGACCGAAATGGTTAACAAGTGGTGCGTGTATCAATTCAATTGAATTTGCAAATGTTGTTGTTGCCCACTGATGCATGAAGGGCCCATGAATGCCCAGGAGCAGGATCCGCATTATTATCATCATCATCATCAGCTAACTGAAGTATTTTATGATGTATCCCAATGCCACTTGATGTTTGTCTTTCGATTTCGGGGGCAAGGGAAGGGATTGAAGCAAAAGCGGATTTACGCAGTTCGAGATACAACTTTGGGGGATGGAATACTTGCCAACGAAGGCTGAAAAAATGAAAAAAAATACGCAGCAGAATACGTAACTTGCAATACGCTCAGAAATTCAAAAGTCTTTCAAGAGTTTGTTACATTACATTTTTAATACCTTCTCTTTATTGATTTTTGAAAAGTTTAAGACAAAATGCATTTTACCACTCATGCGTAAAAGATGAAATATATTCATATATTCAGACAAAATACATTTTACCACTCATGCGTTAAAGATCAACTATATTCATTATAAGTTGATTTTTTATATCATTGATAACTTACACATCATTAATTTTTCTAGAATACCTAAAGGATTGAAGATATGTAAATCTAGAATATCTTATCAAAGATAATTATAGTTTACTCTGTACTCTCCCCTGCCCCGAAATAATGTTAACACTTTTTCGCTTAACCAGATCAGCGTTAATTAAAAAATCGTGAGGCGACGCAACGCAGCACAAAAGAAAAGTAAAGGAAGCGATAATAAATACCATACAGAAACAACCAACAAAAGCAACAACAACAATCGGAAACAACGTGAGCGGGCAAAGCAATGGCAACAATTCAATTAAAATGCCAAAGGGGCCTGAATGGCATGCAAAGTGCTCAGGGGAGCGAAATTAACCCCTATAAACTCGTAATATGCTCAAAATGATGCACTTAAAAATACATTAATCACATCGACAATTATGCCGGACGCATGCAGGCATTTGTGTGCGTAAGCGAAAGAGGAGAAAAACGGTACTAACAGATAGAGTGGGTGAGTGAAGAAAAGAAGCCGACACGTGCTTAAAAATAAACGGGGCTTCCCCCAACCTTTGGCTGGGCGATGTAAAAAAAAGGGGAAAATTAACAAGAAAACCAACCACCGTGGATATACAGAATTTCCAGCCCATACTCATAAACATTTAAAGAATTTATAAATGTACATAATTATATGTGGAATACTTTTAAATTTAAATTTAATCTTTACAAAGAGCACAATAGATAAAAACAAAAACAGAAAAATGGGAAACTGTCAAAAATCCTTATATCAAATTGTATTTTATTTATTTATCTAAATAAATGATTATTATTTATTTTGGACTATATAGAAAGTCAGTCACTTATTAAATATTCCATGCCCCTTATTAAGCTCTGCTCATCACCAATGTGGTTTTTCTCAGTGGAGACCAACTGGACCCCATTGCACACAGAATTCAAAGCATAAAAGCTTTCGTGTCGTCATTAAAAACTGTTTTTGCTAATTAAGTGCTCAATTGAGCATTCAATTTCACACACACACAAAGCGGGGATGAGGTGGCGAGAACGGGGGGAGTACACAAGCAAATAACAGCGAAACAGGGTAAATACCCACCGAAGCAGAACAAAAGCCCAGAAACAGAAACCAAAGCAGAAGCAGAAATATCAACAGCAAACAAGGTCCATAGCTTTAGATCCCTCTACCTCCAGTTCCTCCCCTGAGATTCCCCCTTTCCACCCCCTTCCCACCTTTTTCCCCATCCATTCTTCACCTACGGCCAAGGCAAACGAAATGAAATGAACGAAAGTATAACAAAGTTGGTTTATTTGCTCTGTTAATGCAAAATGATTCCCCCGGGGAGAGGTGAGGAGTCAGCAGTGCAACCACAGTGGAGATTGTCTAATGGGAAACACAGTGTTGCGTAGCTCTTAAAGAAAACAATAGTGTGTTTATATAAATAAAAAAATAAACTCGTGTATATAGAAAAACTCAAATAAGTAAAGATCATTTTAAAAGACATCTAAAAATCAACCTATAGAAAACATAAAAAAAAATGTAATTAATGCAATCTACCTGGCCCATACACATCAGAACACTTCTCTTAAAATCCATGGGAAAGGCTCAAGTTTAAGGTAATTTAAAGTTCAAATTTAATTAATTTTCTTCTCTGAATGTTAAACAGGTGGTATTTATTAAAATTAACAAAACATTTATATGTTTTAATTGCTTAGCTGAAAAATTTAATTTAAAAAATGTTGGGAACAAACTTAGAAATAATTTTCTATTATAAAAAATGAATACATTTAAATTAAATTACATATATGATATGTCGTGCGTTGTAAAACAACATTAAACGCAGAAAATTTATTTTTATTGAGAATATCTTAACAATTTCCCCATTTATTTAAAGAATATGTACAATATACAAACTGAAAAATCGTATAGAAACCAAAAATCTTGTTTGTAAAAGGAAACAAAATGTTTTTTTTTTATCTTAAAGAAATTTAACAAAATTTGTTACTTGCGACTGATTTCCCAAAATATTAAAATCGTAATATCGAAAAACTAACACTTGTTTCCGTGTACCAAAACAACCCAAAAAGAACCAAAGAGCAAAGGGGCGGGTAATAAAAATGAGTAAAGGAAAACACAAACAAAACCCGAGTCGACATAAGGGTAAACACGATTCAATAAAATTACGCTGAAAAGTATGCAACAGAAACAAGCAAACAAAGTGAAAGGGGACGAAAAAGGGGGTGCCGTGAGGGACGGCAAAAGCTGGTCTGAGCTCATAAAGCAAACAGTTACTAGGCGCTGACGAAGAACTGAATAAACTGGGAATGAATGCCAAAGCAAACGTGGCAAAAAAAAGTGCAAAGCAACCGGCACGAAGAAATACAAAACCGAAACCGAAAAAAAAACCAAAGTACGCCAAAGGAAACGAAGAGAAAAAGTACTTAAAAAGCTCACAAGCAAATATTTATAACAGTAAATCACTTTGGCGCTAGCACACATACACAAACAGACAGCGAAAGGAGATGGAGCGAGGGAGGATCAAGTGAAAAGTGCAATAAAAGAAGCAACAATGGTGCACTTAAAAATAAAAGTTATTTTCAAGCCAGATGGGAGTAAGGTTATATGTTATTTTCTAAAGGCTTAACTGTTAAAAAATTATTTTGAAATAGGAAATTGTTTTTAATTTCAAAAACATTTAGTTGGTTTTAAAAAATTCTTTCCCCATCTTTTTTTAATAGTTTTCGAATTCGTTTTGGTTTTTATTTTGGCGATATATACATATATATATATAAAAAAGCAAAAACCGCGGTCCTAGAAATATTCAATGTTTTTTCCTGTGCATCAGCACGAGCGAAATTTGTGCCATACAAAATGTTGTTGTACCTCTGTTTCTGTTCCTCAGCAAGGAGCAACTGGCAAATATTTAAATTCGTGCGCTAAAGCACACAATAAAAATGTAAACAAATACAAAGTAAATATGGCGGCGACAGAAGCAACAACAAGAGCCAAAATAAAAGGAGAAGAAAATCGCGCAGTTCGTGTCTTGGGGCTTTCACCTCCTTTTCCCATTCTTTTTCACAGTTGCACTTTGAGGGTTGATAAAACTCCAAGTCTGTCTGTGTAATATGTGAGTCCTTAGTTGTTGTCAAGTTTTTAATTAAATTTGGGACTGCAATTTTTGCCAACAAAAAAGTAACGAAGAAAAACCAAAAAGTTGCTGCAGCAACAATAAGGTTATCTTTCGGCAAAAACTTTTTGCCAGCCAACGAAGATCTCATAAGCCTGGGATAACAGAAATCTCTCACAATTAATACGACAGCAAAGGATGTAATTTGAACATGAAAACTTTGTGCTTATAAATGCAATACAATTTCTTTTGGGGCAGACGAAATGCAAATATTTTTACTGAACTGTGTCTGCAATTGTCGGAAACAAATTGATGCCTTCAAATTGAATTGGTAAATACAGAAATTGTTACGACCAACTCTATGTTCCGTTCAAAATTGAACAAAATAAAAACACAGTCGGTGCCGAAGGGATTGAACTACCGGCCACTACCCTCAAATAAATATGTTTAACCAAATTGCTAACCAACAACAGCCCTCTTGGAGGGAAAAAAGGACGAGTCAGGCGTAACATATTTATTGACATTGCGGTTGCCGGACTCAGAACCCAGGATTGAAAGCCCGAAACCCGAACCCAAACCCAAACCCAAACCCAAGCCTGTATCCGGGCACACATTGGATTTCAGTTAGCAGTTAGCTGCCAAGCAACCACCACCACTAACCACTGACACCAGGGCCACAATCCCCACGATACCTCGGATACTCCAGCCCTATCCCCAACCCCAATGCCTGCCCCCAGCTGCCCGGAACCCCGATCCCCAGAAACCACCGAATGAGTGGCACTTGCAAGTGTGGTGTTTATGTTCCATACATCAAGGGTTTATGGGCTAAACGTTTATGTGTCTGGCAACAACAAGCTTTTAAAGGGTTTCCATACACTCGCCCTCAGATATACAGCAGAACTTCTCTAACCTGAACTTCTATACCTCCTGCAATTGTCACTAGTTTTTTTTTTATCTCAAAATAATTTTTCAAAATGTTTGCAACTCGTACATTACTAAGCAGAGGTTTTTCTTCATCCTTCAAAAGATGTACATACATACATTCATAAACAATTAAAAGTTTTATGCTCTGTAAATAAATCGGACCACAGTTTCAAAAACTCTCAGAAACTCAATTAAGGAGGTTCCACTGTACCCACAAGCATATGTGCAGGGTGGCGCACTAAGAGTCAATGCCGAAGTTTGCCTTGGTAGCGCCACTTGAAATTTCACTTACACCCACACGGAATGCCTTTTTGTGCGCCTGTGTGTGTGCGAGTTGACGTTGCACACTTCGTTGACTCCCAAAAGACGCCCACACTCAAACGGTTGACCTCAGACGTCCCAGATAAAGGAGGGGTCGATGTGGTGGTGGGCTAACGTATTACAAAATGTATTTTATCTTCATCGATTGGCAGAATTTATATGTTTTTTCATGCCACATCAGCGCTTTATGTGTGCACTGAGAAGGAGAAGAAATGGCAGGGGGCGAGGGGAGGGATTCGAAAGCGAAGGGGAATCCCTTGTAAGTGAGTTGAGGTTATGTGCTGACAACCACGAGCACCACCATATGCATATATTTTAGCTGTGGGTGTGTGGGATAAATCAGCTGCTGCTAACAGATGATGATGATTACAAAGGGATGAAGTTGTAAGACTGCGATACCAACGAAGATGTAAAGCGTGTTGCTCGGAATGGAAAATGTCCTGTCGAAATGGGCAAGACAATAAACCGTTTTAGCATGTGAATCAATTGGCGAAATTTGTAACATTTAAACGCGTGTATGTGAAAATTGCACTTAACCATTTATAGCAATGTAGAATGTTTATTTTACGGTAAATTGTAAATTAAAAGGGGCAATAAAAACTTATCTTAATTAAAAAGTTTATTTTTATAGACTAAATTAAAATGTTGCCCTATAAAAATTATTAAGAGTAAACATTTGTAGAAAAATTTATTTTCAAATTCGCAACATTTCCGCGTAGTTCACGACAAAAAAAAAACAGCCACCGTTTATTAAATATTCACGGGTAAAGAAAATCACCATAATCTATGGCTAGAAGTCAATTTTATTTTGCATAATTCCCCTTGAATATACATCATGCACAAACTCCTCTGTCTGCAATCATGTTTGCCAATTATGCAAATGGCGATGCGACCCACTGTGCGTGCAGACGGCACCACCGTGGGCCACAGCCGAGTAAATACTCTCCAAACACTTGGCTTCGTGTTTACCACAATTTACTGCGACTCGAGTCAGCCGAGCTCTAGCAAGTATAAATGCAATGCACATTTTTTGCCCACAATTTCCTAGAAGTTCAAAAAATGGAGGTGTGCAAAAGGGGGTCGAGCACAATAAACTGAAATAGCGATGGAAAAGAGGTCGGTTAGAGGGGGTTACGTCGTAGCTTGCCACAAGCCAAATATGTCTGTGTCTGGGCCTCGGTTTTCACCCCCTACCCCAAGCACTTTCCACGAACTACGCCCCTGCCCGCAATCGCTGTCTCGTTCACACTTTTCTTTCAGTCTCGTCCTGGCATTCGTGTCTGGAAAGTGTGGCAATAAAAAGGATAATGTAACTGTTATTCTACGCAAAACGGAAACAAAGGGGGAAGGGGGCGGGGAGGGGGGCGGTGGTTTGGGGTGGTGAGTGCTTGAAATATTTTTGTGGCAAAGGTGGCAACTTGGGCAACAACAAGATGTGGCAAAAGTAAAAAGCACAACCAAAGGCGGCAAAAACAGAATTGTGGTTGTGGAGGGGTTGGATGTTGGGTCCTTGCTGAGTGACTGACTGAACAAGTGGCAACGAGGAAACGGCTGTCAGTCAAAAAGAGGGGAAAGCGGTTGGGGTTTCCTTGCGGGATGGGGTGGTGGTGGTGGTGGTGGGGGAGAAAAATCCAACTTGGTGGTGCAAAAAACCATTCCGAGAGCAAACGAAACGAAAAGAGACGAAACGAAAAGTAACGAAACGAAACGAAACAAGACGAGACGAGCCAAAGTGGCAAAGAGCGAAGCCGGAAAATTGTGTGGAAATTTGAGCTTCTTTTGAAATTGAGGCCGGAAATGACACCCACACAACCCACTGTGCAGAGAGAGAGAGAGATAGCGGTATTGAATGTGCAAACGAGAAAGAATGATAGACAGAAAGGGAGTCACAACGACGACGCCTGTTGTTGTGTTAAACAAAATGTTTGCGGGTGCAATAAGCGTAAATTCAGTGGTTTTATGTTTACTTATTCAACTACTCAACCACCCAACCCCATAGAGCATAACTTCATTTTATTGGCAGCACGGGAGGGGGCAAAGTTCCCCTCTTTCCGGGTGGTAATATACTTTTTGCAAATCGATGCCAACTCCTTAAACGGTGGGTGCAATGGTGATGGGTGATGGGTGGTGGGTGATGGGTGGTGGGTGGTGGGTGGTGGGGTCTCGGTTTCCCCCGGGGGAACTACAGTGAGCTACAGTGGGTGTACACGGGACAGGAAGTGTGTGGCATGTTGAATGGTCTTGAGTGTTTTCGTATGGTTGACAGGATAACACGGAGTAATTCAATTCGAAATACTTTATGCTGTTGCTTTTATTATTTGTGCTTGCTCGGTCGGTCGTTCGTTCTCGTTCTCGTTCTCCTTTCGTTGGGGGATTTCTGTTGTCGGAAGTAGCATTTGTAGGTGGTTTTTGAGTGGGTGGTTCGTTCGTTCGTTCGATGTGCTGTTCTGGGTGGGCTGCATAAAAATTCGTGTGCAAAGTTATACACACACTTATACATAGAGGGAGCGCGTCTGTGTGCTTGTGGTTTCTCTTGTTTATTTATTTTTATGATGTTTCCTTTTTGGCATTTTATTGAAGAAGTTTACCGACGCCATTGCTGCTGCATAAATAAGCAAGGAAAGAGGGCGCAAACACTCACTGCCACCCCCAGCCCCATTGCAATTCATAAAAAATCAATATTTATTTCAACAGCTAGTACATGAAACCCTCCTTGTGGTCTTAGCTTGTTATTGGGCATTTAATCAGTTGATTTCTTATTCAGGTTGAAGTTTTTCCTCTGCATTCGTATTGGGTAAATGCAATTAGAGAAGCTTTTGCAGAGATTTTTCAGAGTACATGGTGGGTATTCATGTGGGATTAAGGACTCTTGAGTGCCAGTTGTAGAAACATGATATAGGTATACCAAAAATTTAATTTGAGGAATAGACAAATGAGTAATCATGAATCTGTTTGAAAAATTAGTTTGCTATTTTCAATTTAATTCCAAAACATAAGAGACCTGACTTGTATCCACAATATTATTCTACATATCAGCTACTATTATTTTACGATTCAATAGATGTGTTTGTTAATTTGAAATAAGTATTAAAAATGTACTTAATAAAAATTCCTCCTTATGTTTTAATTACATTTTTGTAAATAACCAAATCAATAAGTTCAATGGCAATGATATATATCTCAACCCTTATATTTTTTTCAGAATATTAAAGTTTGTCACCACACAAAATACTTTGATTAAGTTAGTATCGAAGTTGGGAGTTTTAAAATCTCGCCAAAGCACCGTTTTAAACCCATTTGCATGTGCATAATACTGTTCAACCCATTTAAAAAATAAATAGACAGGCAGGGGAACGGATTCCTAACAAATGCTTAACTCTTTTTGTGGTAAAATGCAAAATAGTCTGCAAAGCCATCTACTTTTGCCACCCAAACCAGTGAAAGCTAAACGAGCCGAGCTAAGGCTATTATTGAACTGCCCGAGCAAAGCGGCCAACGCCGAACACTCAAAGTTAAGTGAAACCAATTGAAATTTATTGACGCGAATTGGGTTTCACTTGAACCCGCTAACCCCGGGGCGCAGGCTTGTCGTTTCGCATTACCAAAAGTCGGGCGGAATCATATCGGTTTTCCCCGCCAGCAGAGAACAGAGTCACTTACCTTCTTTTGACTTGTCGTACTGCTTCGGCGACGTGGTCTTCTTCCCTGGCACGGGCCTCAAGGCACTGCTGATGAGCTGGGGGCGAGTTTTGGCACATGGACACGGGTCAGGTTGCATTGCCCAGCTACTGGAAGTTGAATAAATACTTACAATGCGATCGGAGCGCTCGCCGCAGGGCAAACGGGCCACTGCGGATTCGGGACTGTCCTCCGGTGGAGGTGGTTGAGGTACCCAGTTGTAGGCCCGCCTGGAAATGGGCACCCCGAAGCGATCGTGTTGCGAGGCTTGTTGTCTACACAAATGAAAAAAATATTAATTAGTAATACCAATACCATACCATATCAAGAACAGACGGTGGTCGTTTTCACTTTCATGCGCACAAAAAAGGCAATGAACTTCTTATCAGTGATGCAAACCAGTACTGACCGAACATAACTGTTTTTTTCGCTACTAACATGAACCACAAATTAAGCAACTATGCCCTAAAAACGTTTTAGTCAAACTTAAAAACTCAAAATACTACGTAATATATACATTAAATAAGACAGTCGATTTCGATTTTGGGGAATAGAAATTTATGACACTACATTTATCTGAAAATAGGTAATATTGTGTTGTATAAGCCCTGCGAATTAGTTATCAGTTCGGATTCCATAAATTTTGATCGAGATAGTAAGAGGATTTAAATGATGGCGGCCAGTTATAACTTGTTTGGATCGAATTCCAATCCAAGCCTTATATATCTCAAAAAATATTTGTCCAGTAGTGAATCTGGCTTTACTAAACACCCCACAATTCTTTAGGGTCTTGGAAAACATTTGAAATAACATATTTTATAAAGCCTGTTTGGGTAGTGTTCATTAGGGATATAAAAAAATAGGTTTATCTAATTATATTTATCTAAACAAACTGAAGAAGTAATATATTTAACAACTCTAAATTAAATTTATAGAACAGCACGTTAGGAACAGAGAATCTTTCAATTTCTATAAACACTTTCATGAACTGGATAAAAAAACATTCTGAATCATGTTGTATCGTTTGCATTTCTGATTTGGTTGTATTAATGCAAAATCTGGCAGTTTCTTTAAACTAATAATCAGATCAATATTCTTTGCTTAGCTTCACACCTTAAACTCTCGTAGCAGTCCAGACAGACCACCGCATATTCTCCGTTCTCTAGCAGTAGGCCATCGTCGCTTTTCTGGTGCTTCACGAAGGGAAACTCGTTGACGGGGAGCGCCCGTACTCTTTTCCGGTAAGTCGTAATGCCGCACAGGTGACAGTTGTAGTCGTGCCAATTATATTTACGATCCGCTGGATTCACGTTGGGACTCTGCGCCTCGTACCTGCAAGACAGGGGAAATCCCATCAATGAGTATTTGAACATCTGAGATTAAAGGCAGTTTACTTACTTGCGCCACTGGTTCAACATGGAATGGTAACAAAAGGTGCAAACTAGGGCCGAATTGTTCCTTAACTGCTCAGCATTGGGAAGTGAATTGTGTTTCAGTAACAGTGGAAAATACGGCCGCGATCCCTGGTGAAAAACAGAAAATAAATGTTGTTATTGTAGTTAAATCTTTAATAGATTTAGTTATTTCTTTTTGATCAAATCATATAGTTAGCTACATTCACAAACTCGCAAATTAGATAAAAAAAATCGTTATTGTGTTGACATTATTTCTAAAAACAAATTACAATTTTACATGTTTATGTAAAACTATAATAATAGAATTTTATATCGCTTTTAAAACATAGTAAGTAGAATCTTCCAAAATATGAACAAAATTTGTTGCAAAGTCTTTCCCGCACTATTCTTCTCATTGCTAAATTAAACTAATTAATGCACAACATAAAAAAGATAACATTATTTGATATCTACGCCGAATGTAATTCAGTGCGAACGCTATCTAAAACAATCGGCACACATATTGTGTAACAACGTATTTACCCAGAAATGGGTATCAATATTGATTGAGCGCAGTCATTGCCTTCATTGAGCAACAGGAAAATAACTAAGCTTATCAGCAAATTACATGTTTGGCAAGCGATCACAATATTATGCCATACACAAACGCATTTATACAAATAAGTCAAATAAGTCAAGGTCTTGCAAGTTGAGCTAAAACAGAAACTAATCTCTTAATACCTAAAAGTCTTTTTCCTACTTAAGCCCAACAATCACTCATTATCGTTTTAAAAGTGTGCCTTAATGGTATTTGATGTGTAATTTCTTGCTTAATGGTGAGATAGTTTTTTTTTTGCTTGATTGCTTTTCCACAAATTTAGTATTAGTTCTTAGCTTTTAAAAAAATGTGCGTTTACTTTATATAAGGTGCTCATATTGTTTGAACCAATTTTTACTTTTTTGCCGAACTTCATTTTCAGATTTTAAGTATTATTGTCCCTTTTTAATTTTTCAGTAATTTTTATGTTTTAGTTTGATAAATTTTGTCTGAATAACGTGTTTTTGTTAATATTTGGCTACACTGTGTTAGGACATAATTTTAGGAAAAAAATTATTCCTTCTTCCTAATATTGCTAGATCACAATCAATTTTTTTAAACCAATTCTCGGTTAGAAATAAATCTACGAATCTCCTATACAATATAAAATGTAATTTAAAGATATATTATAGCGTTAGTCGGCACACATAACATAAAATGCTCGCCCTTTTTTGTGCGAGTAATTTGCATGGCTAAACTTGTCAGTGTGTGTGTGCCGACTGCGGTTTTATGAGATAGGGTAGTGGCAGTATAACTTTTTGCAATGTATATCGATAAATACTTTAAAACAGCGTTCGGCACACACTCATACAATGTAAAATATCATGTTGGCCTCCATTTGTTTAATTAATTAATTTGCGCTATGCGTGTGTCGACAGAGTATTTTTCTGTTTCCGCGAGATAGGGACTGCTGCCTTACGACAACGAACGCATCACTGTTTTGCCTAACTAATAATTTGATAGCACGTTGTGTGTTCCTTCTTGGCCTGTTACTATAACTATATCTGCCCCTTTGAAGACTCTACCTCTTTGCTGGCATAGAGAACTCTGGCTAAGGTTAGGTCCGAGTGCAATCCGCATAGATAGCAGTAGATGGACGTGCTGGCAGGCGTCGAGGATGATATGGATGGCGTGGAGGGCGGAGTGTTGATGCTCATGGCGCCGTGCCGAGATCCATTTGGTGAGCTGGAGGTCAGCATGGGCGAGGGAATGTTGTATCTGCAAGGAAACGACAGATTAGATCCGTTCAGGTTATGAAATATATGGAATTTTAATGAAGAACCTTCTATGCTCGAGGGGAACCCGTTCCGCATCCATTGACTCCCACTGGCTGGCCAGGTAATCCTTGCAGTCCTTGCAGGCCAGCACGCGATTGCTGTTTAGCTCGTTGTTGTTGTTGTTATTGTTGTTGTTGTTATTGGTATTACTATTATTGTTATTATTGCTGGTTACGGCACTGGCCTTGAGACAGGGAAAGTGCATGGCATGGGAGTTCATGTGCTCGGCACTTGTGGACAGCCAATCCATTTTGTTCGATGGGCAAAGCACTTTGCAAATGGAGCAACTGTAAAATGCAAATTGAGACACATTAGTTACAAGTACCGAGAGGATAACTGCCGGATATTTCACTTACGGATACTGTCCGTGCCCATTTTCAATGGCTCCTTGGCTGGAACTCGGCGAATTTGGGCGCGAATCGCTGCGACGAATTTGTTTCAGGTCACGTGCCGTGTTTGAGTTGGAATTGTTCGAGTTCGTCTCGTAGGGCTATCAATAATGGAATGAAAATGAAAACATTCAGATTGTATAAGCTAATTGTGTATTAGTTCTAAGAATATCACGCACACGCCGCCTTCACAGAATGACTACTGCCTCGACGATCCCCAAAAGACTCACTTTGAAGCTATCTAATCAGCGAGCGAGCAAATCGACACAAAATAAAGTCCACCAAATTTTATTAAATATTTTATACATTTGATTTGCTATTCAAGGAGTAGGCACTCGACTATGACTGGCGTTCGACTGGGTTCGCTTTCGGCTTCTGCCGCAAAACCGATTCCATCCGGTTCGAACAGTGTGCGGTTCACTTATCTCCCTTCGATTTGCGACTTATATTTCGAGGGCGAGAGCGAATGCCTCTCCAAAACCATAAGCTCCTTATCGCGGTCCGTTTAGGACTAATTAGATGGTTTGGGGTTACGACAGCTGATATCAATCATGGCTTGAGTTCAAAGTTGAATACAGCTAATTTTCGGTCTATTTGTTCACTCTTTTACATCATGACTTAACTGAATTTGGTTGAAGTATGTCAACAAGGTCTATATTTGAAAATAATTTAATTTTCAAGGGTCATTCAAGTCAAACGTGGAATTCTTTTCTTATTCTTTTTCGAAAATTACAAACTCATTGTGGTCAATTGAATTTATTGCGAGTAGAGCTACAAACAAAGAAGCTAAGGAGGCGGTTATATCTATTTGTCAGATCTGATTCAATGGTTTTATTTCCGACAAATTTATTGGAATTATTACCAAACTATTTGCTTTTTCAGCATTTATCAGCACTTAGTACGATTTACGACTCAAGAAAGTTGAACGACTTGGCTCAGTGCGAAAGCAGGTGTTTGCTTTATACATTTACAGACTTTTATAATGCGTTATCTGGGGGAAGGACGGATATGATAGTCAGCAGATATGGATCATACTTCTATCAAGTGTTGCCAAGCCAAACATTTGCAATTCAAAGCCCTGAGACCGTAATGCAAATACTCGAGAGCGGCATGAAAATGAAAACAGAAATCAACAAATAAGACAATGCAAATGTAAACAATTCGGAAAGAATTGTTTAAATATTGAGTTACAGTTGTTGTTATTGTCGCTGGCGTATTGATAAATATTTGCATTTATCTATATTTAATTTCGTATTTTGTGGCTCAGTTTACTGTTTCTTTATGCAAGAAAACGAGTTTCGAAAACACTGCCCGATTGTGCAATGACCTGAATAAACACTGAGTACACGCAAGCTTCTATATACGCACATTGTACTCATATCAACAGATATATAGAAAATAGAGCAAATTGTAGGCACCTGTTTAAAGATAATTTTTGTTTGAATTTCGTCTTCTTTTCGACCCACACGCTTCGCAAACGGATGACTTCTGTTTAATCAAAGCCAACACAAATGTCAAACAGTTCAAACAACTAAAAAACAAACATTTCGCAATTACAAAGAAAGCAAGAAAATAATTTGTGAAATTTAATTGTGTTCGAGTCACTCAACTCTGTCAAGGCTGCCTAAAAAAATGTATAATTTTAGCTGTATTTGACACGAAGCTGTTTAACCAATATAAATAAAGTCTAAAGGCCACACAGGAAACAGTATCACAAAACTAAAACCAGCAAAACGAAACAGTAAATCAACCAAAAACAGAAAGAGAAAAGACTTTAAGACAAATTAAGCTATACAAATAGTCAACAAACATTGGCAGAGATTAAACAAAAGTATTCACTATATTCAAATGTATAAAATCAACATAAATCTAAGCATATTCGTATGCGAATATGAAGAGTAAACCAAAGGAGATTGTAATAATTTATTTGCGAGGCGACGACAAGTCTTTCAATTGTCTCGGGCGAAACGCTCAAAGATTTCAAATTAGAAACGAAGGGAAAAAAAGAATGCCAAAACAAAACTAAAAGCAAAATAAACAATATAAACAAAACTGAGGCGCTGAGACGACAGCAACAAGAACAACAGCCGGCTATAAATAAAAAGCGTTTAAGTAGAATTAAGCAAAAAGCAGACAACTAAACCGGTTCGAAGCAGATGCCTTAAACTGACAGAAAAAAAAAAGGTGACTCTGACTCGACCAAGTTTACCCAGTTTTTTATTGCCCCCGCATATGTGTGTTGTCTTGTTTATACGATAATTTCATTTGGTTTCCCTCCTCATTTACCACTCGCATTTGCTCTATATTTATTTGCTCTTCCCCCCCAAAAAAAGGAGAACATGCGGAGTTGCCGTGAGTTCCGGCTATCTAATCTCGACATTTGTTGACTCAAATTGGTTAACATGCTGACGATCGAATTTATTCTGGCATAACTCCCACTCCCAACGCTGATTAGCTGGCTCTGTCTCTGTCTCTATCCTTCTCTTTCTTCGACGGCCTTCTGGTTGCAAATGAATTACTCAACAATTTGAGGTCGTGAACCATCCTCTGCCATCTATCTGCCGACTATAGGCCCACTCCCAGACGCCTGGCACTTTAATGGGGCCCGGTTCAGTTGGGTTATCGGTTTTTCGCGGCGGGGGCAAGTGAGTGCGGCTAATCGCTGGAAATGTGAGCAATGTTATCATCGCTACTTCGAGTGCCACTGCTACTGACCCAGGCGATCCCATCCCATTCCATCCCATCCGATCCTCTCAGTCTCTTAGTCTCTTAGTCTCCCAGCAGTTGCTGTAATAAAAGCAATCATTGTTTTTTTCTATATTCGTACACCATAACTATTATCTCCCGCGCACTCCCTAGTAAATTTCCATGTTTGCGCACTTAACTGATACTCTGTGAATATACCCATATATATTATATATATATATAATGGATTATTTATGATGCAGGCAAATGAGAATCGCATTCGAGTACACCTCACAAATTGTTATTGACAATCGATTCATTCAACTGCGTCATCTATGAAATAACCAATTTCTTCAGCGTAAACTAGCAAGATTTGGTTTTATGAAACAAAGCATTTCCCATTATAACCAATACGAACGGGTTTGAGTCGGTAGCATGCTTAAAATCGTATTATTTTTTATAGATTTTTGTTAATTGTCAAGCCTTCAAAAGAGCCAACTGGCTCCGGTTGGAGCCAGTTTTCTTAAGAAATCAACAATTATTTTCATGGTACAACTTTCCTTTAAAGCAGAATCCTAATGGATTTTTACATTTTGTTTTCATCTACGAATACTAATTATGTGGCTGTGGTAACCAAATTTATTTTGGCAATACCAATGCTAACGGGTATGTTACAGTGATCTCTTTTACATGAATTTTTATGTAACTACATAGCTTCAAGAAACATGGTGAGTCATAGTTATAAGCTAGGCTTCTGATATAAAACAAAATATTGTAAAACTCTATTAAATTCTATATTCTATAAGCTTTTTGAAAAATTAAACTTCCTAGTTTTATCAATTTTCCTTGGAATTTTTCATATTTTTTGCCAAACCCCTATATCCAGAGAGTTTTTGAAGAGAACTTGTTAGTTCAGTTCAGTTTGTAGTATCTGAGTTAAAGCGTGTTGCTAAGATCCTAAGTGACCTATTTATACTTCCATTTATGGATGAGTTCCTTACCCTAAACCGCACATTACTCGTGGAGTCCGAATTGGCCAGGGACTTTTCCGATGGTGAGTTACGACCTCCAAATTGGACCCCACTATTTCCGGCTATCCCTCCGCTGGCACTATACATGGCCGAGTTCGATTCCAGCGAGTGTCCAGCGCTTGGAGAAGCTCCACCCACAGCTGAGTGGGTGCTGGAGGCAGCTGGAGGTGGACCACCCATCTCCAAGCCAGTGTGCTTCTCGTTGCAAGTGGAACAGACCTGAACCATGCCTGAAAGTCGGGAGATAATTGCGTTAGATGAGATGACAAAACTGGTACTCAACGCACTTACCTTGCGGACTAATTGGACTAGCGTTTTTGAAGACTGTAATGGTCTTGATAAATGGATAATAGGGTTCCCTTTCAGCATTTGGACAGCAGTAGACAAGGCGCAGTTGCGAAGAGGGCGTATCCGATCCACAGGTGTAGCAAACGAAAGTGGTTCTTTCGGCCACGAACGTCGAACGTTTTCGCAGCTGATAGGACCGCTCCGATTCAGGTTTATGGATTGCCTAAAGAAAAATTTGTATTAAATATGTAAATTAGTCATTGTCTTGAGGCACGCGAAATATAAATACTAAAGCTGATCCGGAAATTTGCAGATTCATTTAGCACAATATAAGAGATGATTACACTTCTCCATAGAAACCACATCAGAAGGTGTGAAAAATACAAACATGGTTCTATTTAAAATCGATTAACAAAGCTGAGATTTTTAGCAAACATCTGTTAAGTAGCATTCGCAGTAATGACCTCTACGCCATGTGAATAAATGCCAGCAAACAAAGATCAACAACGCCGTTTAGTGTGTAAACCCCAAAATAGAAATCTTACATTTATTTTTCCAACGAATGCGGGACTTTAATTGGCTATAGCTAAATATTGTTGCTGGATTTAAGTTTTTAAACACCTTTAGATCGCAAACAAGCTGTGGTGCTTATAATTGTTCAAGATGCTGACATAGAAACGACATTGATAAATTACTCTTATGTTGATTGACAGAATGACACGCATGAATAAAACATTTCATGATGCAACCAGCTATAGCATTATACAAAAACAAAAACTAAATGTATTCAAAAGCTTAAAATTGTTCTGTGTTTAGTCTTTAAGATAAGCTAAGAATTATTCAAAGCATTATAAAAGTGATTACAAAATGCTGAAATATCCCTGACCCCAACTTAAATATTTGTATTCCAAAAGTCAGTCATTAGACTGATTTAAAGAGTTAAACACTGAAATATGACTTAGAAATTTACTTGTTAACTGTATTATAAATCAGTTAAAATTTAATGTATGAGGGCTAGTTAAAAAATTTGCATTCATCCATTAATTAAATAGCATTATGACATCTCCACACAACAATTTTCCGCTTCCTTGCTGTCATAAACATACGTATGTTACGTATACGACCTGTGAAACCCCCACACTCAAACCCACGGGAACCCGTAACCCGACGTCATCTGTGTTTATACAAATTAATATACGCACGTGGAGACACCCTCATGCAACACTGTAACGCCCCAAAAAAAAAAACATAACAGCTCGTCAACAGGAATGACAAGTGGCATATTACGTATACGACCAAGTAGATTCTCTCATTTTATTTGATAATTTTCATGTATTTTTTGATTATGCCTGCTAGTCTTTTATTCCGACCGCCAGAATTTATGTATCTATGCATCTACATCGCCGTTGTATCTGGGCAGCTGTCCACTCAGATTAGAAAAGCGTGGCGAGACGGGGTAAAGAGCATTAATTTATTTTATTTAGGCACTAAGCAAATTTAATTGTTTGTTTACTTTCCGTATTTCATTGTGTCAGATTTTCTGACATTGATAGGCGCGCATTTTGATTGCACAACGGCCAGCAAGCGGCATGGGTAACTTTTAGATACAAAAGTATCCATACCTACAGGGAGAATTTATGCGCGAGTGTTTCTCTTTCTCTTTCTGTTCCTTTTTCTGTTTCGGTTTCTGTTTAAGTTTCTGTTTCCCATTTTGTTTGTTTGCTTTGTCATGCGGCTCGCATACACATCACATCAATCTGGACAGTGCCATGTCATCTATATTTATTGATCCAGTGGCTCGGTGGCGTCTCCACCTTCCGTTCCATGCCCCGCCCCCAGTTACGCCCACTTACAGGCCGACGTCTGACAGTTGGCTTTTTGTGGAAGAAACAAGTTCGTCATATTTTTTTTTATAGATGTTCGTTCTGTTGTTCATTTTTTATGTTCGCTTTCCATGCTCGCTCGTTGACTTTATTTCCCTCTACCCCAAAAAAAAAAAACAAAAAAAAAACTCTTTTAGACCTCATTCTTGGTTGTTTGTTTGTGCTTTTCATGCTGCTGATAAGCATTTCGAAAATGGGGGTCATGACCGTTTAATAACTTTTTATGGGCAACTTTTTTCTGTTCTTTCATAACTTTTGTAGCGTTTGTTCTGTTAATTATCAAACAAAGTGGGAGGAGATCTGGGATTGCGGTTGAAAACACTTTTTTTTACAACTTTTGTTTTACAACTTTTTAGCCACTTTTTAGGTAGATATAAATAAGTATTTAGTTTAGAGGCAGTATTTTTTATTAATTAATGGTATTTTTTCTCTTGTTAGTAGGGATTATAAAATAGTTGGAATCGTGTCAGCTTACTTCTTTATCTATAGGTTTTACTAATAATTATTTGTTTAGTTTATAATTTGGGTCAATATTGATTGATTGCTTGGGGATATTTAATACCTCGACGAACGATTTCTAAAACGAACGATTGGCATTGCTATCGGTATAGATATAGTATAATCGAAGTTATATTGGGTAATGCAATAAAGGGGTGTCAAAACTCACAATCGGTAGTTGTGAAAACGTTTTTATTCTAAATCAGCCATTTCCACGTCAAATTTTTAAAAAAGATAAAAATTTTTAAAAGATATTTTAGACAGTTATATCGATAGGGTCAATGCCCCCCTTTTATCAAGATTGCTTCGCCAGCAATGTTACCTTTTCACTTTGCTGATCCTTTAGAATGAGATATGTTTTCAATTTCTTGTAATCCTTCCAGCCATTCGTATCCTTCGGCTTGAAGTTAACTGATGTGTTGCTGCTATTGTTGTTTTCATTGCTGCTGGTTGTACCATTGTTGCTGTTGTTGCTGTCGCCCACCAGCATGGTCAAGTTTTGAGCCATTTTGAGCTGGGGGAAATCACTTGTTCACTGAGCACTCAAATACTTTGTATTTCTTTATTGCATAAATGTAGATCATTTTTTCACAGCATTTCAATTGCTCAATTGTTTTCAATTGAGATTGAATGAATCACTTCTTATTAGCCCAGCGGCAGTTGTTGTTGTTGTTGTTGTTGTTGTTGTTGTTTTGTGTGTTTGGTCTGGCAGATTAATTAGAGATTTCTCGGCGTCTGATCTGAGTGTAAGTGTGAGTGTGTTCGGCACCTTAATTACAACACGATACAAATTAAATTTAATTGAAACCGATATAAACGTTCTTGCTCTCCTTCTGTTTATGTTTGCGGTGTGCAGTTGGGCGTGGATAAAACGCGAACGCGAACGCGAACGCGAACGCGACGACGGATGACGCTCACGATGATGATAATGATGATGACGAGGATAATGATGCATCCGTATCCGTTCCCGGGGGTGCTGCAAAATTCCGCAAACACACGCGATCACCCGCCAAGGGGACGCGGTCGATTAAGAGGTAACTAATTATGCATTACATGCAACATGCCAGGCCTAATGGAAGTGCAGCTCCGGCGTTCACCAAACCGTACACAAGATAATATTTTTATTTGGATATATATTTTTGTGTTAATTTTAATTTTATTAACTTGTCCTGATTCACAGTTGTTGAAATTCTTTCACTTTAAACTTTTTTTTACTTTTTGCACCTTTAATAGTATTTAATTTCAAAACTGTTATAGTAAAATGCATTAGGATCTTAGGAACTGTTAAACATTTACAGAATGGCTTTGGTATAAAGAAGTATTTTTATCAGAACTTAAAAACACCTGTTGCTCTCCATAAGCTAAACACAGGTCACAAGCCACAAATGCTCAACACAATGGAAATGTAATTAGTGTGAATTCGAATACTAGCACCTCTCACACCACCCCCTCATCACTCACTCTCCCTTCTCCCCCCACAGACAATCAATTGAAGCTCGTGCGAAAGGCGTTGAAAGTTGATAACCATAACAACAGACAGTGGGGGTGCAAAAACTGTTTTGCACAAGTTGGATAATAAGCCTCGCACTTGAGTGAAAGTAAATGCAAAGCATAAGCAATGAAAAAGGTTCAAGGAATTCCCCAGAGTTGATAAACTTTTGATTAAGTTTTGATTTAAATATTCTAAGATCCTTAAGCTATTCAAAGTTACTTTTTGTGAAGAACAAAACTAAACTAACTAAGCCTGAATATTTAAAACTAAACTTAAGCATTTGAATTACAGTTAAATACAACCTATTTAACCTATAACTCCCTAGAACAACAAATCAATTATTTAAAGAAGGTAAAAACTTTTCACCCTAAACATGATTGATTTTAACTATTAATGAGAATAGCTAGTGAAAACTTGTAGACATTAAATATTCAAGAAGTTAACACGGGCTTGTTTAGATCCTTAATTTAATGTTCACTTCGAAATTGATTGGATTTGTCTGTAAACAAAACTCAATTGTGAATTGTGAGTGGCGTCGTGAGGTAATTGTGAATCGGTAATGGGAGTAAAAAGCTTGGCCTTGGCCAAAACAGAAACAAAACCAAGCTCGAGCTCGTGCCACGCCCACCCAAGTGGGTCAATGTGGGAGGACAAGGACAAACAGTAAGTTAACTGTTTTGTGTGTGTGTGTGTGTGGGGAGTAGCTTGGATGGAGAGACGGGCAAAGGGGCGTGCCAATTATTTTTTGACCCACTTCAGTGCCCGTGTGCGTGATAAACCATGGTAGTTGATATTGTTGTTATAGTTTTGACTGTTCCTCGCTTCGAGCGATATAAATCAACATTCGCTTACAAATAAATCACATTAAATAACCGATAACAAATACACGAGCTGGCGAACAGCAATCTTTTTCTATCCGTCAGGAAGAAGTTGAAAAAGATGTGGAAGAAGTCGTTGAGGTATGTATGTATGTATGTACAAACATACATATGTATGTCTGTATGTATCAACAGGGGAAGGGGAGACTGCACATGAAACGGTTGCTTTATTTTTAGAACGGTACACGCAAACAAACGCGCGGAAAACGGCAAAAATGCGCGTGTTTGAAAATGCGCTAAGTGAAACGGTAGTTGTTGTTCTTGACTTGCGCCGCCTCACTTGTTTAAGTCGCGTACTTGTACTTGTACTTCAACTGAAGGCACACAGATACGCGCACACACACACAGCGGCAAACTTAATGGCCCTGCCACCTCGCTGACAGGTTAAGATACACTGAACAATAAACAAAAAAAAACTTGACCCGCTTGGCCTTAGGGATGGAATTTCCTTAAATAATAATATATCAAAAATCACTAAATAAAAACAAGTTCGATAAATAATTTCTAACAATCTTTATATCAAAAGTTTTTAGGAAACAGTTTAAATAATTATTTTCTTGTTAAGTTTGACAGGGTGGTACGATGATGAATTTATCTTTAGTAAATTGGTATACTTAAAAAATCGTTATTTAAAATTTGTTTTTATTTTCATGCTTTCACCTATTTGTTTGTTTAGCCACATTCCAACCTCTTTTAATAGTGTTTTATTATGCTTCCTTCATATAATTTTTAAATAACTTCCTATATTTCCATAATTTTCTATTAGTTTATTTTATTGTCACTTATAACGGCATATGAAGTGAACAGCTTTAACTGCTTTAAATTGAATTAATTACTGCAATTGCTGGTGGTTGTTGTTTGGTTTATTAGTTCCCGTATGGAAATCATTGAACTGCCGTCAAGCAATGCGATTAACAAATACACTGAGCCAAACGGTGACTCATCGATGAATTAAATTAAAATCACGCGCACATCACTAACGTCTGACACCTTTCATTTAACCCTTGAAGATGATAGCCGGCGATTAACTAACTGGAAAAGGGCACAAAGTTGGACGTTAAGTTTTGTTTTACTTTATTTTTTGTTGAACAGAAGCAGCGTCGTTAAGTTGGCGGTTATAACTTTTTTTTTATTTTATTTTTAAAACCAGTTTTGGGGCACTGCCACCGTTACCGGCTACTACAGACATTGAACTTTTGTTTGCCTTTATTATTAACACAATCGTTTAAGCTGCTGCTGCTGTTTTTTTTGTTGTTTTTGCTGTTGCTGATGTTGTTGTTGTTGTTGTTGTCACACTTAATATTGTGCATTTATCAATTTTGATTTGGCACACATACATGGCATTTTTGTTGATAACACACACACCTACACGTTTTTGAGCAATAAACAATTGCGAATTGAGATTGAAAATCGCGCAACGATGGAACGGTAGTATAATGATGCCAGCGACGGCCGACGACGACTGACGACTGCGACTGCGGCGGCAAGAACGGATCGAGCGGCCGCAGCCGACGTCGACGCTGGCAGTGACGCTAGCCGCGACGTCGCCGTCGACTTTGCTGATAGAGCCCTGCGCTTCATTGTTGTTGTTGTTGTTGGGTGCTCGTGGTTCTTGTGCCCGCAAGAAAAACAAAGCGAAAGGCAAAAGGCAAAAAGCAAAAGGCAGGCAGAAAAGCAGCTAAAACAAACGCAAACAAACAAAACAAACAACGCAATCGTAGCGACGTCGACAGCGGCTTCATGGGGAGCTCACACATACACCCCCCCACTTACACCCACACAACCACACATCGCACGGTCTACGAATCGAAAAGCCAAAACGGAGCAACAACAACGATGTGAACCACATTCGCATTCAATTGGAGCGGCGAATGGGGAACGTAAACACAGCTAAAAGATAAAGAACGATTGCTGAGAAATCGAGGAACTAGTTCGGTAGCCAGTAATATTTAAAATTATTTCATATCGAAGGTATTTAAATAAGCAGTAATTTTTGAACTTCATGGTTCGTCAATAAGAAACATTTATTATAGAAATTGGTTTGTTAGTCAAATTACAGAAACCATAATTGGACACATTTTGTAGTCCTCAAATTTTTAGTGGTCCATTAACAGCAGAAACTAAATTTCACATTTATAAAGAACACTAGCTCGGTAACAAACAACTCGTAGTTCGCAAAATTTACTAGTCACATTAATTGCACTTATACATATTTACTTAAGAAATAACAAGTCGGTCATTAGTCACAGTTAAAAAATTAACAAGTTTTCTAATAGTTAGATAATCAGTATTTCCAACTACTGGAGAGCAAGCAAAATGATCGTATCTAAAAGTACTTCTAGTCAATTAAAGACATTAATATTTTGCTAATTTACTGATGAAATAGTTTCAGTGATCATGAGAAATCGGTTACAAATAAAGCAAAATATATTTAAAACCAGTTGGCAGGAACTACTCAAATTGTTAAACCAATTTTTAAAATGCATAATAACATTTGAATTTGAATTTTCCACCAATTTTGCATGCATATATTTTCTTTATTTTATCTAAATTCTTTTCACGCTACAAATAAGCTAATAAAATAAAACATCATCATAATAGAAAAAAACTACAAAAAATATTTTCACGTGAACCAAATTAAAGCACAGAAAAAGAGTGTAGTCTAGTTGAATGCTTCATTTAGTGCTCTTGGCATGATAAACAAAATTGATTGATTTTGTTTTGGTTTTCGGATTTTAGCAAACATACTATTCTAATTGAATCGAATTCCAAATTGACCCCACACAACGGTATTCTGAATTAAGTTTTATGGCTGAAAAATTCTCTGATGACGGCAACCCTGAAATATGGATAGTGGCAAAAACCAGCAAAATCAAGAAGGAACTAAAAAAAAATTGTAGAGGAAAAAACATTAGGGCAAAAACAAAAAAGAAAAGTGATGAGGAAAAACAGTAGCAAAAAGAGAGAAGTGGAACAAGGCGAGGGGCAATGGGTCGAGAGTCGTCACCTCTGGCAAGTAGGCGCTGCCAACTTCATGTAAACACTACTATAAAGAGAAGAAGACGATGAAGATGCAGGGGAAAGCGGGGAGACAAAATGGATGAGGGGCCAAAGTAGACGCAGGCACTTGGAGGTCGTCATGCCAAGAGCGAATAACTCATGCATGGTGCGCACATATAGATACAGTCCAACTTCGGTATCTCCAACTTTTTAAAGACTATTTTTTTGCAAGTCAAACTAAGTCAAGTAATAACACTTGAGACCAAAACTTTTTCAACTTTTACTACCTCTATAACTTAAAAAGCTTGAATATCTAAATTCAAGGGGACCAAAACGGCACCAAACAGTCATAATAATTAAAAAAAATGCAAATTTCTCAAAGTTTAAGTCTTGTCAAAACAAAATAAATCTAACAATAATTATGCAAAGTATATAAAATACTATCAAAAAGCCCACAGCTGAGATAAGTCTGTTCAGGCTAGAGAATTATCACTATAGATGGATATAGACAAATGCGTAGCTTGTGTGCAATTGCAATGGCGCCGAGCTGAAAAGCGGAGCAAATAAGAAAACAGCAACACAGCCAAACAAACGCTCTCCAACATAGATTGCAATGTTTATTTATTTAGTCGATGGCAACACCAACAGCACAGCACGGAATCTGCACAATGTGGGTATTTTGAGGGACGTTTGGCGGGAATGGCGAGAATGTGGGGGAGATGCACTCAGACACACTTAGAGACCCAATAATCCACCTGGCAACAGCAAAAACGGAAACAATGTAGGCGAAATAGCAAATAAAATTGAATTGAACTGAAAGACTAAAAGAAGGGGTTGAATGAGCCAAGATTAAATTAAATTCGCAGACAAAATACTTAAGGGCTTTAAGAAATGCAATTTGATTTAGCACTCGAGCTCAAAAAAGGATTTAAATTGCTTGCAATTATTAAAATTCACAAATTTATGTTAAAAACTTAAGCAAACTAATACGATTTCAGTTAAGTTTTATAAGTTTGTAGAATAGTGTTTGGAAAAGCCAGTAATTAAGTGTCAACTCAACAAGCTAACTGCTTTATAACTATTCGAGCGGGTACAGCATGGAAAATAGTTTTTAATCTATGTAAAAAAATATTATATTAGGATAGTATGATTTTAATTATACTACATTTTAAAATTGTAATTAGTTTCATCAAAAGAATTCACAAATTTTAAAACAGTAAGATAAAAAATTCCTCTAATTCTGTTGACCATTATTATGAATGTCTTTAATAATATTTAACATGTCCGAAAGTGGTTAGGATTAAAATATTCCCCTGTACAAAGACTAGAGACAAATGCAAGAGTAAGACAAGAACCCAAACGCAGTCAGAGTGATAAGAAAAGTTAAGTAAACGCACACAACGCACACTGGTCCAAACAAACAAATGATACAGGGTAAACAAAAGAAGGCAAACGAACTAAACCGGGGAGGGGAAGAGGCGATGCTAAGCCCGTTGGGAGTGGGAGTTGGGCTAAATTAAATGTTAGTTCAAAGCAGACGAAGTGTGAAATAATCACATTAACTAATGCACAAACAACGTCAAAGAACAGGAGGCGAGGCCAAGGCGACTAGACAGACGAGAGGGGACTAAAGCCGCAGGAGACACTCGTTCAGAATTGTGCTCGTTACCAAGGCAACCGCCCACCACACCCACCATTCACCCAGCCACCCAACCACCCACTCAGCCTCTTAAGTCATCGCCTACGTCATCGTTGTTTGGCGCAAATGTAAAGAGTGAATTGCCGAGGCAAAAGCTGCCAACACAAGTAAAGGCAGACTCTGAGGAGCATTGTAATGCTTAATTAATGACAGCCACGTTTTGTCTTTGCTTCTTCACCCACTCAGTACAATTAAATTCTATGCTTTGCAGCTGTTTAAAGACCGCACAACCAGGACCAGATACTTATAGGTTTATTTGGGTAAGCAAGTGTCAAGCCTGAGCATTAAGTAATAAACTTTGGAAAGTGCTTCCCTTTTTTTTAAATATCATTCAGCTTACCTGAATAAATTACAAGACTATTCACGAAAATATTAATAATGACTTTTTTGAAATGTGGAAAAATGTTCACAATATGTTTAATATCTAAATGAGTAATTTCAACCTTTATATTATTAGCTTCCAGTTTATTTATTATAACCTGTTTCGGTTTAGCTTGACGTTTGAACTCAGTATTTATATAATTATAATATAAAACTAACATTAACCCCTTTAGCCTCACTTGTAAATCTCTGTGTAGCTGTATTAACCATAAATTTTGATTTCCAGACAATCTACCACTCGAGTCTTATCATCTTTGGTACCAAAATATAGCTCTGTACGAACTCAATTAGGGATTGTCCAGCGGTACAACGTATCATATTGCTATCAACTAATCCACATATGGACGAAACTGGAATGAAACAGCGGTAATTATTATGGTCGCCCCATTGGCCTCCCCACTCGAGGGCGCGCCGACTATCTAAACAATTTTATCATCAACTGGAGCAGCGAGAACCATTTTCAGTCTCTGCCTGGCGTTCGAGCGTGTTGGAAGTGTCGGAGAAGATTGCGGCCAAAGTAGAGTATATTCTGAATACATCTATTTATTTAGTACAGTAATTGTGAGTAGGCAGAAATGGATTTGCGTGTGGGGTTCACTGACAAGCTGAAATTGGGCGCCAAGTGAGTACAAAGTTTGCAAACGAACGCGGGTGCGATGAGTCATCATAACTTGACATCTTTTTTTGCAGGATAATCGCCCATAAGGTTGTGCAGTATAAGTTGGGCACGGGTCAGACCAAAGAATTGACCACCAAATATGGTCAGGTAAAGGGTCAGCTGCGCAAAACGGTCTACGATGGCGAAATCTACTACTCTTTTGAAGGCATTCCCTTTGCCGAGCCGCCAGTGGGAGAGCTGCGTTTTCGCGCCCCACAACCACCGAAATCCTGGCAGGGAGTAAGGGATTGCACCTTTGCCAGGGCAAAACCGATGCAGAGGAACCCAATTATTAAAATTACCGAAGGATCCGAGGATTGCCTTTACCTCAATGTTTACGCGAAGAAACTGGAGACGCCAAAACCTCTGCCCGTGATGGTTTGGATTTTCGGCGGTGGTTTTCAGATAGGTGAAGCCTCCCGATATCTCTACGGACCGGATTACTTTATGAAACACGATGTCCTACTGGTCACCCTCAACTATCGCGTTGGTGTCTTGGGTTTTTTGAGTCTGAAAGACAAGACGCTCAAGGTACCAGGCAATGCGGGCCTGAAGGACCAAATCCAGGCACTTCGCTGGGTCAAGGACAACATAGCCAGTTTCAATGGTGATCCCGAGAATATAACCGTCATGGGTGAGTCAGCTGGCGGTAGTTCCACCCACATCCTTATGCAATCGGAGCAGGCTAGGGGGCTCTTCCATCGCGCCATCGTGCAATCTAGCTCGGCTTTATGTGCCTGGGCCACGCATCCGGATCGAAAGTGGCCCCAACGTTTGGGCAAGCAATTCGGCTACACCGGTGACTTGGAAAGCGAAAAGCAACTGTTGGACTTTTTCCAGCAGATACCAGCTGATAAGCTGACTCTGCACTGCAATGCGATTATGACGCAGGAGGAGCAGCGCGACTATGAGATCTTGGCATTTGCCCCGGTCATCGAACCATACGTGGGCGAGGATTGTGTGGTTCCGAAATCCCAGCATGAACAGTTGCCCACCGCCTGGGGCAATCAGATTCCAATGATCATTGGCGGCACCTCGTTCGAGGGACTCTTCTCGTATCAGTCCACTTTGCAGGATCCGCTTTACATGTTGAGTGCCTTTGAGGCCATAATTCCAAGGAAGGTCCGTGATGCCGTCGATAAGGATGAGCTGGCGGAGATGGTGAGGCGGCTAAAGAAATCCTATTTCGATGATCCTGAACGATCCAGCATGGAGCTGTACGAATGTCTGCACATTCTGAGCGTCAAGAACTTCTGGCATGACATTCATCGCACTTTGCTCGCCAGATTGACCTATGCGGCCAACTCATCCACGTATCTATACCGATTCGATATGGATTCACCGCACTATAATCACTACAGGATCTTGAAGTGCGGCAAGAAGGTGAGGGGTGTGTGCCATGCAGACGACATCTCCTACATGTTCTACGGAATACTCTCCAGCAAATTGGACAGGAATACACCTGAATATCGCACCATTGAGCGGTTGATTGGCATGTGGACATCGTTTGCCACCACTGGAGATCCCAATTGCGATATTATCGCACCCGTGAAATGGGATCCATTGCGACCAGGTGGTCCGGAACACTGCCTCAACATCGCCGATGGTCTGGAGTTCATGCCATTGCCGGAAAGCAAACAGTTTGTTGTATGGGATAGTTTCTATACCAGGGAGAGTCTCTACTGACGACGTTAAACTACATAACCAAATAATTTCAGGAAAATTAAAAAGCTTTATATGGTGTCCTTATTTCAAATTTGCTTCTTCGTTCATAATGGGCGATATAACTACGACTTAAGAATGAATCTTGTATTTCCGAATTCGTTTTACATAATTTTTTGTTGATGTATTTTTATAGTCTTTGTAACTTTCACTTTTATATTAAGGTCTTTAGATGCTTTTGATACTTTTCAATTTATTAGCTTTAAACCCAGTTTTTGTACAATTTTTGTATGCCAAACTTTAAACTAAATAAACCGAAAGAGAAAACACAACAAATCTTTGTGTTGGTCAGTGTCAAAATCAATAAATGCGAAGAAAGAATTTTATCAAGGTCTGATAAAGGGTAAGCCAAACGTTTTAATACGACACAAGAAATAACCCATAAACCGAAGACGACTGTTCCAATTATCCCACTCCAAAAATGATTCGCTTAATGTATTCTCTTGGGTTTTATTCCATTTTTATAATGGCAAAGTTTTCGGTCGGAATTGATTTCGCAGCCAGTTTTATCCGGATCTAGTGTCTGGGTCGTGTTTGCGCTTCTTTTATTGATTTTTGGGCAGGCTGCCAGAAAATTCTTGGGAGCCAAGGAAATACCGCAGGTCATTGTTGTCAATCTCATAATATGTTCTTCTTTTACTGGTTTGCTCTGCATTCCCCATCCATTCACAAGCTTATAAATTTATGAAATGTTTAAACAACAATTAATCTTCGATTTTGGGGAATCAGGCCTTGCGATTTTGAAATTTTGTTTAATGACTTTCACAGGAAAAAAAGAACTTTTATGGAGAATTTTATAATGCCATTGCAAACATAAACTTGATTTATAATGGAGGGTATTTTTAGACAAACGAGAAACAAGTTGGGTTTATTTGCATATCAACTTGTCTGCAACAAAGTCGGGATTACCCTTTAAAATGTCTTTAAATGTACATAAACTTAAGGGGGTTAATACTTTGTATTATGATTTTGTAAAAATTAAATAAAATAATAACATATGTATGTATAAAAATTCTAAAGAATATTATTTTTTTTAAATCTTGCTTAAATATGTACAAAAATCATTTAGCAAAGTTGATGGTTAAATCAATGTAATACAATTTTCTACTGCACATTTCAGAGGGTATCTTAAGCGATTTGTTAATACAATTGTTTATAACATGCCTCGATATAGTTTATGGCTTTCGTTTATTTCGGTTCTGGCATCGAGCCAGACCAACGGATCGATTTAAATTTTCTTACTATTTTCATGATTTGATTTTGTTTGCTCGCACTCGGTTTGCTTTAAATAAAATTTGAGCATAAATATTTAAATTGTTTTTCGCACATTTCGTTGAATGGAAAATGGGTGCGCGTCATTGGGGGAGGAAAACGCGCTGGTTGGTCTGTAGGTAGGCCCGGTTTGGTTGCTTTTCTGGCAGCCGGCCAAAAGAGAATTTCCATGGTTTACTGGGTTAAATTTAATTAATTTGTCTCGTCGCCTCAGCCCAGCGCCCAGTCGCTATGATTTTCCCAGTTTGATTATTTATTCATCCTGCATTTTCCTGAATAGGCTTGTGGACACTCCGCACCTCTCACCTCTCACCTCTCACCCCTCACGCCCTTTTCTGCATTGCAGCATTTGCCATTTTATTTGTCTTTATTTATTTATTTATTATTTCGTGAGCGCACTCATTTTTTTCCACCGCTTATTTTTGTTTGGGCTTTACTTTTTCCTGCGAAATTTACACAATTCCAATTAATGGCATTTAATTATTTATCCGGCATTTTACACATTGCATTCCCGAGTTTCGAGAGGCGACTGTGAGCTGCGGCAGCGACGCAGGCAGCGTCTCACCAGCTGTGAGTTTTGCATTTTTATGGCATGTTGGAAATTTCTGCGCTGAATTTAAAATTCAAATTGTTTTGGTTTCGTTGCGGTGGGTGGCGATGGGTGACTATGGGGGGTGAGCCCCTACAAATTAATTTACATTTGCGGGCTTTGTTGCGTGCGAACGAGTGGGTGGCGATTGGGGTGTTCTCAAAAGTTTCGAGGCCCAAACTTATATGAAATTAATGTATTTATAATTTTTTTTCTATTTATAATATAATTTCTGAAATTTATTTAACCGTTGAAAATACGGCAAAAAAATGTTCTTTTACATCGACTGAAACTAAATATTTTCTGAACTATTAAAAAAAGGAAATATGTTATTTTATAGTGGATATCTGAGGGGCCTCAACCGACGCACAGATTCATTTATGTTTTTCAATACTTTTTTTTTCGTTTATTTTAAAATAATGTTTTTCCTGTTCAATCAAAAGATAAAAATTTTCCCAAATCCAATTAGCAGTTTATATAAAACTAATGAAGTAAGTACGAGTTAAAGAATAGACACAGTATTTCATGTTTCTCTACTACTTAAATGACATTATATATGAGTTTTTTAAGTTGTTTTAGACTCGGCTTTTCCGTTCGTATTGTAAGCTAAAAGTATGAGAAAACTTATGGAATTTTGCAGCTTAAAACATATATAACATTTAGAGACCGGGAAAAACAAAATTCCCACGAGTTATTAACCAAAATACCTAAACAAAAAATTAACCTGTAAGAAAACTATCTAATTTCTTTATTTAATTTAGCCATAAAAACTGTCATGGGTTTTCCATTTTCATAACATAGTTTCCCTTGGGAAAGGAAACTTTCATTGAGGCGAATAACACGTGAATCATTCAAGAAATACTAAGCACACTGAAACCAAATTTCGTGCCCCACTCCCCGAGACAAGCTATACAACCACTATCAATGAGCGAAACCAGGGCGATGTCTCAAATTTATAAATACATTTTCGCATTCAGAAATAAAATCGAAAGACAAAAAAAAAAAAAAAAAAAGGAAAATGCGAAACAAAACGAAAGAAGCGAAATAATCGCGGAAAGCTATTAAAATTTAATCAGAAACACAAGCGACCCTGCGGTCAAAATTCCCACAACATTCGCCGCCTTTACGAGGTCTCCTCCCGCGTGACCCCTCCTTGATCCACAGATCCACAGTGGTGTGGATTGTTGGTGGATGATGATAATTCCCTCTGCGCGGCGGGACAGGGGGGGGGGGGGGTGTACAATATATACTATACTAAAGTACTAAAGTATATGTGGAGGCTGACGACGATGGCAACGACAACGAAAGCGACGACGACGACGACGACCCCACTGATTAATCGTTCGCACAGTGGAGTGCCTTACGCCCGGGTCAATCTCCATGGCGCCAACATCATCATGATCATCACCATCGCCATGGCACAGCCTCATCGTTATGGTCATCATCATCCGCACATTGGGTGCTGTGGCCATATTTTTGTTTATTTTGATTCGTGCGACGCGAAACACTGCTCTCGTAAATTTGTTTCTGCGTTTTGTTTTATTTGGTTTGGTTGCCAAGGTTTGTTTTTACCATTTGCCATTTTCCATTTTCCATTTTGCATTTTGCATTTCCTCTTCATTTTTTCGACGCAGCGTGTGCTCCCCCTATTTTAACCGCCCCCTAACCATTTTTATTGAATTCCATTATTTATGCGAGAGTGCACAATATTGAAATTTTCACAAAATATTTGGAAAAACGATGGTTTGTATGCTGCTAGCATCTATAAACATTTCTATTTGCATATTCATACATTTTATGTGGATATGTGCGTATAGAGTGGGGGGTTTAACTTAAAGCGAACCCCCCTTTTGGTTATTTTGCGGAGATGAATGTTTAAGTTTCGAGAGTTCGCAGGAATTCATTTTGATGACATAGCTAAAACAAGTATATCAGATTTTTCAGATTGCTTAATTGAAAACCATCTGACTTATAGTTCTTTTTAAGTTTATATAAGGAAGGTGAAATATTATTATTTTTTGACTTATGTAAACTGAAATACGAAGACTTTTCTTCTCTGCAAAATAAAATACTTTTCCCAAGTTTACCATAAGAACAAAGAAATCAGACCCAAGTGCCAAAAATTCAACTGAAAACCTCGACACCATTTCTGATCGAGATGTGAATGAAAAAAAAATCGCTAGCGAGGCCGGATGAATCTGCTCCATATGCATATATGCCAATGAGAGAACCCCGTATTTGAATTGCAAACTCACCTGGTGGGCGTTCCATTGCTGTATGAGGTCCTCGTAACAGGGCAGACAAGCCTGGATCATGCCGCGCGGATCCTTGGGACGTGAGCGTGCTGGCCGCGGATGCTGTTCGTTGAACAGGGGGAAATACGCCACAGCTTGCCCTGGTCTTCCGGTTTCCCTTGGCTTCACCGTACTCAGCTCGATGAGGCTTCCCCTGCGCTGTTCATCGCCGCACACGTAGCACACCTCGGTGATGGAATTCTTGTCCGGCATGGAGAGGTCCAGGATTCCCACTTCTGGTTGCGGTTGACTGGTCGGCGCCACCGAACTGATGATCGATCCATGACGAGGCGTTGGTGGAGCACTGGAACTCGAGGAGTTCCGTAAGTCCAGCACGGTGGCATTGTCATCTTCGAAAGTGGACGGCGCCGGAGGTCCCAGTGGGGCACTGCCGGGCGAGGGCAACGCACTGTAGGGATTGCCCTTGTAGTGGGCCGACTCGGCTGCTCCGCCGCCAGCGTTCACCTGCTGCTGCAGCAGATGATAGGCGGCCGTCTGCTGCTGCAGCTGTTGATACTGGGCGGGATGATACGGCGCCTGGCCCTGATAGCCAGCCGGTGGTGGTGCCGGACTTAGCTTGAACTTCTGCTGGGCATAGCCGGCGGATTTCATGGCCGGCGGCTCGCTGGGCGGTCGCGATGAGGGCGAGGCCACGGGCATGTCCCGTGATTGTGGCCTGCTCAGGTATCTGTTGTGGCTGCTCGACGGCGTCGAGTTCCTGGGATAAAAGTCCCCACCACCACCACCACCACCACCACCGCCGCCACCGCCACCGCCGGCAGCACTGGGATTCGGCGAGGGTGAGGCATTCCTTGAGGTACTGTGGTGGTGGTGGTGGTGATGCGACTGCTGCAACTGCGGCGAGTAGTGGCGTGCCAAGGCATAGGGATCACCGTGGCCCTCCACCAGGCCATTCTGGGTGAGATGCTCAGCACTCAAACCCAAAACCTGGGCGGCATACTCGCTTTGTGTGGCCACATCGGCTCCAATGTAGCCCTTTCCGTCCACCCGTTTCATGTGGTAGATGCGCTGCAGCAGGGGTTTCTTTTGCCGCTCGTAGGCATCCCATTGCTCGTTCAGGGATCGAAAGCAGAGCATACAGGCCCACACGTAATCCTGGCCAGGCGTCACTCCCGTCAATCCGTTCGGCGGGTCGTGACGCTCCAAAAAGGGAAAATAAGATTCAGCGGGACGCTCGGCATTGTGACGAATGCGCAGCGGTTGCGGCTCATAGCCACCATGTCCGCCACACACAAAACAAATGGTCATGGGCACATGATGGTGATCTGGCGGCGCTGAAGCTCTTCCCGTCGACTTGACCCCGGCATAGTAGTGCTGAGCGGCATGTGGCTGAGAGCCCAAGTGATATTGCTCGCCGGGAGTCCGGCTGCTGCGATGAGCCGCTGCACCGGGTGAGGGCATCAGCTCCACGGGCGCGTAAGGCTGCTTGGTCGCTTGGAGCGTTCCAGTCGAGGCCGGCGAGGTCGGGTTCGGTGTGGTTGCTGGCTCGGAAAGCTGGCTGCCACCGCGAAGTTCATTTTTGATATACGCCTTCGCTTTTTCCATAATATCAGCAGCTGCAATGAAAGAAATAGAAGTCAAAGACGTTAGAAATTGCTTAAATTAATCTCACTAAACTTAAACCGAACATTTGTATGTTTTCTCAGTTAAATCAATCTTACTCAGCTAACCAATTTCCAAAGAAATATAAGCACAGAAAACAATTAGATTCTAAGTGGCGACATCTGCCGGAGTGCAGCGCCAACACTACACCCCTGCTAACAGGTGTTTCGTTCTATCGCGCTCTTTTATGACGTTATAATATAACTTAATTGCAAATTACTTCTATAATAAAAGTTCGATTTGGAAAATTGTGGGTCTGTCGTAGATATTGACCGAATAAATAAATACTGCCCAATAACTAGCCTCTACCATGCTCAGATTGACATGACAGAATTTCGCGATTTGTGGGCTTTAAGATGGGCGTGGCCAAATTTTGATTTACAATTGCGCTGCGTGTTTAAAACTAGAACCTGCATGTTGATTGCCAACAAGTTTACGAGTTATCGACGTTTATACGGACAGCCAGACAGACATGGCTAAATCAAATCGGCTAGTAATTGTGACCAAGAATATATATCCGTTGTAGAGTGGTAAACGCTTTCCTCTGACTGTAACATACTTTTCAACGAATATAGTACTCTACGAGTAAAGGGTAGGGTACGTCTTCATTAAGACCCTTCAAGTTTTAAGACACGTAAACCCTCAAATTTAAATTTTCAAATAATTGAGTTTTCATCAAAAGTTATTTATTTTGTTCATCAATGGTGTTTAAATAACATAATATAATAAACAAAAGTATAAACAATAAACCTGTTGATTTTAATCTAAAAGTCAAAACTCTGTCACAAGTAAAAAGTTAAAAATATGTTGATGATTTCTTTGAAAAATAATAACATATTTTGAACTTTTTAAGAGGCCATTTGACTCCCAAATTCTGCGAATTAAGTCATAAACCAGGAACAGATTGTATTTTATTCTCCATGATCCCCGTTCTGGCGACCAGCCTCCAGCGCAGTTGGCAGCGTTTGTGATCACAAAATCGATGCACGTTAATCGAACGATCACCGATGGCGATAACCTATTTCAGTGCGGGTCTCGCGATAACCCGCATCACTCAGCGATCATGATCTCTGAGCTCTGGGCATCAATGTGGGAAGTATACAAAAAAAAGCGATGGAAAGAAAAGAAAAAAAATATTTGCATGTTTAAGTGATTCGACGATTTGTCGGACGTTGCTTCTTGTTTCTGAATCGATGTGATTTTATTTGATTTGATTTACTTCGCTTCTCGTTTTTCGTGCGACGCGCATTTGTTTTCATTAATATGTATAACAATTTCAGACATGTGACGCAAGTCGGACACTCGAAAGAGCAACTGAATATGGAGCTAATAACGAGCGAAACGGGAAAGAAAAAGTCAGCGGAGAGGAAAGCCCCTCGAATATGAAATCAGATGTACGAAGATTTTAGCATATATCTCGCACTCTAGAGTTCCAGATAAATCCGGTCGGACGCCTGGCTAAATATATCGGTGTGATTTGTTTATAGCACGGACCACATCCGAATGGTGCTAATTCGCTTTATCAAGTACATACTATATGAGTCAAATCAGGCTGCTGCCCCACAGCAAATTCGCTAAACAATTTTGTGCTGCCCTCGATTAGCGATTCTCATCATAACGGAAACAACAATTGAACAATGGGTACGCTGTTTTTGAATTGCTTTATTTCTAATTCAACATTATGCAATCATAGTATTTGCTTCAACTAATTAAATGTTTCATTATTTATTTACAAAAATTGTTAACAATTTTCCAGCAGTCATTTTAGTGGCCATAATAAAGTTGTTTAATGTAAGCAAAAGCATGCAAAAAGGAAGTTTTTCATATTGCAATTATTTTTAATTTATTTATGCGCATTTTTATTGATTTTTTGTTTGGGTTGGTGGCTTTTAAAGAGGTGGGCAAGCAATTGTTTTTGCTTTTTGGCCAGCTGCAGGTGGAAAATGTAGTTTCGAGCGCCCATATTTTGTATTTTCCCCTTATTTTTCTGGTTCAAGCTTTTAAGAGTTGTTTACAGTTTTTTTTTTGTTTTAGTGTGTTGCCTATACAGTTAGGGTTAAGTTAAAGGTATTTCCTATTTGAATTTATCATGTAAGAGATATTAATTTTTATTTTTGATATAATCATACAAATATTCTTTTAGATTTAGTAAAGTTTATTTACCTTACTACAATTCTAGGCATCGACACTTTTCACTTAATTGTTTGAGTTGGCAAAGGTCAAGGGCCTTTTGCAAAAAATTCTTGCTTTCTGTACTTAACCTTCTTTATAATCAATTTAAAATCAATTTCATTATACACAATAGGGGAAAATTTTTTTCGAATTTTTTTATTTGGAAATAGTTATTTGTCAAATGTCAACATCTCTTTTGCTGACCGCAACTGTGAGTATAGTATGTTTTCAGAGTTTTTGCCTGTGAATGCACTTGAATATTGTTGCTTTTGTTGCCGCCCACCTGCCCCTGTCTACACCCCCCTTGCAGTTGTTTTAAAAAGTTTTTGTTTTTTTTTTCCCAGCAGCTCGCAGGAACATTTTTACGGCTTTCATGTCCTTGTTTTTGTTTTTGAGGGCGTGGCATAACCAGAACAAGTGAAATAGAAAACCCAGCGAACCATTGCTTAAAGTTTTCTTCCACCAAAAAAAAAAAAAAAAGTTTAGCTTTAACCATTGAACTCGCGCTTATCGTCGATGTTCTTGGCTTTGTTTTTTCTATAGTTACAGTTATAGCTGTAGCGGAAGTTGCATACAATAACAATAACAACGGGGGCTGAAGCATTGTACAACTTTTCAGGACAAAAAAGAAAAAGTTGCGTTGCTCGAAAAAGTTTTTAGCGTTGTTGGAAATTCTTTTCTTTCGCTCTCTTTTCGATTATATGTTGAGTTTTTTTTTCGAGTTCTTGCTCTAGACTCTACAGTGTGGAGCTAGCAAAGTGAGTTAAGGTGCTTAAGTTTTGCCATCTTCATTGTTCGTCGCTTTTTATCTATTCTTTTATTTTTGTGCCAGTTTGCTGGAAAGAAACTAAACGCCGCGGGAAGTGAGATGCATTTGGGGAAAAATTGGGGAAAAATGTAATAATAAATCTCGCAGTGAAATATGAATTCGTAGCGAGCCAAAAAAGGATGTTTTCTACGGATGTTCATATTTCATATTTCCAAGCTTTTGGCTAGCCTTTGAGGCAATTGAAGTTACGAGCGAAATTGAATTTTAAAATTTGCATTGGCCAAACAAGATGGAGAGCGGAAACAAGACCAGCAAAAGCAAGAACTGAATGGACAGATAAATCCCGAACGAGATGCAACAACGAAAACATGGCGATATGACAGCCAGCGGGGAGTGGGAGTCGAAAATGGAATTTATTAAATAGCATTCCGCGCAATAAACTCTCGCAAAAAACACAAACAGCAAAAATCCGCACCCACACACACACACGCGCATAATCAAATAAAACAACATGGACATGCAATTTTATAGCAGGACATCGGTTTCCTTCTGTACACCCCTACGCCCTCCGCAATTTTTATAAAACTCCAACCTCACAGTCTCCCTCCTCACGCAACATCAACAGACACAAAAACAATCAAAAACAAGAATGGAAAGATAGGGATCGAAATTGAGAGCGTCCATTTCGGTCCATTATTCATTCGGTATTTCAGAAATTTTGTATATTTTTTAAGATCAATTTTAATAAACGTATTTATTAGCTATTGATATTAATTATTATACGACAAAAAATGATAATACATTTTGCTATTTGTGGGATGTGGCAGTGTATCATAATCAATAGCTTTTTTTCATAGTTTTTTTTTAGAATCTGTCCAGGTAGCACAATCACTAAATTTAATAATATCAATAGCCAATAAATTAATTATAAAGATTATTAATATTATTATTATCAATTAATTTATTATTAAGAGAGAAATGCATTTAATTAAAGCATTAAATTAAGTAAATTAAACAAAAGCTACCAAAGCTTAATGTAAATTTAAGATTAAGTAAGTCGGAGAGACATCCTTTATAGCGTTACGAACTTTTAAATACAATTTTTTTTTTTTAAATTATAATACCCCCTGGAAGGGTATACAAAAAAGGAACAAATAAAAGCAGTAAAACAAAGACCGCTCAACATTTTTTCCATTAAGAGCACGAAAAAACTGGACCTTTAAAAGGGGCGCAGGGATATGGAGAGAAGGCTCCATTGTGCATTCAGATTCAGGTTTTCGGACCTGATAATAAAAAGAGACCAAATAAAAAGGTTAAATTAATAACCGTGGTCGCTCTTTAAAGTTAAAACCAAATGCGACAAATAAAGAACCGATATGTGTATGTATGTTTGTACTACAGACGAAATGCATATTTAATTATTGTATAAATCATCCGTTTTATTTTGATTTTCATTTTATTTATCATGGAGTTGGTTTTTTCTGGAAAAAGCGTCTGCCTCATTAAATTGCCATTTTAATGATTATTTCGTTTCCTCGATTTCACAAATAAAATAATTTGAGATTTAATTAAATCGGTTGGTTGAACTAAAAGTTTGTTATTAAGCTAATTGATAAAAATAATGTTTAAGTAATTATAATTAGGTATCTCTAATTTTAAATCACTGATGTGCATCCATCAAATTTTTGTCATATTTGACAATAGTATTAAAATAATTATAACGCTAGACATAACCGTACCACTTGCGATTGCTCGTTTGCCTGGACTTACGCAATTTTTAATTGCAGTTTTATGAAAAAGTTGAGTTCGAGGCGGACACATGTGATTGAAACCAAATGAAACCAAACCGTCAACTTGCAATTGATTAAAATTAATTGAATTTTCAATTTTGTCTTTCGCCGGCTTGCGAACCCAACCGGTAACCGGTAACCGGTTTCAACCGATTCAAGGCGAACCATTCAATTGAGCAAACGGTATTTTAATATTTTAACTGATTGATGGCAGTTAATATGGCCTGATTGTTCCGATACTGACCTGTGCTCCGGTGTGCTTCGGCCTATTCCAGTTGACTCCTATTAATCCAACTCATGTGCTTGTTTTTGTTGGGGAATTATTGCGACGCTTAAAGGTGGAAGCAGGTGAAAAAAGGGCTTTACGGGAATTAAAGCCAGATAAGGGGATTGAAGGGATTTAACATCAGGAAAAACACATTTGGTTGTAGGCACTTTTCTCGACTTTCCTTTGGGGTTTCTATGTTTTTTTATTTTTACTAACACTCTTGGTTATATTTCTTCACTTGCTTTTGAAGCTATTAAGAGCACTAGTGAAATTTCGGATATTTGAATTGAGCAATTTAGGTAATAAAGGTGATTTAAATACCCATTATTTTCTGTGTTTACAGTGTCATGTCATTTAGAATGAACCGGTAAGGTTTTTATTAATTTTAGACAGGGCGGAATCTAAAATGGGTATTATAAAAATTTTTAAAAATTTTGTATTGCTTATACAAACGATTTTATATATTAATATGTTTATTTTTATATCACTAACGGAATTAAACAAATTGAATAAAAATAAAAGGAACTAAAGTGTCTTTACGAAAAAACATTTTAGACCTTTTTCCTTTGAGACAGTTTGTAATAGTTGTTTTTAGTTTTGGCCACAGCATTTCCGCTGTTTTTGATGTTTTTTTTTATTATTTTTGTTTTAAAATTGTATTTGATATAATTATTGTTTAATTTATTGATTTTAAAGTATGCATGCCTGAAATCTAATGACTACTACTTGGTTTTCAACAGTGCATTTAATGCTGTTGATAGCAAATATCGACTTATTAAATATTTACTATGGTATTAGGCTTGTATTTCATCTTTTGTGCTTTAACGGGTAATAGATTAATGTTTTGCTTCGATATCTTGCCGTGTATTTCGATAGCATTGTATATATTGTACTTTAAGCATAAGATATCGACTTGATCTATTTATTAAAAAGGTTTTTTTTTTTATTGGTTATTTCCGATTTCTGTCAGTGTTAATTTCTGTTAAAAGAATTCCGGTAGTGTATTTAAATCCTTTAAGAGAAGATATTGATTTGTTTATTTAATAAAATGGCACTGGTGTTTTCTTATATTCAGCTGTTTTTATGTAACTATTTTTCTTTGGTTAATTTTTAACGTTGTTTACTTTCGATTTCTGTTAGTGTATGTTGTTCGCATTGTAAACATTTTTACAGAATTCAGAACAAATTTCGTTTCATGGCCACTGCGGTGGTCTCTCTGCGCTGACGCCGGCAGCGACGCTGGCCACGACGTCGGCGTCGTCAGCGAAAGGCGACACCATTTCACCGGCGACACATGCGAAATGAGTGCGACAGAGACGGATGATCGCGATCACACACAACGCACACACAATCTCGCTGCAACTGTTGCAGCAGCAGCAAAAACAACAACAATACAGTTAAATAGTCGCTGTTTTTTTTTTGTTTTTCAGCGCTGTGACCTTGGAACCGTTAACTTTTCAAGCTGAACTCTTGGACTTGTTAAGTTACCCGTAGTTATAACACCTAAAAAGCGCTTATCCAATTGTTTGCCTTTTGCTTTTGTTGCTTGTTGCTGCCTCTGCCGCAGTCGCTGCCTCTGCCGGCGTCAGCTGCTCACGTACGTGAGTGTTTCTGTGTGTTATGCCGTTTGTTTTTATAACCCTTTTATTTGGCACATTTTTCGCCACCGTGCAATTGCAATATTTACGGAATATTCGCGGTTGTTGAGGCTTTTTGGCAATTTTAGCGCGGAGGTGGATCGGCGGAGACGACGGAACAGCGATATATAATTGCAGCATTGGCAAGAAGAAGAGCCGACCAGCAGTGGCGACCAGTGTGTACACACCGCGGCGAAATTGCCACCTGGCCGACAGAGTGGCCACATTGATGGAATTCATTGCATTTTATTCTTGTTCACTGCACTTAACTTAATTACTTTTTCTACTTGCTTTAATCTACTTGGCTCACTTGATTTTATTTACCACAAATTTAAATGATTCTACGCGTAACATTCAAAAAATAAAGAAGAAGCAGGCCATCAGCTGTTGCTCATTTGCTGCTCATATTGAGTTTGGTGCTAACGCGTTTTTGCCACTTATTGGCGCCACCTTTAAAACAGATGATAGATTTCAAAAGACGCGGATATCAAATTAAATATTAATAAGAATATAGTTCAACGTATATTAAACGTAAGGATTACGATTTTACGATTACGATTCAGTCACAATTAATAATACAAATATTATTCAGAAAATGTTTAATCAACTGTAACCAAATAAATAGGCTTGACGTCCCTCAAATAAACAAATAAATAGAAAACCTTAATAGGTTTAAATTATTTGATAACTTCTTAAAAAATATTATTTTCGTTTAATGCAAATTCTATAAAAGATCTTACAAATATATGTTTAAGCAACATACCATTCCAAATCTAATAAGATTTTATATTTTAATCTTTAAGAGAAGACATAATTTTTGCTAATTTCATAAAATGATACTAGTATTTACTTATGTTCAGCTGTTTTATATAACTTTTTTATATTTGGTTATTATTTAACGTTGTTAAATAAGTTCTAATCATTAGCTCCTAGATTCCAAATATCTTGAATAATTTTTAGCTTGAACTATAATTAATATAGTTACTAAATTTATTGCAATTTTTAAATTTAATAGTTACATAGTTTTTGCAGATGGCTTTTTGACAATTGTCAAAAAAAGTTTGTGTTTCCAAAACCTTAATTCGAACTACATATGTATAACTTACCAAGCAGTACACGAAAGCCTTATACTTCAACCTCAAATCCACTGTAATAATAATCAGAAACTACAGGGTGGGCCCAAATAACTGTCGCACTTAATTTTTGAAATAAAAAACAAACCATGAGATATTTTAAGTAACAAATATTATTTATTTAATATATATTAATATAGCTTACATTACTAAGACTTAAGTTCTAATCTTTCCCCTTTGTATTTTCGGGCGAGCTTCAAACGTTTCTTAAAACTATTGCAAGCGGCACGCACCACATCATCAGGAATTTCATTCCAAATTTTTGTCAAGTGTCGCTTAAACTTTTCCAAATTCATCTTTTTTAAATCCTTTAGTCTATCCAGCATGTAACCCCATATGCAGAAGTCTAAAGGATTTAGATCTGGTGACGATGGAGGCCACTCATCAACAGCCATGAAACATGGAATGTTATCTTTGCACCAGTGCTGAACAGTTTTGGCCTTATGAGCCGGAGCAGAGTCTTGCTGGAAGCAAAATGGCTTATTCCCGAACAGCTTTGATGCATGGGGATAAAAATGGCCCACAAGCACTTCATCCAAATAATATTTGGCATTGATTTTCACGCCTTTATCGATAAAAAGAAGGGGTAACTTACCTTTTTCAGATATGGCCCCCAAACCATGACAGACGTTGTGTTTTGGAATCTCTCAACAGCAATTTTTCTGTTGAAATATCCTCCATACTTGCTGCATACACCCGATCATTCTGCGGGTTCAGGCTTTTTGCAATATGAACAACTTTTCATCAGAAAACACAGTATTGCAACCTGCGTGCCGCCGAAGTAACTGCCCACTTCTTTCCTGTCGCATTTTTTTTTGACGTTCTGTCAGACCATGAATTCTTTTTTTTTGTAAGGTTTCAGTCCCAAGTCATCTTTTATGATGTTTCTAATTGTTTTGCGGCTCACATTCAGCTCATTGGCTAGTTTTCGAGCTGACCTCGCACAATTTCGCCTAATTCTTTCACGCACATTCTTTATTATTTTAGGGGTTCTAACACTTCTTTTCCGACCAGTTTTTTTGGCTATATCAACACTTCCAGTTGCCTTCAATCGAGCCACAGTGCGCTGAACAAATCGCCTATTCACATTGAGATTTTTTAGCAACTTCACAATTTCACTTGTTTTTTTCCTTGCAAATGCAAGTTTTGCACTAGCTCCCGTTTTGCTTCCATCGTCGCCAAAATTCTAACTTGCACTGATCTTATCAGCAATAAACCCCGTTAGTTACGAAATAAGATAAAGAAAGAAGAAATGAAAAAACAAAAGAATAGAAGCACTTGTTTAAGAGTGCCGAAGCTTTGAAAAAGTGCGACAGTTATTTGGGCCCACGCTGTAATACATCATCAAAATGAACTCAAAACTGATTTTTATTATTCCACTCGCCTTGAGTAAGTTTTTCGACAGCATAACAGCGATTCTTATAAACTATATCCAAGATAGGTTTAAGCTTCTTGCCCGAAGTTGGCGGAGTACCTGTAGAAAACGATCTTCCAGGTGAAATAGCATTGGCCAATAACTCGATTGCTATACAAAATTCCACTAGCTGGGCAACAACCTTGCTGGAAATGCGGCATCCAATTTGGGGTCGTGTATATAGGATTCCACAATATCTAAGACGTCTTAAGGGCGAAATGGAAACGGAATTGCGGGGTAAGATTGTACCCAAATTTCCAAAGTGGCCACTTTTTTTCAAGGTTACAGTGGAGCCAACCAAACCCGTTGATATGGTCAATTTAGAGAACCACATTGGGGAGGTCGAACCACATCAAAATGTAGGAAGTTTGAAGTTAATGCGCATGCTGATCGAACATGTTTGTAGGTTCATAGACTCAATTCCTAGGTTATCTATAAACAATACACTCCTTTTTCCCATCAGGGAGGGATGCCAAGGCCCTTATAAAGAAGGACATGAAAGGAAAAGTCGATGGGGTTTAGATGATTTCAAATGAGTGGAAATTGATGAACATTTTTTGAGAAAACAGTTTTATTTCGAATTCAGTTTTGGACGATGGACAAGTCAAGATAAGAAGAGAAAAAGAAGTATCCAAACTATTAAATGAAAATGAAAATTTGTAGAGGAAGCCGGAAGAAAATAAAGATTAACGTGAGCACATTGTCCAGATTAAATAAAATATTCCAACATAAAAGAGCTATAAAAGAAGTTTGCACTTCCCAAATAATAAACAACAACAGATAAGGTACATTTAAGATTTTTTCATTGGTTTTCTTTTATATGTATATATATATATATATGTATATATAGTATAACATTGTTAACATTTATTATTGACTATGTAATATCCACTGCAGAGATACTTTTCGTGTTTCGTGTTCTGTTTCCGTTTCTGTTTGTTTTGCAGGTACTTAGTACTACTTTGCTCCTTGGGTTTGCGATTATTGTACGCTTGTCCTATATACACACGCTAACATATATATATATATAAGTATCAATAGGGTATATATATGAGAATTGGGGGGGTTTATTGGTTTCTTAGTTTCTTAGTTTCTTGGGTTCTTGGGTATTTGGGGGAGGGGTGGAATACTAAAGAGTTTAGGCGTTAATAAATACATCTCGAGTTTAGTTGGTAAAATTGCTAACATTTAGTAAGTAACTATGTTGTACATTCAAGGGCTATATCGTATAAGGTATCGCTGATCTATAACGATCGTAAATATATCTATGTGTATACAGTGTTGTATATGAATATGAAACAATCTGCAGTTATAGATTCTAGGCATAGGCTATGCAGTGAAGTCTTAGACGAGTTTAAATAGCACTTTCTCGAAGTCCGTACATCTATAAATGGTAAATATCGTGTATATCGCTAGTATCTAACTAGATTACAGTTACAGTTACAGTTACAATTAGAGTTAGAGTTAGTGTTAAAGTTACAGTTAAAGTTTCAGTTGCTTATATCGGTAAAATACTTGAGTAAAGATAGAGCTAAGATTGTTGACAGACTGACTACTCGCTTCTCACTTCTAATCCATTCGAAACCCACAGCGGGCTCTCTATCAAATTCCCTATGCTTGTTGCACGTTGCACGTTGCACGTTGCATGTTGCACGTTGCTAGTTGCTCGTTTGTTAGTTGATTTGTTCCCCATTTAGGTTGTGGTCATAGAATATTATTAGTGGATCATGTTGGTTCTCAGACAATCGGCACGCACACCCATTCCATCAGCCGGAACAGCAGCGAGCACAACCAATTCTAGGCGGCCGTCGTGACCTTTGGCTGACCGCCAGGTCCGGTTGCTCCTGCTCCTGCTCCAGCTCCTGCTACCGCCTCCGTGGATGCGGGTGCCACTGAGATCTCCTCCAGCTGATGCAGTTGCTCCTCCACCGGACCATCGCCACCGCTGCCACTGCCACTGCCACTGCTGCTGCTGCCGCTGCTGGTTATTGTGGCGCCGCTGCCGGTTTGGCTGGTGCGCAGCTCCGGCGGCAGATAGATTTTGACCACGCTGGTTATCTTCACCCGACAGTTGGGACAGTTGCTGCATCTGCAAGAGAGGATTTGCGAGGTCAATACAGATTCGAAATTGGGTACGAAATTATGCAAAATACATCTCCAAAATCATGATAGTCGCCCCTTACTATAAAAATCTGATCAACTTTTCGAAAAGGAATCTAAAATATAACTATTAATTTTCAATTAATTATGAGTTGAAAATATTAATTGCACCATTATACAATGCTGATATTTTATTGAATTTAATTGGAACTATTCAAGTAATGACAGTGCTTTATAAGATGTAATTATCGGATTATTTTAAACTAATTAAATTAGTGATTTTTCAAAACAAAACTCAAGCTCGAATTTAATAAAAAAAATCCTATTTTCTTTCACATCTAAGCCTTTGGTTTTAAATTAAATTTTGTTTTGGTTTTTTTAAAGCTCTTAAAAATTTGTATACAAATTATTCTGTTAATTTTTTTTTTCACTTTAAGGCCTTTTAACGCACTCTAATTTCATATTTAAGATTTTGACATTTTAGATCTATATAAATTGTATATAAACTAAATACCTATATAAAAAATATATAAAATATATAAAATAATATAATCACAAAACCATATAGGTGCTAAATACCTCTTTGCAAATATCAAACCAAATGATTATGAGAATGTGTTAAAAAACTTTTAGCTATGAAAATGATCTACGTTCAGGTGCTTAGTGCTTAAGCAAATAAAATTTTATTTTCTATAAGTTCCATTGAACTAAAGGCGACTCTCCCAATTTCAGTAGGGACCCATTTCATAAAGGTAAAACTCACCTTGCAGCGCACTGGGCACAGGCGATGACGTGACAGCACGGATTGAACACTGTGTTGATGGCGCGGTCCATGCAGATCTTGCACTGCATGGCCTCCGAGATGCGCGTGTCCACGCAGCGCTCAATCGCCGCCTCACGCGCCTCCTTCTCGCGAATGGCCAAATCTATCTTGCCGGCCATGGAGCCGCCGGCACCAGTCGTCGACAGGGCCAGTGCCATTGCGCTGACCCCGGCCACTGCGTCCAGGGGATCGCCGCCGGCAGAGGCGCCCAATGCTCCAGCGGCGGCGGCAGAATAGCCTTCGGCGCCCTCGGCCACCAGGTCGCCACCGCGCTCGTGAAGGGTCCTGCGGGCCTGGTCGTGCACCTCGCGACAGGTGTGCTGAATGTCGAAGACATAGCGCTTGCCCAGCTCCGTGTTCTCCATGAACATAGAGGCGATGGTGCCCTTGAGGTCCCGCGTGAACTGATTGGTCACCACACCGCGCACCTTGTCGCACACGTAGAAGGCATGGCGTTCGGTGATGGAGCGGTACAGACCCGCGGCGATCGGCTGCTTGGGCAGCTTGATCTCCAGCTCCTTGCGATCGTTGTGGTCGTCCACGTACTCCAATTTGAAAGTGCGACGCAGCGACTTGGCCGCAGCAATGGCGCCAAAGGGGATGCTAAATAAGACGGAATAAAACTAAGTTAGTTGAGAAATATTTTATAAATATATATTAGGGTTCTGTAACTCGAATCTAGCAAGTCTCTAAATGTTTTAAAAAATATACAAAAATAATTTACTTTTTAAAATCACTTTTAAAGGTGTCTAAAAGTATGCAACAAAATATTTTACAGCATACTTTTATGCACCTTCTTAAGTAAGATTTTACTCTTTGTAGCACTTCCAAAGAAAAATCTAACCCTGTTTGCAATTATATTTGTAACTGGGTCTTTAAAGCGATCGTTAGGCCACATCATTAAGGTTTATAACGCAGAAAGTGGGGTTCTATTAAAAAGTCCCACCTTTGACAGTAATTTTGCGCTACATAAACCAAAAGCCGAAATCATTTCGTGAAACAATGTCCAAAAAATGACTATAAAAAAGCCATTTAATTATCCAGGTTAATGCACCACCTACTTTTAAGAATGCTGTTCTCGTTCTGAGCAACTTTTTTCGCTATATTGTTTTTGAGGTTTCACCTTGACTTTTGTTTTATGAATTCATTAAAGATAAGTCATTTTTGGTTTTAAATAATAAAAAGAACAAGGTGAAAGTAGTGCATCCGGAATAGAGGTAAACAGAAAATACATTTTTTGTTGAATCGATTTAATGACTTGAATTATATGAGTTTTATTAGAAATAATCATCATTAAGCTTCAATTTTCTGTAGTAAAAACTTAATGGCTAGCTAAAAGTGTCTCGTTTCTTTTCTCCGAGTTACAGAAAACGATTAAGAGTTAAGAGAGGATCGTTTTTGTCCTGGAACTCACCTCTGTTTCTCGCCCCCCCGGCAGACGGTGATGCCATGGGCGCCCACCGCAATGTCACAGCGCGTGGCACTCTCGTTGGTGGTCACTCCGCTGAAGAGCTCCTCGCCGTAGCCCTCGAGATCCTGGATGGACTGCAGCAGCCAGTACTTGGCCGACTTGAGGCTCATCTGCAGCTTGGCCAGTTTGCCGTGCTCCATGGCTATTTGGCGGAGATAGTCCGCCGGTGGCTCGCCCTCGGAGCTGGGTTGGATCAGGTACTCCTCGTACATGCGCAGTGGATTGCTGGCCAGTCGCTCGTCCAATCCCGTTTGACTGCTGCTATTGCTCGGACTGCTAGAGCTGCTGTTCGAGTGGGTTTGCGAGCAGGCGGATGTTGAGACGGATGCGGATGCGGATGCTGAGGCAGATGCTGAAGCTGAAGCGGAGGCGGATGGCGAGGGCTGGAGACTGCAACTGGTGGCATTGGCCGTTGTTGGCAGCGTACTACAGATTTCGATGTGCTCCATGGACTTTTGCTTGGACAGGCGACGCTTCTTGAAACTGAGTACGTGCTCCTTCTCCTTGCGCTGCTGCTCCAAACGCTGTTGCTGCGCCTGCTGTTGCTGTTGCTGCTGCTGGGCCAACTCGCGCCTCATCCGCATCGGGCACTCTGCCCGCAGAGACGACTCGTTGAAGCGCAGTCCATCCGCCTGGCAGAGCAGCGCCGCCAGCTTGGCCGCTCCACTCCAATCGGGAGCGGTTAGGCGACCCTCGAGCAAGTCCCGCCTGGCCTGCATGTAGAACAGATTCCTCACACTCTCCTGCAGGATGAAGTGCACCGGCACCCAGAACTTGACCCTCAGGGCCAGCATTAACTGAATGCCACTGCCACTGCTTCCACTGTCGCCGGACAAACGGTTGCGCAGATTGATCCACTGACGCGTCTGCGACTCCTTCTGGTTGGGCGTCCAGTGCTCCAGGCCGAAGTACTCCATCTCGCAGATGATGTTCAATGCACGACAGACCTGAAAACAAAAGGGAACATGGGTTTAGTTTGACTGTCATTTATATTTATTATAAAAGTTATTTAATTTCAGCGCTGTTCGCCTTGATTTTTTGTGCTAAAGAATTCGCGTTTACTCTAATTGTTAAATATTAAGCAAAACCAAGGTAATTGTATTACCAATGATTTATTAGTCAATTAAACTGAATGCCTAGTGTTCTTCGGGCCATAAATAAATTTCCTTTGTCTCGCAGCGGCGATTTAAAGTTGAATTCAAATGTTTTCCAATCTATTCTGGATCAGCGACTTATCAATTCAGCTTGACAGAGCCTGTCAGCGACATGCGGCCTCCTCCAGCAGAGAAGCGGCCAAAAGCATGTCCTGTCGCCTATCTACCAACATTTCGCCATGACAGCGGCAACATCCGCAGCACCAGCAGCAACAACTGCCACCAGCAACAAGGAGAGCGGATGGATTGGGAAATGCGAGTGAAGTGGGGCGGAAAGTGGGTGGTTCCCTCCACTGGCGCTGTGGTTTCCAGAAATATTTGCTTATGCAACGAGCGTGTCATCATTCCGAATGGAATGAGTTCAAATGCTGGCAGCAGCAGCAGCAACAGCAGCAACAGCAGCAACATCCTTATGTGGTCCATAATGCTGTCTGTTTGTCTGTCTGTCTGTCTGTCGGTTGGATTTAACAAGGCAAAACACCAACCCATTTGCTTGCATCCACTTTCCCAGCCAATTCCCCAAAAGCCAAGTTGCATTGGCTGCCGCCAAAATGAAATTTCGAAATGTCAAAACAAAATACAAAATGAGAAATGAGAAATACAAGGGAAGCATGTTTGTTTGAACATTGAGCCGCGAGGCCCACCTTTAAATACTGCCATCCCATGGCATCCCATTATATCCCATTCCATCCCCCCACGGATATTTCCTTCCCGCCGCAGCACTTTGCATAATGAGATACATGTGAATTTGCGAGTGTCTGGTTGAGGGTGAGCCAAGGCAACAAGTTGCTCACGCATCAACGCCTTTGCACATTTTTCCCCCATTTTCAATTAGGCGAAGCCGCAAAAAACCCAGGGAAAAATAAAACAAATGTTGGGTTGGGCGGTGTTTAAATTTATGTGCGAAATTATTAGCCATTAAAGTGAAATTTGAGACAATTTGTTCTAGTTTCCTTTTTTGTTTCACTTTTCTGGTAAGGTTTTGGGTTGGGGTCTGTAAATGAGCTTGGTAATGAGCTTGTTTATGTCTAAACAGTCTTTGAATATTTTAAAGGACAATATAAGTAATCTTCAAGTAAAATAGAGAATATCTTATTGACCATTCTAAAGTAAAATAAAAAAATTTAACGTTTACAATTGCTGTTAGCTAATTATACATAAAATAAAGACACCTTAATGAATATTTTTGATTACGTTCGAAATTTTAATAAAAAACTCCACCTTTTTAAAATGGATCAATGTATGTATATAATAGAGGCGTTTTCAAAAATAATTGAAAAATATGTAAATATATGTCTTAAACAATGATAGCATCTGAATGTCTAAAAATTGTCCCTTAATTATGAAATTGCAAGAATTTGCGCAAAAAAAAAAAACCCTTTTTTCACCTACAAGTTTTCACCTTGAACAAAGGACATCTTTCGCCCAGACGAAGAACAATGAAATCGGGCTCACAAAGCGAATCCACTCGAGTAACACGTTGGACTAATTAAGACGACAGATGCTGTCGGCAGTTGCGGTTTGCAGTTTTCCAACCGCTCCAAGTCGAACGCAATTAATTAATCAAGTACGCAGATCAATTTACATGCCACTTCAATCCGGGGGCGACACTGGCAGCAGGGGGCGTGGCAGCTTAGTAACGGTTGTTAGACAGCCGACAGAGAATTTGATGTTCTTCTGGCCCTTGAAATCATGGCAGAAACAAGGGGGTTGGGATTGGGATTGGGATTGGCATGGGTTTGCATCGAAAGTGGGTGGGGTCCTGAGATGGTGGAAATGTCGTGTGTTGCCGTTGACAGCCGGAGAGCGAATCTAATGAAGCCTCTCGAGAGCTTTTCCCGGCGTAATAGCTGAAATCTCATGCTACGCATTTGCCGCCAGCGAAATGTTTAACTGAATTTTCGGGAATGACGAACAGTTCGAAGTGGGAAATGAAAATTGAATAACAGATGGCGCAGAAATCTTTCGTAACTCAATGCCATTTTGCCCAACTAATTACATTTCGTAATGAAGTCAATTCCAAACGTAGAAATATTTCGGAAATTTTTTAAACATTTCAGGGTCAATAATCGCATAAAGTTTCCAAACGAAAATACGCATTAAATAAACAACTGTAAAGAATTCGACTTTAAATTGTTTCAAGTTTATTTGTGACTTTTTATAAATCAAAGAATAATTTATATATATTTTTTTAGCCTTAAAGCAAATATTATTTCTGCCCATGAATTAAAATCATTTTATTTTTATTACTAAGTTGGTGTTTTATATATTTTATAAGGCCTCTTGACAAGGCAAAATATGAGTGTTCTCGACAATGTTTAACCATATTTAAAACCCGTTTTTCATGCTAACCACAAAATTAGAAATGCTTGGCGAAATAATGTAACCATTTTTTTTTTACCAATTAGGCAACACATTCATTTCAACAAGTTGTGCTCATAGAAATAATTCTGAACATTTTTGCTTTTCGATTTATTTCGGGTTGGAAAGCAAAACGTGGCAACAGGCGGAACAAAAACAAAATACATGTCCGTACATATGAACATTCATTCACCGCAGAAATAACAAAAAATATACAGAAAATACAGAAAATCGTCGCTCGCGTCGCCGCTGTCAAGTGCAAAGTCCACTTTTGTGGATTTCGCTAAAATTAAATAAAACACGAAAGCGATTCGCTGCTGCCTGCTAAATGCGAAACGTGAACTTATTTTCAGCGCCACAATAGCAGCAATAACAAATAAGCCGGGAACTCAAGCTCCACCGAGCCTCACATAACCGAATCTTTCGCAATTCCCCTGCAAATATGCGAATTAACTTCGCAAATCTCCACCCTCCACCCCCAAAAGTAAAAGATGACAAAAGTACCCTTCTTGATTATATACACACACCCTAATGCATTTCGTAATATCGCGAGCGAAATATGTAATATGGCTTATTTGTCGTTATTGCTGGCCATTTTTGGGTTTTTACTGTACCTCGTAAATTCGGCCAGCAACAAGCGGGTTAAAAAACAACATCCACCATTTTTGCACGTGCTGTTGTTTTACTTTTTATTAAGAGTGTTAAAAGATTTTGATATGTTCACCTCAAGAAATGAAATGGGGAAAAGTTTATTTATAGTTAAATGTGCTACATTTCTGGTGTAATTTCATTGAATTTATATACATTTATTACTTGTAAGTTTATTAGCAGTCGTAAAATCTGAAGAAAAACAGCTTTAGTGTACTTTTCATAGGACTAGTACTTAAAAACTTCAGTTTTAGTTACTTTTTACTGTTTTGAAAATAATCTATTTTTCGCTTCTTTATTTTATTATCTTAGGCTTTAACACTTGCAAAATTACAAGCCCATCTACACCTGTTCTTTACATTACCTTTTTCTTAAGAGTCTTAAGGCGCTAGTTAAGAGCGAGCTTAAGGGAGCTGTCTCTCCAAAGGTAAACAAAGTGGAGCCGTGAGAAAAAGTGTAAATGCCAGATGGGTAGAGAGCCAAAGAGCACATATCTCTCTTCTTTCGGTACAGACAACAATTGTAAATGAGAGAGGGGGGCTCTTCGCGGGGGGGCTATGACTGGCTGGGAGCAGAAAACCCGACTGAATTGGACTTTGGACCCGAGTCTTCAAAATGCCAATTGGACTTTGGACTGGCACTCGCCTAGTGAGTGTTGTTTTGTTATTTTCTTGTTGCTGTGTGCTTTTGTTGCGTCTCTTGCTCTCCGTTGTTTGCTATACAAACATATGGACATGCATATATATATATATATATACCACCGATCGCTGTTGTGTTTTGTGTTTGCTTAGTTTAATGGCCAGGCCAGCCGAAAACCGAAACTGTAACTGTAATTGAAACTGAAGACATGACGTCAGTGGAGCGCCGACTTGTGTACTTTGAACCCAAAGAGAGTAGCGAAATCAGTGGGAGCACAGCAGTTAATTAGAGGCGATTAAATGCAATTCGAGCGACTCACGTACAAAAAAGAGAAATGAGTGGGCGAGAGAAAAAGCGATTGATCAAGGCTGATGCTGTCTAACTCTCTTTCCTTGATAATCGAGATAAACAAAGACAGATAGAAATTCGCGCTCCATAAACGGTTAGAACTTGTACACTTTTTTTGCGCTCTTTTTTGCAGGTCATGCGCTTATGGAGTGATCACCAATTCCCCACTCTCCCGCATCCCTCTCTGTCACTAACAGATGAGACCCAAAGGGGAGGGTGGTAAAAAAGGGGGCAACAGCTGCACCCCTATTTGCACTGTAAAAAATATAAAGACATTTGAAAAACATATTGTCATCTTAATTTATTCACATTGTTCCTTTGCATTTTAAATAATTGTGTTAAACTTAATTAAATCCCTAAAAAAAAAAAAAAAATATTCCCTTTTTTTGTTTTGTCACTTAGTCAAGAAATTTTTTTCATGTATCTTTCTCTCCGTGCTATTGAGAATTGAAGTGCACTGAAACAGGTTCGATGCAGGGAAATTGGTCATAAATTGCACTTAATTACCTATGCGAAAAGAGGATGGGGAAATTCACGTGCTCGCCATGTGCGCCACCTTATAAGTCAGACCCGTCTGAATCCGTCTGCCCCGCCCCCCCCCATTGCGCCCATAACTGTTTCACGTTCGGCCGCTGCCTTTTAATTGCTGACGTGAGAAGCGGCTGGGTAAATTTATCTGACAAATGGCAAAAATGGAAATATACACTCGATATATGGCAAATGAAATATGAAAAGCGAAAAGCGATTGCAAGTGCAAATTAATTGAGGAAAAGTCTGGACCACCGGGCACAGCAATTAGCGAAGGCTAAGGATCGAAATGTCAAGGTGAGAACACATTTAAGCCACTGATGCAACTTTTAATTGGAACAACTCAAAGCGATGACGAAGCTCGTTTTCTTTTGTAAGAACATTTCAAAAGCTCGGTATTCCCAATCGAATTGCTCACCAAGCAACTCAAATATTGGCCAAATGGCGATATATGCTTAGAAGGCAAATAATAATATGACAATGCACAGACGGAATCAAGTGGTTTTGAACGGAAAAAAAAATAAAGAGAAGAGAATGTCTAGAAACTTTCTTATCTCTCTTTGTATCTGTTAATTAATTAAGTTATTAATAAAACTTGACAACCGTCTGTATCATTTAAAAAAGTGTAATATAAGCGAGCTCCTATTATTCACCCATAAATCGAAGATCAGTAAATCATAATTGGATTAAAAAGATAGAGGACGAAAAGGTTGCAGTTAAAATGTGCAATACCGTTATCAGTGGCAATCTGTCGATTTCTAATTGGAAATGCAAACTATCAACAAGTTCGAAAAGTGTTTCAATTTCAACCTTCAGTTTCAACCTTCGGCACTGCAATCACAAAGTTGTGCCTTTTTTTTGTAGAATTTCCCTTTCAATATGGTAACGCAACGTAATTGGGAAGCGCCACTGCTGTTACTAATCAAGTTTTATTGCATGCCTAATCCATATAATCTGGCCCCCTGGCATTTTGTCTTTTCCGTTCAATATAAATGGGATTGAACTGAAAATAAATCTCTTCTTCGTTTTTATTAGAATGTTAGCACGTGTGCCGTCTCCCTCGATCTGTCTCTCTTTACGCTCAAGTGAGTGAGAGGGAGAGCGAATGCATTTCAGTTTTGCAGCAGTGCAGCAAAGCCGGCAGAGGCAGCGACGTCGGCAAAGGCAGAGGCAGCGACCGACTGAACGTTGGACTTTGATCGTTGGCCATAAATTTCATAGCGAAAACGAAACAAATGCTAGAAGAACTAAAAGCTAAAAACAAGAAACAACAAAAAAAGGCTGCACTCAAAGTGCACACTAAAAATGCAATAAGACCAAGAATAAAAGAACAAAAATAAAGGAAAAAAAATGCAACTAACAGTGCGAGTGGTTTAATTTCAAGCCATTTCATAAGTGCAATTAAAAATCGAATAGAAATGGAGAAGTTGCATGTCCTTGCGCATTAATGTTAACTGCTCAGTAAAAACCACCCAGAAGAAAGTGCTATAAAGTCAGAAAAAATTCACAATTTTTATTACAAATTCTTAATTTTAAAATCTGTTTTTATAATTAAGAATATTCAAATGACTTAAATATTTGTAGGACTGTTTTATCAGTAAACTTTTTAAAATGTTATAAATTATTTTGAAAGTTTATAAAAAAGTTTATATACAGGCATTTTAAATGGAAATTAAGAAGTTAAACAAGTATTCATTTGTTTTAATATCTTTTTTTTTAAAAAATTCATTATTTGATAATTTGTTATTGATTTTAATTTTATTCATGATATAAAGAAACTGTATAACTGACATCGAAAATAAAAATTTTTGTTTTGTTCCTTATGGTTTCCACTAGAGATTTACTCACAATTTTTGTAAAACCAAAAATCAAATTCAACTCAGAAATCGAAATTAAATTCAATAAGCTCACTATTTCATTGAGAATAACATAGTTCAGTGCAGATAGCCAGAAAGAACACGTTATTGTTACCAGTGCATCGCTTGTCCTTGCAGTGATCTCATATTGTCGCACTCCCGAAGTGAAAACACGCTGTTTGTCTGCCCAGTTGTTGACATTTCAAATGGAGTCGGGCAAAGAGACAAGTTTATGGAGCCAGGGCCATAAAACTCTCATTCCTCTCATTCCTCGTATTTCCTTTTTTTATTTTTGGGCAATTATATGGGTGGTGGCCCCAATTCCTTGAGTGATCCAGTAGTGTGTCGGTCGGTCGTCTTCCTGCATTTTTAATGAAAATGTTGTTTTGCGAGAGACGCCGTTCTTTTGACTGTTTTTAGCTGTTTTGGCCAGTATGCCAGCTACGTGACTCTTGGCACAGCACTCGGCCAAAACGGTTGCGTCAACGGCTAAAGGCAACGTCAATTGCAAACGGCGGAGGCTGCTGCTGCTGCAGTGGTCTTAAATAAAAATCATGCTGATGTTGTGTTGGGTGGTATTGTGTGTGTGTGTGTGTGTGTGTACCAGAAACAGAAAATCAGGGCGGCAGCCAAATGAAAATATATGTGTCCTGTGCATATTTATGCAGAAATGTGTGTTCGTCCTGGCAGTTGCCATAATTTTGCTCGTCCTCCTCGCGTCTTTTTTTTCAGCGCATTTCAGTTGACTTTTTTTTTTTTTTTATCCGCCTCTGTTGTTTTGGTTTCGTTAAGTATGCGTCATTTTCAGTGGCTGCCACTTTTTGCGTGCGTTGCGCGAAAATGCGGAAAAGCCGCAGGGCTCCCTGGCAACATCCCCTTCCTTCCTCCTCTTTATTTTCTTTTCCCTCCGGAGTTGGCTGTGCAGTGCAAACAAGTCCTTTACAACAACAGCAGACCAGACCAGACCAAACCAAACCAAACCAAACAAGCAAGCAATTGCATTACATTGTAAGAGCACCAGCTCCTGAAATTATGCGAGCGGGAAAAACGGAGGGGGGAGGGGGTTTTCCCGACCCTAATTAGCATAGCATGGCATGGCATTCCCAATTGCTGCGACGTGATGCCAGATTATTGTTGGCTTAACTCTGTGGCCAACTTTTAAGAGTTGGAAATATTAGAGCCCTATATAATGAGTTTAAGTGCCTTTTACACATTTGCAGCACATTGGAGTTCTATGAAGTTTTTAAATTACATTTTGAGCTCTGCTACTGGATCAAGAGCCAAATAGAGTTTATATTTGCTTAGTTTTGCAACAAAAAAAACTTAAAAAAAAAAATTAACTTTTTGGAAATAACTCATTATTGGGATTTTATGAATTAAAATACATAAAAAATTATTGCTCTAAATTCCCAAAACGGCAATGAAATGAAGACACTGAAAACAAAAAAAAAAAAGCTATGAAGCATTAATATTACTCACATTGTTGTTACAATAGTATCCTCTTTAACATTTAAAAACCTTTAAATAGAAAACAATCCTTACTAAACTAATAACAGACTCTAGCATCAGTGCATATTCAATTTAAAAGCCCGAAAAACTGAAAGTTTTTCATCACAACAAAGTTGGCATAGAAACTGGGAATCCTTTAGTGATCACTCCACTCGTACTTAAACCAAACAAGAAATACTTTTTGCACAAACACATTCATTTGATTTCCATACCATTTTCTGAGCTCAGAATCACATTTGCAACTTGATAAATTACATTTTGCCCAAATGAAATGTCTGCGGGAAGAGGCGAAACTTTTTCCGGCCAACAAAGCAGGGAAAACTTGGGCAAAAAAATGTCAAGTGCACATACGACAGTCTGAAATGGAAATGTTGAAGAATCCCAAGATGACGAAATGTTTGCCATAGATGCATTCTACCAAAAATGAGCGGGCGATATATGGCCAAAGGTCAGGGTCTTCCGCCTCGACCGCAAGACTTGAGCAATTGTCGAATGTTTAAGATGCCAAGCCAAGCAAAAAAAAAAAAAAAAATAAGGGACATAATAATAAAAAGAAATTTCTTCCGCCTTGCGGATTTTGTGTGTGTGTGTTGGAAAGGGATGCATAATAAGGCAACATTATGCGGCAAGTTGTGTGGGGGGGTGTGGTGTGTAATGTGGACTGCACGATGGCACAGTTCCAAAATATAATAACAGAGATATCAGCAAATCGGTTTTCGGCTTTCGGGGCCTGCGAAAGTTTACACAAAGCGAACACGAACGGCTTCCCTTTAAGGACCTCGTGCTGCAGCTGCTTTGATGATTTATCCGCCGCTGCCACGCCCACACCGCCCACACCGCCCACACCGCCCACACCGCCCACACCGCCCACTTTTATAACCCTGGCTATGAACTTGTTTACCCATAAATCCACAAGGCGGGCTTACAAGTTTACCTTACTCGCCTCTCGCTTTGGCCGCTCTCCAATGTATTTCAATTAAGTTATCAAATACCCTCCCCCCCCTCCAACATACTCGTACAATACCCAGCTAGCCGGTTTGTATCTGTCAGTAACCAAAAAATGTATATTTTTTTTTTTTTTTTTATATACGAGTATATGCTGGAGTATGTATATTCCAGCTGCCTGTTGCCAGGTGCCAGGCTGGTTGGCTCGGCTCTTGTCTGCCCCGTATTGATTTTCTTTTTGGCCAAAGTCTTCTTCCGCCCGCCCCCCGGAGCAATTCCATGTTTGCACTTGATAATTCTGTCCGGGCCGAGAATTTGCCATGCAAATGGGTCCGCTGCCAAAGCACATAATGATATATCATTCAAAGTTATTCGCTAGCTTGAAAAACTGTGTCCGCCCGGCCAGTGTCCTGCGAGTTTCCGTGCCTAGGCTCATTTATTCTAATTGTAAATTGCATTCGACCTTGGGCCCTTTTTCAGTTTCGGTTTCGCCTCGAGCATCAAGCGGTATCGGAAATCGCGCGTGACAAGCTTAGCCTAACCAAATAGAACGATGGTCTTCAAAAGCACCCCCCTTTCAACCGCTGACCTCTTATGCACTGCAAGAAAACTGGCTGGAAAATATACTAAAGCCATTCTTAAGCCAATGTTATAAGAAAAAAAACTCCTGTAATATCTTCATTTAACTTTTCTGATTAAAAAACTCTATTATTGACAATTTTTAGTAATGCATTAAGTTTATTATTTATCAATGTCACGCTGCCTCGGTTTCCAATAAAGCAAATTGATATTTGATTAGATCAACAATAATATTCCCATATCTTTATTTTTCTTTAATTGGCAATAGAATATTTTTGCATTTAAAACTTAAATTTATGCCAGATTGTATTAGATGAAACCAATTTATTGTTAAAGTGTAAATGTATTAAAAAACTTTTTAACAGAGCAATTTGCAACTTTAGTTAAAACTTTGGATGACATTTTTTTCCCCAACTGTATCGTGCTCCCATTCAAATGACTTTAGTCATTGCAGTTAATGATGCCTGGCTTTGGGCCCCACTCTGCCCATGCTTTGGCCAAGTTCGGAAGCTTTGATGGACATTTAATGGCGAGTTGCGAGTGGCCACCTAACTCCACACCCACCATATGGCAAATGGCAATTTTCACTTCGTTAAAATTGTAGAATTTTCTTTTCAAGCAATTTAGTAGCGGAAAATGCTTTTGATGGCGGCACAAGAAAAGCTCGGGTAGCGGATACAGGCTAAGTGGATGACGGAGGCCTCAGGAAAAAGTGTGGGACTCGGCACCTGGCCGAGTAGACTGCAGGTCGACTTACACTCTGATTAGAAATGATTAGGGGGTCGACCTGATTTGATTATTCCACAACTCTACACTCACTCTACGTGCAATTTGCAAAAAAAGAAAAATGCAAATTAAAAATGTAGTAATACACCCGGTTATTCCCGCAATTATCATTTCGTGACCCCGGGCAATTTCGCATTGCCATATGAATATGTACATTTCTAATGAGAGCTCAATCATCTGCCCCCATAGTATGGTTTCTAAATGCAATTACACTAAAATAAATAAATCCCATGCCAGTGCAGTTTCCATTAAATCGCAATTAATATACTGGGCGAAATTTCTGTTTTCTTACAGAGCTCGACTTAATTAATTTTTTGTCCAGCTAATGAAAATTTCGCTTTAAGAGGCTCAATTAAAATGGCATTATCCTGGTGCTGATTGTGGTTTTCGTGGGGCGACAAAAAACAGACGACGGTGGTGGGGGGGTAAGGCTTCGAACAATGCAAACAGGACATGCCTGCCGCAGGACAATGTACTTCTTTTGGCAGTAAAATAAAAATAAAAGCATTTAATTAAGACTGCCGAAGGACGAATTATTTCGCGCAGAGTGGGAACATTTTATGCGCTTATTGAAATGGGGAAAATTACAAATGAAAAGGCCGACGTCGCTGTATACAAATAAATTGCAGTTTAATTTGATTCCGAATTTAAAATTGGGATCGGGCGATAGGGCGAGAGGACAAAAAACTCGAACACAGAAAACATTTTTTTTCACAAGAATATTGTTAAAATATTACATAGAAACACAATGAATATGAGGATCAATAGATCATTTTTATAGTTGGTCTCTGAAGGATAAATTATACCGATATGATATGATCTCTGTGCCGTGTAAATTATAATTTGATCCGTTTGCTGATCGGATTTTTTGAGCGAATTCAATTCCCATCATACTTTTATGTGGTTTTATTGGCCCTCTTTGTTTTACAAGGTCCTCTGTCATACACTCTCTGGAAAATCGTGAAAGGAGGAGAAAAGCCAAAGAAAATAATAGTGAAAGCCACACAGGACTCGCTTCAGTTCGGTTCGGGGCAATAAAAGTAAAGCAAAATAAAATAAGAAAGGGCGAAACAAAAGCCTTGCCATTAGAGACACATCAAAATGGCACTCAGCATGACGCTAGGTGGATAGCAATGGGATGGAGGGGGTGGGGTGGTTTGAACAACCCCCGCCAAAGGAGGTGTAAAAGGAGAGGGGGTTGCTTGTCGGCTTTTACAGAAAACTATATTCGAATACAATGGGAAAAGCATTCAATGCATTCCCCTGTTTCTGCGGTTTGTTTTGCGGTTTGCATTTATTTTTTTCGGTTGCATTTTCACGCAATTTATTGTTCTTGCTCTCTGCCCAATACCCCGCTTTTACTCGCTTCCTCCAGTTTCCTGTTGAAATTCCCCATTTTTTTTTATTGTTTAATATTGTTCTAAGCTATGTATGCTGGCTTGGCCTAGTGTAAGCTTTATTTTCAGGTGGTGGTGGATAAAAGAAGAGGGGGTAAAAAAAAGGAGCGGAAAGAAGGGGGTTCACTTGGCCATATTTCCGCTTAGTTGTTGTGCATTCAGGTTTCTATGGTTTTGCCTGCCTTTATACCCACTTTTGCCGCCAACCTTTGGCGAAACGGGCGAAAGCAGTTCAAGGATAATATGCAAAAACCATGGAAACAATAGATAGCACTAGACCCCTAAGAGGTTTTTGTGCTGCAAAAATGTGGAGGCGCCTGCTTACCAAATGACATTATCATTTGCCGCCAACATTGATTTTGCTTAAATTTCGTCATTGTCATGTGCAGGCACGATTTCTGCATCATCGTTAAAGTGCTCAACGAGCACTGCAAAAAATCAAGGAGCTAAGGCTACAAAATGTTCAAGTAGTTTGCTTTTAGATTCAGATTCTCGTGAACCAGCATTAGATGCTTCATAAAGAAAGCGCAGCGTGACCTTCATTTTTCCTAAAACTAGAGTGACAGTTTGCCATGCAAATTTAATGCTTTTAAATTCACTTTGGGCACTCTAATTAGATCTTTAAGTTATTTTAGGTTAGGTTTTTAGTTATGGGAACTTTTGTCTTATATTTTCTTGTCTTTAATACGACATGGTGCTTGAATATTGAAATCAATTTTATACTGCTCTTTAAAATCAGGCTTTCAGTGCTTGGTGCCAAAAGACAAATGCCCCTGAATAGGCAAGCGGTAATTGCATTAAATGGGGCTTAAAAGCAGTCGACCCTCATTCACCCACTCTTCCCGATTCTTGGTCGCTTTTAGTGTTTTCCCCTCGCAGCCTTGTCATTGTCGCTGGATTAGTGTAAGACCTCACCGAACTGCCCACTACCCACCCACTACACTGCCCACTTGTTTTCACGTAGAGCTGCTTCCAATTAGCCGGAGAATGGCCAAGACTACTACTACTACTACTACTAGTACAACCACTCCCGCAATATGCTACGACTTTAACCATTAAATCGATATATGCGAAGAGTTTTCGCCACAAGAGTGGCGAATCAAGTCGAGTTCACATTGCACGTGACGCCCGCTGACTTCATTTGATTCGACGTGCCTCCACCTTCCCCATTGAAATGCACCCACTCAGTTTCGGTATACAGTTGATTTTCCATTTATAGAACCAGTATCTGACAACTTTACTAAATTCAAGTTCAGAAATATTACACACGTCCACAGTTGAAGAGTCAGCATTTATCTTTTATCGGGGGCAACTATAGATTGGGATTTCTTAAATGTATCAGTAAAATACGGATTGGATTCCATTTTGATACTCAAGACATTTTTACTTCGAAGTTAGATAGTATTAAATGAATTCGTGATTATTTTTCAAGTCGTATAATTTACTTTGAGTTTACGTGCTTGTATTATTAAGAGTCAATTTGGGGAACCAAAGTTTTCTTATAAAAGCACTGATTTACGCAAGTCATTTCTTCTTGTTTCATTCGAGTTAAGTTAAGTAAGAGTTACAGAATTTCGACTGTAGTTAGCTGGCTTCTCTGTGTTTTTCTCTTCCTTTTGTGCCTTGTATAGTATTGTGTGCCTTGGCACGCGAATATAATTTCCATTTGATTGGGCGCGCCTCGGCTCGACTTCATTCGGCGGCTAGCTGGGAGCAATTTTCCAGATAGATTTGCGGGCGCACTGCCAGCACACGGTGTAAACATAAATTGCGCTGGCAAGGACACGCACACAAACACACATATAACGCAGGGGGAGGGGGGTAGGAAGTGCGGAGTGCGGAGTGCGGAGTGGGAGTGGGAGGAGTTGGGTGGACTGGAGCAAGGACGCAGACAGGATGGCGCGCACGCACCACGAAGCCTTCGTCGTGTGACCCTCACAGCTCCAAACTCCAGGACTCGTTGGCAAAGAAACCACACACATGATGTATGCTCGCCAGGGTTGTCGACTCGCCCAAAGTCAAGACATCAGGAAGTTAATAAGCAGTCCGTCCCCTCCACCTCTACTTAAGTTTTCTTGTTCCTGGAAATTACTCGCGGCCTTTCCTCCTCTAAAACTTTTATTTTAACAAGAATACCAAAGTCATTAATTACGAAATAGTAATTCTGGGGGACTCTCTAAATTTCCTGGAATCTTTTAAAGGTTAATACTTTAATTTCTAAAACTTGGTAACTTGTTTTCCCCAAGCTAAAGTTTCTTATTGTGAGTAAAATGCATTGGCAATAGTTTAGCAAATTACTCGAGGCTTTTCCTCCTCTAAAACTTTTTTTTTTAACAAGAATACCAAACTCATTAATTACGAAACATTAATTCAGGGGGACTCCCTAAATTTCCTGGAATCTATTAAAGGTTAATACTTTAGTTTCTAAAACTTGGTAACTTGTTTTACCCAAGCTAAAGTTTCTTATTGTGAGTAAAATGCATTGGCAATAGTTAAGCAACTAGATTATTAAAAAAGTTTTCAAAGTCTACAACTCCCAAGACAATTTCTTTATTTCGATTAATTTAAAAGTTTTTCTAAGCTGTTTGTTTTTTAATATACACAGTTTCTTAACAGTTTCTGCTTTTTCTCAGAGTTTACAGATAAAACAAAATGAGAGGCTTTAGTTAAAAGACTATTGGAAGGATAATGGCATTAAGTCGTAAATTAGCCTGGCAACCCTGCATGCGGGGGCTGCCCCAGGTTGAGCATCGCCTGCGGTGCATTTTGCATTTTCGGACACAAACCCAAATGTCCAGCGAACATGATAAACGCCCTGCTGCACCCGAAGCGACATAAAAGTGATGGCGTTTGGTCGGCAGCAAAATGGGAAAATGGGCGAAAATGCATTGCGTTCGGGGTTGGGTTTTGTGTTCTGGGCCTCGGTTTCCGGCAGTGGCAATTAATTCCGAAATTGGCCAACGACAGTGGGGTGGCGCCTCCGTTTGAACTTAATTGTTTGGAAAATTAATTTTTGCTTTGACCAATTTCCCAGATATAGCAGTAGCCGTATTAGACAGAAATCATTTGCATAGAGAATGCATAAATAAATAAATTCCTGGCAGATTATCGTTCTGACCAAGCGTTGGCCCGAATATTTATTGATAGAGCATAATAAACATATATCATATGCATATAGTTTATGACCAATGCATTTGAGCAAGGCAATCAATGCAAATGCGAATGCAAATATGCGTTTTGTTTGCAAACGTTCTTGGGTAGTTTTTACCATCCCCCCATGATGAGTGGTATTTCTGTTTTCGATGTTTCAGTTAACTTCTGGTTCCAGGGCTTTACTAATTAAGCGGTAAACAACCATTAAACAATATCGTCGGCCACTGAATATGTATGTCTTTGATTTAAACAACTTTTTTCCGCTGCCTCTTTTTTCTGAACTTTAAACTGTTGTGTGTAAAAACCCGGACCCATTCGAATAGTGGGGGAAAAATAAATTATATACAGCTATACAGTATTCACATTGTGTGATATACGTGCAAAAAGCCAACTCGGTTGCTTGTGCGGACCTCAAAAATGTATGGCAATATTTGGTTGTGGTCGAAAAAGAATCAAATTCGAGATACACTAACAAAAGATAAATCTCATAAATTTTCTCTTTTTTTAGAGATGCACATATTATATTTATGGTTTAAATAAATGAAAAACTTTTCCAAGTATAATGAAACTGAAAACATAAATCAACTCTTTCTCTTGATTAAATAATTTTAATTTCAAAAGTTTAACTTTTGTTTGGAAGCTTAATTAATGTAGTAGTCAAATTTCTAAATAAACAAAGTTATCAAAAGAAATTTCGTTTCAATTAAAAAGTTTTGCTAAACAAGCAACAAGAAATATATGTATATTGCTTGGCTTGTTTGAAAAGGTTCAGCGCATCTAAAAATAAACAAGTTTACTGTTTAAATAAAGAAATTTAATTTTAATTACATTAGTTACCCAATTTAAATAAACCCTATTGCGTTGTATTTCGGCGGGGCCAAACAAAGAGATAAATTGGCACAGAGCGGAAAAGCAATTCGCTCTCAGAGGTGCCAAATGGATCCGAACGCTCGGGGGACCCGCCTTAAATGTATATTTGTATTTATCTTGGGTTGTTTGTTTAAATTGTTAATAACTGTCGACTGCAACAAATAAAAACTACGCGAACCAGAGCAAAAAGCAAAGCGACGAAATAAAATAACAAATTTACATACAAATGCAGATACAAACATACATATTATATATACGAATGGCGAAAAATGAAACTTGACAAAAATACGAAAATAGGTAAATCTCGTTTGTGCCTTCTGCGTTTTACATTTATATTTTTCGCATGGGCTTGGCTCGACACCAACAAAATCAGCGAAGACAACCTAAAACGGAGACAAAAACACAAATACAAGTCGAAAACGACCTCAAGATACTTTGGATACTTTTGCTTATAAGTTATTCTTTTTGGAAAGCACGTGTGTGTGCTTTTCTTCCCATAAAGAACTTCCTGCTGTTTAGGGCCAAAAACCGCATTTGGGCCAAGGGTGAAAGGCCACCAAACAGGGCGTATGCTTAATATTAATCACTTAACGTTACTCTAAGTAAATGGATAAACAAAATAAATGTGTGATGTGGGGAAATTTCACGTTCAATTAAACATCTGTTGAAGCCAAACAAATGGAACAAAAAAAAAAAAACGCGCAAAAAGCTCGGAAATTGCGTTTTAAAGAAACAGTGGAGAACGAAATTATTAATGCTTATTTATCATTTACGCCTTGATTGCTCTGATATCTTGACTTGGTTGCTTCTACCTGTCCCCGTTTTCTTCATGCCCCTTTTTATCTTTATCAACTTCTGCGTTGTTGACAACGAGTATTAATATAAGAAATTTTCAAGCTTATCAGAAGAAGGTGATAAAAAGAGAGACACAAAAACGATGGGTATATTTTCTGTGCTTTTTGACATTTGTTTTTCGTTAATTATGTACATATATATACACAAAATAAATATATATGCAGACGTCTGGATAGATCGCTTATATGCCACACGCAAATGTGATTTTGGGAGCAGATTTTATACGATTGCTTTTATCTTTTCTCCTACTGAAATAATATTAATAATATTGAATAGTTACTTAAATCAGTACTCATTTCGATAAAGCTCTTATTAGGTGTCTATATTAAAATCTTAAGGTACAAATCTATTTTTTAATATATCAAACGAATCTTCTTTAATTAGTACAATGAAGTTCTTTCTAGCAGCTATAAATAGGTATTTATAAAATTTCTGTTGAGTCCTTTGAATATGGTATGAATGTCTGCTTTGTGTTCAAATTTCACAGCTTGAATTGGCCTTTTGTCGTGACACGAGAGACAAGCAAATTGGCCAGCGGCTGCTGCACTTGACCCGCCTCCATGGCCCCTCTGCCACTTGAGCTGCCTCATCAAATCTTGCCTGGAAACTTGCCTCGTTGCACATCTTTCAATTGTTGCAAGTCGCACACTCGAGCTACGCCCATCCGCCCATCGACCATCCGCCCACCGACCATCCGCCCACCGACTATCCGCCCACTATTGCCACACCCATCTGGTGGTAATCCCACACTTCAAGGGTGTTGAAAGAACTCATCATCCAGCTGCCTTCTAATCCTCCATTCCCATTTCGAAACTGGGGAAAGCTTTCACAAAGGGGAAGCAACAGCAGCGTTCGTAAATATAATTACACCTAGAAAATAGATGTCGTGTCGACGGAGCAGAAAGATCTGATTAGCGCAGCCTGTTGACAGGCAATCCGATAAGGATTCCAAATCAATGGAAGGACACAGTGGGCGAGAAGTCATTGCAAAATATTAATAAAATAACTTGAAGTCCTTGGAACAAACAAAACATTCAAAGATTTAATATCTCGTTAGGTGGGCATAGAAAACTGATGATATCGGTTGGCTATCTACTAAAATATTATTTTTAGTTCACATTTAATTTGTTATACTTTAATCTTACTATACTAATGAAAGACTTTAGGATAGCTTTGATTTCCCTACAGAAAATACAACCTAGATAATATCGACATAAGGGAATACAAGTGCATTACCCTTACTCCATAGGTCAGAAGATCTATCATTCAGTCTCCTACTCCGATTTCATCAAACGTTCGATCAAAATGGCACCTATGATTTATCAGCTTTCCACTATCGTGACTCTGCAAACGTGGCTTGTTTTCCATTTCCCGATTGTGGACTTTGTCATGTAACAGCAGGCCTTCGGAACATGCTCGAAATGTCAATCCCGTGAAGGGCCCACTCGATCCATGTGGAGAACCCAAGCAAGCAATCAAAAACAACTCAAATGGGCACTCAAAACTTAGCTTTGACGACAAACGAGCAACGAAAATGGCAGTTTTAGCTGCATTAACAAGTAGCTGTAATTGCAAGTAACTATTATCGAGCATAAAACTGTTGCACATGGCCCACAGTGAGGACGCCCTTAAAAACGGAGGTCCTTAAGCGATGCCGAGAAATGGGATTTTTGGGCAGTTGGAAATGGGAAATGGGAAATTGCCTGACTGACTCACTGGGCAGACACACCCAAAATGAGCGGCAGCTTATTTGCATGCATATGTGTATGGTTGTAAGGCCCAAGTATGATTGTTAAATCGAGGTAACAAAAATGTAATTCTCCTTTGACATGCAAACTCGTCGAAAGCGTCGGCCCACTGACGTCAAGGAGAAACTTTTTCGGATTGCGATTGTACGAGAGCGAAAACTTTTGTTGCTCCTGTTCGAGTCAGCAAGGCAGACGGTAATTAAAATGTGCAACTGGCCCCCCTTTCGCCTCTACTCTCGGTAATAGCCCAAGAACCCAGGGTTCATTAGCCACAGAGATAAGGCCCCCTGCTCAAAGTTATGTAAACTCTGCTATCAGCAGGCTTATCGCTAAGCCTTGATTAAGAATCGCTTGGTTCCCTCGTCAATCCCCCTTTGGAAATCACTCAAGGTTCTCCGCCTGTCCGGTGACATTCAAGAGCTCTTTGAATCATCGTCCCTGCAAATTTAATTTATTAATTTTCCACCACTCTTGATTAATAGTCGGCATTTTTTATTGTCATGCCCACTATGTCGATGACGAATGTGTAACATTTGGACACTCCTTATCGCCGGTTACAAGCTGCGCGTCATTCTTTTGTTAATGATAAGCTCTGCAGCCATAAGTTGGTATTGGTAATCATAGATTAAGCTGACGCACAGCTTAAAAATAAATCACAGTGCGGAAAAATATTAATTCGATTAATTCGATGACGAACCAGATGGTGACACCCAACCCCCCTTTGGGGCTACCAATAAAATATGAGCTGGACTTTATATATTTTTAAAACGGCTGCCAGATGCTTGCCCAGATCAACAGATACGCTCTATCTGTTGAACATTGGACAGCGCAGCATATACATTCGTTTCTATACCGAAACATGTGGAAATGATAAGGCACTGATTCGGATTCAATGTCATTGGGGGATAATGCAACTGTTACAGCGACAAGAAAGAACCGATTATCATGACTTAACAAAGAGGACAAAGGCCGGGCATTTTCTATATGCAAAGACTCGAATTAAAGCTGTTCAATAAACTCGTTTGCCAGTCTTTCTCATTACTTAATTATATTACCTTTTAAACAGTAAATTCTATATAAAATGTATTATCTTCGAGTCTGAGAACAACAAAGTGTCTTTGATTTATAAAACTGGTTATGAGCAGTTGTGCCCTGCTCATAAATAGACTTCAATTAGTAATTAATAATAGCGCACTAACTGAAGTCGCAACGATTCGTAACCTTTGTAACGATTAGTGCTAAGCCCCCCATTAAAACCATCTACGTTCTGCCCCAATTCGACTTGATGGTGTTGTATACGATGTTAACTTTAGTTCAGAGCAGTAAATGTTTATAGCAAATGAGCCCCTCTGATAGGGATAGGCGTTTGATAAGATAAAAACAAGTTGAAGAAGCATATATTTTTGCTTGTCTTGCTGTTTTCTTGAGGCTTGTTTTCCAAAGAAGATAATAAACTTGGCAACGAATCGGGACTGAAACGGGACTGGGACTGGGACTGGGACATATTCACCTGAATATTAATACAACTGTGTGCGCGAGCCCGTTTACCTGATAAGTTTGCCTGATTAGATTGCACAAACACTAAAGCATGGGTCGCAAATGAGCCAAAGACTTAATTAGCCTCACAAACAAGGCGAATTGCCGAATTGACTTTAATCTTTGGGGTTCTGTGAAAAGGGGCTTTGGTCTATAATGTGAGCGGGGATGCATAATTGTATGTATATCGCTCGTAGTAACAGAGCTCAGACGAACAGAAGCAGAATGGTCAAGTGTTTGCACTGAAAGCCTCAAGTGGCAACCACTTGGACATTGAACCCACTCGTGAAATACTACACAGAAAGAAAGTACTCCAATCTGGATTGTTGATCGTTTATCGAAACAATTCGATCTTCTTAACTATTAATTCATAATAAATTAAACATGAACAATTTTAAGAATAGCGATCCTTATGTAATATGTCAATACATATTATATTTAAGTTTAATTTATATCATATAGCCGATACCCTGCTTATTCTTGCTACTTGACTTCTACACACCTTGGGGTTCTATAAAACTTTTGCGGGGGGCCGCTCGAGTCAAGGGTATTTGGCATTTAAAATGAATTAGCGCAAAAGTAGTAAACAAGAAAACATTGAAATTGGACATGGCCCCCCCGAGTTGATAACGGAATGCGAATCTAAATTTGAAAATAAAAAACAACACAATCACTTCTGCCACTGATAAGCGTTGAACGAATTTCTGGCAGCTGGACCCCCACATAAAATATTAATTGAAATTGAATCAAGTGCTTCATTTCCGAATGCATGGCGAGTGCCTCTAAATGAAGATTATTTTATAACTTTTTTTTATAGTAATCCGCTCAGGTATTAACCGTAACGAAACTCCCCGTGAAAAAGGCCGCCATTAAAATGTAATGAGAACATTTTTTTGGGTATGACGTCGTGAACAACTTTGCACGTTGGTCATAAAAATGTAATCATTTTTAAGTTATTTATTTTCAAAGATAAAAAACAAGTGATTTGAAGGGCCTTTAGTATTACACCGTCCCCTTATAAAGGGATACGTAATTAAAGAAAAATATCATACTATCATACACATGTGGGAATATTAAGTAATCTTAAGTTGAAGATCGATAAGCTATGAAGCAATTTAAAGGCGAACATGTAATCGGGAGCGCGTTTGATGGATAATGTGGTTACCTCTGTGAAGTGGAGGTGATGACTTTCCCCAGACTTCTATCACCTTTAAGGAGGGACTTGTTTACTTGTAGTAATGCGTTGTAATATGGAACTAACTATTTTTAAGGAGCGATAAGCCTTGTTTTTGGAATAAAGAGTATGGGAACTACTTGAACAGGGTCTGCGGTTTATAAATAGCTCAACAACATGGCCACTACTGAATTTATAACATGTGCGATACAGTATGAGAATTTATTTTTAGGATCAGGTAAACCTTGACCTTGACAACTCCTGGGAGACGGTTTTTAAATTCTAATTTTATCAAGGGGCTCATAATGTGGTGCAAGAAAGAGTATGTGTGATATAATTAACCGACAGTACGAATACTTTTAACTTCAAAGTTTTAAGGGAACTACAGTAATGGATTTTATGGACATCATTTCAACTGCAAGTGATCACATTCCCTACCTGGAGTTTATTTTAGCAAGGAATTGCTAATTTAAATAGAGAAACAATTTTTTACTACATTAAGAAACTTATGAGCACAAGGGAAATGCATTGAATTAAATTACCATAAACTAACCATATTTGAGTGGAGTAAAGCCTTAACATACCCTTTCTCGAAATGCTTGGCAAGATAAAAATAAATTAGCGATTTCAATCTATTAAGTATTATATAAATGTTAAAGTTTTATCAAACATTATGTGGGCGAATAAATACGATCGATAATAAGACGAAGCGAGCTATAAAGACGAATTCTTGATCGGAGGCTATTAGAGTTAACTTTCGCCCAGCTGCTAATGAGCGGATTGTATGGAAAATTACCACCTAGGGTAGTGCATTCTATGTATAGCCGCGATGAACTCACCTTCTCCAGACACTCCTGCCCATTGGCTTTGGGATCCCACTTGACGGCTTGTTGGGTGCCGTTGGGCAAGTTGACAATGCACCACATGTTGTTGCTTTGCTGCTGCTGCTGCTGCCGCCGTTTGATTTGTTGTCTAACAGGTAAAAGCTCTGCTCAGCTGTGGCTCAAAACAATTGCATTGGGGATTGGCTTCCGGCTTGCTCGCACAAAAGCCGAATTCAAAATCAAAGCCGAAGCCCGAGCTACAGGTTGCAAATTTACTCTTTTGCGCACCAAATTCAATTAGGTTCGCGTATTTTGGTTTCAGTCTGGGGACTGTTAGCCAACTTCTGCTTTGCTTTTATTCTACTTTATTTTATTTGGTTTGATTTGTTTGTTTCACTTTTGAAATTTTGTACACATTTTTGTTAAGCGGCAACAAACGCACGCACTCTTTTCGTAATAACTTTTGATTGTTGCTACAGTTGTTGGTTATTCCTAAGTTATTTTAGTTTGTTTATTGCTGTCTTGTGAAACGCATTTAATTTTATACCGTTGTTTTTCTCAAGAATCAAAATATCATTCGTGATATTTTCCCGGCGACTTTACGGATATATATTGTGGTTTTTTGTATTGTGATATTTTTGTGTTAAACACAGCTGCCGAAAGTCGAATGAAAAAAAATGAGCGCTGCGTGCTGCTTAAATAGATTTTTGTTCGCTCGCTCTCCCTCAAACTCTCGCAATCTCAATCAGTTCGACTGCGCTTCGAACAATGACGGCCGACGAAATTCTCTTTCGAAAGAGAAACGTGCACTCAGAAATAAGTTTTATTAATATTTGAACAAATTTTGTTTTCTCTAAATAACATTTAATAAAATGTTAAGTGAGGAAATTAAACAACAATTTTAAAAGTTACCTTTGAAATATAAACTCAAGAGTACGTATTTCATTCTTCTGTATTATTAAAGGCTTTTATAATTGTTATTTGTTTTATTGCAAATATTTTTTATGATACAACATTAACATACATTCAATTTTTTTTTAGGTAAATTTTTGTGTTAGAAAGTTTTGTACTTATTTTGTTTCAGTGCAGTAAGAGAACTGCATGTTGTGGGTGATTCATTGCGGGGGCGAGAAGAGTGTTACAGGCAGCTGTTACTGTCTGTTTCATTCAACTTCTCTGCCGCCCAGCTGTTGCTGTTGTTTTTGTTTTCAGCCACTGGGCTTTTGTTATCAGATTTTCTGCTCGCCGCATTGAAATTGTAATGCAGGTAAATTGGTGATCGAATGCGATGGGCGCATGTGCAGATCTCTTTTCTTTTCAGTGCAATGCAGCTGTTTCTGGTTTTTCAGCATCTTCTCTTCTGGCTTACTGCCTTATCTGCACTTGAGTTGTTTGTATTTATTTCAGGCGACCTGCACAATATGAAGACTAATGAGTCGGTCGGTACACATTAGGGTGGACCTGAAAATTAATTTATATTTATAATTTTTTTTTATTGCACATATTTAAATTTGTTTAATAACTTAAAATATTTCTTAATTTAACAAAATGTTTATTATTATTACGTATGTATATTATTTATTATAATTAATACTATGTTGCATTAATCATACTTATTTAAATTTTATTTTTATTCTATTTATTTATTTTTACTCCACACTTTTTTTATTATTATTTTTGTGATTTAATTATTATTATTTATTTTATTTATTTAAATAAATAAATAAATTATTTAATTTTGCATTTAAACTAAGTTGCTCACCTAATAGTTTAGCAGAACAAGAAAAGATGAAACTGCCTAACCTCTAATGAAGGTCACACATAGATCGCGGACTATAGTTGCTTATATGCTACAGGTTTGCCTACGTGATGAAATAGTTCAAAGTAAACTAAGTGCTTTTTTATCACACCGCTATAGGTGCTTAACATATTTACTTCTACTGCAATGAGTTTAAACCGATTTTTCCGTCGGCAGAGCTTATATCTTACCCAACAAAATTAATATTTTAATAAATAAATATCTATCCTAAGTTATCACGCAAGTCACAGAGCAATAATAGATTGTGATGAGAATAACACACGACTCTTAGCTCAAAAGAATCATTGCATATATGTAAGAATTTTAAGCCCTCTTGAATCCGATATATTTATTTGATCAATGCATCATCATCATCAATCCACCATAAAATACAAACATAAATTTTTTTCTAATTTTTTAAATTTATAACATGTACAGACATATGATAAACTAAAATCTCTATAACTCCGTTTTTTCCTAATTTTTTCAATTTATAGTATGTACATACAGATATGGTTAACTAAAATCTCAATAACTCCTTTTTACAAAGAATTTATTATTGGAAAAAATATTTTTACAACAAAGCGATATTAACCGTTCAATAAATTGATATTTATAAGGGAGATCCAACCCAACTATCAGGGTGATCTTAAATGTGATTTCATAAAACAAATAAGAAAGGGAAGGGACAGCCCGACCAAAGGCTTACAGAAAAATGCACTTTATTCCTTGACGAAACCATCAGCTTCCAAATGTAAAGTGACTTGCATAAGTTGACACACCTCCGGCTTGGTATTTACCCCTATTATGTATGGGGTACGTTTTGTAGGTCAGGTGACACAGGTGACACTGAATGGGAATAGACGGTCAGCCGGGTCACGTTCCCTGCAAATCCCCCAATAATAGGGTTTGCGCGGACTAGAACTGACCTTGGCTATAGCATTCAATATAGTATGCACTCGTAATTTGTGTTCATCAGGGGTTTCGGTACAGAAAATCAATATCACTGCAATGGCCATCGGCAATTGACAACGGACAATGATTGAATGGGAGGGATAATGGGGCCGCCTAGTGTCTAGGCAACATCCGAATAGCATTTGTACAACTTCTGCCATAAACTATGCAAATCTGCTGTCTCCCGGGATATTTCCCATTCGGCAAATGTGGACTACATTCTGGCAGCCAATTTAATTAGTTGGCAAGCAAACATTTGGGTAATCACCGGATAAATAGTTTATTTAGCTACATTTGGTTACGAAGGTTGGATTAAAGCTCTGTAAATTAAGTTAACACAAATTGTGCCACAAAATGTTATTGAATTTAATCAAATTAAATAGACCAGGATTTCTAATTCTTCACTGATTGTTGCAAACATATTTATATTTTTATTACTGATATATTTATTTTTTTTTTAAGTCTTTCTAAAGTCTTTGTATTCGAGAGTGACTAAAAAATCTTTTCGGTTAAGACCGAACTTAAGCGGAAATTAAATCACTAAAACAAAAAAAAAATGAATAGTCAGAAAAAAATTATCTGAAAAACATTATTTGAGTAACTAGTATTATTATTTATTGTGTCCAACAAATTTTTGTCAGTAAATTACAGTTATCTACATTGAGTCGCCGTAAGAGCTTTTCAATCAATTTATTTATTCTTATACCAAAAATGTATTTCCGGCTATAAAGCTTTAGTGGAAATAAAATTAGTTTTAAATACAATAATCAGAGACCGTTATCAATTTTAGCAGGGACCAAAAATATAAGTTTTTTATTATTATATATGAAACACAATTGATATAACATTTTTTAAGAATGTTATTAGATTATTTTGATGCAATAAGCTTTCATCCACCGCTTTTTACATTTAAGGTTTAAAAAAACATTATGTTTTACGGCTTGGAAATATGGAGTGTAACAATATAATATGTTATGTAAATTATATAAATAATAACTATGTTTTAACCAATATCTCTAATAATCTATCTACTTATTAATCATGGTTTTAAAGCTAAAGATAAATCAACAGAATCGAGTCTTTCCTATAATCGGATTAACGCTGATCGCGACTGATGACCAATAACACAACCATTTTATATCCTTCGATCGGTGGCACACTTCAGCCTCATGATGCGGATCATTAAATGCGAACAAGATAATAGAAACGGACTTTGGGCGTCCCGTAGTCATTCGAATTCTGTGTGGGTGGAAAAGAGGGCATGGCCATGATTTATGGGGTGACCAAGGTGAGTACTATGTGTATATAATTCGGCTGATGACATTACTCATCTAGGAGCGAGACCGAGACAAACAAACAATGGCGGTGGGTGACCGCCCTCTGATAACGGAGTCTCTCGGACCGCTTTGTAAACATTCTTAATTGTATTTATAGCCACCGATCGGTAATCTTCATCAACTCCCCACTATAAATACAGAAAAGACAGTTTCCGCATGCGCGAGAGATCCACTTGGCAACAGTGCCATCGATCAATAAACACTTACCAGCAATAAATCAGATGGACGAAATTGAAAACATTTCACAATAAGTGCCATAATTTCTGTCCCCAGATTCGTGTCGATCTGATTACCGAAATCACTTGTCTGGAGAAGTACTATATATGGAGGCAGCGTGCTTCCCTGTCTGTTCGATTGGACTAATTAACTCAAATACTAAAGAAATCAACACGAAATTCCGGATGATTGCTTTAATCTTCGGCTCCAAAGTTCATTGTCTGGGCCAAGGGAATCATTGTTTATTATTTGTTTTCTGTAGTCGAATTAAATGACAATGCCCTGGATACTAAATTAACATGTAAATCAAAAATATAAGTTTACCTCTAGAAGAAATGTTTAAATTGATCAAAATATGCATAAGCTTTGATGCAATTGTAGTAAATGAATCAATAACAATTCCGATGATGTGATTAGCCTAATCAGCACTGCATTGTTTGTTTGCTTAGTATACTTCAAACTAGGTCTTCAAATATAGAAATAAAGATGGGCTCAAAAGTCGGCTTCCCATCTCCTAACTGAGATACTTTCATAACTTTCAGGATCTAGACCAGTTCACTGATACCTTTTTATCATTTTAATTAGGGCAGTTTTAATCTTAATGAATCAACCCATTCAAAATTCCCCTTAGATTATTTTCTGATTTGATTAGTTTTGAATGAATTGTATTGCGGGCTAATAACAGGGAATTGATTTTATTTACGTACTCAATCAGCGTGAGGGATCAAGGTTACTCCAAACGGTGATTTTTTAAATCGATTCTTAAGTCCCCTTATTACTTTGTTTTATATATTCAAAAAATTATTTATTGTTTATTTTATGGGTTGGGAAAAACGCCGACGGGGCTTCGGAAAATTACATACTGTTTTATTTAAATCATCTAGTGGAAACTTTTCATACCATCCATGACCTTGGACAGTATTAAGCTGTCACTTAAAGTGCGAAAAATAAAACAATTAAAAATTTCGGGGAATAACCGATGTCGATTCCAGGAATTGGATATGCAATTACAAATTCTGATGCATTGCTAATTAGTTATTGCAGTTTGAATGAGTGCGATTGAATGCACATAAGTAAACAACAAGTCTTCAAAAGGGTTCTGTAGATGATGATTGATGAGGTCATCCAGGGATTGGTGGTGGGGATGTTTTGGGCTCGAGCTTTCTTCAGTTTCCGTTCCCGGAAATCCCGATTTATTGCCGGAAGTAAGCACTGACCGAGACATTGCATAATGGAATTGCGATTCTGGGTTGGGATCACAATGATCGGTTGTAATCAGTTAGGCGCCCATGAAACCCCATTATCAGCAACATGATGTTTCACTAATTGACTGTGTCTACGCAACATTTATGAGCACTATGCGGGCATATATTCGTTCGATCGTCATAGAAATATAATGCAGTGAGCCGAGCTTCGAAGTTTAGAATGATCTCGGTAAACAATGTTGTCATAGTTCGTCCAGCTCTATTATATTATTATTAAACCCAAAAAACAAATTTTTAGTTTAATTAATTAATAAATTAAAATGAATTTCTTGTCGCCCATCTCCAGTGTTGGGGTGTACCTAAATTCTTGCACCTAGGTACACATTTTTGTTACCTTACCTATGTAAAGATTTGTATTTATCTTAAGGTTAGGTTTTAAAAAACTGAAATATTTTTATTTAATTTAGTTTTCAATTTAGTTTGATGCCACTATTTTCAATTTTTTTTGTTTTCGCAAAAAAAAAAACAGCTTAATGTCACTGCAACTTGAAAATAGGTAAACTTCACCGCGTAGACAATGATGTTTCTTTTAACATGTTTTTACAACCAGACTTTATGGTCAAAGCGTATGCAATTTATCATAACTCAACAGCAACTTCGGGAAAAACCTATTAACCTGACCATTATTTATTTTTAAACACATTTAATTATTAAATATGTTATTTATTCTTTTATTGTACTTTTTACCTTACCTAGATACTTAACAAATGGTGTATCTTTTACATAACCTATGTACCTTACCTAGATCCAAAAAACTAGTTTCTTTCTCAGCACTGCTCATCTCACACAATTTATATTTATTTAACGTTAAGCCGAATAAAAGAATATCATCAAGTTAAAAATCTAATTTTTTTAACTCAAAATATTAATAAACCAAAATATATTTTTTATTTATCCCAAAATATTTGGAAAATAAAAATGCACAAACTCATCTAATCAAGAAGGTCGGAATTTTATTGGGTCCTAAAATATAGATATACAATTGCACAGTCATGATCATAATGCGTGAAGTTCCTATATGCCATTATGTCGATCCCAAAAGTGTGTGCTTCGATTACCGAACCGAATTGTAAATACCAACCAATGTGATTACTTTTGTGGGAAAGGCCCACTCCTCCACAGCTAAAAAGCGAGTTCGAGCGAGATAGTGGCAGTACCTGGTATACGCCTATCAACTCAACCTTTATGTGTCACGAATGCTGCACGATCTCGGCACGATCTGTGCCTTAGCTTCGGATGGCGATGGCGATGGCCTGGCTTGTCCCCCAAGTATAAAAAGTAACGCTGGAGCCCCGATAGCTCCCAGTTGCGGGCTGCTCGGCTATAGCAAGTAATAAATCGAGAACTAAACAATTTCGTCGTGGTGTAGAGAAAGTATTATAGTTAACCAACGAAATGGCTCAGAAAGTAAGCACAAACATTCGATTGTTCGAATACAAAGTCTACGAAAAATCCTTCAAATACCAAGCACTAATCTGCGATCGAAATAAACATTGATACAAATAAGGCAATTACACTTCACGATGATTTATAACAGGTGGCTAAAGAAAAACACTCAATGTGAATTGAACCAATAAATCAATTTTAGGAAAGTGAAAAAGATTTAAATAAACTGATTCAGATATTATAATAAACGGTGTTTGCCCGCAAACTTAATTTATGTCAATGCCCCTGGCATTTGATTGAGCTATATGCGTTGTCCTTTTGTTAAAATGTGACTCGACTCTAAAGACTTGAACTCCATAAAACTCGTTCGATCTGGCTCAGATCGTATGTGTTTGGCTAGCGCCAGACTAAAGCGCATTGAACTGCTTTTGTCGCTCAATTGTGTCATAGCCGAAAATTCAATTAATGATTGTTTCAACTTTCGACTGATTACAGATATTCTGCATTATATTGATGGCGACTCTACTCGTACTCAGTGCCAATGCCCGACCTTCGGCGGGGGATGCAAAGGTGGACCCCAGCGAATATCACGGAAATCTCTCCGTGGAAACGGTGCTGAAAGTGCAGCAGTGCGAGAAGGACTCCAATGCAATGGAGCTGTGCATGAGGTGCGCCAAGGTGACCAAGTCGGATATCGTGTATCCTGTTTGCTGCAGCAACGACGATGGCATCAAGGACTGGTGCCGCGAATACGTGTACTACGGCAACGAGGAGGGCCAGGATTAGGAGACAAATTGTAGATTATGTCGTACTCCTGTATAGATTGGCTGTGATAACCCACTGTGTATTTATTTTAAATTATATTTAGGAATAAACAAGGCTAAATTAGCGTATTTGTGGTCTTTACCCTTTCCCAACTAAAACAGTCTTCATTTAATTTTGTACTTTTCTTTTATTTATTTTTCTCATCTCTTTTTTTTTTTTTGTCGAATTTGGTTTCGTAAATTCATTTTTTGCATTTTTAGAAAACTTTATAATAATTAAACATGTATAAAGAATATTGAAAAGTGATTTCGAAAAGAAAAATAAAATTGGCTTTCTCTGCGATACGAAAACTACTTTCAATTGGCAATCAAATTAATTGTATAAAGCAGGCATTTATCAATTAATTAATTAACGATTTACATTTATGGCGAGTTTGTTGAAAAATCGTTGAAAATAATAAGGTAAATAAAATTATAATCGGATAGTAGAAATACACATCCGTTCAAACTGTAGCGCGAAACATCGTTTTCGAGCGCTGGCGAACATGGAACTTGCACTACACGGGATATATATAAATGTATATAACAAACAAGGTACAACCTAGTAACGATTGTTTTTTTTTTTCTTTGTTCTTTTAATGGTTTTGCACTCGCTGCTGCTGCGGCGGCTGCTTTTCTTCATCTGCTTGGCATTTGATTTGTGGGGTTCTTTCTTTTTAACGTTGACTGAAAGCAACATTTAAATATTAAGTCGCGTGAAGAGTTCAACTTACCAGAATTCAAGCACGCTATTAAATTTATTTGTGGTTATATGTGTACTTTTAGTGTTTTAGTGAGTTTTGTTAGTTATTGAGAGGGGGGTTTGTCTTTGGCAGCTCGTTTTGGAAATCGGGGCGTGCTAAATGCAGATAGGAGCAGTCGGCATCCTCGCAGCGACCCATCAGATCGAAGGGGCAGATGGTGGCATGGACATCGAGGTGGCTTGAGAATGGAAAAACGGAGCAAATACATTTCGCCAGGCGACACATCGTACGATTCCCACTCACCTATTGTAGTTCCGGGACATGGGCGTTTCATATGCACGCAGATAGCTTTCCCTATATAGATCGTCAGCCTTCTCCTCTCGAAGCTCCCGCATTGTTGAAACCGTATAGGGTCCTGCAGCTTGTATGGGAACCTCTTCCGGTTTGTCCTGCGCCTGATCCTGAAAATAAACTCAACCGATTTGTTAGGGCGGGCATTTTTGAACCAACATATGGATTAAAGTGCTCAATACACTCAAAAATAACAGCGGAAATATCGCGTTGAATGAGGTTCTTAGCAATAGTTGAAGCAATATGTACAAATCGAAATCCACGCACATCTGGATTCTCTGTCCGTGTTTCAGGTTGATTTCCAATCTCAGGCCCCGCCTCCGTTTCAGCTTGATTCCCAGTCGCTGGATCTGCGGAAGGTTGAATAGGTTCTGAAAATGCAGGGTATTCCTGGGTATTCGCCTCCTTCAAGTCCTTTGGCTGCTCTGGCGCATCACTCTCCGTTTGCATTTTCTTCGATTCCGCTTCAATCACAGTATTTGGTTGACCGACCTCCGCTTCGGTCAACTTCTTAAGGTCATCGTACTTCACAATGGAATTGTAGAGACGAATCTCTCTAGTGAGTTGTGTAGATTTGCGAGTGATGGCCGCTTTGCCCTCGTCGAGTAACCTGCAAGGAAATCAAACCTATAATCGCATAGAACTCTCCCCCACACCCCTTATTTGATTTGGTTTGAGTAATCGCTTTGTTCCAGCTTTCCCACGCCGTTCTGGTTGCTGTTGTGGTTGATGGTGCTAGTACCTGTAGTCATCGCCCCTTAATCCACGGCCCAAGTCCACAGCTGCCGTATATAGCCTATGGCGTTTCTGCTTGAGTGATATGATGATCTCATGGCTGGCCTGAATCTCCGGCTGAATCCTCGCCAGTTTAAGTTCCTCCTGCTTGACCACCTGCTTCACAGTCTGCATTTCGGCATAGAGTTCCTTGAGCCGTTGTGAGCATCGCAGGCGTATCGCCTTCGACTTCTTGGCCTCTTCGACCATTTGCAGCGATTTGTCAAGATTAAGGAGCATGCTTCCTCTGCAAACATAATCAAGCATGAGTAATTTTAAGCTATACCTACACTAATATATACCCGATCTTGACAAAAGAATTCTCAAAGGCCTTCAGTCGACTCTCCTTGGACGGTTGATTCTGCTTGACTTTGGTCTTTGGTGCTTTTGTGTCTGCGGGTTTGGCTTGAGGTTTATCAACTGGTGTGATAGTCTTGATAGGATTGGTCATAGATTTAGTTGTACTTGCTGGAGCAGCCTTTCCTAGGTTTTGCACAGCTTTTGCCGTGATCGGCGGCGAATTCTTCGGAAGTGTTGGCTTTTCGACTGTGAGAGCCTTAATTGCGACCGCAGGAGCTGCAGCTTTTCCTGCCCGCACCCCTTTTTTTGCTCCAGCAATTGCATACGCTCGACCAAGCGGAGGTATTCCTTCTGCGATGCCACTGGCAAATGTCGAACAGCCTGCAAATAAATTACAATTATATAAGCAATCCTTTCAAACTGATGAAAACCAAACATACCACTGGCGTTGTTTTAGCCGGCTGTGTCTTAGAAGCTGTAATTGTTGGCTGCTTCTCGTTAATCTTGGCCTTCTCAGGAATTTTCTCCGGCACCGCCTCTGGTGAGTTTGTTACGGGAGCCTTGGATCTAGCTTGCTTCAGGAAATCATCGATCTTCTTCTCAAAGTATTCATTAATCACAGTTCGCCTGAGGTTGTTATTGGCACTGGAAGCCGTCTCTACAATCTCGGATATGGGAGTATTGGATCTGGTAGTGGAGCCACTGGCACTGCCCATGGCCAAACTCAAAGGACTGGCAATGTCCGTGTAAGTAGCATAGGCAAAGTTCGAACTCAGCTCCAGATCATCATCGCTGGCGGCTGACTCCTCTGCTAAGCTTATGATCAGCTTATTCACCTTGATGCTGGCTGGATCTACGGTGGTAATGAGGCGAGTGCTGGACGAAATCACAGTCTGGGCGTGCAGTGGAGCGCTGGGCTCCTTAATCATTAATGTTGTTGGCCGCTTGATGCTCAAACCTGAGCCAGATAACTCTTCGTTTGGCAGTTTTCGCTTGGTCGTTGTCTTTTTGTTAATCACCTTGTTGGGTTTGACAATTTTAATAATTTTGGTAGAAGGTGACGTAGGATTCTTTGCCTGTATAGTATGTTCAACAACTGGCTGTGGAGATTTTACATCTTCCCTGGGATTCGGATCAGCTTCCATCGGCATGGAGCAAGTTTCCTGGGGGATCGACTCCCCAACAGTCTCTTTGACGATTTCCTTAACTGCTTCTGCTTCTAGTTCAGTACTTTCTTCTGAAATCGGCTGCTGATCCTGCGACTGTTCTTCATCTTTTATTGCCAGTTCAGTGGGCTGGAAGCGCTTTACTGCGTTCTTAAGTATCTCTGGGCTTAGACCCGATTTCGATTGAGGCCCATTGACCCGCTTTTTGCTGGCTATGCTAGAAAGAAGCAACAAACGCAACTCTTCAGGATCGTCTGAGTCAATTTCGTTGTTTGGTTCCTCTTTAAGTTGGGCCACACGACCAAGTGCAAGTCCAGGCACAGGTGCAGAAACAGAATCAGGTACAGGAGCTGGAACAGTAGCTGCGACCAGAGCTGGACTAGTGGCTACGACCGGAGCAGGAACAGGGACTGGAACAGGAACAGAAACCAAGGCGGGTGCAACGAGCGGAGGAGGAGATCCTGGAGGAGGTGGAGGTGGCTTAATTGCCCGCAAATTGGACAGCAAAATGGCTCGCAGAGCACCCGCTTCATCGTCACTCGAATCGGGCTGGGATTGGTCGAGACCCCTCATATGCGTCTGTGAGTTTTCCATGGAAACGGACTGCATCTCCGTAATTGAACTTTGATTGGAATGCTGATCAACCAGATGCATGGCATCGCGGGCATCATCGTCCTCCAGATGCATGTGTGGAATGTGAAAAGGCGGCGGTGGCGGCGGTATTTCGTCGTCATCATCCTCGTAAGCTCTATGCTCTCCCCTAATCCGGTCGTCCATCTTCATATCATCCTCATCTTCATCGTCTATCACAATGGGTACCGAAACATTCGGCAGGTTGTTGGGCAAGAAGCAGCGCCAACTGCCACCTGCGTGGTACATGGAGTTCCAGTTGTTCGACCAAGGATTCCAGGCATCCTTATGCTGATCATCGCTGTCCGTCTCAGCCAGATCCATGTCCACGGGCTTAGTGTCCACGGCATAGTCTATTGAGTATCTTGGCGGACTTTGAACACGGTCTGGCGATGCTGCCGGACTGATCTCCATGAGGTCGTCGATGTCGTCGTCATTGGAAATGGCGGGATGCACACGATTGATCATGTCAGTGGGCGAGTAGGCACGCTCCGCATCGCGCTTTTTGCGCGCCAAGTGTTTTTTCAATATCGCAGATTTCAGGGCGATGAGTCGCAACTTGAGCTCAGCGGGATCTTCGCCCTGCGCCTGCTCTTGTTCGGGTTCCTCCTCTCCGCCATCGGAGAGTGGATGCAGTGGCGACAGCGGCAGTTCCTCCTCCTGCGGGAATTCCTTTCTGTACTTGGGACTGGGGGACTTGCGCATGCGGTACTGCAGTCGTTCCCTCAGGCTGTTTTTGTACTGACTTATGACATCCTGCCGCTCCTCCCTCGCTAATGCCACGCGCAGCTTTTCCCTGCTCAGTTTAAGCCTTTGCAGATCCATCTCGTCCTCATCGTTCTCAACATTTACGTCGTATTCGCCCAGCTCGCCATCCGTGGCGCTGTCCAGTGAATCTTGAAGCTGGTAGTTCTGCTGTTGACGATGATGGTAATGATTGGCCTGGTGGTGGTTGTGATACCCCTGCCGCCGTCTAGGCAGAGGCACAGGAGCAGGCGGCGAGACCTGTTTGTGGCGCCTGGCAAACGGGTTCCTGCGATAATCACTGGACACCGAATGATGGTGCCTTTTGCTCAGCTCCAGGCGGCGCACTTTGTGTTTGCGATGCTTGCGCTGAGTCTCGAACTCTTCCTCCGATTGGCTGGACACATCCGACAGGATGTAGATGGATGACTTTGGCTGGTAGGATGGCAGGCGAGGCCCAGGCTCTGGGAGATCTGCAATTACAGGACATGAATCGATCAAAACGATTCAGTAACACACAGTTATTCAAGTTCAACCCCCAATGTGGGAAAGCAATATTATCTACATATGTAGATGCGTAGAACCCAACATGTTGCTTACTGTATTGGTGTGCCAAATTGGCGGACAGCATGTCCATGCGCTCCACATCCTTGTTGTTCTCCTCGAGCTGCTGGATGCGGGCGCGCAGCTTAAACTCCTCGTCCTCGGACGAGATGATCAGCTCATAATCGTCCACAATCTCACCCTCCTCGCGATCCTCCTCTACGGTCCCCCTGTCACAAGTGTCGCCAGGTTCAGGGTTCGCGGGATTTTCGTTATCCATCAATTCCAGGGGCTCCTTCTTCATCGCGGGCATCGGCCTCGTTTCCGGGGGCATCGTGGCTGTGCAGACAACCATTTTTTGCTCGCGGAATCCTGCACTGAAAGCACTTTTCGTGTATTCACTGACACTGATGCACCAAAATTATACCCGTTTTTTCATTGCCTTTGTGCTGGAGATGGCAATTTATCGATTGGGCTAGAGATGGTTCAGCTCTGTCCAAGATTTCGTGAGCCACACGATAGTCGTCAAATATCAAAAAAGAATAATATTACCGATACATACCCATTATTGAAAATTGTTTGACAAACATAAAATATTTGATTTTTGTCACTTTATCCAAAATTTAAACATGAAAAGAAAATTATCTACTTAACATATAATAGGGCAGAGCAAACGTGATTTACCTGAATGACAAAACGTAACTGACCTAATGTATTTGATTGCATTACTTGTTTTGTAATTCCATTGAAAATAGACTCAATTGTTAAACTTTTATAATCTTGATAATGTGGGAATTTTTCTTTTAGTCTTCTGTGATTAATTTTTGTTTTAATGAATAGATATATTGAGTGTGACGTATTAAGAAAATCAAATATCGATATCTATTATTATTTTCCAAGGCACATATCTGGTTTGGTGAAATACTTAATAATATATATACAAATAACATTATTTTTTTTTTAGTTTTGACAGATGAAGTAAATTATTCTAATGAGTAATCTTTTTTTTTTAATCTATTATAGATTTACTCTTCTAATAACTTTGGAAATCCCTCTGGGAAGTTTTAAAATATTTTAATTTAAGTTTAATCAAATCGATAGCTTGTCGTTTAACAACACTACCCAGCAGATGTCGCTTTTCAGTATTTACGCACTGACAGATGCGCTGTCCCCGAAATCCGGTCACACCAACTGTCAACGCGACTTCCGCTCTTTTCCTACCCAACTCGCGGAGCAAAATGCAGCAGAAGGTATTTGTGCCTGTGAAAAAACGAAGAATTCGTGCCTAACTAATGTCTAAAATGTTGCAAATATTTGTATTTTGCAGCGCAGAGAACCCGTGCAGGCAGTCCAGGTCTTCGGACGCAAGGTGTGTGTGAATAAAACGACTGAAATCCAACGAAATTTTCGCACGTGTCGCAGACCAAAACTCGCGTCTGTCCGGCGGCGGCTAATATTTTGAGCCACCGCCGCCCCATCACCGCAGAGGTTATGTTTGTGTGTGCGAGAGTTTCGTTCAGGAATTTGGACTCTTTCCCGAACATCCATGGACCATTTAGTAATGCCGGCAATCTTTATTGTTGCAGAAAACCGCCACCGCCGTCGCTTACTGCAAGCGTGGCAACGGCCTCCTGAAGGTGAACGGTCGTCCCCTGGAGCAGATTGAGCCCAAGGTCCTGCAATACAAACTGCAGGAGCCTCTCCTGTTGCTCGGCAAGGTATGTACTGCGAACGAGGAGTCTTAGAAAGCCATGTTTCCGTTTCTAAAGAACGCTGAAAAGGGAAGTACAAACCACAAATTGTTTTGAAACTAAACTAATGTGCATTTAAAGTAAATATTGTAAAAGCTTTTGGTTAAAAGTAAAAAATCAAATGCTAAAACATTTGTAATTTTTAAATCCCAACCAAAAACGGAAGCATGGCCTTTTGAACCAAAATGATGATAACATTTATCCCGAATTCGAAGCCAAATGAGATTACTATTTGTTTCTGATCAAAATCAATCAAAAGGCTTATTTATAACAGCTTGGAAACATTTTATTAATTTATATAAATCTTGTTTTTTTTTCAGGAGAAATTCGCCGGTGTAGACATCCGTGTGCGCGTCAGCGGTGGTGGTCATGTAGCCCAGATCTACGCCATCCGCCAGGCTATTTCCAAGGCCCTCGTTGCCTTCTACCAGAAATGTAAGTGTAATCTAAGAAATGGCCGTCTTAATGGGTTTTGTTCAACGGAAAACACATCCCCTTGGCAAATAACCTGAGTGATGAGCATATACCAACAAAGCTGCAAGGCTTTTGCGCATTTTTGGATGATACTCTTTAGAAGAACTAGGATTTGAAGATACCTTTCTCCAGATTTTTGTTGGAATTATTTGCCTTTTCCTTCGAATCATTATTGAAAGGTAGATCAAACTAAATTATGAGCATATACCAACCAATCTGCAATGTTATTGTGCAGATTGGGTGATGCTTCAGGAACACCAGTATTATCAAATACCTTCTTTCCTTTTTTGATGGAATTGTACCCTTTATCCTTCGAATTATTATGAAAGGTAGATTAATCTAAGTTATGAGCATATTATGAACCAAGCTGCAATATTATTGTGCAGATTGGGATATGCTTTAGGAACACCATAATTTTTAGGTACCTTTTTACAGAATTCTTCAATACCTTTTTCCTTTTATTTTGATGGAATTGTTATCTTTATCCTTCGAATTATTATGAAAGGTAGATTGATCTTATTTATGAGCATATATCAACCAAGCTGCAATAGAATTGTGCAGATTGGGATATGCTTTAGGAACATCAGAATTTTTAAACAGCTTTTCTTCAATACCTTTTTCCAGATTTTTGTTGGAATTGTTTGCCTTTTCCTTCGAATCATTATTGAAAGGTAGATTAAATATAATTATGAGCATATACCAACCAAGCTGCAAGATTATTGCGCAGATTGGGTGATGCTTCAGGAACACCAGAATTTTAGATAGCTTTTTACAGAATTCTTCAATACCTTTTTCCAGATTTTTGTTGGAATTGTTTGCCTTTTCCTTCGAATCATTATTGAAAGGTAGATCAAATATAATTATGAGCATATACCAACCAAGCTGCAAGATTATTGCGCAGATTGGGTGATGCTTCAGAAACAATTGAGCCTTTTTTAAGTATTCAGCACCTTCTCCCAGATTTTTGTTGGAATACACAGCCTGTTCCAGTGAAGGACTCGAGCAAGGGAGATTAAGTGCATGTCGCAATCAAAGAGAGTGATCGGCAGATTTGACCATTGCTATTTGAGGCTTCATCGACACTTTGCTGCCAAAGAATTGTACATGTTCTTTCATAAAATGTATAGTTTACTAACTCTTCGAATTCTCTTTCTTACAGACGTCGATGAGGCCTCCAAGAAGGAGATCAAGGACATTCTGGTGCAGTACGACAGAACCCTGCTGGTCGGCGATCCGCGTCGCTGCGAGCCCAAGAAGTTCGGCGGTCCAGGTGCCCGTGCTCGCTACCAGAAGTCGTACCGTTAAACTACTCTGTCTGGTTTTCAATTTGGATTAGAACTATTTTTTACAACTTGAAAATGGTTTGCACACAAGTGCGAATAAAACGGAATAATTAACTGTACAAACGTGTGCTATTGTTGCATTTAAATATTGGGTATATCAAAACACGTGGGGCAAAACTATAAACTCTTTTATTCGTTGAATTGTAAAACCATCTGTACGGAATGCTCAATCGCAACAGTGAACTAATATAAACCAACTGTAAGGATGACCCAAAAGAAGAGGTTTTGTTTTTAATTACAATGAATAAATATGAATATTACCCAAACTATTTAGCTTATAATATAAGATAAATCAAAATATTTTATATATAGTAAGTTAAATATAAAGTTTAAACGATCTTGTAATTATATATGAAAAGATTACAAACTATTTTAAAAATATATCTTTTAATCGCAAAAAAAAAAAAAGTTTGCGTCCGTGCTAAACGACTATCAACGTATTATTCCAGTATATTTCAGTACAGCGGCTATGGTCACACTGCAGTGTTGCCTTTGAAAATGTAGCTAGATTCAAAGTAGCTAAAAACAAAAGGCAACTAAAAAATGTTTTTCGAAATAATCGCTAAAAAATATAATGAAAATAATATTTTCCTATTTTGCCTCAATTAGTATTGTCTTAGCAACAATTTTTTGTGCAGTTTTTTAAAAAGTACATAATGTAGAAGAAACTATGCTAGGAAAGTGCGTCGTCCAACATTTCCACCAGTTATCCTCATTTGCTACAAAACAGCCGAATTGGCAACACTGCCTCGTAGTTAGTCATGGGAGCTTTGTTTGGGAAAAGCAGCAAAAAGACGGCTCCTAGCCGGATTACCGACCAGGACAAGGCGGTGCTGGTGAGTTGGTGGTCACTGTGTCACCTGGAAGTCCCCAAAAATCCCCATATCCATTTTCCATTGCAGCAATTAAAGCAACAAAGGGATCGCCTTAAGCAGTACCAAAAACGCATAGAAACGCAGCTGGAGAATGATCGACTTATGGCCAGGAAGTGCCTGCAGCAGGGTCGCAAGGAGTATGTATAATACCGGACTTATTTGGACTCTACAGATCCACCTAACCCGAGTGATTCCTTTTCAGCCGGGCCAAACTGCTACTGCGCAAAAAGAAGTACCAGGAGAGTCTCCTGACCAATGCCGACAAGCAGCTGGAGAACCTGGAAAAGTTAGCCGCCGATCTGGAGTTCGCCCAGGTGGAGATGAAGGTGCTGGACGGCCTCAAGGCGGGAAATGCGGCCCTGAAGAAGGTGCACGACATGCTGGACATCGACGAGGTGGAACGAATCATGGACGAAACTCGCGAGGGCATCGAAAAGCAGCAGGAGATAGACGCCATACTGACCGATGTGCTGACCACGCAGGACGAGGAGGATGTCCTGGCCGAACTGGATGCCCTCGAGGCGGAGGAAGAGCAGCAAAAGACCGTTCAGCTGCCCGAGGTGCCCACCGAGGACCTGCCCACTCCAGACGAAAGCGAAACCGCGGAGGAGCCGGAAAAGACCAAAGCAATCAGCAGCAAACCCAAGAAAGTCCTGGTGGAGGCATAGAACCTAAACTAAAACGAAACCAATGCCATTATTTTGTATGTATATATTGCCGTTTAACTAAATTTTCAATAAGTCCAATGTGAAATACATATTTTAATAGACTACGCTTTGCCTCAGGAAGTGAAGAGAGTCCTGTTTACTTATAGGTTAGCCTGGTCGACCGACGCAAGTCCTCTTTGACCTTGCTGCGCAGCATCTTGTTGGTCTCGTTCAGCTTCTCGATCTCCTCAATGAGCACCACATTCTCCTTGAACAGCTTGTCATACTTCCTCTGCACGGACTTGTCCTCGGCCACCGATTTGTACCGGTCCAGGACATTCTCGATCTGCTTGCGCTGCCGCATAAACTCGTCCCTGACTTCGGCGTCCAAAGTGACGAATCGCTTGAGTTCATCATCGGAGGCGTGTTTGCGGAACAGCTCCTTTACGGCTTTCTTAAGTCCCTCCGCCGTGTTGATCTCCCCAGCCACGTAGTAAATGTCCGAGCAGATGGCATGCAGACACTCCCGCGAAGCCTTGGCCCGATGTCGCTCCGTCCGGAGTTCGGCCACGTTGCTCAGGTACTTGTCCCGCATCTCCTTCAGCTGCAGCTCCAGCTGCACATTGTTCTGGTTGAGTCCCTCCAGTTCCGCCTCCATTTCGATGATGTGCTTGCGCTTGTCGTTAATCTGGAACTCACGGGGCTCAATCTGCGCCTTGAGCTCGGCGATCTTGTGGCCCAGCACCTGTTTGTATTTGTCCAGCTCCTGGTTCTTGTGCAGCAGGTCCTGGATGCGTTTCTCCTTACCATTGATGGCATAGTCCCGGTCGGCAATGTCCTTCTGCAGATCCTCGATGTTACGCATCTGCTTCTGGATGTTGCGTTGGTTTTTATAGTGCTCCTCCTTGAGGATCTCTACTTCCTCCAGCAGATTGTCGATCTCGCGGCTCTGCGACTCGAACTTCTTCTGAAGGACTCCCGCCTTGCCTCGCCACATTTGGGTCTCATTGCGTTCGGTGGTCAACTTATTCTCGTACTCCGTTTGGGTGGCCACCATGTTGCGGTCGTTCTCCAGCTCCACCTCGTGGCAGTACTCAATGAACTCCGACTTCTTGTCCTGCATCTCCTTCATCAGGTCGCGGATCAGCTCCTTGCGCTCGTTCAGTTGCTGCTTGTAGTTGTTCTCCAACGCCTCTACCGTATCCTGCAGCGTGCCCGTGGAGTTCTTCAGCTTGTCCTCGTAGCTCTCGCGTAGTTCCAGCATGTTCTCTCGCAGATTGGTGAACTTCTGGTACTCGATCAGCATCCGTTCCGAATACTGCGTGGCCAGAGTGTCCAGTTGGACGCGATGATCCTCCCGTATGGAATTGATCTGGAACGTGATGAGGTTCATCTCCTCCGTGTGCCGCGCCTCAATCTCGTTGTTCAACTCCTTGAGCTCCTCCAGCGCTGCGCAGTAGCTCCTGTGCACCTCCTGCAGCTGCTGGCCGTCGAAGATCTCGTTCTGGCTCAACTGGTACTGGAACTCCTCCGCCTGCTGCTTCAATCGCAGCTCCAGATTGGCAATCTGTTCGATTTTATCGTTGAGTTGACTGCGCGGTATCAGCACCTCCTGGCTGCGCATCAGGTCCTGATCCATGTACGCCACTTTGCCCTCAATGTTGTCCATTGCCCAGATGGCCAGCGTTCCCTTGCTGGAGATGGCAAACAACAGACTGCCATCGTAGGAGAAGCGCAGTTTGTTAACCGGTCCATCGAAGAATCGGAAGTTAGTGAAGGTCCCTCCTCCGGCCTCCAGAAAAGGCAGCTGCATGTTGAACAGATTCCCCTCATGATCGGCCACAAACATTATTAGGTCCGATCTGGCCAGGCATATATCGGACACCGATCCCTTGGTCCTCGATGGAATCGTTATCTCCCTCACCAGCGTGGAGTCCTGGAACTCACGGATCGTTCCAATGCTAGTGCCCGCGAATATCGTCATTGGATCGTTGGTGCTGCAGGAAATGGTCACATATTCGGTGCCCTTCTGCACGATCTCCTGCAGTCGCGCCCCCGTCTCAATGTCCCACAGATAGATGGCACCCTCCGCTCCGCCGGAGATCAGGAACTTGTCCGTCCGTGACCAGGCCACGGACAGCACAGTGCCGTTGTGGCCCTTCAGGTTGATCAACACATCCAGTTTGTACACCGAGGTGACGGTTATGTTGTTGTCATAGGCGGCGGCCATCATATGTCCGAAATTGGAATAGCGTACCGCATTGCAGTGCGGAAAATTGTAGGTCTTGACAATCTGGGGTCGGGATTAAAAATGTTTTATGGTCTAGAAATGGTTATATTAGGAAACTTTTGCATTTTAAAGCTAAACGACAACTTAGTTTAAATGTTACGGTTTTAATAACAATGAGGAATTTTGAGGAGTTTGGTTTAAAAAGCATTTAAGACACGAACCTCAGCCAACTGATAAAAAATATTTATTTTTTTATTAAAAAATTGTGATTTTAAACTAGTTAAATGCCCTTTAATTTACAAGACCACTGTACACTAATAATGTAATATAAATAAATCATTACTAATGGTGTAACACAAATAAAATAATTGTAGGCATAACATAGATATTGGAAAGTAAGGCTAAAAAAATTTTATAAATAAGCTAAGCTTTTAAAATAACCAAAATACAAATATTTAGTATAGATCAGAAAACTCACATTGAGGTCATCCATGAAGATCTGGGTGATGCGCAGCTGGTCCGAGAAGCCAATGGCAGCCATTTGGCCAGTTAAACTTAACTCCACAATATTGACATCCACTTGGAATTTGCGCACCAGCTCGACTACTGCCGTTTCATAGTTCCAGATTCGGATGGTCTGATCCCTGGCTGTCTCATGATTATAAATAAGATTAAGAAGAGAAGTAGAAGAATTAAATCCTACTTACAGGCAGTCATGATGATTGGTTTCCAGGCGCACACAGACATAGCGATAATTTCTCCGGTGTGGATAAGGACTCCAAGCGGTTCAAACTTTAGCTGCTTGGTTTTCAGGGTCTCGGGAACTATGAGAATGCCCACATAGATCTGAGAGTGGGACGTAGTCACTATCACAGTTTCCTGTTTGTGATCGATGGCCAGATTTTTGATCTGATACATATGCTCTGCATACAGATTTGTGGGCACCGTCAATATGGTTTTTCTCTCGAACTTGAACTTTGACACTCGCTCGAAGACAAAGGCCCTATTGAAGATGATGTAGGCGAATCCCTTGGGGAAAGCGGTCATGCAGAGGACTCGGCTATCCGGTAGACTAACCGCTTGGGTGGGCAAGAATCGTTGGTCCTGCAGCTCCTTGTCGCGATCAAAAACCTCCTGGTCGATCATCAAGTCCACAGTGTCCGCATCGCTTGCCTTTTGCGCCAACTTCTGCTCGCCGTTCTCCACCAAGATCAATTGATCATCCGAAGTGCCCACCATCAAGAGATCCAGCGAGAGGAAGGCCATCGAGGTGACCCTATATTTGACCTTTAGGTTATTGCTAATACTAAATCCCCGCTCCGATTTACTCATCAGCAACAGTGTACGTTCCCCGCCCACGGCCAAAAAGCTGCAATCACTCGGATTACCAGCAATGCACTCGGCACCACCATGTGACCCTGGGATCGTGCCTCTTCCCTCAATCACTGTGCTGGTCTTATCCAGCACCAGCATGATGAGCGTTTCCTCCGGCGGGCGGGTAATCAAGGCCACCGACCTCGAGTCATTGGTAAAGATCATCTGCTGGATCTCGGCATTGCGGTGGTTGCTTGGCAGCTCCAGGTGACGACGCTTCTTGAGGGTGGCCAACTCATAAATGGATATGTAGCGACCACTAAATGGGAATAACGAGAAAGTTTATTTATGTTATAAAATGGGTGAATGTGTAAAAAGAAGTCTTTCAGACGCTGCTACTGAATCCAAGGGTTAATGGAGCAAAATATCTATTAGAAAGAGATTTTTATGAACATTAAAGTCTATAAAAAAATTTTCTGTAGGTAGTTAAATTTTTGAAATTGAAGGCTTTCTGACGCTGGTAGTAAAATCATGGGATTAGACATATAATTATTAGATTTTGATAGCTAGCGAGTTCTTGGAAAATTTTAAGTTTTCAAACGATTTTCTTTCGTTCTAGCTTTTCTTTTGACTTCAACTTTTTAAACTGTTTATAAAAAACTTTTTTTTTTGAGAAATATGAACATGTTTCCTAAGTTCTTACTTCTTTGAATGCCTTTCCAGCACCGCCAGCAGTTTGCGATGGGAACTTATGGCTATCACTTCGGGGCGCGTATCCTCTGGTAACCTGTAGGCTTACAAATGCAGTTTTAATTAGCATTCACATACGCAGAGTGAAAAGGACGCACCTCAAGAACCTCTGCTTGTTCTGGACATAGTCGTGGAACGCCAGGACTCCCTCCACCGGATAGATGACCTCCTTGGTGAGGTTGAAGTGGATGTTGCCAATCACATCCGACCGCAGACCGTAAATTAGCCGTGGCCTTATCGCCACCGTGCTGTTGGTCAGCGAGGGTCGCTTCACTTCCTCCATCCTTACTGGTTGTAATACAAAATATAAATGCACGCGGGTCGGGGCTTACAATTTTAGCTGGCAGACAGACAAACTGGAGGAACTGAAATTCGATCAAACAACCTGGGGGGAATCGTCAGGGAACTTTCTGCCCTGCTCCCAGCGACAGCAAACTCCATGGCATCCGGAAAGTGAAAGCCCTAACAACACCAAGTTTTCGGAACCGGGGGATGTGGACTCTATTCCAATTTGAATCTGTACTGAGCCGCGAGCGTTCATGAATAAGTAATTAAACGCTGCTAAGTATGCTTTTAATTTAAACCCTTAGATGCGCAGAAAATTAAGTGGAGTGGGGTAAAAGCTAAGCGCTTGGTAAAAACAACATTGAAATTTCCGCTGAAATTGGCGCTCGTTTCCTGGCCAAGAATAACAAAAGCCACACCGCCGCACTTGAACTCTGCCAATGCGCTTTTTCGCTGAATATGGGACTATCTGTTTGTCTGTCTGTCAGCCAGTTAGTCACTCAGTCACTCAGTCAATGAGTCAGTCGGCCATTCGACCCCCAAATATTGTGTCATCCCCCGAAATCCCCTCAAATAGTTAGCGGCAATCGTCTCCTTGGCGCAGCGAACACGACCTAACACAAGGAATTGTTGGTTAAAGAAAAGCTGCTCGGCCTCTCTTCAGCTCAAGCCCTCTTGAAAAGGGGGCAAAGCTTTTGTGTCCACAATCCTACAAGTTGGCGATGCCAACAATGGTTCGGACTCAACCAAATGGGAATTAACTTGGGAAGGGGAATGTCTTGATTAATGGTTTCCTTTTCAGACAACACAATTTTCGGTGTGTAAAATATTATATTGGAATATTGCCTTTAAAGATGATGCAAAATATGAGAATATATTCTATACTTAAGTAGGCGATTGTAATTTATTTATAACACTGGAAAGTTTAATTTAGGGATTAAGTGTATTGAATAAAAAAGATTTTTAAAAATGATTTTAAAACTTTATAAACCTATATAACCTATTTATGTAAAATATAATATAAAGCATAATAATAATAAAACTTAATTCATTTTCAGGGATATCAGAAATTTGGAAAAAGAACTACTTATATAATTATTAAAATTAATATTGCTTGGAAATGGTTTAGTTATTATCTTAAAAATCCTAAAAGGCAAGTCTCCTTTTTAGTTGCAACATTTTACAGGTTAAATAATGCGTGGTTGAATCGTTGAAGTATTTTATCGAATGTTAAATAAATTAATCAGAATGCCTCCTTTATTAGCTATAAAATTGCCGAATGGGTATTTCCATTCCGTGCACCGCTGGCATGGAAAGCTTTTCCTCTCTCGCCGTTTTGGTTCAGCTGAGTTCAGTTTCGTTTTCATTTTCGGCTGTCCATTTCAGTAGTAGTTTTCGCGTCGGCCGCAGCACAACGAGCAAACGGAAACCGGAAACGGAAGTGGAAGTGAAAAAGTCAGTGGCTACAAAGCACAGTTAATCGGGCTGTGAACCGAAAGCAGTCAACAGACAACTGGGAACTGGCAATTGAGAACTGAGAACTAAGCGCAGTGAAGTGTTTGCTTTCGGCGTTATCATTGGATGCACGCGTTACCAGCTCTGATTGCGACTAGGGATCGGGTCAGGGATTGGGATTGGGATTCATATACAGATTCAGGACCACGGACGAACGGAGGAGGCGGAGAGCCGGAGAGGCGTGTCACTAGCAGGTGACTGAGCCGGTTAACCACAGTCCGACGGCAAAAAGTAAATAAAAACCCACTTGTAAATTGTGTGACAGTGCAAAACCTTTGAGAGCTTAACTGTGTGTGTGTTGCTGAGTGTTTGGAGAGTGCCGCGAGCGTTAAAACTGTTGTTTGTACACAGCCACAAAAGACGTTAATAACATTTAAATGTTTTGAAACTACTTGCTTTTAAAATAAAGAACACATTACGACATTTGACATTTAAGCAAACTTTAGGTATATCACTAGGGCTAACTACGCCTACTGCACATATAAAACCTAGTTACAAATAAATGGCATCGTTATATTTTTGTTTCAAGCCAGGGCATTCGTTTCTAGAATTTGTTTAATAAAATTGTATTTTACAATTTTAGAACGTCTTAAAATGTAATTTTTTTTTAAACAAAAATATAAATGATTTTTTCTCTGCTTTTATTTTCTGTGTAAATATATATGTTTGTGTATTTGTGACAGTCGCTCAATTAACACGGAAAAGTTCCGACTCCTTTGCGGCTTTTCTCAAGACGACGAATGAATTTTAAGCCAATTAAATTGCAAAAAAGAAAGAACGCTAAGTGAGATGAAAAAGTAAATGAAATGAAATGGAAAATGGCCTAATGGACTGAACTCTGTCAGTCACAACCTGAAAAGCAGAGCAGCTGTGGCAATTAAAAAGTAATTTTAATGCTTCTGTTCAGTTTGTTTGCGAAAACAATCAACGAATTTACAATTAACCTGGGTATGTTTGAGTTTTTGTGTGGGTTAATACAACGCCCTTGCACCGCTGTGAATCTTTTTCATCTTTCCTCTCTCAGTTCCTTTTGTTTTATTTGGCCATTGGATGCGTAGCAAGTCGCACGTAGTACGTTATTATAAACAAATCGTTTCCAGCACAGGGGACTATACTCATGTAGTCATGAACATATAAATATATATCCGCACATTCACCGCAACTAGAACAGGTCAAATAAAAATCGGATCGGCGGCAAAATGCCCGGAAAGAGTAAATGTTCATTTTAAATTTAAATCCGTCGCAACCACACTCGCCGCATTGCGTGCATTGCTCCACCATGTGGCAGCGTGTCTAGATATATTTGAGTATATGCACCCATTTCTATATATATTAGCACGATTTGTTCTCGGTATTTTTGGACTCGCGCGAAGTCGAGCAAAATGCCGCAGAGTTTGACCGATTAAAAATGGAAATTTCTTCATCGCCGAAAGTTGTTTGTGTTTTTTAAACGATATGCTAATAAACGAGATCAATTTGTAAATGAATAAGAAGATATATTAAAACAGCAGGGATGCGTTAAAAAAAATGTAACCAGAAAGAAAACAAAACAAAAAAACATTAAAAAAGAATATTTAAAAATAAACAAATTTTAAAAACGATTCAATAGATTAATCTTTACAAATCGCTTTGTTTATAACCTTAAGTGTGTTATTCGATAAATAACATTATAAAACAGAAAATAAATATATAATTCTATTACTAAATCTTTGTGCACAAAGTTTTAAATAAGCGATGACCACTCGTAGTGTAAAAAAAATCTATTTAAAAGAATAATTTAATTTACGGGCTTATCAGAATGATCATTACTCAGAAATAAATTTTTAGTTAAAATAAAACACATTTGAAAAAACTATTTATTCACGTTTAAATACATATTTTCTTTAAGATTCTATTTTAAAATAAGTTTTGTTTACTTTTACTTCATATACATTTTTTTTTTGTTCTGGAAAGTTAACCATTGTCTGAGATTGTATAAAGGTTTATTATTGTTTTTAAGTTTCAAACTTTCTCATAGGGATTCGCACAGGCAACACCAATATAAGACTGAAAATTCCTGTGCAGAGACTAAAATTTTGTCATGTTAAGCTTTCATTATTGAAATTACCTTTTTGTCAGCTCCCTTCCTCGCGAGCTTTAAGCTGAAAGAAGTACTCAATTAAAGCCAACTTTAGCCTGCCATTTCGCGCTTAATTTTTTATCATCATTCTCGGCAGCTTGCATCCTGCTTTTCCCTTTCTTTTCTTTTTCTCCACAATCATCCTTTTCCCATTCTTTGCTCCCAACAGAGCTGCTGAAAATCTCGCCGAAATTGGAGTCAAGTGTTTTCCCTTATTTTCTCTAGACTTTCCTTTTTTGTTTTTACAGCCAGGACATAATAGCATGTTGCCGCCTTTTCATTCGCCTTCTCTTTTTCCCTACATTGTTATACACACTCACATAGGTACTCACACACGTACAAATCTATACTCCACACTCGGCGAAAATACCTTTACTTTGGTATATCAATTTCAAGAATTTGATTGAATTTTTTGCTTTAAATCTTATTGATACGCAAAGACCATGTTTTCCTAGAAATTTTAAAAAAAGGGTTAAACCGTAGATAACATTAAAACTTTATATAATTTTTAAGATCTTCTTGCTAAACTTCTTAAAAGCGTAGTGAACGCGGATCAATGTTTTTTCGTTGATTTGTTACTTTGTACAATATTAAGATATTTTGAAAATGAAAAATATATATATAATGAAAAATAATATTACTCATCCGCCATGTTGGCTTACAGTTATAGTCATTCGTATTAATGTCAGCATAGCCAAATGAATTTTGAGCAGTGTGCACCGGTGTAAAAGGTTGAGAGCGGCACACAAGCCTTTTTCCGGTTTTTCCCATTTTCCTATCGTTCGCCGCTTTTGGCTTTCGCCTTCAATTGAAGCGGCTAAGTTGACCTTTTTGTTAATAGTGCTCAAACACCGCTACACGCGGATACCAATATGTTGGAATATATGGCGAGGGCGCAATGTCTGCGCAAGGAATTTGATGTTGGCACAGCTGATTGATTTATTGTCTGCCCGGCTGACAATCCTGAGTCCGCCAGTTGGCAGCTAAGCCAAACAGTGCCGCAAAATACCAAAGGAGTCTCAGCGGCGCACCGTTTGCAATAAAAAAAAATTATCCACCGAAGCTCGGTGTGTTTTGTGGGTGTGGGTAAGTGTGTTCGCTTGTGTGTTTATCCGGCTGCAAGTGTGAGTGCCCGTGTGCATGGGACGTAGCTATAATTAAGAGCGTTGGCGAAAGCGAAAGCGACAGCGCGTACTAGCCGCCATTTTCATTTTACGATAACTGCTTTCACCTACTTATTTGCCATTGCGGGAATGCATGCACTCGCTCCTAATTTTCACACAATTCCAAACCTATTTTACCACTTACCTGTCTTCCCGCCGACAATGCGTCACCACCACTTGGGTCCTGTTTAATTATTCCCCCCTGCAATTAAAAATTTGGTTTTTGACTTTTTAAATTTTCTATTTAGTTTCAGGGGCGGCTAAAAGTATTGGTCCTGTCTGCCATAAGTTAAGCTTTTCTAACGTTTAACCACTTATCACATACTGCTTTATTTGTATAAGAGTTTTTGATTATTCTTCATTTCTATTAAAATCTTTCTTCTCTCAAATAAATTTTGTATTTTTAACAATTGTTACTTATAACAATTTTGTCATAAATTTTGTCTCTGGAACTCCAGTGTAATTTGTAAAATGGGATTTATGTTTTTGCATTATTTCTTTTTTCACCTTTACAAGCCACATTACTTTCACCTTAAATATTTCAGCATCTGTCGACTCCTTGCTTCGGTTTTATTTCTCCCCTTTAATGAAATTTTTTACTTTGGAATTTGTAAATGTAATTTATTATTCAAAAAGCTGTCATTTTTATGCAACTGTGTTGGCATTATCCCGTGTATCTTCCCACCATGCCTTCGTTTTTTATTATTCCTCCCTTAAATGAAATACTCAGCCTCGGAATTTTTATATTTAATTCCTTATTTACTTCGTTTTGCGTTCAAAAATTATCATTTAAATTGTAAAGCGTGTGCTCACTCATTACACATTCTCTCATGTCTGTTGATATCTTGGCCAGAAAGCCCGAAGCATGCCAAAGTGACGGCCAAAAGTTCTTAAACTTTTAGGGGTCGCTCAACCAACAAAAATGAGACATAAATGCATAAATTTAATGAGTATCGAGCGGTTGCCCGTGGACGGTCAAGGGTAGCATATAAAAGTGGGGGGTGTGGTCAGTTCCAGACTTTCAGATGTGGACAAGAGTGTCCAGGCAGTCTCTATTATCTTCGGACAATGACAGCTGCTAACTATAGTTATTTACTTAAGTGGAAATGGTAATTTTTTCTTGGATAAGGCTGAGAGTAATGTATTAAAAGATTATCAGTCACTTAAGGACAAGGCCAGGAAAAATTCAGTTTTAACGACTTTTAAATGCCCTAGACCTTATAAATTTTATACTTTTTGTTGTCACAATTTGATTATGGCGCAGTTTGTCAAACTGTTAAACTTCGGCCAACTTTTGTGTTGGATCATTGGACCATAATCAACACATTGAATGTAATGGTACAGATTTGTCGCAGGTCCCATCAGGACTTTTTCTTTTCAAAGTTGGCCATAAAAAAATGCGTCCTTTTTTTTACAGTCGTTTGATGGCAATTTTCCCAATTGGTTCTCTGAGCAAGTGAAATCGACAACGGTCCTCTGGGCGCCGTATTCCCTTACAATGTCAATAAAAATAAATGCTGAAGCCGCTTGTAACATGTTATTGGTTTACTTTTGTGAAAAGCGCAAAATCAAAGTAAACGGTGCCAATAAAAGAGTCTAAAATGTATACCGACAACAGGTTGGGGGAAAAACTAGCATGGTATCGCAAAAACACGGACCACACATGTTAACCAGATAGTTTCCAGTCGTGCATGCTAATCGAAAATCCGAAAACACAAAGGCAGAATTCCCACAAAACACACGCATGATCGGGGCAATCCACAAATTGAATTGTCTGGTGCAGATGAAACATGGTATGAATATGGGATTATGTATAACACATTAGGTATGCATTGTGTGTGTGTGTGTGTGTGTGTGAGGTTAGTGTTGGTAGTGTGGAACTAGGTAAGGTAGCCCACGTGGCGTATGCGCAATGCCAATTAAAATCAAAAGCCTGGCCCCAAAAAGTATGCAGCATATAATGTAATTGGATTCGGTTTCTGTTTTCTTTCGCTTCGATCTGGTTAATGAATAACGAATGAGTCGTATTCGCTTAATTATGATTGAGTTGAGAACACAGCTCATTATAATTAATGTAAATGTTGAACATTCACCTACATATAGTTAGCCGTGTAGTTTTTGCACAAATATATATGCGCATATTTTGCCGCAGGCCATTAATGCCATTCTGATTTATTGCAGCCTCCTCTCGGCCAAATACACTGGGCCACAATTAACCGCATGCCATAGCCGCAGTGAGGAAAAGCAAATACCAAAATCAAAACAGAACCACTCGGTGAATGAAGGGAGAACAATAACCGGAGAAAGACCAAAGGTGGAGTAAAATGCGGCCTAAATGCTTTGGCAATTATGCCAATGTTGTTAACAAAATACCAAATGTATCAAACTAAGTAAAGGCGACAGCGTGAAGCCGCAGGAATTACAAAGGACCCAGGAGCAAGGACCAAGGACCAAGGGATTGGCGACGACAGGTGGCAGGTGGTCGCTTGGGGCCTTTTCCTTCAATTCATTTCGTACAGGCCCGAAAACATCCCCTTCGATTGCCGAAAAGCAACAGAGCTCAAATTTGAAACCCAACCCAGCCAGCCAGCCACTAGCCCCAATTGAAACCTCAATAGAAATACAAACGGAAGCCGAAACAAAAACTCACTTAGGTTGCCATCCAAATCAACGGCTGTCAGACAAAAAGTCGCTTTTTATTGATTTTTATAAAGCCAAGCAGCAACACCAAAAGCAATGAACAGCAAAAAATAATAACACAGGCCGCAGGAGCAGAAACAAAATAAAAATAATAACAAAAACAAAAACAAAAACAAAAAGCGAACGCAATGTGAATAATTCCCCAGTTCAACCGAAGTGAGCACGAAACAGAAATACTGTTGGAATAGGAATATTCCTCACCCACACTCCCACAGCCCCATTTTTCCCCCGTCCGCCAGGATCTCCCACTATATAATAGCCTACTATCGGAACGTTCATCAAATGCGATTCGATTTGATGACGTTTCAAGCAGGAGACACCGGAGAGACGGACGCACACGGGGCCCCATAAAAATGTGTTATAAAAATACACACGCATAAATTTCTGCCCTACCACCCTACCACAAGGACATAAATATATCAAAGCCAGGCAGGGGCAAAATTTAATGCAAATGTCATTGGAAAAGTCAATTAGCAGGAAAGCTAACGAAAAGAGCGGAAATGCTGCAGCTGCACAATTGCAAAATTGAAAATTGATTACGAGTACAAGTACGAGGCACACAAACAAATAAAACGGGAGTGTGGGGCAAAACAGCAAGACTGATTTTAGTTTAGTTAGATTATTTTTAAAGCAACTATTTTGTGAGGAAAAAAAAAACAGAAACTGCAACAACGAATTAGCCAAGCGGAAACCCTAGGAAAACAAAAAAGGAGAACCGACCCGCCCACAGAGAAAGCAAGGGAAACCGGCAACCAAGCAGCCAAGCAGCTAAGCAGCCAAACCAACTAGGGCAACAAAAGCATCGACATCCCCAACGAAAAGCAAACGGATTCATACGAAAGCATGTTTGTGTTCATAGCTGTGCTGTTTGTTAACGCTTGCCTAGCGGGTAAGTACCAGATCCCCACTACCAGAATTTAGGGTCGTAAGCTCCCTCGAACAAGTCGTAATGATATGCAGCAACAATGTTGCAGTGGGTTACCCAAGCCAGCTCAAATTGTCGCCATTTATGTACACAAATTTACTAGAGTTTCGTCAAAGGTTAAGTTTACGATTTTAACTACTCAGTTCTACAAATTTTCTTGAGTGTAGGAAAGTTAGACAAAAGAATTTATCGGTTGTCTAATTCAAACTAGAGTTTATTTTTGGATATGTCTACCAATATAAATATTAAGTACATATCGCCTCAGGAACGAAGCAAAGAGTGGAGTGAAAAAGAATTTAGGTCACCCAATGACCATGTTTCATTTATTGACTTCTAAACTTTTGTTAAATATACAACTTTAAGATGTTCCCTGGAATATAACATATACACATTTTTGATATTTTTAAGTGTCTTGACTCAGAAAAGAGATTTTATCGCCTGAGTTTAAATAAATACAGGTTAATTAGCATATAAAATAAATATGGTACTCTAGCGGTTTCATTTATTGACTTGTAAACTTTTGTTAAATATATAACTATAAAATGTTCCCTGGAATATATCCACCTTTATTGATATTTTCAAGTGTCTTGAATGAGAAAAAAGATTTGATCGCATTAGTTTAAATAAATACAGGTTAACTAGCATATAAAATAGATATGATACTCTAGCGTTGTGTAAATTATTTTAAAAAATATCGTTTTGTATTAATTAAAGATATTTATTTATTGGCAAATTTACCTGACTTTAAAACAAGGCATATTATTTGAATAATTTAAACTTAAATTTATGTTTATTCATTAGCTAAGCCAACATAAAAGATTAAAATAGGTTCACCATAAATAAGTTTCCGTCATTGCTGGACTAGAATTCAAGCCAATAGAAATCATTAATCAACAAATGGCTTTCAACACGTCCGACTTAGAAATTTATAATATTGGTTTATCATTTGCTTAATTTAATTTCTAATAACAACAATTTCGCTTAAGGCAATGCTTAAGAACATGACTATAAAGCTTATGAGACCTGATTTAATTATGTTATTTTTATTGATTGCCCAAATATTTATATAAAAATAAAAAATACTTTTATATACATAAAACAAAAGCGGGCAAGCCGAAGACAATAAGTCATCAAAATGTTTTCAAATGTTTTACATTTCATTTGCATAAATGTAAATTAGAATTTCGTTAAAGACCATGCTAAGAACAATTTTAAGAACAAAACGTATAAATATTGGCTATTAAATTAATAAAGAAGTTTGTCTTTTACCGAAAATTGATAGCAACTAAAAAGTAAAGTTCATAATTATTAGGAAGAAAGAAAAAGTGGGTACACAAGGCCATACACAAAAAATCACTGCTCCATCTGGTCAATTGATAAAAGATTGACAGCTGAATCAGTGGTAATCTTCTTATTGGGCCGAGAAGACTTGAGGAAAATCCATAAAGCTCCTAAATTTATGAGACAACTTTAGTGCTGATGTCTTTACGATGCGGCTTTGGACAAATCCAGTTAATTCCCCCGACGCATAAACTTGGCTAGTGCCCGTAAATTATTTTGTATATACTATAAGCATTTACAGCGATAATGACATAATAACTAGCAATTATCGTTATAATAGGCACCATTCCGGCTACGCCAGAGAACATAACCGTTACGTTTCTGACGCCCACGGCGGTCCGAGTGTCGTGGCAGACGCAAATCGATCTGAAGGCACATCCCATCGAAAAGTACATCGTGACGTACAAGCCGACGGATGACAGGTAGGTACCACAAACAAAGCTAGAACTCAATCCGCTGGGCCACTTGACTGCCTAAATGACGGTAAAGCACACTTACTTACCATCCAACTGACTGACACAAAAGGCTTTGAGGTTGGGCGGTTTTAGTGCACGGAAAAAAAATTTAGTTTAATTTTTTCTTCGCCATTTTTTAATTTAATGCGATTTGGATGTACATTTTTGCACTTAATTTAATATCGGTCGTGCTCCAATGTACTATACGACCGTACTGGGGTCGATGATTTTGAATAGAGGGGCCAAACTAAAATATTGAAACTATTTTTTAGTTTAGTTTGTCTTTGCGTCCCCTTTAAATTTTCCGATGTATAAATAAATAATTAATAATAAGTAATTTAAATTTATATTTAATTTAATTTATACTGCCTTCAAAGTGGCAAATAAATCAATATTATTTCTTAACAAGTAAGGAAGCAAACTTCGGCAAAGTTTAAAAATGACATTTTTTTAAAACATCTAAATCTAAAACATTTTAAACATATGCAAATATGTTGAAGAAAATTAAAGCAACGATGATTTTCACCTCAATTGTTTGATCGTTCGTATGGCAGATATATGAAAACCTTTTTGAGGTAAATAAAATAAAATGCGTTAATCTAAACAGTTAAACCATTACTTTGTCCAAATAAAAATTTGGCTAAAAAGTCAAAATTAGATAAATTACAATTTCTTTTTTTTTTAATTTTGTTTGCATGGGAGCTGCTCAAATTTTAACCGTAATAAAAAATAATAAACCATCATTAAATATAGAAGAACTTAAAAAAAATTGAAAAATAACAAAGTTATAATTTTTATTTAATTATTTTGTTCCTATTAGAGCTATATGAGCGTAGAATTTTTCTCCGTGCAAGACAATTGCAATTGCATTTATGCAGAGTCCGAGCAAACAAAAACAATTCTGCCTGCAAATGACGGACAGTGGTATGAGTTTGTGGGTAAAAGCCTAGAGTCTAGGGGCTTCAGCGGGACGGGAGGCGTGGCAGCGGTCAGTCAAGAGCACTGTCTGCTCGCATAATTGTGTGTGTGCGCCTGCTTGAGGCTTGTGCTTCTGCTTCTCTGCTTCTGTGCTTCTATGCGAGTGCCATTGCGAGTGCGAGTGTGTTTGCTTGGCCATGAGCTAAATAACGGCCCAAGTTAAAGTAAACCGAGCTAAGGGAGTGGGTGGGAAAACCCCAGAAGCAGAAGCTACAACACGAAAATGGGAAACTTAGGGCGACTGCAGGAAAGAAGAAAAACAGAAAAACAAAAGCCGCGTGTACTTGGAGTCAAGTTATTTAAAACAAAGGCGAATATTGCGAATTTTGTACACAAAGCGTGGCCAACTTCCCGAGAAGTACAGCTGAAATTTAAATTATGTTGCCTTTCCCAAGCTTTTCCCATGTTAAGCAAAAGTTTTGTCTATCGTTTTAAGCCTATAAAATTTTCCAAGAGTTCTCTTTATCCTTATTGACCTCAAAGTGAGATTTAAGCCTTTCCAAGGCACATTAAATTTAAAATATTTTTTGAGTTAACGAGTTTTTAAGAATATGCCGGTTTTTACACAGATTATTTGAGTTACTTGTTCAAATTTACCAAAGCGATGCATTTTAAAAAATGTATTTTTAACATAACATAATCAAAAATATAATATGCTTAAAAATCAAGTCTTAAAAACATATTTCAGATATGGTCAATGAACTGTTTAAGTGTTTTATTTATTTAATAATGTTTCATCAGGGAAATAGAGTGCACCAGAGTAAGAAGAGCACCATTAAACATAAGGTAGTTCAAAGTTTAGAAACTTCCTTCGAGCAATATTATTGCCACTCAATTAGGCGCGATTTACGGTGAACTTGAGTTGTGAAAAGTTCGAGTTGGGTAAGTTTTTGCCAGCATATAACCGTTGGCACTGCCACATTCTTGAACAGCAAGCACACATATGTCAGGGACTTTGCGACCGTGCCAGTTTCAGTTAACTCTCTTGGCAATATTCTTGATGATTTACCGAAATAATGCAGCCCAGTTGCAGCTGTTTTGCCTGCAATTTACCATCTTTCCATTCCCATTTGCATTGCCACCTCCACACATCCCATCCTTGGTGATTGCTATTTCTCATCGCCATGTTTGTTGCGTGGCAACCGGAAGAGAAGCAGTTACCCATCCGAACACTGGAAAAAATGCTTTAATTCTTAAGTTTTGCACACAGTTTTGTCTTTTTTATTCTATTGTAAAAAAAATATTTTGTTTTTGTCTATTATATCATATTTATCAACTGCGTACTGATGTAATATCCATAAATATAAATATATACAAAAACAAGTATTATAAAAATAATTTTTTTCTTAGTCCTACGTCAATACAAATGGTTTTCTGTGATTTGTTGACCCATAAAAACCAATATTTCAATGTCAGTTTGGCACGTTCTGCAATTTAACCAGAAAATACAAATTACAAATATCAAGCAGGAACAGATTGAAATGACAAATTATATTTCTTAAAGTAAAGCATTGGAATCTATTATCATATTTATTGGTGCTAGGAAAAGCGATTTTTTTCAAGGTCACACGTTTAGATTTTAAAAATGTCTCAACTTAGTTTTGACAATATTTTTGTGCAATCTACAGCTGCCTGGCATTTTCAAATTATCAACAGATCATCAATCAAAATGTACAATTGGTTAAATGAGACTTAAAATTGTATTAAAAATGGATTTTTGAAAATGAAATTGTTAATTTTAACAGGGAATATTAAGTGTTTTGCATCAATAGCTCTCATTTTTATGCAAATTTCGAGTGCATGTTTTCGCCGTGTACTGATGGGAATGAGATGGGCCGAATGGCTTGCATATTTTGCCAGCAAACTAAGCACTTCCGCTCCGTGTTGGCCAAGTCCAAGTGGCAGCCAGTTTGGCCCGTTCGCGATGCCATGGAATGCCGTCCGTGTAATAAGTTAAGTGCTCGGCTTTTGTGCCTTTTGACTGCAGTCCGTTGCCGACTGTTGGCCAAGGTGTTTTTCAATTTAATGGCCCGTTTTGCGTGAGTGTGTGTGTGTGTGTGTTGGCCATTTTCTGTTGGCTGCATGAGCGTGTTTTGTCCTTTACTGCCCGCCAATCCATTCCAACGCCAAGCCTTTTTGTTGTTCTTACTACCGCTCTTAACCCGCTCTTCTATAAAGTTCACGCCTATGTCAAAAATTTTATTACAAAACTTGGGTCCTTGCTGGTGTTTTTTCGGTAGTTGCCTCGTTCGTTTGGTCATTATTTATTAGTCAGTTTGTTTTTAATTTTTGTGTTACTTTCCTATCGATTTTTGTTGTATTACATACTTCCGACTGCCAGTCATTATGGTGGGCGGTTGGCGGTGGTTTCCCTGTGCTCTATCTTCCTGCCGTTTTTCGAGTAAATTGTGCCCGTGAATAATGTATGATTTGTACATAGACACGTTGACGGTAAGTCGGCTCGAGCTTTGGCTTTGGCATTAGCTTGGTCCTTGCCTTGGACTCGAGCTCCCCGACTGGAATAGACTTTTGTCCTAGACGTTTCAGACAGGTACACAGATATGCCCGAACACACATCGATATCCACGTGCTTCTGCACAGTGAGAATTTTTCAAGTTACAGGACTGCAAAGCCTTTTCTTAATCTTGAGGAAAAAAGTACAAAAATTATATTATATACATTTGTATATGGTAAAATATTATATTTTCAACCTAAAGTAAAAAGGTATAGGTTTATAAAAAAAAAGAAATTGCCATTCAAAATTAAAAATCATGATGTTGCTGTTAAGTTTACCTTTAATGTAGCTTACAAGTATTGATTAAATATTGATATACTCTTTCAGATGGTTTTATAATTTTAGTCAGAAGTTTGCAACGCAGTGAAGGAGACATTTCCGACCCTATAAAGTATATATAATCTTGATCAGCATCACTGGAACCAATCGGCATATTACTAAAAAAAATAAAACAAAAATAAAAAAACTTTCCTAATTTTAACATCAAATAAAAAAAAAATAATTAAGCTGAAAATCATTATGGCTTCAAAATAAAATATTATTTTTAAAGTTTTTCCCCTAAAAAAAATGATTCTTGGAACAAATAATTCTCGAAACATATTAATGTAATTCACAATTTTTGTTTCAATGTACCATGCATGCTCTAAATTGCTAAGTGGATTTATGAAATTCTTGACGAACAATGAGTGGCTGTTGTAGGGGGTGGAGTTCAATACGTCCAAGCATGTCAAGCACCATCAATAACAATAATAATTAATAACAATTACTGTCCCAGCGGAGGAGGGACAGTGGCAGGAGGCGTAAAAGGGGCGGGGCGGACAGGACATGTTCACGTTGCGGACAAGACAATGGCAAAGTGGATGGAAAATCCCGATCAATAGGTAGCCGTGTTCTAGAATTTATTCATTATTGTTATCTGCGTTTTTAGAGTCAATTTGACATTATTAAAATTGAAATGTCAAGGCCCCTACAAATACATACAGCTATAGTTGCTGTGTACTGGCTAAGCGGATGAGATTTGAGTGTTGCCAGCTGTGCTACGTCGTTTTCTCGGATGACAACATAAATTTTCCAGTAAAAACCATAAAAGTGCACAGGCCGCAGTAACAGGAAATCGAATCGAGAGCATAGAGCCAAACATAACGTAAACCTGATTTGTACTTGCCATATAAGCATATAAGCAGGCTTTGTGCTGTTTCCAAGGAATTCCTATATGTGCATTCACTTTTTCCTTCGAAGTAATCTATCCCGCCCATTAAGTCCTTCATTGAACATTGATAGACCTGACCAATGGGGCGTATGCGTATTTTTAATTGAATTTTTAAGTTAATGCAAATGCAGGACGATTGTCACGAAACTCGTTTGGCTGTCGATCAAACTATAAATGGTTAGTTGCATCCAGGAACACATGCTAGCAAAAAAGTAACGTTTTCTGAGACCAGCTCATGTACGTCATAAGGTATTAAATAACATCAGTAGCCCCAGTTGCCTTTCGTGCGAGTACACATTTGTATATTTTGTATGACATACTGTATGCGCGCACTGCGAAGTTTGAGTAACAAATGCGAAAGTTCTGCTGCCCAGCAAGCTAATTTTTTATTTATCAAACCGGAACGAACCGGATAACACTCACAAAAGGGGACATTAAAAAAAAAATGGAAAAGCCGGCCGAATTGCATATTTCCAGCCATATTTCTGAATATGAAATGACTCAAAGCCCACAATCAGGCCGTAAAGGGAAAGGAAAACCGGCGAGAAAATTAGAAACTTCCTTCCTTCCTTCTCGAGGAAATTCGCTTGCATTTCTTTCTGGTCGAAAGGGCAAAGGATCCACCCAGAAAACTACCAGTAAAATTTTAGCCATGGCGTGAGTTTAAATTGTGTATAATGAGCGGCTTTGACGGCGAATTTAATGCCAAACAGTGAGAAAGGCGGTACGAGAGCCGGGTATTAAATTTGATTTTCCCACAGGCGTCGCCACACGATGAAAACTTTAACGGCGAAACTTTAGACAACGTCTGGCCATGTCACATATGGCGGATCGCATCCACCGATGTTTGCCCAAGTCGGCCCAATTCCAGTTGCCCTGCGGCCGCATGTCCTATTGGCCCGCTGCAAATGGATGTGACACATGTGGCTGCTAATCAATTATTTAGCCGCCGGCGCGGGCGAAATGAGAAGAGTTTTTGCGGACCAGCCAGTTGTAAATTCACAATGAGCCGTAAAAAACCCTCTTAAGTCCTTAAATCGTGTCAATTGGTAGTCTTATCATCGGAAATTCGGATTTTTTCAACGTTTCACCTTTTTTCAAATAGCTTTCTTTGTAGGGAGGTAATATTGTGGGACTTTATTCAAATTTTTTTTCGGATTCGATTCGTAATCTCTTTGATTAAATTTTTCAAGGCATTTATTTCATCCTTGTGTTTATTTAGCAAAACCTTTTTACCGCTCGTTTAATCGGATTTCTGTTTGTATGGAATTAACACAAAATTAACAAGATTTTCTTTTATGTAGTTTATCATATCTTTAAGGAAACTTGTAACATAGAAAAAACCTTTCTTAATTAAGTGTATACCGATAAGATCACCAATTAAAATGAAGCATGCTATGTAGCTTAAACAGTGGGACAAACATAATACAAGTATAACTTTTTGAGGAAAAATAATATTTTTGGTAAACATAATGTAAACATATATAAAATATTAAATGCAAATATGGCTTTATATTACGAATCGGGTTCCTGATGTCAGGATCCTCAGAATCCGTCATTTTTGTATGTGCATTGTACATATTAAAATTGGTTATTTTTTAATTTTAATTAAATAAATTTATTTAAATTTTCACTTGACTATAACATGCCTACTTGTTCATTAATTTCATAATTCAAATTAAATACATATTTTTTAAGCAAATACAAAATTTTTTTAACATAATACAATATATTGAGCATATCGTTATATTTATTAGCTTATGTTAAAAGTGGCAATAAGATATAAGTGCATACGAATGTAATAAAAACCTTTTAAATGAAATCGGCTTGCAGAGTATTTAAAATATTTACTCTTCTAATTTTAAAATTTTCTTTAACTACCATAAATGCGTTTTTAATCGCTAGGTTTAAAAATGTTTTTTTTTTTTGCTGAATAATCTAAAATGTCATTTGTAAATATATTATATCATTTTTTTTTAATTCTTTAAATTTACTCCCATAAATAGAGCATAATGTGTTTTTAATCGCTAGAGTTTTTAAATGTTTTTTCAAACAACAAACATTTTTGCATCGTTTAAAATGTCAGTTTAGCTTGTTTTTTAAAATGTCCTTAATTTATTTGCATAAATTAAGAGCTTTAATAGATCGACGAGACGGCAATGTTTAGCTGTGTTTTGTTTTTATAACATTTACGTATGCTTGTTCGACATTGTTGTTTCTTCGTCTGCTGGCGAAGAGCGGTACACTTCTGTGCCCTGTTATTTGTTCGGACATCGGTTCCACTGGGGGCCATTGGGTGGTCTGTGGGGGAGTGTGTTTGTTACATGTATGAATAATGAATCATTTGTCAGGCGCTTGTTGTTGCCACGGCCGTAGTAATAGAAGCCGGTGCACAAAGGCCAGAAGTCTGGGAAACTGGGACACTTTTGCCGCACCACGCACTCGACGCAAGGAACAGGATCGTCGGTGGGTGGGTAATGTGAGCTTCATTGGCAAATCTAGGACATGTTTGTTAACTGCTCAGGCTGTGGCGAAAGTGACAAAGTGAAATATTGGCCAATGGTGTAATTACCAACACGGACCGGCCTCATATTTCACGACTTGAATGTTGTAGTTTGTTCAATTAGCACACACACACACACACAGAGACAGACACACATGCGATTGCACAATCTTCCGCAAACCCCCAACCTCCAGCCCCTTCACCTCCACCCTTTCACCCTTAGCTGCCGTTCGAGAGTGGTAATTGAATTAATTTAAGTTATAGGGTTGTACAGGACGTCGCTGGCAGCAGCGAGGCCATTGTCCTGGATCGCCTGCTGCCCAGCACACAGTACTCGCTCGTTGTGACGGCCATTTGGCAGGGCAAGAAGTACCGCAGCCGCGGTCAGATCAAGTTCAAGACGCTGGGTGAGTACCCCCCGTGGATTTGACTCTTGGCCGCAATCACAATCGTTTGATTTTCCATCCCCTTAGATCTGCCGAGGAACACCTCACAGCAGGACTTTCCGCCGGGTATCTATGGTAATGGCAGCAGCGGCGGTCGCAACGGTAGCGCAAATGCCAGCATCTTCGGCGACGATGTGACCTCCACAGCCACGAACACCCTAACGCATGCAACCACCAGGGAATTGCCCACTGTAAGACTCAAAGATACCCAAAGATCATGTACTAAACAATCCGCACTGCAAATGACAGTTGTTAGCTAAGCAACCAGTTTTAGTATTTAACAGTCTTTAAGAAAAGTTTGCAGTTTATGGTCTATGGAAACTAAAATATATATCAGACTTTTAACTAAAAAATCATGCAGTAATAATAGCCGCAAAATCAACTGACTTTTTCCAATTTGTTGCTTTCTATATAGTCAGGATATTTATTAATATTATTAATGTAGGTAACTCTTGCACACTGAAATCATTTTCAATTTTTGTTCAAAATGTGTATGATTAGGATGTGAGTATCAGAGTATTGTTCAATACTTAACGTATTGAATTTCATAAGTTCTGAATATGTGTAGCTATAAGTCTGCTTATATGGTAGGAAAATACTTTTAGGGCAGTGGTATGCTTATTTCCTATATACTCCACAAATAGGTACTGTAAACTGTAGCAAAACACTGGCAAAAGGTGTTTAAACATTTCGGGAGGAGGGTTACCCTAAGAAATTTACCAGCTAAAACCACAAAATTTAGGCCTTGAAAAGGCGCCATTATACCTACATCGTTATGTGAATTTCCTTGTACAGATACGCGGCGTGGAGATCGGCATCGTCCTGATCGTGCTGATGGTGTGGGCCGGAGCCATCGCGCTGTTCTTCAACCGGTGGGGCAAGATACGGATGCTGCTGCCCTACCAGCCGGACTACAAGCACGAGCAGCTGAAGGTGCCGGGCACGGGAGTGTGCAGTGCCAGCGGATGCAATGGCCAGCACTCGCATCAGGTAAGTGCCACTCGAGGTACCCCAATCCCAGTCCCGATCCCGATCCCGATCGGGGAGGTGGGGACGATGGTTGTGCGGGCCTCTAGGATAACACGGAGCGCTGAGCGTTTGGATTTTTCGCGAAGGAACTTATCTCCGTTTCGTTTTTGTTATGCTTCATTTTTAGAACCTACACCCCGATTTCTTTGTCAAGGTATTCAAAAACAACAAATTCTTCCAACTACTTACTATATACGAAACAAACAAAAATATATTTGCATTTTATTCGCTTTTTTTCTATGCATCAATTCAAGAAAATATTCGACTCCTATTGAACAGTACACTCACAATTTCCTATTTAATCCGTGCACAGCCTAGACCAACCCCATAAAAATAGTCTGAATAAATTCGGAAATTTCCCGAGAATGTTCTAGAAGTTAATTAAAAAATCCTTTCCTATCAACTAAATTCTTCTTTAGCTTTTCTGCTACTTTGTGGTCCGTTTGTGAAATTTGATAAATTGATGGTTGCAGATTTAAAAACTCTGCTCCGGAAAAATATTTAATCCATTTTCCCCGTAGCACTCAGACGTTTTCGACTGTTTCTTCTTATGATTTGCTTGCTAAGATAGCACGTGCTAGTTTCTCATTTGTTTCGGCTTTCATTTCCGTAGGCTTTGGCACTAGTTGTGGGGCATACTCTGTGGATCTAAACAATGGCATATATTCTTTAGCCTTTCTGCAGAGTATGAGGTCTTCGGTCCGCCGAAGTCAACTAGCGAACTCACCTAGATTCATTAGGCTCAGGATGCGCTATGCATATGAGAGCACCTCTAATTTATAACTCGTACTATCCACATTCCATATACATACAGCCGAACTCTTCTAAAAAAACTTGAAGCGATTAATTTTTAATGTCCGATTTCAGTATTTTAATATATCCTTTTACATTAAAAACTTACAGTTTGTTGATTTAAAAAATTAAACTGAGTTGTAATATTAAATATTGTTAAACATTTAAAATAAGTTTAAATACAAAGCTTATTGAATTGCAAGATTTGATATTTAAATAATTAAATTAACATGAAAAATATTGGTCCAATTTTTGTATTTTCTTTTATACGCAATATATGCAATTTAAAAAATAGTAAAATTAATCAAATGTAATATTTTACGAAAATCAAAGACAAAAACATTCAAATATCGAATGTACTCTTTTAAAAAATTTTTGTAGATTGAGGTTTATTTACGAAAAATCGCCTTTGAAGATACATTTTAAAAGCATATGAAATTCTTTAAGAAAAATTCCGTTTAATAATTAAATTTATGAAGCATTTTAAATTCTATAAGAATAAATCATTTCGAAATAATTTCAAAGAAAGTTAATATATTTTGACATAAGCATAAAAACCAAGTTTAAGTTAGAGTTGTTCGCCTGTATTTTTAATGCATTTAGCGATTTTGGTTTTCGGTTTTGAGCTTTGCTGGTCAGGTTGGCGCTTTCCCGAGATCTCACTGACCAAACGTTCCCTACTTTCACTTCGCTCTCGCCTGCTGATCTTGTTCCTGCTGTTCCTGATCCTGCTCCTGCCGCTCTTACCACCGTTGCTGCTGTCGCGATCCTTGCGTTTTTGGTTGGCACACAAACAGTGTTTGCCCCGCTGCGAGGGCTGCGGGCTGTTCGATCGCTGCTTCCAGTATCCGCGAAGGGAGCTGGAGCGCGACTGCGGCTGCCAGTTTGCCCTGCTGCACAAGGCGGACGTGGAGAGCTAGCAACCAGCGCACCGCGAAGCCTCCTCGGCGGCCGTGAGTGCGGCCTCCAGCCACGGACATGGCCATAGCCATAGCCATGGCCATGGCACGCCGGTGAACACCTATGTGCGCGGGCCCAGCGTCGACAATCAGTCGATTGTGGGGGCCAATGTGCTGGAGAATGTTGACAGCGAGGAAGGAGCCCACGGCGACAGGGACATCGAGGTGGAGGGGGACGAAGTTCCGGACAAGGATCAGGAGGACCAGCAGCTGTTGCAGCGGGAAAGGGAGCCGGTCGTCCATCGTATCCTGCCGCTGCAGGCGGGTGCCATCAAGCAGCGGAAGTTCGCCCAGCAGCGCGGCATCCTTAAGAACTCGCAGGAGCGCACCTTCGTCGAGGAGGACGAGGTGCTGGAGGCCAAGAAACAGCTCATCCTGCGCCGCCGCCGCCTCTTCAGTCACTATAGGCAGTACGACCAGTGGCGGCGGCGGCAGTTCAGCTACGACCCCAGTTACTTTCGCCCGCCTCCGCTGCAGCCTCGAGCGCTGGCATGCGCTGATCACCAACTGGGGGCCACCACCGATGCGGCATCGGCGGCATCCTCGGCCAGTGCCGGACGGCGGAGGCGCCAGTACCGCAGGCAGTACTCCTGTGCGGACCGCTCGCGGGAGGGATCGCGCGACAGCCGCGGCTCCTCGACGATGCAGCTGCAGATGCAGAAGTACCACAGCCTGGTGGCCAGCGACACCATCCACACCGAGTCGTCGGTGCTCAACCACAGCAACTACAGCGAGCCGGTCAGCGTAAGTCAGCCAGCTAGTGTTGGGCGGACGATAGAGTGGCTCACTTGGGCGAGGGGGCATGGAATGGTGAAGCTTGTATTTTTTCAAACACATTCGTTTTATTATCTTACTTTCTTAGGGTTTTATGTTAAGTACTTGCCAAACGTTGGCGTTATGGCCTGCAATCTAGTTTAAGCGCTTGTTACTCATACGCAGTGTTGGCCTTCTCTAAGAGATTTTTTAGGACTGGCATAAATTCGCATACTTGAGAATAAAGATTAACGTTTTTATCAAAGCTTAAAACCAAATTTGTATCGAAGTTTAAAAACTTTCTACTTGGCCCACCAGTCGTATGCTTGATTTTTGTTAATTTGCTTACTGAAAAGTTTATGGCCGTTTTCAAGAATACAAAAAGCTTTAATAGTTTTTCATTTAAATTTAATTTGCCCAAAAAAAACCTTAACCTTTAAGCTTCATTTATTCGAATAAAATAATTCCAATCACCATAATTGAGTAAACATTTTGAAACCTTTCATTTTAAAATTATATACCACCATATATGCGTTTAAAAAAATTATGCAAATTTAAATAGTGTCTGCTATGAAGAGTACATTTTGTTTATGCGAACACTTTTTGCGCCATTTAATGAAATAATTGCACATAATGGGAGTGATGATTTAATCCAATAAATTAACATTAAATTCAACAAGTTTTAATTTTTTCAGACAATTCAATTCAATTCAATTACATTTGATTATTTTGAATACACAAGTTGTCAGGCCTATTATTTATTTTTCTGACAGTCACTTATCGTATTAAACATTGGTTTTGTTTTGGTTATCTTTAAATTCAATTATTTTGTATGGCTAGCCACCGAAATATTGCCAACTGACTATTGGGAGTTCCCTCGCCAAAGGTTGAGCCACCGACCACCGTTGTCCACCAAAAAGAGCAGGGTGTTCCCAACACTGGCCCCCAGCACTAGCACTTGCAGCTTGTGGTGCACGTGCACGTGGTTTTTGCTTGGAGTTCGTCTTCCCGTTCGAGTTCGATTTCGATTTCGATTTTGATTTCGATTTCGAGTTCCACTTCAGATTGCAGACCGGAGCACCAATTCGCACCAATCTACCCATCACCACCACCACCACTTTGTACAGAAAACTTGCAGCTATGTAACTTCACCGGATGGGAAAGGCCCGCACTCGCTCACTTCTCTCACAGCAATTATCACAAAACGCAATCCGCAGACCGCTATCCGCAATCCGCATCCGCTTGAGTCCCGGCTTCGTGTGTTGTCCCTCAGTAGTTTGTAGCCAGGTAGTCTGTCCCACGCTTGTCGCTTGCTCCTGTTCTTGTTCTTGTTGTTCCAGTGGCGGGAGGTCCTTGTTAGTGGGCTTATGTGTTGTGCGTGTGACTCCCCAAGAGAACTGTCCGCTCTACTCCGCTCTCCTCTCTATCTCTTTCTATCTCTCTTCCCTCTCTCTCCCACTGCCTGTGCCTCTGTGCTCTGCCGCTGCTCTGCGCTTGCGGGACGCAGTTCGACAGCAGTGAATGTGCCCACCCACCGTTGCACTGCAATAGCCGCGTAAGCAACTGGCCGGAGGATGCGGCAGCAGCCAGCAGAGTCCCCTACTGACATCCTTTCCATTGCAGCACATCCACATGCTGGCCGAGGAGCACTCCACCTCCATCTCGGAACGCTGCACGCGCAGCCGGATCAACTCGGCCATCTTCGTGTCCTCGGAGGGACGGGGCTTCGACTCCATCGAGTTCCTGCGCCGCCACGGATCCCAGAGCGTGCTCTGCCGGAAGGCCAAGAGTGCCGAGAACATCACGGACAACGGCCGCAGGGTGAGTCCAGACATAAGATAACAGATAGGTTTAATGCAATCCTGTTTAGTTTTATTTTGTAACATTACGTGGTAATAATAACAATGAATCTAAAGGGATTTCTTGTAAGGCATTGAGGGTGTTGGTAACTGGGATCTTCGACTGTGTCATATTACAAATTATATTTTGTTTGAACTGTTAATTTGTTTTTTGTTTTATTTATACAATATTTATATATATTATTATTTTATGTAGAAGGCTGATGAAAGCGTATATTGGGCAGTCTATATTTATATTTATTATTATTTTATGTAGAAGGCTTTTTGACAAGTTTGGTAAAAAAATAGTGTTAAAATCGTCCCTTGATTTTATTTAATGCCCAAATGCATTGAAAGTCTATTTGGGTCCATACAGTTTTAATATTTAATAGACTTTTTTTTAACTTTATTTCAATGGTAAAAAATGGCAGTTGTCATCAGTTTAAGTGTAAGTTTAAAAATTCACTCATAGCCCTCTTAAAAACTTCTTTAGCTAATATACAAAGAATGCGTGTTTAATATTTTTTCTTTAATGAAAAAAATAAGTAGTTTATGAGTGATCTGAAATTTTTCCAATTTTCAGAAGAGTCTGCGCCCATGGCGCACCGACGACGAATCCTGCAAGCAGCAGCACCTTTCGCAGGACAGCAACGACATCGAGCTGAAGGAGTGCGGCGGCGCTGGAGGAGAGCTGCTCCGCCTGCCGGTCATCCACGACGGCAAGCAGTCGCCCACGGCCGTTACAAGTCTGCTGGCTCGCTCGGCGGCCATAACCACGGCCAACATGATCGTGGGCAGCATTTCACTGGAGGCACCGCCACCCTACATGCAGGACGACGAGGGCGACACGCTGTCCACGGCGGCACTGATCCACAGCGATGCGGCTGCCGTGGTCCACGAGTCGCAGGACTCGGCGGAGACGGTGGAGGAACTGGTGCATGTGCCACTTCTGGCCAGTGCCACGGCCACGGCCAGTGTGTCGACCTCGTCCTCGCCCAGCATTGCCATCGAGGCCAAGCCGCGGGTCCTGGTGCACCAGCGATCCTCCACGGCATCCTCGTCGCCGCACAGCAGCCCCAAGAACGTGGGCAATCTCGCACTGAAGATCGTCAAGCCCAAGATCAGTGCCGTGCCAATGGTTTCCGTATCCGGTCCATCGCCACCCATCGAGAAGCCACCGCTGGCGGAGTGCTTGTAACAAATGGCAGCCGAAACATTTATCTAAGCTCGTGCTCAAGGCAACTGGACCCCGCATCCTGGACAGTCCTTAAAAAACCAAAATACCAAAAGTCCCAGACAACAAAAACTCCAGTCCAAAATCCAAATCCTACATAAGTAATCTAAGACGAGAAAATTGAGTTGGAGAAAGTATGCCAGCTGCTCAAATAAGTGTTTCGGTGAGAGGCTTTAAAATGGAGAACGCAAAAAAGAAAGTTCAAGGACGATATAATAGGAAAATAGGATAGACACAAAGAGATATTGTACCAGTGGTCATCACCAGGCAGAGAAAGCTTTGTATATTCAACAACGACTGAAGTATACACATATGTATATCATAAACGAAAACAATGGTAATCTGTAGAACCTAAGGACTCGAGTCGATTGCGTATGTGTGTATACATACCTATTAACTGATAAATCAGCTTTAACAACAAACAAGTAAACTATCAGGCTTTAATTATACGACGATGATGAATTTCTGGTTTAACCTAGTCTGTAGACTCACCCTAGCTGTTGAAACGAATAAATCAATTCTCTTTAATTGTTCTCTTATACATATAGCCAAAAAAAAAACAAACCAAAAAAAAAAAACATAACCATTTGGGCACCACAACTGTTATACACGCGATCTATATAGATTTACTGAATATATTTATATTTATACACTCAGTAAAATTAGGTACATGCGTTTAAGAGTCCTGCAAGAATCGACAGATGTTGAAACCTTTCTCAAAGATGTTTTAATGAATTAAAATGTTTGTTAAAACTGACAAGAAAAAGACCTGTTGAATCATGCAGGACTATACTACGCATCCTAGAAGTATTCGGACACACACTATACACTTAGCTCTTATTGTTAAGACGACGAAATCACATAGTCCAAATGTTACTTGCTAACATATCAATTACTCTACTGTACCCACGACCAAAGCGAAACGATTGAAACTGTAAACTAGTCGATAATTAGCGGTAAGCATTATATTTCAAAACCACTAACTAAATATAGAGTTTTTGTCAAGTAAGTGCCCTGGATGACTTCTGAGAGTGTTTTTAAAACCAGATTCTTACATGTATTCCGTGTAGATGTTTCTGTAGCTCGAACTTTATCCCATACAAAAGAGTATATCTGACCTTAAGCGTACATATTGATCGATTTATAGAAGTTTATATAGTGAAGTTATTATAGGAATCTCCAGCCAGCACCAAGCCCCATTTGCTCCTGCTCACTGATTTAGGTAGTCTCTATACATATTAGTTATGATAATCCAAATTTTAACTATCCACCTGCGCGTTAGACACTTGAAATCTATCCTATCCAGTTCGTTTAAATGAAATAACAAAAAAGGAAAATGTAAATACACACCGCACTTGTACCTACAACAACTGAAACACTCATCAGTGGAACACAAAACATTGTAATTAAGGAATTGTCAATTTATGGTCCAAAGCTACAATAATTAGAACATCATTTGGATGGTTCAGCAGTAAGCTTAACTAAGTTCTAGTTACGTTCGATTCGCTAACACAAAACAAAAGTAAAACTGTGTGAATGTGTATTTTTGAAATCAAATAAACGAATTACATAAATGTAAAGTCTTCTTTTCATGACGTGTTTTTCAAAATCTTTTCGAATATCACACAGTGGTTTCCTTGGTCGTAGTAGCTCTTAGTAAGCTGTACCTCTGGGAGCTGAGCCACCAGATTCTCCAGCTCCTGCTCTTCGAAGACGTGGTAATAGCGCAGGTATGTGGTCCTCTGTTCGTCCTTGGTCTTCCAGGGCACCAGCACGTCCTGTTGCTGAAACTCAGTGCGATTGGTGTGCACGGGCAGTGGGGTATTGTTGGGCAGTTGTTCCAGTTCCTGGTGTTGCTTCTGGCGTTGCTGCTGCTCGGTGGTGCGTTCCTTATTTACTGCCTTGTTTTGCCGGAGATAAGCGGACTTTTTATCATTCTTTCGCTGATCCTTGGCCCAAACATAAACCAGAGCACGACCTCCTGGTCGAAGAACACGTGCCATCTCCTTGATAGCGGCCAGTCTACGCTCCCCAGTTGCCAGGTGATGTACAACTGCTATGCTGATGCAGCCATCGATGCTGGACGAGCGCACAGGCACACTGAGGCAGTCGCATCGAAACACATTCTGTCCCTTTCGACGGCCCACAGCAAGTAGTCCTTGTGCGCGATCACAGCCGATGGCCAGGAGTTCCGGGTTGCAGCCCAGATACTTCCCATTGCCACAGCCAATGTCCAGCACTACGGACTGTGGATCGAATGATTCTAGAAATCCGGCCACTTGTGGCCAAGGTGTGTGTCTCGTTTCGCTAAAGTGATCGGCAATCTTATCGTACACCTCGTGGACATTCTGTTGCTCCAGGCTAACGGCTTGCGTAGCCAGGGAGGCTGACAATTCCTGTGGTGCCTTGCTTTGACGAGTGTCGCAAAGCATGGGATACGAACAGTCGCAGGGTCCTCTTCGCAGGCGTCTAAATGTCAAGGATGTCCGCTTGCCACGGACTTTGGTGGTCAAACCTCCTGATGCACTGGGCACCACATCGATGTGCTTCGGCCTGATGCCGTGCGTCCAATCGTAGCGAGCCTCGCCGGACATGATTAGCAATGAGCGTCGCGGCAATCTGACCTGAACCTGCTCCTCTCCTCGCCGGAAATCCATTACCACATCGGATTGTAGGGACAGCGAGAGAATTGGGTCCAAAAACGCACTATGTGTGTCCACATGCGGAGGTATTCCATGACCAGGCTCGTACTCATTCACCGTCAGCTGGTCCGGAGTGCTCCAGTCCCAAGTGGATGAAGAGCTTTCCAGTCGTGGCCATAGAACATCACAGGCTGATGGTATTGATTGATCCAGGGGCTTTGAGGGATCTACATTGTTGCTTCCATAGAGAAACTCGTAGCCAAAGTGCTTGACATTTCGATGCTTGAGAGTCCCGGAGCCCGCGGAGGTTTTCCCATCTGCAGCGATGGCCGCCAGCAGCGTTGATTCCTCCTCCTCGCTGACAAAATCCGGAATTACCACTAGGCCACTGGGAAGAGGTCTATTCCATGGACTTTTCCCCGCAAGAGCCGGTAACTCCTTTATGTAACTTAGGTAGGCCACTGCTCCCTGTTGTCCTATGGTGGAGACGTTGTGCATGCCCAGATATATGAGCTGGGAGTCCTCCAGGGTGGCACAGACCACAAAACAATACGATTTTCCAGGCAACATGATCACCTCGGTTACCTTTCCGCTGGACTTGGCCGCCGCTTGGAGTAAGTTCTCCTCCGTGAGTCCATTGCTGAGTCCCACGTTGAGGATCGCCAAATATGGGGTAGGCTCGTCACTCGGGGTTACATCGCAGTCACTTTTAATAATTGCCAGACATCTACGCTGCTTTTTATCCGCCTTTTTAGCCTTGTTTACCTTTTGCGGTTTCTCCTCAACGTGCATGTTGCGGCCAGTGTGTACACACCTAAGCAATATATTTTATGTGAGTAAGCCGAATTTGTAAATTCCCTTTTATACAACTGGTTCGCCTCTCATGGAACTAGTTGATAAGCGCAATTTTCGAGAACAAAATAAGAAATTTTAATATTTAAATGTAGAATATTTTAGGTTAAGGTACCCTCAATTAACCTACTGATTAAATAGTACAAAACCTCGACAGAGAAACAACATTTTTAAAGGATTTTTAGAGCAAGTGCTAATGCAAATGCAATTTTATAATGCTACACTTTGTAAGCCTAAAATAATACCTATACTAGTTGAAATTGAGAATCTTATAGTACAAAATTTTGGGTGCGTGCACCTCTAGCAGTCTACCAGACCCGGTCGATCATACTGTTGTCCTGGGGCTTCTGGTTCATGGTGGTCAATTGCTGGTGGTAGTTGCGCATCTGGTTGCTGCGGCGTGGCTGCGCCAGATACTCGAACATGCTCTGCAGATGCTGCGACAGCATCTTGCTCAAGTCGCTCGGCATGGGATCCGTCCAGAAGAAGTCGTGGTTGAGGGCCGTGTCCGCATCAATGCGCTTCTTGGGGTCCAGGGTCAGTAGCTTGTCCAACAGATCACAGCCGGTGGGATCCTTGACATACGGACGCAGGCGCTCCTTGACGCGACGCTTCTGGTTCTTTGGCAGTTCAATGGATTTGTACAGCTCCAGCTCCTCCACGCCTGGCCATACGTCCGGCGTAAAGGAGCCGCAAAGCTGCGAGATGAAGGTCAACTGTTGCTGCTCTGTGTTTCCCTGCATGATGGGCGAGCGGGTCCACATTTCGGCCATGATGCAGCCAGCGCCCCACATGTCCACCGGCGGTCCGTAGTTCCGGTCGCCCAGTAGCAACTCTGGCGGGCGGTACCACAGGGTCACCACACGATTGGTGTAGCGATTCTTGCTCTCGTTCTTTGGAATGCTGAAGGCGCGGGCCAACCCAAAGTCTGCCAGCTTTAAAATGCCATGCTTGGTGATCAGCACATTGGCAGCCTTCATGTCACGATGCAGGATCTACAAACCGAAATTCAAAATGAAAACATTGTACTAAACACTTGTTTTATGCTATGACTCACCTTGTTGCTGTGGATGTAGTACAAACCATTGAGCAGCTGCTGCATCACCTTCTTGATCTCGCCCAGACTGAACTTCACATTCATGTTTGATAGAAGGCCAGCCAAATCGTGCTCGCAGAAATCGAAAACCAAGTAAAAGGTGGATCTGTAACCATTCGTGGCGGTGGCCTTGGTGCGGCAAATCTCGATTAGATTCACCACGTTCTCGTGCTTAAGCAGCTGCAGGATGCGGATCTCTCGCAGGGCCGTGATGGGGAACTGGGGAGCATAAATAAGTTACGAACAGATCTTCTTATATGTGAGTTTGAACGCACGCCTTCTTTTTCGTTGTCCATCAGCACCTTCTTCATGGCCACAAACTTCTTGTTGCCCTTCTTCTCTCGAGCCTTGAAAACCTCTCTGCAAACGGAGTGGAGCTTGAGTACCCAAAGTTATGTGCACTTTAAGGACATACCCGAATGTGCCCTGACCAATTTTGGCCACCTTCTCGTATTTGTTGCTCTCGTCGCAGTAGGGAAAGTCGTAGTCCTCGATGTACTTCTGCTTTTCCATTAGGGACATGGTGCGCGAGGAGCTGGAACCGGATGGCGTCGACGTCGACGGTTGCTGGAGCATGTGGGACATGTGCGCCATGGTGGAATATGCCTTTATACGTACAGATTTCGCAATTCCAGGTCCGAAACAAGCCGACAGACAGACGAAAAGAAATCAGCAACAAATGGTGTTTGCTACAGCTGATGGTTAAAATAAAACAGTGTGCACTCACTGTTACTGCATATCGATAGCACAATCGATAGGTTCGCTCAACAGCTGTCCCAGCAGTTATCACTTTGCATTGTTGGTATACACTGGCCAAGTGATATAACCTATCGCAATTTGGCCACAAAATAAAACCCGATTTAATGAATAAACTATTGAATGTAGCGCAGGCAGTGCCGCGCCAGTTTGTCCGGGAATATGCCTTCAAGTCGGATTTGAAAATCAAATGGGTGCGCCCCGAGAAGATCGCGTGCTTTAAGCCGGAAAAGAGTGGCGACCTGGCCAAACTGCCTCCTCTGAAAGCCGATGAGCTGCTGCTGGAATATAGGGATTGCAAGGAGCTGGAGAAGTAAGCATTATAACATATTTTGTGACTTAATAATATTATTTTATTGAATCTATAGAGCCGACGAGTCTGTCAGGGCGCAGTTTAAGCTGATCAACAATGCCAGTTATCTGACCACACAGTTTTATCGTGATGAGATGGTAAAGGAGGTGCAAAGGCATGCCCAGGATTACGGGTCAATGGAGGCCAAGTGTATGTTGCTAGCCAAAATGCAAATTCTTTAATTTTACCCCTAATTAATCTCACGTATAGTGGCCAAAATGACCGCGGTGATTCGCCGCTACCAGGAGCACATGGATGCCCATCCGCGCGACAAGATGATCAAGGTGCGACTGAAGGAGCTCATCGACAAGCGCAAGAAGTTCCTCAAATACCTGAGACGCTGGGACTATCCACGCTTCGAGTGGATTCTCGAGAAACTCGAACTGGTGTACAAGCCACCGCCCACACATTTCCACTGGATCACCCGCAAGGAGTCGCTGCAAAAGCTGACCGACACCTACTGCGAGAACCTCAAGGAAGAGCGGCTGGAGGCCTACCACAAGCAGCTGCAGGCCCAGCAAATTCCCTTCCTCGAGGAAGCCATCAAGAAGATGCAGTTCGTGCGGCAGGAGCAGATATCCTGCGATGTGCCGGTGACCGTGACCGAAGAGCAGATCGCCGACTCGGAAAGGCAGCTGGCCCAGCTCAAGGAGCTGCAGCAGGCAGACGCAGCCGCCAGTAGTCTGAAACAAAACGAGGATAGCTTCAATTAGGCCCGGTTCTTTAATGTTACGGTGTCTTACAATAAATGTAAATGCTGATGTTCTTAAATGATACGTTTTATTATATTTTTAGAGTAAACTCGACATCGTACCGCAACGTCATGATCGAGAGCAGCGCAGGCTGGCAAATAAATAAGCAGGCAAGGATGATTGCCTTATAGAAATGTATGAAAAAACATGCGATCAGAGAGAAGATCTTAAAGGGTACGGATTACAGCTAACGCCTGCCGGGAGAGCCGGATTTCCGCTTGCCGCCGCTGCTAGAGCTACTCGAGCTGCTCGACGACGAGCTGGAGCTGGAGCTGGACGAACTGGACGACGAAGAGGAAGACACTGAAGAGGTGGAGTCGCGAGAGGTACGCTTGCGCTCCTTGTCGCCATTGCCCGTGGCTACTTTGCTCTTGACATCCGTGGAAGTGACCTCGTCGTCGCCCCAAAGATCGTATTTTGAGAGATCCCCGTCGTCGCCCTCTTCGTCGTCATCATCGTCGTCATCGACTTTCCGCACCTCATCCCGACTGGACCTCCTGGCCCGCTTCGAGTCCTCTCGATGCTCGCCGTGCTTCCGCTTCTTGCGCCGACCAAACTCATCGTATTCGCTGTCCGAATCCTGGCGATCCTTGTATTCCACCACCCCGCGATCGTTGTAACCACCGCCGAAGCCTGCAAAGGGAGTTGTTAAGGGGGCTTTGGGACAGGATGCAGCTGCTTCAGACTCACCAGTCCGCTCCTCCACGTCCGAGAACTTGGGAGCGTTGCACATGTTGCAGGTCTGGCGACGTGCCCAGTTCACATTGGCGCACTTGCTGCACTGCCAGTCCTCGGCGCTAAACAAACCCCGCGACTTGTCCGCCGCCGCTTTCCCGATCTCCGTCCCCAGCTTCTTCTTGCTGGAGCTGCTGCTACTGCTGCTGCTCCCGTTTCCACGGTCCCGCTCTCGATCCCTATCCCGCTCCGGCTTTTCACTGCTTTCGCGGTCCCGATCGCATTTGTTGCACTGCAAACGGCGCGCGAAATTGAGATGGCGACAGCTGCAAAATCGTGGGAAAGGTAAGATTCGCAGAACTCCTCGCCTGGATCGGCTGATCCGCCGGGTGGCGGCTATTCCTGCATCTTTACGCGCACTCACTCGTAATCTGGGCAAATCCAATCGCCAGGCGAAGCGACGCTTCCTCCGCCACTGCTTCCTGCGCCCCCAGCTGCCACGCCTCCGTTTGAACTGGACATGCTGGGCGCTGGCTGAGAACTCTGCTAAAGGATATTGCTACTGGGCGTCCAAGTAATCCTCCACAGGTCTCAGGAGCAGCATCAAACCGAGATTTTTTTTTTACCAATATTCTGTATACGATACGAATTAGGGCTGTCAAAACATCGATGACACTATCGATAGTTTGGTTTTGGCCGGCCGCGGCAATCGATTGCCCTTGGCCTCTCACGATAGGTCGATATTTTCATTTGCGGTATTCCCTATATTTTTGAATGGCTTAATCGAAGTTTTATCAAGAATGTTAAGTTATTTAATTAATTAATTAAGGACCATGGTTGTGTTTATTAGGTACTTTTTGGGAATAATTTGAATTATAATATACTGGTCTTCTAGGAGTTATTATATTCCGTACTTGAAAAACCTCAATGCTAGTATTCACCACTGAGTGATAACGTGATTACTAAACAAAAAAAAAACAGGTAGTAATTAGGGCACTATTAAGAAAAATGTCCACAATAGAGAACATTACAAAATGACAAACAAATACTTTTAATCTGTATTACATTCCTACTGATTCTCTTTAAAGCAGACTTCATAAATTAAGTGCAATTAGATATTGGCATATTTCCAACAACATTAACCTTTAGCACACTTGTCTTTAGTAAATAAAAGAGCATCATTGATTAATGAAACCCGAAATTAAAAATCATTCAAAATAAATTTAATCGTTTCAAGTCAACACTTAGCACTCATGCAGATCCCAGACAATCAACCACAAGAACTTGTATACTTTTAGAGTTTTATTTCCTTAGTTTACAAACAAAAGCCGCTCCAAAAGTAAACACTGATTTTGTTTTGTCGTTTGTTGGATGGTTGATAAAAGAATGTGACTAACGCATAACCAGCAGCTTTTGGGAATAGTCGGGGATACCCACAGACATAGACATCCTTTCCTTTCAGGCTTACTTCTTGCCAGTGCCGATCTTGGCCTTGGCAGTGCCGCGCACCTTCTTCATCCTGTTGCGACGCTCCTTGCGCTGCTTGCGCGTCTGCTTCTTCTGCTCGAAGAGGCCGTGGCGGGCCAGGCGGTATTTGGGCTCGAACTTCTTGGCGTTGTCGAGGGTGTCGTAGATGAGGGCGAAGCCCGTGGAGCGGCCGCCACCGAAGTTGGTGCGGAATCCGAAGGCGAAGACCACATCGGGGGTGACCTTGTACATGGCGGCCAGCTTCTCGCGGATCTCGGTCTTGTTCACCGATGACAATCCCGGGTGCAGGACATCGCAGACCATCTGTTTCCTGGCGAGCAGGCGGTTGGTCATGAACTTGCGGGTGCGGATGGTGGCGGTTGTACCGGACATTCTGACGGAGCTGCAATGGAATTAGTCAGGATTAGTTTAATTCTTGTTTTTACACACAATCGTCGGCACTGCGGATTGTTGTTGTCGCCTGCGAGGGAATCAACATAACCTCACAGGTTTTGGGTGCTCCATGTCTCCACGTGTGACACGGCTGTGGGTTTATCCGCCTCCCACGAACGCGACCTTCAAGCGCAGGTCTGTAAGCAGTTGGCGGGCTGTCTTTGCCTGCATTTTTAACTAGTTTTGGGGGCTAATTACCTTTTAAAACACTTGAAAAGGTTTTAAACACGTCGTTTTGCGAACGCGATTCTTTAGAAAGGAAGATGGCCGTCAGAGTGACCGTGACTGCACATACTAAATTATACCAAATACTAAATAAATATACTAGAAAAGTGAAAAGAGCCACAGGTTTATAGCTTTGGTAATGACGGGCTATGACTTAAGCCAAAGAAAATAATAATAAACAGAGCTGTTGTTTTAATAATTTTTTGCTAATAATAGTCGATTCAATAGGAAGATAAACCAGTTTTGAACTCAGGACAGTTGTAGAGCTAAGAGAAACAACCAGTTTTTCATAGAAATAACATTTATGATAGCGCGCACTCAAACCCTAACCATACTGTTAGTTAACAGCAAAGTAATGCATTCAATGCTCTTAACAGTAGCTTAACAGTGGCTTGGCGCCAAACTTAAAAAGAGTATACAAAACAAAAAACCCTAGTTGAGCAAACTAATGCATTTATTCTGAAAACTAAAATTAAATATTTGGTACGTATTGAATTCGAAGTTATAAGCAATAAGTGGCATGTTTTAGTTTTATTTTGACTAAGATCTAAGAAAAAGTCACGTGAAATTAGATTAGATTACAAGTTAACCCATTTTTGCCATTGAATATCAAAAAAATTTTTTTGCTGATTCATCTTTACCTCCATTGATATTTATTCGAGTGCAAGAACTGCTTGGCATGCACTTTATTTCCGAAAACAAAACTTAATTTACTTTGGTCGACTTTGAGTTGTTCTTCTTATTCCAAATATAAAAGCCACCATAACCCAAGGCCGCCAGCAAGGTCACGACCAGAGTGGCTATTCCAGCGTAGAAAACGAACAGGTCGAACAGGTGCAAATGGCAGGAGGAGATGCCAATGCCCCGGGTCCTAACAGCCGCTCCTCCTTTGTGCCGGGCCACGTAGTTCACCCAGAAGAGAGCGTTGGCCAAAGCACCGAGAGGTCGGTCCCTGAACTCCAGCGACACATCTCGGATGGTCAGTTGGTAGTGGGACTCCAGGAGCAGCCTACTCACTGCCCAGTTAAGCGAGCTGGTCGTCACATTACCCTCATCCAACTGCAGACCCACGCCCAATCGCACGGCTAGCTCCACGTTCCGCCTTTCGTGGTGGAAGAGCGGCAGTCCCAGAATGGGTACATTCCGCACTATGCCCTCCTGAAGGTTCAGAAGATCGCCGTTGGTTAGGAAAACCTTAACCCTCGGATGCGCCAGGATGTCTATCTGCGGCACCGCATGTTGGATCATCACGTTTTTGGGCAATCCGTCCAGTTTCTTGACATCGTGACAGGTCCAGATGACGCTCTCCTTTCTGGCGGCGAACAAGCCAAGCAAAGCCTCCAACTTATCCTTGGGTAACTGGCCACAAGGCTGCTCATTTCCCAACTGAACGTAAATGACTCCGGCGCGAGCCTCCTCCAGAAAACGCTTCATGTTCCAGGGCAACTCCTTGGGACCCCGGATATGCAGACCTCCAGCGGGAACGATCTGCTGGATGCTCACTCGGGGGGTCATCAGTGGCACATGACTGTTGAGCAGCAGCACGGATAGCTGGCTGGCCTGCAGTTCGGGTATCGAGTGCTGCAGCTTAAAGTACTTGGCCACCAGTTGCTCCTGACCGCCGTAGTGATCCTTGATGAATCGCTTCCTGCGATTGATACACTGCCGGATATTGCCGAGTCGCTCGGAAAAGCCCAACTGGACCAAACCTTGCTCAAAATCGATGGGGGAACAGGCAGCCGGCACCAGTGCCTCTTGCACTGCATCCATGTAGCTACCAAAGTCTGTGGAAATGATCCCTATGACAGGACGCTGGTGGAGAGCCCCCAGTGCCAGCAGTGCCTCCGTGTAGAAGTAGTCCACTAGGATCACATCGAAATCAAATTCCAGGTAGGACATCTTTAGCAGTTTCTGGATGGGCTCCTGCATAAGGAAGTGATCCAGGGCGCGGGCTCCAACGCTGGCCAAGGACTGGCGAAGATTTTCAATGGGCAGGCGACCAAGATCAGCTAGGTTTCCCTTGGGTGCCGCCAGTTTTTGCACTGTTTGGGGTGATAATTGGTATAATTTATGGCAACTTCCATAAGAACCATACTAACACTCGCTCCAGAAGGGATATTCCGGTATCACCGTTTCCGTAACATTATCCAAAGTTTCCCCCAAACCATGTCCCGTATAGACTTCAACCTATGCGAAGTAACTTTCTGATGATATCCATCTAATTTAACAAAACTTACTACTTACTGTATGCTCTCGGATGGCCAATTCCGTCACTAGAGTTCTCATTACCGCAAAGTGACCCTCGTTGGCATGGGGAAACAGTACCAGGATCTTGGCTCCCTGAGAGATCTGAACCAAAACTAGGCCAAAAAGTGCCAGACAAATCCATCGATTCTTATGCGATTCCTATGGATTCAAATTCAAAATAATTTAGGTCATTTCCGAAAGTACACATCATCGAATTGAAGATGCTCCGGCATTTCCTTATCAGTTTGTCAGTTGCCAGGCTACAAAGACGGCTCTTATTGAACTTGTTGCATTCGTGTTTACCAACCATATTTCGTATTCGGTATTCGAACAATAACGATAAGCGATTATAATTAAGTTCCGGCCGTATTTTAACTGCATTCGCCTAGTAAACTCTTCCGGTTCCAGTGAGTAAACGAATCAGACTGAACTCATTTCTCCTTGCGCCTTGACTCCCCACAAAAACAAAACACTCAACTGATTGCTCTCGGGAATATAATCTTAGAGATATGTACGTCCAGAAGTGCTGTGGTCACTGGAACATGTGTGGACCCCAGACCCCAATACAAATGCCTTGTATATAGAGATCCTATTGCTTCCATTAAAGTATACAAAGCGATTGTGGGCCTGGAAAAGGGGTACAATTGCACCGACACACATATGTATACTATACCCCAGTTGAGCGATATGAAATCGTCTCTTGAGCTTATTGTTCTTCTCGCTCAAAAGTAAAAAGAGTAAAGGGAGTGGGGTCTTTCGATTTGTTCACATATGCATAATTGGACGATTTTCTTATGTTGAGCGCATTTGCTAATTGTGAAACTTGCAAATTCATCATTGTCTGACAAAAGTTCTAAATATACTATTCCTTAGTTTCAGTTACTAGAGGGCTGATTTGGGGCTCTGATATTGTTGTTCTTTGAGAGATTTTGGTATACTGTCACTGGGAAATGTAAAGACAAGAATTGGATTGGTACTTTAATTTGTAAATATTTTATCATTTCCGCATTTTCGATATTTTCTGGAATATGAACATTTAAAAATCTTTAAAATTCAATGAAATATTAATCAATAAATCAAGACCTTTGGCTATACTCAGTCCAAATACAAACCGGAACTAAAAAAATTTAACAAATTTCTGGATGAAGTTGTAAACTTTATCTAGAATTTTGTAAGATACTTAGACATTCTTAAACTACTTTAATTGTTTAACCATACAAAAACTCTATTTACATTTTCTTAAGCTAGTAAACTAATAAATTCGGTCGACTTTTAAAAAGTTACACTTACTTTTGAATATAATTTTTATTTGTAAGATTTCTGGAAGTTTTATGTTTGAGTTATAAATAAAATTCAGATGTTACCAAAACAGATTCTGCGATCCAATTAAATGGCCGCTCCAGAAACAGCCTGGCACCTGTTCTTTCAATCATTTCCAATTAGTGTTCCCAGCAAACCCAAACAAACTGAACATACAGAAGTATTCGGCTGTGTGTACTTTAAATTGACGCAAGTGTGCAAATCAGAAAAATGTGACAAACCAAACGATGTTTATCAACAACAAAAGGCACAACATGGGAAATCTAAATCGAGAACAGAACAGCAGACTCACAAAGGCAAGCAAATTGGCGAAGAGGCAAAAACCGGTTGCCGCTAAGGGAAGTCGCCAAAAGAAAGCGAGGAAGGGGTTCCAAAACCGGTTCATTGAACCTGAGCACCACCGGCCGGCCCATTATGGTATAGACACACAAAAGAGCTGAAAAGAACGATTCCATCTCCTTTATCACAAACAATGTTCTTTATTTATGCCATTTCTCGTTTTAGTTGAGCAGAGCTACTTGCTTACGGAACAGAATGTAAATAAACATGGCGAATGCAAATGGTAAATGCAAATGTCTGGAAAAATCGATTATGCGTTTAGGCTTATTAAATCAAATCGGTTATGTTTGCTGATGGATGAAAGGGATCCGTACATAGAGGCTGGGCAGCCAACCAGTTTAATCGGTGGCATCGGCCTTGGCCACGGAGAAGGCCTCCGCGACGGGGATGCTGCCGCTGTTGGCGATGACCACATCCTTGACGGGACGATCGCGGGCATCGGTGGCCGAGTTCTCGATCTGGCGCACCACATTCATGCCCGACAGGATCTTGCCGAAGACGACGTGGCGTCCGTCCAGCCAGCTGGTCTGCTTGGTGGTGATGAAGAACTGGGAACCGTTGGTGTCCTTGCCAGCATTGGCCATGCTCAGCCAGCCGGCGCCGTAGTGCTTCAGCTTGAAGTTCTCATCCTCGAAGCGTTCGCCATAGATGGAGCGTCCTCCGGTGCCGTCACCCTTGGTGAAGTCGCCGCCCTGGATCATGAAGTCCTTGATGATGCGGTGGAACTTGCTGCCCTTGTAGCTGCAAAGAAAAAATATTTATTTATCAATTTGATGATTTTAGGCTAAAACCAGCGTTACAAAATATCTATTTAATTTGTAATTGAATTGCAATTTGCAAAATGCAAACAATTGATGCGGTGGAAATTTTTGCCCTTAAAGGTGCGTACAAAAATAATTGATTATAAGTTTGATGATTTTAGGCTTGATACCATCACCATTAAAACAAATATATTTAATTTTGTGTGGGAATGCAATTTGCAAAACGCCAAAACTGTTTTTCCTTATTAATTTGGTATTTTTAAACTAGAAAGATTGAAACGTCGTAAGTATGGGCATTAAGGAAAATTAATTTAACAAAGGATTTGATGATTTTAATATCGATATAGCGTTACAGTTTGAAATGTAAAAATTACAAATTTAATTTGTAAATATTAATCTTAGAAAATAGAAAAATGCACAAAACAGCGGCGGGATTTGAACCTGGGCTTAAGTAATGTAAGCAGTTGGGAATTTTGCACACATCAAAATGTTATGTGATATAAAAATATCTATTTAAACCGAGCTTTCTTATGATTGGGGGATTACGAAGAGTGTAGAGTGCTCTTTGTCAGCCCATTAGTCCATACTATTCCCGAGATTCGCTTTCTCAGCGGATGATTGGTCGCTTAAACGCCACGTAATTGCTTCAATCTGAGAGCCCCGCTATAACCTACAAACGGTGTAGCTGTTCTGGTGTGCGAGTGCCGCTAATCGGCGGCTTCTTTTTGGGAAGCCTAGCGGTACCTGGTATACGCTACCACTACCCTGCTACCCCAAGTACTCACCCTTCGCCCTCGGGCTTCTGCGCCAGCTCCCGGAAGTTCTCCACCGTCTTCGGAACAGTTTTGCCGAACAGGCCGATTTCGATGCGACCAGCGGGCTCACCGCCAATGGTGATGTCAAAGAAAACCTACGCAAACGGAATTGGTTTATTATTAACAATCATCTCATTTGATTTATTGCATAGCGGGTGTGTGCGAGTGTGTGTGTGTGCGAGGGAGATGGTGTTCAAGTACATAAAATACACCGGGAAAGGACGAAATCAAAGGAGCACTTACCTTTTCGGTTACTTTGGGCCCTTTGCTGTCATCGGCGACGACGATTCCGGCCACCAGGGCCACCACGCACAGGGATAAAAACAACTTCATGGTTCCAGAAACTCTCAGCGATTGAATTAATTTCTGTTGTAGAGCTGCAGTACCAGAAAATGTGACCAGTCGGCGGCGTGGGTACTACAGAAGCAAAACTCTTTGGAAATATTGCATTAATGCAGTGCTGGTCACACTTACCTGGCGGGAAATCTGAATTTGAGCTAGGACTCAAACCAGTCAATTTTAAAAACAAAAATATAGGTAGCAAACTCATAAGAACAATATAAAATTGTATACCTTCAAACTTTTATCACAAGTTCGTATTCATAACATTAAATCTTTTTTTAATTTACCAAATTCCACATGCAAAATATAAATAAAATATAACATTTATGTTACAGTTGGGTAATATATAGCGGGTATATATAGCTGCCATAGAAACGATCGAATAATTGAGTTGAAAATTATAATAACTTCAATGTTTTTATACATATTCGCGTGTAATTCGTAGTTTAGATGTTTTAAATAAACCAATTGATTATTGGTGAACTGCTATTTGGGTTTGAGATTTATCCAGTTCCTTAGCCGCCTTTTCTGCCCTTTTCTTTTCTCTGTTGGCCAGGACTTTCTCCCTGGATTTCTGGGCCTTTTCAGCGCAATCCTTGGGACGTGTTTTTAAGGTCATATCATCCACGGCCGCCTGCTTACGAGCTGATCTTGACAAACACCGTTCCATGCAGCTGATGGGCACAAATCTTCCAATAAAGCAGCCGCAGTGTGAACAATAGTGGTTAATATCCTGGCGGCCCTGCCATTTTTTACTACAAAAAATGTTTCATGTTATTTAATTAGAAGTAAGAAAAATGTATTAAATCACAAACCAAAGTTTTGTGAACCGCAGGAATATCTGCAGGCAGGTAACCACCTCCAATTGTACCACACTCGATCCAGACTTCTCGCACGAAGGACAATGTATCCAGGTGGACTCCTCTTTTAGGTAACCCACTTGTTGTTTGTGGCTGACACTAATGGCCACAATCTGCGGCTCTTCTACGGTCATGATGTGAGTTCTAGCGAGAACGATCGGAGACTAAATACAAAACAAAATTTAAAGAGATCGCCTGGGGGAGAAACAGACTCAGAATTAGAGATCTCCAGATATCTCTCTTTCTCGACATTTCTCTCACTGAGGCGTTGGCAAATTAAGTTGCCGAATGGAAATCATATAAATTATTCGCTCTTAATTATCAAATTCCATTGTAAAATAAAAAAAAAACAAAATTTGATTCAAAGGTTTCCAAAAAAAATTGTGTATTAATTTTGTAACACATATATTTTTTTTAACAGTAAAAAGTAAAAGCATTGTTTTTTGGTTTTATTAAAACATTAAAATATTCTACAAGAAGGCACCTTTTTCATTAAAAAGCTTAGCATTTTGTTATATTATTTCTCCTTGTGTTAACAAATCGAGCGGATGACATCTTCAGTGATGATCTACAGCTGTGGACGGCGGAATACGCCCAGGTACTCCCCGCAGGCACCACAGTGGTGCCTTTTGGTGCAGCATCGCAGCCAGGAACGCACCACACGGGTCTTGCCCTTCGTCCTGCAGTACGGACAGGTGATCTCGTTGGGGCCAGGACCAACGGCAAAGTAAAGTGGTTGCGGATCCTGAGCCATTTCGGACAGCAAAGATGTTGACTGTGTCAAAAACAAACGCAGACTAAAGCGATCAAAGAGAAATTAGGGGTATACATTGGTCATACAATCTCCAAAGAGAAAAACTTAGCCAGAGAACAGAAGAGTAATTGTATGCATTCAGTTTTATTTTTGTTTTGATGGTTTTGCTGTGGGTGGGTATTTAAATTTTCAGAATAGTTTCAAAAAAATGTGTGATCTTTGTAGGCTAGGCGGTGGTTGCCTTTATTTGAAGAGGTTCCCTCCTCTTCATGGATCGCCCAAAGTAGCAGCCACAATTGCCGCAGTAATGGCTTCGGTCGGTTTGCTTGCAGGGCACATAGTAGTTGAAACAGCAGCAACAACAAAAGGTCCTGAAATAGGATTCGATCAGTTGTTTTGAAGACTAACAAACTATTTTATCTTACACAAAAAGACAGCCCACAATGCGGTTAAGTTCGCTGGCCCACCACTTGAGATCATTCTGCACCACACTCAGATCCTTGATTCCACAGGCGGGGCACTTGATCTCCACCGGTTCGTGGGGGAGGTTGAGGAACGTTCCAGCCAGGGGCGTGGCAAAATTCTCATAGATCTTGCGCTCCTTCCGATCCTCCAAAGCTATGGCCGCCCGCTCCCGGACCTCCTGCTCCGTCTCCTTCTCCGGCAGCGTTGTCGTCATGATCGCTCAGCAATCGAACTGAAAGCGAAACGCTGCCAAACAAGCAGGCAACCTGTTTGGATATTATAAGAGAGCGAGAACACACTCGAAAAAAAAACCATTGCATAACTCATTTAGAGAATAAGTTTAGTAGATCACTTTATGAACTTTCTAAAACCTTTACAAAATCTATGGAATTTAAGAATATTTCTTAATTTTAAAGTCGCTTTCTAAAATCAACCAGTCAAGATTTCAAACCCCACTTTATAGAAAGATAAATATTAACTGATTTTTTGTGTAAATCTATCTATGTATCTTTCAAACAACTTTATAACCTTAACTCAAAATTTTCCAAGTGTGGCAGAGAGTATCCATAATGAAAGAGAACAAGAAAAATTGATTTACAATGCGTCTTTAATTGAGTTAGACGCGTAATAGAATTATAGAACGTAGGAATATTTGGCATTAATTTCATTTTAATTGGTCGTTAAGTGGGTTATTTGGCCTTGCGTTGGATTCCCACTTTGCCGCCACACGAGCTGCAATAAACCCCCTTGGTGGTCCATTCCCGATTGCAGCCACACCAGGTGCACACGCAGCAGATCCAAAAGAGTGGAAAGATGCTATATGGAGTGTGGGGGATAAATAGTTAGTGGTTAGGAACATCCTTTGATGGGGGAAACTCCTTACCAGGAAAGCAAACTGAGGCAAAAGCTGGCGTCCTTGCAACTGGCTGCCCTCATCACGGCCGCCTGGCTCCTCTCCCGACAAAGTGGGCACAGTAACTTGTAGGTGGAGGGTCCGACCGCATAGTACCGGAGGCGTGGCTGCTGGCTGGAGCCAGGAACTGGAGCAGCCAACTCTTGGGCGATCAGGGTCACCTTCTCCGCGGCATGATCATCGATGAAGGGCACCAGGCCATCCTCCAGCACCACATTGGCAATGATATTCCGGGCACGCTCCTCCGTTCCAGCGGGCACCAATCTCACCCGCAGCCTCTCCACCTGCTGATGCTGCTCCATGGTTACTGACTATCTGATCTCCGCCAGAGCAACCGAAACCGAGCAGCGAGAGCGAGGTGATCTGATCACAAAGAGAACTTCGAAGAGAGATGCCACTGTAGAAAAGAATTTGTACGCGACCATGGAGCTATGATGTCATCAGCAGCTATTCAGGGGATATTCACTCGGTGTGGCGGTGGCCCCTCGACCAGAACCAGATCGGCAACCAAAAATTAGGCCAATATTTGCCCATCCAATATATAGAGTAGTTCCAAAACAACATCGACCACATGGAAAATGTTTCGACATTCCTAAAGACACTTCTGTGTGGTCGAGATGCAAATCATCTGTGGGAAACATTCTGACTCTTAAAAACTTTGAATGATCTTATAAACAAATTTATTTTTAAGAAAATTGCATTTCTTATTGATTCTTTATATTCTAGATTCAGAAATCAAATTAATTGAAAAACGAAATGTGTTTACTATAAAATAAAATTATTTTTATCAAAAACAAAATAATTAAGATTCAGAAATCATATATAAAATTATTTTAATTAAGCTATTAAGCTATAACTTAGATTCAGAAATCAAGAAATCAAGCTATATCGGAATAAGTAAGATTCAGAAATCCAAATAGTTTGAAAATCGAAATATTTGTATTAAAATATTCCACGATATGTCTACAACAATGGTCTACAACTCCTGTTGATTGGTGTATTACTCTTATTGCGTTTACCGGTAAAAACAGCTGATAACTATAGATTGTTTGTATGGTTTTTGTTTATGTTTATGTTTGGTTTGGCATTATTTGTAATTTTTTTTACAATTTAAAGCTTAGTTGAGCGAGTTGCTTTTGAGAGAGAGCTTAAAGCTTTAGCGAAGTCGTTTAAAATAACTTTATTGTTGGTTTCTATTGAGAAAAAAACGAAAAACGTAATTGTTAACCGGCATTATATATATATATCATAGCTTAACCTAACTCATTTAGAATATGAGAATGAAAACGTTTAGACCTTTGAGTTTAGAAGACACAATATAAAAGTTTAATAAAACCATAAAAGGGCGAAAAAATGTTGCTATATACTTAATGTAAAAAACAAATAAAATAGCTAGTTATTTAAGGTAAGCATATTTTAATTTCGTTTCTTTTTATTTCCTTTTCAGAAAATGTTTAAGTACAGTTTTGAAAACAAAATTTCCATGAACATTATATTTCTTAAAAGTTTTACGAATGATTACCAATATTTATTAATCTACTTTCTTTTGCTCAAACGAATTTTTAAACCCTCCTTGGTCACTAAAACAGGAGCAGCATCGAACCGGAACTCAACCTCCCTGCGAGGAGCTTGAATTAGATCGAAATTGGCCAAAACCTTGGCAACCGCCACCTTTGAATTTACTTTACCCATGCGCAGCGCTGGAGGAATATGTTATAATTAATTGGAGTTACACATATATTTAATAAAATATTCTCACCTATGCAGTGCCTGGGTCCCTCTCCAAACGGCATATAAGCTGCCTGATCGTAATTCATGATGTCAGCATCAAATCGATGGGGATCATATCCGTTGGGATTTGGGAAATACTTGGGATCACGTTGCATGCCAAATAGTGAAATAAGGATGGGTGTTCCCTTGGTGATGGTGTGGGTAGTACCGGGCACAGGATAATCTTCGGTGCATTCTCGGTTCAGGAAGGGCAGGCCGGGATACTTTCGAATGGTTTCTAAAAACACACTTTTAGCATAAAATCAATGTATCCAGATGAGTCTTAAGAAAACCCACCCATTATGCAGAGTTCCAAGAATTTGAAATCTTGCACCGCCTCGTAGGTGAACTTATCCCCCGGCTTAAGATTGTGCTTCTGAAGCACTGCATCAACCTCCTCGCGCGCTTCCTTCAGAAGCTCCGGATACATGGACAGCTCGTAGAGGGTAAACGCGGAAGCGGCAGCAGTGGACTCCGATCCAGCCACATAGAAGAGAAATGCCTGGGCGGCAATCTTCTCGAAAGACATTGACTTTAGCTGTTCCTGAGCCGTTTCCATGTCCCACACTTGGTCATCGTCCTCGCCGATCTTGCCCGTATTTCGGAGGCGGATAAGCAGCTGCAGCATGTCCTTGCGCACCACATTATGACGCTCACGGAACTCGATGGTGCGCTTCATCATGTCCCTCAAGGATGTTAAAACCCGGCTCTCGTAACCCAAACGGTTCATTAGTTTGGCAAACCTAAAAATTAGTTTTTAAGATTTATAACCTTAACTCAATTATGTTCTATTTTTTACACATTTTAAGATCATTATAAGAACATGATCTATTAACTATTACTTTAAATTATTAACTGTATTTCACAATTTTGGGTAACGTGTTTTTCTTGGTTTATTATTGGCTTAAATATTAGCATCTGCCTCTGCCTCTGAATTTAACAATCTTAAAAAAAGTCAGTAATTAATTAACAAATTAATTATTTAATCTCAATACTTAATATTTTTGTTGTTAAGTACATTTTTTTTCTAATCTTATCATTGAAAGTGCAGCTGCAATTCTTGAAGATTAAAAGAAAAACTCAAGTAAGTAAACATTTAGAGGTGGCAATTAAACTGCAAGAATTTCGCAAACTAATTTATTTTTGGCAATGCGCAATTTTCGTACTCACGGTGGGCATATGAACATGGACATATCGTGAATCTTGAGCAGTAGAGACTCATCCTTTGCCGTAGAGCTGCTTATTTCACGGAACTCATTTTTCGGATTACTAAAGCTGTCGATCTCCAAGCCGAAGATCACCGATCCAATGATGTCTACCGCATACGTGGTCATCACATCTTTGATCTCCACTTCGTCGGTGTGGTCCAAAACCCCTTTCAAATGCTGTACCAGCTTATCGCCCACATCGTCGATCGTACCAAACATGCCTTTGATTTTTCCGGAGGAGAATGAGGGTGTGAGTTTCTGACGAAGATTCCGCCAGGAGGCTCCTCGAAGGTTAAAGAGATTGGCCGAAAGCGGATCCTTTTCCTCATCCACGTAGACCCCACGATCGTGGAAGCTACCGAAATCACTGGTCATGATTTGGCGAGCCAATTGAGCATCTCGGATTAGGATACTCCTTTTGTTAATCATGTATATTCCAACGAATTTGTCTTCGTGCCGGGCATATATATCAGCCAAAGCCAAGCCAAAACTCCGTTCCTGTTTCATTACGGGGTCCATTACACCAAAGGGGATTTTTGCCGGCTCTTCGTCCACTCCCAATCTTTGCCAGTAGGTATAGTGACGCCTCACATATTTGTACAGACATCCCAGGCATAGGATTAGCAGAAAAATAGCCCACATATCGAGTATCTGTGAATGACACTTTTGGAATGGAAAATCTCCAATTTCTGTTAGCGGTGAAATCTACGCAAACTCCTCGATGTACACTTCCCAAACTGAACAATTCCACTGGCTGGGATTCGGTTTTTATGTAAGACATATATAACCGATAAGCACCTCAAACGAACGTACGACCAAAGCAATCAGCAAAAATAGTTCTCTTCCAGCTGAGCAAGATACTTCTCAGCTGGAAAAAGCTTTCGACTCGTTAGGAAACAGGGCAGAATAAAAACAAAAAAGAACGCTATAGTCGAGTTCCTCGACTATTAGATACCCCCTACTCAGCCAAAAAACTCCAACCTAAGTATTTCCCCTACAAAACTACGAAGCTTAAGTGGCGCCATCTGTCGAACTGCATAGCCAACACTAGAATTTCCATTCCGACCCCCCCACATCAACCCCAACCTCCTAACATGAGGTACATACTTTCACAATTTGTGGACGTTAGAGTGGGCGTGGCTCCGTTTTGTAATAAACTTGCACTGCTTAGGAACTACTAGGATCTGCATGCCAAGTCCCGAATCTCTAGCTTTTATAGTTTCCGAGATCTAGACGTATTGTTCATACAGATGGACGGACGGATTTGATTTGATTGAGGCACTTTACGTTTTTATTTTGGAGTTTCTAAAGGTGTGCAGGATATTCCGCAAATAGAACGAGGGCTTTCAAAATTGGACCTTGAATATAAGCATTTTATTGTATTTTAAATGTAAATAGTTGTATAAGCCAACCAACCCTTTGTATCATAGGCATTTTACGATTTTTTTTAAAATTATTTATTAATAATTCTCATCCAAACGTTTTGCCTCAAGCGCCTTGCGCTGCCTGCCCAGCTTCTTTTCATCCAGCTGCTCCTTCTCCACCTTGTGGAATCTTTGCCAGCGTCCATGGTCCTCCACCTCGCCCCTTTGGAGGCGGAATAGAGTCCTCTTGTACCAACTAAGAGTGATGTCGCGTCCTATAAAGCAGCCGCACGAACTGCAGTAATGGTTGACATCATGACGACCCTTCCAGCGAATGGGATTGCTATGATATGAAAAATTGTAATTGTAAAATTAAATTGTCAAATTATTTTCAAAATTGTTTCCAACTTATTTTATAAGTTCATGGCTAGATCAATTTTCACATAATTAAAAAAAAGCTTATAAAATTAAATAATAATAAATAATATACACAACCGCGAAATATAGGCCAAATTATTATTCAAAACGTTTTTTTAGATTTTTTTCCTTTATCAATTATCTTAACAGAATCAGTGCCTAAGCATACCAGCAGAGGAGCACATTTAGCGAGCAGACAATCTTCTGTAGAATGGTCACTGCCTCCGGCTTCACGCGGGTGATCTGCAACTCCTGGCAGGCGGGGCACTCCAACTCCTGGGGCTCGGTGGTCAGGTGACCCACCTGCGGCACCGCCGAGATGTCGCCCTCGAAGGCACTGCCATCCAGACTCTCGGTGCTGGCCATTTCGAAGCGTCGGAACAACTGACTCGAGAGCCGCAAACATTCGCATGATGTATCCCAAATCTGCATTGGTATCTACATCACAATCAAAACTAAGAGCGGACCAGAGAGAGTGGGAGAGATAAATTTTGGAGGCAACGCCTGAGTGATGATCGAATAAATTCAAGTAACTTATTAAAATATTTGACAACAGCTGCCGGTTTATTAATAGATCACTTGAGCGGATTCTAGAGAGCTAACTTAGTGGACGTCCAGCTATTTGGGACGCCAGTGGAAGCCCAAGTGACCACCGCATCGGCTGCAGAACACACGTTTCGACTTCAGGCGACTTTGTAGACAGGAGTAGACAAAAGTCAGAGCAAAGATGGGAAAACAACTGAAAATAGAGACCAAAACAGGTTAGTCCTTTGGGATATATTTTTTGTTTTATACATTTTAGATAGCCTACCAGGACAGAGCGGATAAAAGGCAGCTGAGCTGGCCCAATGCTCCCGTCATCTCCACGGTTTCCGTCTTGGAATTTTGCTGGCACAATGGACAACGAACCTGGTAGCTACTGGGTCCAATGCTGAAGAATCGCACCTGCGGCTTGCCAGGACGCTCCTCCAGCGTGATTGTGGTGGCCTCCGATTGGTTATCCCCCCCTTGGAGGTCCACCTCCAGATCCGCATCCAAGTCGTTCCCTCGAGACATTGCGACTGGCCAGCGATATGTGCCAAACAAATTGGCAAATCCCCCAGTAGTGAAATTAATAATAAAGAGAATTGCTTTATCGAAGAGATCTGAGCTAAGAGAAACACATGGGAGAATGATGCAGAAATCAAAAATTTTTTTGGCACTCAGCACTTCAGTCTCAGCGCGCTCATTTCTCGCCGCAAGGTCAAAAAAAAGTGCTTAAAAACTATATAAACAAATAATTAAATGCGGAGCACCCACTCCGAGTCCGAAAATCCCCCACCCCCCTCTCCTTACTGTCTTTTCCATGCCCCCAAGAGGTAGCCACACTTGCCACAGATGACCTTGCAGTCATTGGCGGATCGTCTCGGACAGCAAGGATAAATGGGCAGCAGGGCAAAGCAGCTGGAAATGATAAGAAAATAATCAGGACAAAAAAGGGTCATTTTTAAAATAGTCTCTAGTCTTAAAATTGTAATAACTGTATTTAAATATTAAACTTCAGATTATTACGTTTTTGAAAGGAAATAAAACTGGTTATAATTTTTTCATTTTAATTAATGTTTAAAATTCCAAATGCCTATCTTGCAGATCGAAAATGCCCATTAAATGTTAAAGAAGTTATAGTTTAAATAGTAATTCAATAATAAGCACCAAAACTTTCCCTTTGGGGACTTGAATATTTATATTTTTACTGTTTATTTTAAAACATGATAATGTTTGTTTCTGAAAATTAAACTTTGACACATTAAACGACGTTCGTTAATATAATATAATAGCCCATAAACTAACACATCCAAAAAATGTTTATCAAATTTGTATTTTCTTTAAATTTGAATTGATTGCCCCTAAATTTAATTTTTAATAGCTCAGTACTTTTTAATAGCTCAATAAACCCGTGGCTCTTTATTAAATTTGAAATTGAATTGTCAGATGTATTAAAAGGAAAATTTTTCTTTCTTAAACTGCATAACGACTAAGTACTCACCACATGGTCAGGAGTCGCTCCAGCCGGACTCCCTGCTCGTGCAACCGCTCGTGGCACTCCGGACAGTACATCTGTCGAAGGCAACTGATGTTGGTGGCCGCCGGCGGCGGAGGCGATACCTTCTCGGCCAGCTGGCCCGTGGAGTTGCTCTTCCGGCAGAAGTAGGTGTCCGACTCCGACTCCTCGGCATAGCCGTATGGATAGCCCCTGTGAGGGGGCGTGGAAAGGAGCAGCTGGTCCAGAGCCTGGGCAGATTGCTGCTTGACCTGGCCGCAGTTGGGGTTCAGGTTAATCTCCACCAGATCCGCTGGGAACTCGTCCTCCTCGGGAGCTTGCAGATGGAACGTCAGCTGCCGACTCATGTTGCTGAACTGACTCGACTTGGCTTTTCTATTTGCCTATAAATTGGGTTATTTTACAATTGAAACATTGAAACCATAAAAACATAAGTCAAACAGTTAGGTCTGGCAAGTAAGGAATGGCAAGGGGATCATTTGGGGTCGAGCGGGGAGTTAGACAAACCAGTTGTTCATCTGTTTTGTCAAGCCCCCGTCCAGCCGCGTATTTGCCTAACACTATTTTCATGGTTGCGATGTTAACGGCTGCACTTGAACGTAGACCCCACGAAGAAAAGCTTCCGGCGAGTGGGTGAATAATAGAGCTTTTGCCATAAAGCAACAATGCTTCGAATACAGTTTAATTAACCCATGGAATACCAAAAATACTAAACTAGTTAAGAAAACAATAAAATACATTTTTAAATAAAATTAAAAATATTTATTTATTAAATATTATATTAGAACATATGTTATTAAGGTGATCTGGTTATGAAACGTATGTATAAAAGTTTAAAAATTAAATAAAGAAAACAATAAAATTACTAAATATTATAGTAGAAAGTTTTTTAATTAGGAGATCTATGCTATGTACCTAGCAAATTTAACTTGTTTGGATATTAAATAGAAAACTCGAGAAATTCATTTTTTTTTTTGCTTTTAACTAGACCAGCATGACTCACCAATTTGTTGGTTGCTGTGTTATCTATCTAGGGTAGAATCATTTCACCTCTGAGCTTTCCACACTCGAGTTATGATTCATTTGAATCTTATGTTTGATCTGACTCGAATGAACTAATTCTTTTTTTTTCCTTGATTTAATTATTCTGCATTTATATCGACCCACTAATACTTCTTATCAAATTGTTCATTCTTCATATAAAATACTCATAAATCTTTGTTCTGATTTTTTTTATTATAGCTTTAATGCAATATTAAATTCAAAAACGCGTCACAGGCTTAGCAAAATTAAATTGCCTTTAAAAACATTTAATTTAAGTGTTAAATACAAATGGTGATAAGATAGACAAAATATAAAAAATACTTTGTACGCTGTATATAAAGTATAATATAATAACAAGCAAATTTAAATTAAAATCGTGATAAAGGTGAAAAAACATCATTAAAAAAAAACAAACAAAAATCGTATAAGGCGTAAAAACAGATGCAACATTTTATACTTCAAATATAGGCTGGATTCTCAAACCGGTACAGAATTAACAATGATTAAATTAAGGTAAGAGAGTGAAAGCCGACAAATTGTGTTGGCTAAATGCTCTCGCGAAAATATGTCTCTAAACTAAGCACAGCGTAATTCAATTTCCCATGCAGTTTAACTTGTCAAACCTCGTATTGCTTATTCATCATCAGCCTTTTTATTATAGGTGCTATCAAATAAGTGACTCATATAACACCCATTCACAGGAGCATCCCTAAAACTCACTAAATCAAGTGTACAACAAAAAAGATATATGTTTATGAGTACGAATGAAGTCCACGTTGTATGAAAGCTATCACAACGTAGCGATAAGATTGTAGCCAAATGTTAAGGTATTGCCGGAGCTTCACTTTCAGTTCGGTCTTTAGTGCAACGGCAGGCAGCAAAGCGATCGGTTTAGTTCGTTCGGGAATCGCTCAGGAATCTAGAGAATCCAGAAAATCATAAATTTAGGAACATGGACAGCAAACAGCCTCCGCCGTACAGTGAGCAGGCCGGATTCACGCCAGCACAGACCTATCAGCCCGGTGGTCCCACCCAGCCTCCAATGTACCCACCGATGCCACAGCCGCCGCAGCCTTCCACGGTGATCATCCAGACCACGACGACCTCCAACCTGGTGCCCATCGGCTCCGAGCCCACCCGCATCTGCTGCCCCTCCTGCCACGCCGAAGTCGTGACCACCGTGAAGAGCACTCCCTCCAGCAGGACGCACTGCTGGGCCCTCGTCATGTGCCTGCTCATGTAAGTTCCAAGTCATATGTGTATACACAGCTTTCCTTAACGTCATTGTTTGCCGTAATTGCCAGATAGAACGACTGAGGCGTTGGCCAGAGTGTTCAGAGTCTTCAGTTTGTTAAAAAAGTGCTTATTTTAAAGGTTTTAAATTAGGGATCCCATAATATTTAATTAATTAGTACTGTTTGACGATTAGTTCATTTTTAATGTTTAAACTTTAAATAAACTTAAACAACTATACTGCATTACAAAACTCAAAATTGTCAAAGGAGTAATTTCCTTAACTACATTGAATTGCTTGTGAAAAAAAGGTGGTAGATTTAGGTGTGTTGAGCAAAAGCTAATATATATATATAAATATGTTTTAGTTTCTCCAAAGAAAATATATATAATAACTTGTTTGCATTGAGAACTTGCCAGTTTCTCGCCTAAAAATAAAAATGATACGCCCATGCAACTCTTGCGCCTTCTTATCGCTTTGCAAGTACAATAAGTTTCTACAGGCATTTCGTCTGTGTGCAGGCCATACTTGAAAACAGTGTTATCTCAACTGGAACTGGAGTTGAGTTGAGTGAGATAACAGAGCTGCGATAGCAAACAAGTGAACTGACTGAATTCGAGCTGCAAACGGCAGCCGTAAGAGCGTTTATAGGCCAATTGGAATTAGCGCTCTGACTAATAAATTATCCCCGGAACTTATCTAATCGATTTTCACCAATCTTTATCCACAGCTGCTGGCCATGCGTCTGTCTTCCTTATTGCATGGACTCGTGCCAGAATGCCAACCACTACTGTCCCAACTGCAGTGCCTACATCGGCACCTACGAGAACTGACGTCTATTTATGCATACAACTATCTATAACATAGAGAACCCTAAAAATTAGCGTCATATTCCAGCGAAATTTAACTGTAAATATACTTGTACGACAGTCAAACATTAAACATGAGATTCAAATAGGAAAAGCCGCAAATCACTCATGTGGGTCATAAAAAATACCCACTTTAGCTTTTTTCTAGTTATTTTCATAATAGGAAGTCTAGTCATAGCTAGCTTTTTATGTGAAATTGAACATCTAAAAAAAAAATGTTTAACGAAAGTTTAGAAACTTCCATGACAAGCAATGGATTTAATTTGGCATATCAGTTGCCGAGGATATTAGCAATGGGTATATGAGACTACAAAGGACTTATTGCAGCTTAACATTTTAGATCGATGACTATTGATGACTTGATGACTTTTATACAATCAGATTATAATGGTCAGCTAAGTTTATTAATGCAATTACTTAGATGGCTCATACAATGCCATGGAGTTACTGGAACAAATGTCAATCGATTAAGTGCTGCAAGTGCAAACTCTTTTATACATTTAGTAAAAAAGTACCTGTCGATTAGTCAGAAAAGATAAGGATAGAGCATTGTTGTCATTAAGTGGCCGGTGATTTCAGTGCAAGTCCCACCGCAAACATGAACAACTCCAGCTACGGAAATGGTAGCCCAGGGGCCAGACTGTGGGGTGGTAATGACCCAGATACCCATTTACACCCTGAACGGAGTGGGTGCTGGCGCACTGCCGCTGTCTGTTGGCCACCAGCCGGTGCGGGTGAGGTTCCCGCACTGCAAGGATGAGGTCACAACTAGTCTGGTCACCGCCCCCACCCGGAAAACCCACCTGTGCGCCCTGACCTTGTACATCTAGTGGTGAGTGGAGAGTCCGGATACCCACTCACAGATTCACTAAACCAACATCCACAATCCATCAGCTGCTGGCCCTTCGTGTGCCTGCCCTACTTCGTCGACTACTGGAAGAGTGTCCAGCTCTACTGTCCTAACTGCGGATGACACATTGGGAGCTACACAATTTGATTTGATCAACGCTTTTCGCACTGCCAGCAAGCATTTACGTGTATGGACTTTACAAAGATAAAAAGATATTTTAAAAATTTCAATTTATTTAAGCAACTATATTATGACAAATAAAATAAATTAGTAAAGAAAAAGAAAAAGAAAAAGGGAAAAAAAAGTTTTTCAAATACTTATATAATTATTTGCACATTAGGGTGGACTTCTTTTACTGCCCCTAATGTGCCTAAACTTTGGGGTAATGCGTGTGACCTTTACATTAAAATAAACATTTTTGGTTTTCCCATAAATTCATTGACACAAAGCCTACCATTCAGACGCTAAAGAGCTGGATTATCTCATTTTAACTAAGGTGTGGATACATATGTACATATGTACATTGGTCGTAAATAGCAAGACTAGTGTCGCAACTTTTTTAATTTATATCTCTAGACTTATCATATGTTAATTGATTTGATTCTAGTTCCCTAAGCAAAACCAATGTAAAAAAAGTTTTGCCCAAGACGCGGTTACACAAAAATCAAAAGATCGATAGTTTGTACTAACACTAATTAGGTTGAATATTTTATTTTCCGAATACCTACTGTAAGCTGATAAAGCAATGTCCCGTTGTCTTCGAACTTGAAATTTCGGGAACTCTTATCAATGTAATCCCCGTAGCAATAACTTATCGATATATGCAAGCTCATGCGATCGTATAGTTGTCTCGCTCTCGCCAAGTGCAGAATGCTCAGCGTCATTTTTGTTATTGTTTTCTTTTCCCGAAGCACATGCATTTCGGGAGCTTTCAGTTGCGGTTCGGAGTTTGCATTGGTCAGAAGAACATTTTGATTTTGCTGGAAGTAATTAAGGGCTCTACGTGCCTGTTTATCAAGTACCACGCTATCTATAATGGACTACAAACGAGTTGACTCGCCGCCGGCCTATTCGGATGACTTTGCCACGGCTCCTCCGACTGAAATGGACTTGAACCAGTACCAGGCGTCGCCAAATCAGATTTACCCGCAGGTACAGCAGTTACCCCAGACAACGCCGATGTCACCACCACCCTCGGTGAACGTTGTGCACCACCAGACCACGGTTTTGGTGGACACCCCCGGACAGGGAATGATTTGTCCCCATTGCAACGCCCGGATTCGCGTCCGAGTAGATCACCATCCTACTGGAAAAACTTACTGCCTGGCGGCGATCCTCTGCCTTTTCCTGTAAGTATATCAAATAAAACACAGCTGCGGGCAGACTAATAGCACCAAATAGGTCAACCTATTTAAATTTAAATTTCCATTTATCCATTTTATGGAAAACTCCACACCATGGAGATAATTATTTCACCATTTCAATGTCAGAAGTCCAGCAGTCTGGGTGCTATTGCTGTGACCGCATCTGTTTTGTTTCGTTTGCATTTAACAGGAAGTGTTCGATGAGTAAGCGCCGATCGTGCCTGGTTCTTTATAGCCCATTCTCCCCTTTTTATACTCCTCCAGTTGCTGGCCCTGCGTCTGCGCCCCTTGCTGCTGCAACTGCTGCTACAAGACCTCCCAATTCTGCCCCAACTGCAACGCCTGCTTGGGATCATTTTGAAGACGCCAGCGAAAACGAAAGCACTCGCCGATTTCATATCTACACATTCGTATTCTTCATTCTCGAATAACCAAGTATATATGTATGTATGTCCTCATAAAGTGGCGCATTTATAATATAAACACTTACCATACTTAAGTTATTTAATCGACTCTGCTTACAGTATGCGAAACTGTAAGCGAGAAAAGATAATCAAATAAAGCATTGACAGGCGAAGCATTTTCTGGGATTCCCATTAACTGAATTTTGTTTGTTTGCGTTTGCTTCTCTATTTCTGTCGATCTGGCAGCCTTGTCGGTGGAAACGTTGTGAAAGTCAGTAGCACTGGTATTTCTTCTATAGCTTAGTTAATCTTATTTAAATATTTTTTTTATTTTTGGTTTTTTATTTAGTTTAATTAGATCAAGCAATGCTCATACTTATTTATACTTTAATTCGGTAAAAACTACGAGTTAAACTTAATCAATTATATAAAGAAACACGAGTTGAAATTAAAATAATTTGTTTTTAACAAAAAGCTTTGAAAAAATATAACAATTACCACTCTTGTGGTTAAATGAGCTCTATTCTTACATTTTTATGTTTTTGTCTTAACGTTTCAAACCTGTAATTGAGTGGATGGTTATACCATTAAAACCCCTATTCAGTTTTCTATTTATTTAAGAAATGTAATCGTTCCAGACGATTTATTCGTAAATTGTTGTTTTACAACATTTTTTAAAATACAATGAATACCAATGTATAGGTAAAAGTTCTGTAGTCACAACTTGGTGATTTGTTTTTTTTTTTAACAGAAAAATAATATAGTTTTTTATAATCGTTTTCGCCTTATCCAAAAAACATATGAATCATAACTTTAGTTTAGTACACGAAAACTTAAAACTATCCTCTGTGTTATCCAACCGAATAATCCCAAAAAGTGGTGAGTAGCCTGCAGCATGTTGCTGCAACATGCGGCAGGAACTTTGTGTGATTAGCAACATTATTTGAAAACGACGATAAGTAACTACGGCAACCTGCCTTTGCCGCGCAAACAAGAGCCGCACACCACTTTCAAAACTCCAGCAGTGCGCAGTAAGTTTTGGGAGCTCTACGAAATTCTAGTTTGGCTTGGAGGTTCTTACATTTGTTTCGGCAACGTACTTTGTAAGTATACTGATACAAGCCGCGTATAATTGTTACAAGTATGGACGGAAGCTATTAAAGTTCAAATAAATATTTAAATAAAATCGGGTTAAGCTAAATACGTTGCTGGGCAAACAGGACAACGCCTTCGAGATGATTGCCACTCCTCGAAAATTAGTTTTGGACAACTGAGGAAGAGCACGCAGGTCGGAATGTGGATTCCGGTGGGAGTGTGTTAAGCACTGGCGCCGGTCACACCCGCCGCTTAATGATGATACTATGCTGTGGTCAGAAGCAGTGTGAATATAAATAGACATGTTGATTTTAGGCGCGCGCAAACAAATTGGGCGAGTACCCCTCTGGAGCACTGGAGAGATGATGGCTGGATTGGGGGTTGAATGGGGCAAAAACAGAGAGACGCAATTGGACGATGACGACATCGACAGACAGCCACATACTTTCAGTTTCCCCATGGCACGTGGATGAAGATGACCTCACACAGTTTGGGATTTACCCTGAAAAGAACTGGAGTGCATGCAGCAACAATCAACGGGAGATAAGGCTGATCACAGCTTGTTTGCATGGCGGGTGTGCAATTAAATTCTACACAACACAACTAATTTAAAGCTTATGCACCAACGACACGCAAAGTTTCCAAGGTCTTTGCTGCAATCAATAACAAAGTTATAAAGCTTCCTGTTTTATTTTTTTGTTCTGCAGTTCAACTAACAAAATGTCCACTCCCGTTGGTCCGGAGCCCTGCAACGTGGTGTGCCCCAGCTGCCACCAGCAGGTCACCACCCGTATAGAGCCAAAGGCCACCACCAAGACCCACTTGATAGCACTGATCATGTGCCTGACCTGGTAGGCTGGAAGAACCCTTTGCTTTGTTATCCTAACTAATTTCTATGTCGAACAGCTGCTGGCCCTGTGCCTGCTGCCTCTACTGCACCCAATGTGCCCGGAACTCTGACCATCATTGCCCATCCTGCAACGCCTTTATTGGCACCTACGAGCGTTGAGCAGATTTCGATTTTAAGGTTGTGGATTTTCGTAGTCTGCGGCCAGCAGTCGTACCGAAATGCAGCCCAAAACTTTACATTGTTACCTCTCTCACATTTATTATTACGCAATATTTTGATATTAAGCAAAACATTGTAGTACCTGCTTAAGCTTTTGTATTCTCAGCACAAAAATAAAAAGATTCAAGGAAGAAATCTTCAGGCTTTTATTTGACTGACAATATCAAAAAAGAACATTTTTGTTATAATCCTATTTTAGGTTAATGTATCTTAAGACGGGTTAATTTGAGGTGATTCGCCAACGCGTCTTTACCACTATTACTATCATTCACCAATAATATTTAATTGCTGTCAAGTAGCTGTAAATTGGTTGGAGTGTCAGGACATTATTCATATGTCTCAGTTTCCTCTGTTAATATTATAAAGTTGGTTGTCTGCTGTGCTACAGAAAAACTTTCAATTTTTATAGAATTAGAAAGATTATAGTTGTTGTTTCGAATCATTAATCAAAAGAATGTTGTTTCCTATATAAAAACTTCATATATGAATTTTTGATTTACCCCTTGCGAAATGCAAGTTATACAAAGCGATAATAAAATTCCGAGTTGGTATGGCGAAATGAATTCATATTCTTTCAAAATATGTTGTTCTATTTTTTTTTAAGAAGCAAGTATAGATAAAAATAACTGACATGTATGTTTTTTCCAGATTAAGCAACGCATTAATGGAAACACATCCGACAATATAAAGTATATATATTCTTTATCAGCATCGCCATTTTTATAAAATGGCCTTAGACATAGTCGGAAAAGTAATAATTGAAAACCTATTTTAACTTTGTTGTTTGTTAAACACATCGTATATACTCCGATAAAAACTACAATTCAACGAATTTAGAACAACGGATTGCATTGAATTACAAATCGGTAGAAAGGGAAAGCTCTGTAAATCAATAAGAACTATCTTCGATGTTTTATACATATATCAATATGAATTGGTCCTCTTCAGTTGTTCATAAAAAAAAATTAGAATAAAAGAGAAAATGCATATGCATAGATTTACATGATTGGCCAAGAGAGCTCTTTCTAAAAAATGCCCAAATCAAACAAGTAACACCGTTTCCACACGGTCGGGAAAATGGCTATGTATGTATTTATTTTAAATGTGAGTGATATTAAAATTTTTTTATGATTGTTAGCTTTAATTATATATATATTATATATTCACAGCCACCTGCTCTTTTGAGTGGTATTTAAATTGAGTGATATGGTGAAAACAAAATATAACAACGGTCATGGCCATGTACAACAATTCAATTGTAAATTTTTTAAGCTAATGCTTGTTATATTGTTTTTCTTTCATTCAATGAGATCGGTTCTGGAAGAGGAAGTGACTCAATTTTAGTTGCATTCAAAAAAGCCGAAAAACAAAAGAAAATATTATATTGATATAGTCTGAAATTCAAAAGTTAATCGGAATTTGCTCGCCACCGAAAATCCCCTAGCGCACAATCAACGGCAAACCACCAACTCTCACAACTGGGAAGAACGGATAAAAGCTAACGAATTCGAGGCGCCGTCTGGGAGCACAATTTAGTTGCCAGTCTGAATTCGAACGTGTAGCACATCGGTCGGAAGTAAAAAAAACCGAATAATGGAGAAGAACTTGCCCTATGACCATCACCACCAGCAGCCCGTGCCACAGGCACCGCCCAGCTATGACAACACCCAGCCGGGCTATCCGAATTTGAACCAGCCACAGCCGGTGATTTTGACACAGCCTCAGGTTATGCAAGGTAAGTACGAAAAAAACTATTTTCAAATGGTTTATGCCCTTCTTTTTATAGCTAATTAGTTATACATGAATACCGAATTTTTATACAAACAAATTTCGAATTCCAACCTAAAACTTGCCCTCAAAGCAAACACATAAAAAAAATCTTTTGCGAAAATTTAATCATGTGCATTTCCTCCTTCATCAACAAATAAATTCTTCGAATCGAGCAAATTTTATATTATATATATATAGTTTATATTTATATATATAGAGCGATAGCTGATCCCGTTTTTCATCAACACCATTTTAATTACGCAAGGCTTGTAAGCAACTATGCAAAAGCCATTTGTTTTTACCAATTAACTAAATTGATTGCCGATAGAAGATTAAATACAAAAACTAACGTTTCGTGTGTTTTTTTTAGCACCCCCCAATGTGTTGGGTGGCGTTCCATCTATGGCCACGTGTCCGAGTTGCGGAGTTCGTCAGCAAACGAAGGTGGAATTCGAGCCAAGTACTAAGACCCACTTGCTGGCCCTTCTTATTTGTATGCTGGGGTAAGTAATTATAGTTTGATCCTTTTGCCAACAAGGACTTATCCTTTTTTTTAGGGGAATTTGCTGTTGCTGCATTCCATACTGCACCGACTCCTGCCAATCGGCTAAACACACCTGTGGCAGCTGTGGAGCCTATGTCGGAACATACAAGAACTAGGGATCTTCTTCAAACCCCGAAATATCGAAAAGAATACGCGCTTCATCTGAAAGAATCCCAAAAAAAATGTATTCCCAAAGGGCTTTCGCCTTTTCTTAACCCTGAAAATATTGTAAAACGCTTAAAGCCTTTATATGTTTACTTGTACATTTCAAATAAAATTAATGAATAACTTGTTACTACTAAATCGGGGACTCAGAACGAACTACATAGACTAAAAATACATATATGCCGGTTGCAAGTTACAAGTTCGTTTCAAGAATTGGAGCTTGGACAAACAAAAATGTTGATAATTTTAATTGAACTGGACTCCCCATCCCCTCACGCCCTTGTTTAAACAGAATCAATGAATTTAATCCACATAAGCAATCATTTGTTGTTTGCTGGCGCAGCCTTATATGCACAGTGGGCACTATACACACTAAAAGTTTAATTAAAATTAAAAAAAGACAAGTGCACAAATTTATCGCTAAACAAAGAAACATTGGCAGTCAGAACATTTTTAAACTTGAAAAATATGATTATCTTTAATTTCTATCTTATAACCACAAACGGAAAATTTTTGTTTTTAGGTCACATCCTGCAAGATGGAATTTAGTTTTTCGGTTTCCAACAATATGATGAAATTCTGTACATATCTATGTATTTACTCTCGATTTCATCGGCGCTTTCTCGCTTAATCTTTACCCTTAGGTTATCAACTAAGTTGGTATTCTTTGAACTTGCGATTAATCGGATTTGAACTTTCACCGAGAACCAAGTTTTAATAAGTTAATAATGATAACCTTTGCAAACAGTTCAATTTTAAATAACAAAAAAAAATCTTAAAGAAACATTTGCTTTCAATTTCAACTATCAATATGAAATTGTCGGTGTTGAAACCACTAGAACAGTATTATAAATATTAACACCACTTGTAAACAAATTCATCTATTTGCTTAATGCTGTTCCAATTTCTAGTATCTTTTATAAGCATTTGTGTCTAGCCGACTGTAAACATGTTGAGCAACATAGCCGTGTTGCACAAGCGAAATGATTTAAAACGGCTTAGTCAAAGTCAAAGCTGAAACTTTGGACTAGAACTAAAAAAACATGGATTTCAGTTACATAGTGAAATAAACTCGCAAACTTCTTTGTGTTTATTTTACCAAAAACTTTTACTTTATTTTTTTTAATTAGTTTTGTAATCGGCACGCTGCTTTGAAATTGTAATGTAACAAGACTGATTTTATTTTGCAGCTTTGCTAATTAGTTTTGTATTATTCCCTTGTTTATACCTTTGCAGAGGGTATTATAGTTTCAGTCACAAGTATATAAAGTATATATGTTCTTGAACAGCACCAGGAGAGAAGAGAAGAGTCAATGTCTGTCTGTCCGCCCGTCTGTCCGCCCGTCTGTCCGACCATCTTCCCGATTCTACGCAAAATAGTCCCTCAGTTTTTAAGCTATCTGCATGAAACTTTCCCAAAATTTGTCTATCTACTGCAAGTCGAAAAGAGCCTCATTGAACGACTACATAAAAAATCTCCTATGGAAAAAATCGTGGAGAAAAGTATAAAAAATTAGAACTTTTCTGTTTTTTAATTTTTGTTTGTTAGTTTAAAGATGCGATTTAAATTTGATTAAAATCGGGCGACTTTATCATATAGCTCCCATGGAAACAATCGGATTTTAAAATTTTATAGTTTTCAATATTTTTTTAATAACTTTTAATAATGCAGATTAATGCTGTTAATTTTATTAATATCGGAAAAAGAAATCGTATAGCTGCCCTTGAAACGATCGAATAATTGAGCTGAAAATCGTCATAGTTTAATGTTATTAGACATAAACGCATTTTGTTGTCTATAATACACTTGCTTCTAATTTCATTTTACTTACAAAAGCTTCTGTACAAATTTTGAATATTCGATTTGGTCCTGCTTAGGCATGGGTTGAATTTCTAAGCACTGAAAAACAGTTATATAAGGAAATATTTGTATGTTTGTAGCGTAATCCGAAAAAATAAACAGAAATTTTATCAGTGTATCATTATGACGAAGGGCAGCAGCAAAAGAGCAACAAGAATTAATTTAGTATTGAACTGATAATATATATACATTTCAATTTAAAAAACAAGTATATTTTTGTGAAGTATATATAAAACTCTAAATGTAATATATTTAAAAAAAAATATAAATCTTTAAAGCATACTTTATTCACATCTCTCTTCGCAGAATTTAGATTAGAACTTTTCTCCGAAGAAAATCTGTTGAGCTTTATGTTCATGCAATTGCAATCGCTCAGTCGATATTTGCAATACATGCAGTAATGTCGGATGATTTTTGCTGTCCCAACTGCGATTCAAAACCCATGGTTAAGGAAAGGCACCTGAATGAAAAAATTTAAGATGGATTTTTGGTTATAATTATAGTTATAATGTCTCATTTAGTTCAAATGCCATTGCAATTTCAATTAATTTTCAGTGCTTTATGCTGCGGACGTCGATATTGTGGAGTAGGCATTTACGAAAGCACCATCAAATGCCGGTCTTGTGGCTGGAAAGGCGATCCAAACCGCTCACACTGAAATTCGTCTAGTATAGAGAATAAATGATAAATTTATATTAAAATAAGATAGTGAAAGTAAAGTCAGCTGTTGCATGTTGTGTTGTCAAAAGCAAAAGAAAACTTAACGCTTTAAAGCCCGATGAGCTTTGAAATTGCACTTACAAAAAAAAACTACTCCGAACTAATTAAGCTAGGCGAAAATACAAATCAATATTTATTTTTTTTTTGATGAGAAAGAATTTCTGGCTAAAGTTTTTTTTAATTGGACAACGATAGAAACGATCGAAAAAATCAGCAGAAAATCGATGTAGCTTTATTGATTTAAACATATAGGCGCAAAAACTGAAACGTAGTCATTCTAAAGTACTAAGTTTTTGTAAAAACTTCAGCTGGCCGAAGGTGGCTTAATTATTTTTCCAGCCAATTACGTTGGTTCTGGAAACGGAAGCGATGTAATTTAAATCCCAATCTGTTTTTTCTGTTTTGTATAATAAAAAAATGAATCGGAAATTGAAGGGTTAAAACAAAAACGTAAAACCGAACGAATTCGGCGCACCAACATTTCAGTTGCCAGTTTGAATTCGAACGCGAAGCACATAACCAAACTGAAACGAGAAAATTGGTTGTTCGTTGAGCAAAGACCGTTTGACTCACTTAGCTATGTGAACGTTTCAGTTCTGACATTTTAATTAAAGGGTCCTAAATTGAGACCTATTTTTTGAAATAGCTCTGATAAATCACAAATCAACCGTTAGTTTACTTCGTGTTTCACAAACATTTTTAACACTTGTTAAATGAAGTCAAGTTATTGACCTACTCTGCTAATACCAATTAACGATCAACAACTCACAATTTATTGTTTTATATAAAAACTATGGATACGTTTGTTTTTTAAGCACACCCTAATGTTTTGGGAGTTCGGAGTTCGTCAGCCGACGACGGTCGTATTCGAGCCAAGTACCAAGACGCATTTGGCCGCCCTTCAGGACTAATCCTGTTTTTTATGGGAGTATGCTTGTTCTTTGTTTCTTACTGCAGCGACTATTTTGAGTCGGCTATACACACCTGTAGTAACTGAGTAGCCTAGTAGCCCTATGGTATTCCGATCATGCTCGCCCTTTTTAAGCTTTCATAAAATATTTGCAATATTCTGACCTTGTTATTTTGGTTTACTCCTCTGCCAGAAAATATAACTTGTACATTTCAATTAAAATAATTTAATAACTAATCGTTGGTCGGGAATCGGCTATAAGTTCGTTATATATTTCATTTCCGACCCAATAAAATATATATTTTCCTTTATCTTCCTTTAAGAACAATTTCTCAAAATTAATTTTTTTCTGACTTCTTACTAACTACATTAAAAAGTTATTTCTCCTCATAGAAAAGTATATAAAGAGGCGGAGAAGATTTAGCTTTTGTTTCATCATTTCTGAGCTCCTAAAGGCTTTTGTCTTGACTTTAAGGACTTGATCCTGCAAACCAGAACCCAGACTATTAGATACCGTTACTCAGCTAACCAATTTCAAAATAAATATGCCCCCTGAAAATAATCGGGTTTTAGGTGGCGCCATCTGCCTGAAAATTTAAATCTTTGCCAATAACTTCAAAAATATTGGAACGATTTGGAATTTTTAAATTAGTTGATAGATATTTCACGAATTAACATATACAACGTTATAAGTAACATCTACAATGTCCCTGACTGACATGGTAGACTTACGCGCTTTGTGGGCGCATTATCCCAAATCTCTGGTTTTTGTAGATTCCAAGATTTCGATATTCATATGGATAGACAGACGGACAAAGCATATAGAATATATTGACTTTATACGGAAAAGCTTTCACTCCACGAGTAACTATGCCTATCATTTTTGATGAGAGGAGAAAGAGAGCGAGAGAGTTAGAAAAGCAGCAATAGTTTTTTTTTTTTAGATAAGAGCGTCGGCTCTGCCAGGTTGTTGAAAGAGTGATGAATTTGAGCAGCGATGAACTTCTGAAATGAAGGGCACTCACACAAATGAACCACGAGCCCATGAGTATCTTTGCCTTTTTTATATTCATACATATAATAGTTAGTAGGTTCTACACACAAAAATATATATTGATTACATTGACAATTACATTGATCAAATAAGTGTATGTATTTTGTTATTGTTTGGTTATATGGCATTTTTACAGCAGTAATGTAGTAAGTAATAAGGTATGGGAAGGCATCGCTTTTCCTAAGAGGTGTGAGCACCAAACAAACATATTTTAGAACAAATACATTTTTTATTATTTTCTTGTTCCAAATAGTACCAACATACCAATTATTGCTTTTTACAGTAGCGGGTCTATTATTGTTATAACAACACTATAAACATCGGTAAGGTAGAAGTTTTTATGGTGTAAATTAACTGATAAATAACTATTTTTAGTTGAAAAAAATGCTCTAACATATAACTTTAGAGTAACTATTTAATAGGGAGAATAACCATTTAGTTTGCAAAGGAATTATTGCGATTTTATTCGCCAAATTGAGCAAAGTTTTTTTTTCGTGCCGCTTTTGTTTAATAAACAACGCACGCAATTTCTTGTATGTGTGTGTTTATATTTGAATAGAAGAAATTCATGGTACCATTAGCACCAACGAAAATTCTATTTCTCCCGCGCAGCTTTAAAAAGCTTTCGTTCCAGAACCAAAAATTCTTGTGTTGATCAATGCTTTGCTCTCTCAGTTGGCAAACTTGGGAAATGCCTTGTTAAGCCGTTTTGTGAAGAGCGATTTAGTTTCGTACCTGAATCGCAACGAGAAGCATATCTGTCGGAATTATAAAAAAAATAAAAAATGGATAAGCATATTCCCCTGGAACAAGTACCGCCAAGTTACAACGACATCCAACCGGTCCATCCAAATCTTAATCAGACACAGCCGTTGATTATGGTACAGCCTCAGCCTATGCTGAGTAAGTAAGCCTATCCTAAACTGAAATAACATTTTTTAAGGCGCCAAAATCTTGTACACACTGAAATTGTTTAAAGAAAACGATTGTAAGAGAAAGAAAAAGACTATTAAAATGTTTGAACATAGTGGTGAACTAACTATTGGTACATGTTGATAATTATTAAATTTAAAAATCCAAAAAGCTCTACATTTCCTGGAAGAAAACTATAGGGACTCTTGATTTTTAATAAACTATTTTGTCAAAACTGTATCGATTTGGTACCTTTTTTCTGTTTAATCCGTTTTACACCTGTACTCTAAATTATAATTTGCGGACTTTCAACATTCTTGCTGTGCCTATAATAAAGTTCGGCACCGTATCATTAAAAGCATTAAAATTTAAATTTACAAATTTCATCAATCCCTAATATGGTAATATTGTATTGGTTTTGTTGCTTTCATTCTGTGAATAATATTAGCAAAAATGCATATAATACAAACAAAAAATAATTCGAATTTTTTCTTTTTAGCACTCCCGAATGTGTTGGGCAATTTTCCATCAACTGCAACGTGTCCTAGTTGCGGGGTCCGTAGCAAAACCAATGTTGAAATTGAGCCAAATACCAAGACTCATTTGATAGCTCTGCTTATCTGTGCGCTTGGGTATGTATTTAAAGTTTGATCCTTTAGCAAATATTAACAAACCGGCTTTTAGTGGAATTTGCTGTTGCTGCATTCCGTACTTGACCGACTCCTGTCAGTCGGCCAAACACACCTGTAGTAGCTGTGGAGAGTATGTGGGAACCTACAGGAACTAGTGATCATCTGCGAGTGCCAAACATCCTCAAGAAACTGTACATTTTGATTCCTTTATTTATTGATTAATATGATTAAATAAATAAATAATTAGCTGTAAACAACAAAGTAAAGTAAACTGATACATAACAAAGTAAAATACACTGATACATAATTGATCATTTTCATAGTCGGGTTCCCTCTGTATAGGGAGTGCAGTGGTGATGAATGTTATCAAAAACGTTGAGTTATAAAAATTTATAACCCACCATGATCTCGAGTTACAAACTTCAAATTATGTAAAATCGTTTTTAGATATCTAAAGTCGGCAATAAAATGACATTTGACCTTTTCAGATTGCTCTGTTGATCTTACTACTTATTGTTTTAAATCAGTATATTATTAACTTAGGTGAATCAAGCTGTTTTTGGGCCAAGCAGACTGAGCAACCAATACCAAATTTGGAAAATCGAATAAAAGTTATTCCAAATTAAAAAAGTACGCAATAATAATAATAAAATCTATCCAATCAACTAGTTAATATCTATCATTTAATAGCAGTGGTAACCTTTTCTTTTGTGAGTGATTTGAACCCCAGCAGTACAGTTCATAAAATAAAAGGTTTGGAGTGCCCTCCAATAATAATAAAATCTATCCAATCAATTATTTAATGAAAAGCTTCCGAAAAGCCCTAACGCCCGATCAGTTTCAAATTTTTTGGATCTATGTATTTTGGGGTCCTGTTTACGAAAAATTAGGTCAAAGTTTGCGACAAGACCGATTTCTTCCAAAATAACGGTAAAAACCATTATTATGTTTTTGTTTTTTTGTCAATAAATCCTATAAAATAAACTTTATCAAAAAAAAAGTTGGAGATCTAGTAGAAATACGCATTTCAGGTTTAGAGACTTTTTGCGCAAAGCTGATAGTTTACGAGACTTTTTGCGCAAAGCTGATAGTTTACGAGAAAAATGCAGAAAACTTTTGCCTTCAAGACGTCTTTTTAAAATGAGCGCACAGTTAATTAAGCCGGGGTGGTATCACTAAATTCTTACGGTGTAGACCTTACACTCAAATAACATCATAATTTTTTTTTATTTAAATTAACGTTATTTTTTTTTTAAATTTAAATTTTGGTTTTATTTACTTATGGATTTTGTTATTGTTTTTAATTTTGTTGCATATGTTGTAGATCTTTCTTAAAAAATTTTTAGAGTTTGGTATTATTTTCTGTTTGTTATGGTTTTTTTTGCAGAAAGGGAGGAAGGTGTTAAGGAAGAAATGAACGATAGAAATAAAAACGCCGCAGACAAAAAAAATACTTGAAAATGATCGGGCGTTGGAGCTTTTCGGAAGTATTCTATTATTTTTTGGAAAAGAGAGAGTGAGAGAGGCAGATAGAGTTTTTAGCCTCGACGAAAGACTAATGGCCTGAAAGGCACTAACACAAATGAAGACTGAAGCGAACATGTCATAGTATCTGTGTTGAGCTTTGGGGAGTGTTTATGCTATGTTATCTTCTGTTTTTTAATTGTGATTTTCAGATATTTGCTTGAGATACTCTACACACGAAAAATTAGTTGGTTAAATTTACTAATCCGATTTTTTCTGTAACCATAAGAAATTGTATTGTTATCATTAAAAAATAAGTATATATATTTTGGAATTGTTCGGTTTTTTAGCTTATTTTATCACTGCTCACATCGGCTTTTAAAATTGAGCAATAATTTTTGCATTTTGCTTTACATCTTTTAATACTCGTTATTCAATTAATCAATCGAATGTTTGGTTTTTTATTTGAATAGACGAAACTCAAAATGTATGTTTTGATTAGCACCTACGAAAACTTACTCTCTCACATTCAGATTAAAAAGCTTTATGTTTTAGTAGATAAATTCTTATCTTGATCTACGCTTGGCTCTCTCTCTAATGGCAAGAATGGAAAAAAGTCTATGAAATTTTAGGCCGTTCAGGGAACAGCATTTAGTTTCGTGACTACAACGTAACGAGAAGCACATCTGTCGGAATAATAAACAGCGAAAAATGGAGAAGAATATTCCCTTGGAACAAGCACCGCCCAGCTATATTTCAACCCAGCAGCAGAACCCAAATCAAAATCAGGCACAGCCCTTGATTGTGGCACAGCCCCAGTTTGTGCAAGGTAAGTACGAAGAAAAACGTATCCTAAGGGCAAAACATTGTACTCGTACATAAAAAAATTGCGTAGAAAGACCATCAGATGCCTCAGCCAAGAGTGCGAATATGCTTTTTATTATATACACTCAAGATCATATTAATAGGTCACTTTAAGTTTTTCAAAGAACTTGTTGACAATGAGTGGCTAGAAAGTGAGGTATTCGTTTTTATTACGTGACTTACATACAAAAATATTTAACTCATTTCTTTGGTTCCCGTTCTTTTCGGGTATTTATAGGTTCTTCAAAATCGCGTTTTTTGACTTTCTGCTAAAATTGTCGCTTATTTAAAAATTAAACCTTTGTAAATTTTTTAACAGGTATCTAATAGTCACAAGCAGCTAAATAAAACATAATATAACTGCCAGAAAACGAATAAGTTTAAAAGTATTTTCCTTGACGCGATCTAGACGATTAATGCGAGCACACATACAGTTTCGAGAAAAGGTCGGCAAACAGAGGTTATCCCACATCTTTTTTCTCAAAAATATTTTTAAACTCATTGTTAAATAAATATATAAGATATAAAAATTTTTAAAACATTTAAATTAAGTCGATGTATTTGAATAGAAAAGTTCCAACTATTATAATTATAAGTGTAAATTAAAAGCGTTCTTTTTAAAAAAATAACGTTAATATACCTTTGCAGAGGGTTGTATAATATAATTTTCATTTCGTTTGGAAATAATAATTATTTGATAGTTTAAATTTACGACTTTAGTTTAATTTAAATCGGAAAACGATCAAATAGCCGCCATAGGAACGGTCGAATAATTGAGCTGAAAATCATCATAACTTTAATGTTTTTAACCATATGCGCATATAAATCGAAAGTTAAGAGTTTTCAAGAATATTTAATTTTTGCAATAGCTGCTTCTTTTCTTGTTTTTTTGTTGTTTATTTTTATAAGCAATAGAGTGCAATTGAGTTGTACGCTTTCTGCAAATACTTTTATTAAAAAAATTAACTTTGATTTTTTTAAAAACTTTGCTTTTTTATAGTACTTCCTAATGTGCTGGGGATGGTTCCATCAATGGCCACATGTCCGAACTGCGGAGTCCGTAGAAAAACGAAAGTCGAATTTGAACCAAGTGCCAAGACCCATTTATTAGCCATGCTTATCTGCTTGGTGGGGTATGTTCATATAAACGTTTGATTTTTATACCAATACTAAGAATCCTGTTTTTAGGGGCATTTGCTGTTGTTGTATCCCGTACTGCTCTCCCACCTGTCAGTCGGCCAAACACACTTGTGAAAGCTGTGGCGCCTATGTGGGAATCTACAAGAACTAAGAATCTTCTCGAAAACCAAATATCCTTATATAATTTATATAAATTAATAAGCATATTTAAATCTATACCCCAGATTTGCAATTTATTTATTTATTTTATTTCATTAACTTCAAATTTGTGCTTTTTCACAATATGATTGTAATCAATATGTACTCTCGATTTATTTCTTTCGAATAAAATAAATATAAGAGTAAAAAAAAAATGGTTGATACCAGACGAGGCTTATCAGCTGCGCATGGAATTATTCTTAGAATTTGGGAAAACAATCTCGAGCTTGATTCTGTTGCTATTGGAAAGAGCTTAGTTTTGAAAATATGTTGTTCAGGAACAGACCAGCATGTAAAAGGCGTTCGCCGGAAGTTTATAGAAATTTGTCGGAACCAAAAACCACAAGGAGAGAACCATCTGAAGGATATCTCCTCTCTAATGATTTGCATTTATCTTGGAGACAAAGAATTTGGTTTAATATGCGGTATGTTCCAGTGCTAAAGTTATCCCTAAACAGAGTTCAAATTGTATTTACCGACATATATTACAGCTCTCTTGGCTGCTGTGGAAAGCCTGGGACTAAGTAGTTGATCAAGTGATGTGTATACAAAAAATAAGATAAAACAATTTTGACTTGTTATTAATGTGTCATCTTATAATCGTTAAATTTCGTTTTTTATTTATTTATAAATTGACTAAAAAAATGTTCGATTCAGAATCTCATTCCTATCAATATTTTTGTACTTACTGCTGAGTTTGACAAACGTCATTAAACGTCAAAACAATTATAATAATTGGCAATCAAATAAATATATTTTTTGAATATCCGTTTTTGGGCTTTAAAAACCATTTTAAAGTAAATGGCCTTAATGGGGATCTAAGCATTGTCGAGCCCAAGATCCTTTGGACTATAAAACTAAGATAACATAAAATATGTTAATATACGTATGCCCAACTGTTGTTGGGAGTAAGTACTTATATCTAGGTATTGATCTTAAAGCGGTTTTTTATAAGGAATTTTATTCTCTCCCTTTTAAATAGTAGAATTTGGTACAAAATAAATTTAATTAATATCCAAATTAAGTCTAAGGGTCTGTGCAATGGTCTCAAAGTTTCCATAAAAATTACTCATACACAGGCACGTAAGCCAGTTTGAGTTTTGGACAAGCAAATCTTGTTTGATGTCGTTTTTAAAAGGTAAGATTTTGAAGAAATAAAAACCTTGCCATCAAAGAGGACTTCCTTTCTGTATTGCTTTTCAGGACACTTATTTTAAAGCGAACTGTTGCAAAGATTCTGGTTACAGTATGGAAAAATATGGAAATTTGAGTACGTCCATTGCAGGACATCAAGGAACAAGTTGTACGTTTCCATGACGTTTCTAATATGTATTAAAAAATATTAATCATTCAGGAGAACTGCACCATAACAGGTTAGTTCTACTTAAAGTTTCTTTGGGTACTCTATTTAGTATTAAACAAGCTATGGACGATACAACCTTACGGAAGTTTTAGGGACTTGGATAGAAGTATTAGGTACAGTTTGGCAAGAATGGGAAAAATCGTAGTTTTTCATAACACCAAAGATGGTTGAGGTTCTCGATAGCTGCCAAATCAGCTCTCGCAGTGCAGGTTAGATATTAGAGGCTACTGTGGAGGCCTTCGGCTTAGATTTGGACACGCTCCTCATAAGGTATTTATATGTAAAAACATTTTTTTTTTGTTATATTAAGAATGCATAATTTCACTGCAACTTGAAGAAGTTAATTTCAACGAGTGCGTATCCAAAATATCATAAGTCTGCTGCAACTTTTCGAGAGCTCAAAATAAATAATAAACAATTTTAAATAAATATATTTTTTGTTACCACTTTTTACCTATTCCTTATCTTACAAGTAATTATTTTCGCCACTTCCTCGTATCTTACCTAGATCAAAAAAACAAGGTCCTTTCCCAACCCGGACACCCATACATGATGACAATTCCCTTAAGATAATAACCTTATTTTTTCAGTTCCGTCTAATGTTGTGAGTGTGAAAAAATCACTTTCATTTTTAACAAATAAATATGTTTGGATTTATATATAATATAGTTACCAGCAAACAAGATAAAAAGCTAAAAAGGTATAGCTTTTATAGACATTGTTGCCAGCAACACACGGCAGCAGTAGCAATGTTGTGCAACATCGGCAGAGCAAAGACGAAATCGCGAGAGTCGGATTGAGTTTCAGTTCGTAGTTGGCTCCCAAACGAAGATGCAGTACAATCAGCCGCCGGCGGGGCCCACTGGTTATCCCCACCAGATGCCACCGCCGAGTTACGAGCAGGTGGTTCATGTGCAGGCACCAATCCGAGTGGTTCATGCAGCATCACCCCCACCCGTGGTGATCATTCAACGTGGGTATTTTCGTGACGTCAAGAACAAGTTTAGAACAGTAAACACTGTTTGTAATTTACAGATCAAGCTGTCATGCCCGTGGGTCCCGATCCCAGCTTCATTACCTGCCCGCACTGCCATGTCCAGAAGCTCACGCGCGTGGAGTACACGCCCAGTGTGAAAACCCACTGCATGGCCGCTCTCCTCTGTATTGTTGGGTAAGATCTCTGGACCTCCTCAGGTTATATACTTCAGCTTCACCTTATCTAATCTCTTAATGAAAAACCACAGCCTCTGGTGTTGTGCATGTCTGCCCTACTGCGCCACTAGCTGCATGAATGCCAACCACTTCTGCGGCAACTGCAACAAGTTCGTCGGCGTCTACAACGGTGATTTGTAATCCCTACAAAAAAATAAACAGTACCAAACGAACCGAACCAAATCGAACCGATCAGACACACGCTCCCTCCACACACAATCACACAAATCATTGAGAATGCGAACATTTTTGGTTAGGTGTCGACAGACGATGAAATTCCCCCAGCAGGGTAAACAATCGGGCCGGCGAGCTTTTGGCTTTACTTACTTGATAAGAAAACGCGATACGAGGCACTTTTTTTTTCCACGGCGCTCCCTTGTGTCATTTTCCAGCGAGTCACACGTCCAGAAAGGCCAAAAATATGGATCCCGTCTATCCAGCTGCGCCCTTGGAAGCACCCAAGGGATTTGGAGAGCTGGAGGCGGCACATGAGCACCAGCATCTCCTCCCACCGGCGCCACCGAGTTACGACCAGGCCACATCGACTCCGGCGGAAACTAAGGGACCACCTCTAGCCGCACCGACCGCAGCTACCACTACCACCCAGCATACGGTCGTCGTAATTCCCACTTCGCCATACGGTCCGGATCCCATAGACATACAGTGTCCGTATTGCCACAATTTCGCCCGGACACGGGTCTCCTGCAGGCCCAACTCGCGAACCCATCTGTTTGCCTTGTTGCTGTGCCTATTCCAGTAAGTAAACGAAAAAAATAGTTAAATATATGTGTCTTACAAACAAAAGTCTTAAATAAATTTAGACAAAATTTGTATGTATACAAAGTAACCAGTAACCATGGTTAGCTAAAAAAGCATTAAATGTGTTTCGATTCGATTTATTTCTATGTGTGTTCTTATCAATATTGTGAGTTAACTTCAGCTTGAAAGGTTGCGACGCTTTATTTTTAAATCACAGAAAAGATAAAATTGAACGGGTGGCCAATAAAGCTCGATAAGTAAGCAAAACCTGCCTCAATTTATTATTCATGCATAAAAAAAACTGATAGTTTAGTTTTGACAAATAATAATAACTAAAAAATATAGTCCCTATACTTTTTAAATTAATTTCTATACCGAAGAGTCTAACACTGCAGTCTAAGGTATTTTTTTAAACACTAAAATACCTTCTTGATACATTTTTCTTACCCATTAGTTTAAAATTTAAATGGGATGCAAGAAAATGTATTATTTGTTACTGGTTAAATCATTTTTAAATGTATTTATCTTATTTAATGTCTTAAGTTATGTTTAAGTAATATTCAACAAATATTAATGATATTTAGTAATAAAAACATTTTTTCTGGTAACATTTTTTCTGGTAAAGTAATTTTACAATGTTTATTTTAACTTTAAAGAAAGATTAAAGCTATCTTATTGTTTTCAGTGAGGATTACACTTATCTATGACTCATTCAATTGGTTCTTTCACTTTTTACAGGTTGTACTGCTGTGTGTGTCTGCCGTATTGCATTTCCAGCTGCATGAACACGAATCATTACTGTGGCATGTGCGATCGCTATTTGGGCACCTACGATCGCAAGTAAGCAAAACTGAGGAGTCTTCGTATGATTGCTCCGTTCATATGTACATGCATATGTAGTAATTAGTAAATAAGCATTTTGCAATAAGCAAACTTATACAAATTCAAGTATTACATATTTTAAACTGGAATTTCAAGCTCTAATTTTGCTGAGAATTCAATTAAAGTAGTGTGTTTAACAAAAGTGTTATTTTAGTAAAGAACCCAGTTATTTTTATACTTTGGAAATGTAAACCAAATATTTGAAGAGAGAAAATAAATAATATTTGCTATTAAAATCTAAATTTGAAAAGTAAAGTGAAAATTTACAAAAACAAAAGTGAAACTGGTTCTTAAAATTAAAGTCTTGTTAATTGCTCTTTATTAGAGCAATATATTTGTTTTATATTTAATTGCAAAGCTTTTCGGAGCTTTATTAGAATTGTTGAAGTGGCACTCATTTTAAATATTACGCTGCAATGCACTTTGATAACTCTTTAATTTTTTTACCCAGAGCTACTTAATTACCGACATTTTTCTATCTGTATGTTGTTTAATGTTTATCGGACATCCTATTCTCCTACGAAAGATAAGTTGGATAAACAAAGATTTTGTTGTGTGCATTAGATAAAGCTCGGTAAACACAATCCGAGAGATGTTTTTGGTTTTGCAACAGCCCAAAAAGATTGCTCAATCATCTGGGAGCTTTTCAAGCTCGCTCCGATCTGAACCAAAAACTTGAATGCGATTCCGAAACTGAATCTTTACCTGGATCCGAATCCGCTGGCAGTTGCGAGCGGCGAGCGAAGTGCAAAAGACGCCGTCTAGTTGTAAATACGCAAAGTAAACACTTTCGTTGGCTTGACGGATAACCGGAATCTCTTACTCATAACAAAGAAAAAAAACTGAACTTCGCACTCGAAATAGGTTTATAACAGTGTGTAAAATATGGATCAGAAGCGAGCCATGCTGTATCCGCAAGTGGATTTCAACACCCCGAGTGCCCCGTCGCCGACGCCAACAAGGGAATTGGGCAATCCCATGGGTCTGCCCGTGGAGGCTCCTCCATCGTACGATGTGGCGATCTCGGTTCCGGTGGTTCCAGTGGTTTCTGCACCAGCGATTGTCCCAGCACTACCGCCAGTGGTTGTTGTCGATCAGCCAGCACCACAGCCGCCTACAGTGGTGCCGATCGGTTCGTAGTTAAACAGTGGCTCGAGTATAAAGCTCTCCTGACGTCACTTCTGCTATTGCAGATGCCCTGAATCTGGGTCCAAATCGAAGTAGGGTCCACTGCCCCGCCTGTGGGGCCCACAAAACTACCAGAATGACACATACTGCTAATTCCAGAACACACATGGTTGCAGGTCTTCTCTGCCTAGTGGGGTAAGTTGAGGTTTCTCTGAATCATTAAGAATTACTCATTTTCTTATCAATATGCTTTATTTAAATGTAATTGGAAAACAATACAAATGTTGAAATAATATTATCCCTTATTTATTATGCCAAGAAACTCACACGAAATACACATTTTTAGTATGTTGATTGTATGTTTAAAATTGTAAAAACATCATTATTATATTATATATATTAATTAGCTTCAAACGAATTGTTTATTTGCTTACAGTATCTTATAATACATTTAATTTAATTTAATATAACTTTATTTCTGTTTCAAAATGTTTCAGTTTTTGCTGCTGCGCCTGTTTTGTCCCCTATTGCATGAATAGCTGTCGCACAGGAAACCACTATTGTCGCAAATGTAACACCTTCCTGGGTGCCTACAATCCAAAAGGGATGAACTGATGATAAGACTGCGATAAGATGTGATCTGGGGGCTACAAAATAGAGATACAAATCTATGCAAAAACAAATCAGCTGATGTTTGCATGGAAATAAGTTAAGATTGTACAGAAGCAAATGGCTGAAACGCAAAGGGTTAAAGATAGATAGAAGGCAAACAAAAAGTTCATCAATTGGTTAAAAATAATTTACATATACAAATTTGAGGTGGCTAAAAATTTTTTAAAGTTTCTCATCTACTTAACATAATAAACATAAGCAGAACCGCTTACCTTCGCATTGTTGCTGAAGCAGCTGGCCTTTGGCTGGCTAAAAAAATAAAAGCGTGGGCCATAGCTTCGCTTCGCTTGGCAATAAATAGCAAACAAAAAACAAACAAATGACAAGCAATTTTAAATTTAAAATACTTTGGCGCCTAAGCTAGCAGAAGAGTTGCCGGACCAGAAAAAAAACCAATGCTTGCCAACACTGTTTACGCTCAACAATCGATATATCGATAGCCTCGTATTGGGTAATTGCGCGATATGGCAATGCTGCCGCAGCCAAAAAGACAATTGCAGAAAGTTTTTTTCACAACAAAAAGCCACCGAAAACCCTCGAATTAAACAACAAATGCGTGCCAAAAGCGCAGCGAATCTCCACTGAGCCACCGTTTTGCGTGTGTGTGTGTGTGAGGGCGTGGCAAAAGTGGGCGCACAACAACAAATCACGCAGGGGAGCTGAGAGAGAGCAGAGCACCCAGGCAGCGCAGTTGCAGCGCAGCAGGGGCGAGCAGAGGCTGCGGCAGAGGGAAAAGTCGGGCATTTTCAGCTGCAATTCGTCGGATTGTTTTTCCAGCCAGCCAGGTTGGTTTCCCTCTATTATGGACAAGAAATCCTCGCCGGTGCGACGACAAAAGCGGCAAGCGAAGGTGATCGAGGAGAACTTTTGGGACTGCAGCGTCTGCACATACAGAAACTCGGCGGAGGCCTTCAAGTGTCGCATGTGCGACGTGCGGAAAGGTGAGTGACCCCGATTCCCGATTCCGAATCCCCCGGATCCATCGATTCCCAAGATTGCCAGACGCGTTCCGGTTTTCGTTTTCGTTTAGTCGATTGGCTATTGAACGGTTTTTTGGAGGGATTTTTATAGAGCCATCTACCAGGGTACAAATTGAGATTGATGTAGACATCAGTAGCAGATGTATCTAGTAGATACAGCAGTGGGGCTTACATAAAGCTGTAACGAGTGGTCGAGATGATCAATGAGTCATCATGCATATCATTGCATTGTAATGACTATAACTATAGTATGTGTTTAATTTAATAAAAGGCATTTCCAAGAAGATTTGTTAAGAAATACAAAATACAAAAACCAACCGGTTTTACATATTCACCAACTCGATAAAAATAGGAATCATTTATATCAATTAAAATCTTAGAAATCAGCATGAAAAGGTTTTTATTTACTATTTCAAATTTGTACACTAAAAGTTGCAGTTGTGTATGTATTTCACAAATTGAAATTGATAACATTTATAGTTTGTTAAAAGATATCTTGAAATATTCTCCAATTGCAATGGAAGTGGATTGAATATTAATAGTTCTTGGGGCATTATTTCTTTTTAATTTTAAACAAAACAATGTAAATATCTTGCCTTAAGCAAGATATTCAATTCAAGTGCGTAAAACCGAAACTCGTCTGATTAATGTAAAATCACTGGTTCACTCACTTACGTTTTGAACTTTTTATCCACAGGAACCTCCACTCGCAAACCGCGCCTGAACTCAGCGCTAGTCGCCCAGCAGGCCGCCACTTTGCCGGGCGCCAGCGCCAACATGCCCAACGGGAAGTCTGCCTCCGGATCGCGGCATGGCAGCGGGCACGACCGGCAGCGGCACAAACGGTACCCGGCCCGGTTGAAGAACGTGGACCGGTCGACGGCGCAGACGCGCGAGGTGACGGTCAACTCGGTGACCGTGTTCATCACAGAGTACAAGGCCAAGCCGGTGAGCAGCCGGCGCGAGTCCAGCGAGCAGAGCTTCAGCGAGAGCAACGACAGCCGGAGTTAGAGGGGCAGTGGACTCCAGGCAACCACGTCCCTACGTCCCTATGTCCCCAGCTGCCCGCTCCCCGATATTGTACGCCACGGTTCCCGGTCCCCTGTTACAAGTTGTAAATTCTAAGTGTTAGGCCCCTGGCGATAACAATTGTAAATCGAAATCCGTTTAAGTTACCAAGTATTAGGCCACGTTTAAAGCCCCAAAAAGCCACGCCCCACAAGTTCATGACTTCCAGCCCAGGCCAAGAAGGCGAAGCAAAGCGAAGCGACGGCGAGTCGATTGCATTTACACGACGCTCTCCAAATCCAACCTTAAAATGCGCTAAACCCTGTACATAGCGATGCATGAGTTCCCTGAATATCTCTGTCTCGTATCGTAATTTTAGTTGTAATTTAATTCTGCTACTCTAATTCCTAATTTATTGATGAAAAGGCAACTATGTATAACCGCCGTGTACATGTTCAACAAAGATATCATTTGTTTCGTAAGTGTCGAATTAAAATATGGTTTAACTAAGTGCAAGCTAATCTCAATGTTCCACTAGCAGCGCCCATCTCCAATGGTTTGTGTAACTATTATAAACTATACCTTTTTTTTTAACCTAGACAATGCTGCTTGACAACGAAGAGTAGGAAGGAGATTGCCACAAAGCTTGGTTGTAGACAATTTGCTAATTTTAATTTGTTTGTATACAAGACTGATTAAGCGTTACCAACCAGATATATAGACGCCCACTCACGCACCCAGCCCGAGTCCGATTTTTATTTGATTTTCACCCAGGAGTTCCTCCCAGCAAACAATAGACGAATACTCCAACTCGCAAAAAAGAGAATTTTGTACTTAGCAGAGCTTAAACGCTCTTCCACCATAGCAATAATTACTTAGCGAACAAACAAACAAAAATTTTGATATGAACGATTGTATTTAATATTGGATAACGGATATAATGGTTTATAAAGTGCTTGATATTTGTATTTTGAGATAGGTTATTTAGCCACACAAAAACACTCTCACACACTCCTCAAAACTGCCGACTGTAGTCAATGAATAACTTCCAATAGACAAAACTTCAACTTGGATTACCGTACACATTTACAATTAATATGAACAGTTTGTATTCCAAATGCTTGGCCAGTTGAGCATTAATCAACAGCAGCAACAAAGACAAAAAATTAAACAAAAGCAATTATAGAAGCCGCACTCACACAACCACACGGATAGTTAAAACTTGAATTCCAATTGTAAAGCATCAACTTTTAAAGCATTATAAAATACATTAAATAAATTTCGAAAATGCTAATCCAAATCGTTGTCGTCTTCGCTTGTCTTTAAGATTTGAGTTTAATATTTTTTATTTGAGCTTATCCGACTTCCTAAACTTTTGCTGCCATGTTTTATTTTTGATTCTTTTTATGGCTGACATTCGGCTTAAAGTTTAAAGGTCTTTAAAGAGCAACGGAGCACTGAGAACCACCCTGCGTGAATGCCAGTACATCCACCGTTTCCCCAGGACCCAGGGCCACCCACGCGTCGCCTTTCCCTCCCCTCCCCCTACCCCTCTCTTGCTATGTGTGTGTGTGCTTTGCTGTGCTTTCCGGACGGGGGGAGCACCATCTGTATCTGTATCTGGGTATCTGCGTATCTGCTTACGCGTGCTCCCAGCGTCGAGTTTTCGGGCCTCAGATCAGACCAGGGTTTCAGCCCGAGTTTCGGTTTCAAATGCACGGAAAATGGGAACAGGAGCTGGAGCTGGTGCCGAAGCCAAAGCCAAAGCCGGAGCCACTGTCTCTGGGCGATGGCTACGCCTTTGGCAGTTGCCTCAACTTTTCGCACAGAGCCGGAGCACATCGCACGCTTCGCAAATAAATTACAAATTGTTTCGTTCCAGCTATGCTGCCACTGTCGAACTTCCCTAACGCCAACCAACTTCTGCCACATTTTAAATTGAAATTTACGTACATTCTAATTCTTTTTCAAGAAATCTGTATTGAAAAGTAACCCTTACGGATCCCAAGAAATTTTTTATTAAAAATAATGTTTCTCAAATGATTTGATTAGTTTATGTTAATGGAGGGTTCTGCTTTTAGCCAAACTAGTGGAAAATTGGTTAAAAGGCAGCTGTGTTTGAAATAACAAATTTTAGGTGAATGTTATGTTTTAAAATATATATGAATACATTTTTTTTAAATATTATTTATTTTAATTAAATCAACATTTTTTGACTTTAAAACCTTATTTTTGTATAACCTAGAGGCTTTTATTTGTAGCAAAATTGAATTCTTTTGTAATATTTATCAGCAACTTCATGTTAAATTGTTAGCTCACAAACAATAACTCAAGTAGATTTTCCTTGATAAATGTTAATTTGACTCAAGAAAATTCATCTTAGGGAAGCTTGACTCTACCTACATACAAACACACACAATTCCACCCACTTCTTCCACCCATTCACAGTCCTCGCGCAATTCGCTTCAGACTTCTAGCTCGGCGTTCGAAATTCTCTCGTTCGTATTTTCTCTAAAATGTTAAAATTCACTGGACCTCACATCACGCCGCCTGACATACCACCCCACCACCCCCGTCATTCATTTCCATCCCTCTAGTTTGGCCCACAGGCAGCAGGACCAGGACCTGCGTTATCAGTGCCGCACTCTGTGCGCTTATCTTCCATGTGCGCTCCGTTCTTTGGCTCCAGTTCCAGCTCCAGCTCCTCCACGTCCACGTTTTCGTCCTTCGTGGCCCTCCGCCTTCTTATCCGTTTGTTTGTCCGTGCTTCCGCCTCATCTTTGCAACCGTCCGCACATCCTGTGCCACCCACCCTACCGGTCTTTCGTCCTGCGTCCTCCGTCCTTGTGTGTAGTTGGAAATTCTCGTTTTGCTCGGAGGAGCGAGAAAAAAAAAAAAGGAAATCAACGTTGCAGCATTTGGAAAATGTTAAAACTCCTTGCTGCTGCCGGGCATTGCTTTCGCATGACGCATACGCCGCGTGGTCCGGTCCGAGGATCGCCTGGAGAACAAGTGAAGGCGCCGGATTAGGAGGGGAATGGTTCAGAATGTGGGTTGGTAATCCCAGCAAGTAACTTGAGCACTTTATGGCACAACGCGCACGTGTGTCTGAAACCGTACGTGTGTGTCTGTGTGTGTGTGTGTGGGTGCGCGTGGGTGTTAGATAACAAAAAAGGCGGTGCAGGGAATCCCCTTAAAGCTGCGATAGCTCCCGGTTTAAAACACTCTTTAGGCTTTAGCCATTTTAATTACATTAAAAACTTTTGCAGGCATTAAATAAATTGGAGCCGAAGTTGAAGATGAAGATGAAGCAAAAGCCGATTCAGAATCCCAGGCAGGCAGCGAACGGCAAACTTATGTCACTTTGATCCTTGCAAGTAACTTTGGGCCAACTCATGCGAGACACAATGGTGAACTACCCTCTAAGTGCCTCACCCCGCGTGGTAATCAAGTTAGTCTTTAAAATTGAAATTCCAGCATTAGGCAAGGAATGCGACCAACGTAAAACACAATCTATCCGAAAAGGGGTGGCTGCCAGAAGGATTGGCTGGGAGGCAGGAAGTTGGGGAAGCAGGAGGAAAACTGAGCTGGAATACGAAAATTCGCTGCCGCTTATCTGTTTCAAATGTGCCGCAGCACGTCGAATTTTATGCACCAAGAATTTATTCGTCACCCATTACTGACTGTCAAGTAAATCATTACTAATTGAAATTTCGTTTGTGGAACCCCAGTCTATTTAAAATTTCAATAATCCAGTATTCATTGTTTTTCGAACGTATGCCATCAATAATTACACCTGATCAAAAAGTAATAGTAATATCACAGTAATTATTTTGAAAACAAAATTAATACTTTAACTTTGTTTCAAAAACACAGAATTTGCTTTGGTTAAAATATTGTTTAAACGGGTTTTTACTTAAATAAAACTTTTCTAACAAAAGAACAAGATTTTTTTTACTTAAATAAAACTTTTCTAACAAATGTACAAGATTTAAATGTTCCTTAGCTCCCTTACAACTTTCCTCTCGTTAAAATGCCTAGAATAAAATTCTTATTATTATTATTAATAATATAATAATATGTGTATAATTATGTATATAAAACTTGCTTTCGACTAAAAGCTCACTAGAAACTATGAGAATAAGCAACTAAGGTTTTGAGGTGGCAATATTGCTTTATTTATTGGATAAAATATAATTTTAGCTAAATCTTACCAAGCAGAAATGTATTGAATTTTCACTTTAGAATTTTTCTATTCGAGAACAAAAAACCTGACCCATAAATTGAACAGCAAGTGTGGCATACGTTTCTTTCCCTAATTAAAGTTGAAAATTAAAGTTCCTCGAAGAGCGAAGAATGTACGACAATCGCAGTGTCACCATCACCCCCTCGGGTCCTTTGGCAGCCCCACGGACCCCCTCGCCGCCGCTGGCCGTGCCCGTTTGGGCCGTCAGCTTCATTGTGTTTATTTCTCATGTTAAAATCAAATTCCCGCGTGTGCAATTTTTCATTTGGCCCGAGAGCCGGAGTCCCGAGCCCAGCGGAGGAATGAAAGGGAAGTGGAAAAATGTGTAAAGGTGCGTGTGCCGGGGAAAAACCCAGGATGGGGGGTGGCCTTAGGGGGTGGACCTCGACTTGGGCTTGGGCGTTTTTTGGGGTGGTGTGATTGCTTGGCTGGCTCTTCCGGCGTGCTGTCTGACGTCAGGTGAAGTCAGCTTAAAGAACAACTTTGCCTACAAACTTTTGCCGCCAGCTTCAATTCTTCCGTTGCTCAGAGCGTGCGTCCTCTATTTTTCCCTGCGAACGCGCTGAGCTGCATTTTGGGTAACATTTTCGATACCTGTCGGCATGTGTCGAGTACCAAGAGGTATTCCCCCCATCTGCCCCCCATCTGCATCTCTTCATGCCGCTCGGTTCTCGATTTCTCCACCTTGGCGCCCGCATAACTTGCGCTCTAAACAAAACAAAAATGCGTTAGCAAAAGCGTAGGACCAGGGACAGAACAACCAGAGACTTCTATGGAGACTCGACGGCGAGGGCGGGGCGGGTGTTGTGGAGGGGGCGTGGCAGGGTAGAGGCAGAGGCAGCTGGCTACGATGACTACGATGGCGATGGTGATGGCGACACTGGCAACAGCAAAGGCAACGTTAGTGTGACACTCTATAATGCAAGTGGGTGTCTCAACTTTGCTGTGAAGAACAAGCCGCACTTAAATCGAATGGGCTTAGAGAGCTTATAAAATGCGGAAAGAAAGTACCATAGTCAAAGTGGTAGTTCAAACAAAAGGACCTTTTAAAATATCTTGTTTAGAATTTAGTTTTTGTGATATAAGGCTAGCTGATTTATAAAAGTATTGTCTTTTAAAAACTCGTTTTATTTTGCAGGTGGAAAAACGTTCAGTTCGACTCAACAATAAATAAAAAGGGTCCTTAAAAACTTTCTTAGGGTTAAATTTTAGATTTTCTTCTTATATCAGAAATTTGTTAACTCTACCTCAGAGTACTTGAAAATAAGAAGAATGCCTTTGCAAGTTTTGTTTAATGTATTTCTTTGGTGTGATATAGTTTCTTTTTCTAGTTCTAAAAATACGTTCCACTTCACATTTGTGGGGATTTGAAATCCTTTAATTGTATTTAAAACTATTTCAAAACATATCTCCTACTTATTATTTTTAAATCTTTACAGGTTTGTGTGTCGTTAAAAGTAGTAAGTATCTCTAAAAAAAAGAGAACTCTTCTGATTTCTTACTGTAATGATAACACACTGAACGTCTAAAGCAGGAAAGAGTATCCGTCCATCGGTGCAACCCAACGCACAAAGCCGCTTCATCCTGGCTGGCTGCTTGCTCTTGTTGGCTCCGGCTGAAAGGACAGCGACAGGCCGCTGAGGACGAGGACAAAGGAGAGGACGAAGAAGAGCTGGGAGGATTGGGAATGGGAAGGGAATGGGGCGGCCAAGAAGAGGGGAGGGGAGGGGAGGGGGAGGCAGACACGACACACCAAGTGTACAATAGCTTTAAGCTTAAACTCTCGCACACTTGCACGCACACACGCTCAGTCAGCCCCACTCACACACACACACACACAGACACTCTGTGTCGTGGAACACACATACATATATTTGGGAATACAGGGCCACGAGCAACTGAAGAGAAAAAATAATATTTTTGTTGCTTTTCCCGCTGCGTGCTGAGAAACCAGAGAAGTGGAGAAACGGAGACCCAGCCTTGGGGCGAAGTTCGTCTGCTTGTTTAAAGGGGGGAGGTGTGGGGCAAATATAGACGAGGTGAGGGGGCAGTGCGCGATCGGTGGGGCACCCTGTATTTGCAGCTGCTGACGGGGAAGAAAATTCACGAACGAACGCTATGTGTCCAAGTCCAAGAAAGAAAAATACTTGCCAGGCGACAGCGCAGCACAAACGGGCAAAGATTCCCAGGGCTGCAGCAGCTCCGAAATATCCTAACAAATATTGGAGTATTCTAAAGCATTGACACCCACGAAGGTCCCCAAAGTTGGACCCCACCAGCAGCTGAACCAACTCCAATGGGGGGGCTTTGTTTATAAATATATCAAAGGGTGACTTTTTGGACACAATTCTGATCATCGTTTAATTCCGAAATGGGTCATACGGAAAGCGAAGCAGAGCTTATCTCCGATCAGAGCCAAGTATGCTTCCTTATCAGCGAACACCGAAAATTAAGTGATATTTTTCGGTTTGTACAGCTGACGGAGGGCCGATAAGAATGCGGCCCGTCCCCCGAGAAAAGCGTATGTAACTCCCGGGGAGTACAAAGTACAATAGAAAATATGGGCACCGCAGCCCTGGCGTCAAACCGAGAGAAAGAATCCTAACTACAGTTGGGAATAAGAGTTTTTGAAAAGCTTACATTGTGTTTTTAGGGGCTGTTAAATATAAAAATATGCAAAAGATGTAGGACTATAGTTGGGATTTTATTTTGGGATATTATTATTATCAAACATTGAATTTAAAAGCTAAGGGCTTGTCAGTTCTTCTATAGTTTTGTTATACTTACATTCGCAAGTTAAGGCTTCGGCCATATACATATGTACAATAAGTCTTAAGTACAGCAGTTCTTAGTACTATATATATATATATATATATATATATATCAAATACTATATAGAATCCGGGAATTGCAGCCCTGGCAGAATCGAGCAAAATGGAGGGAAGGCGACGGCAACGGCAACGGCAAACGGCAACGAAAGGCAAGGCGGCCAGGCAAGACGGCCAGCTCCAGCAATAGCTATATGGCTATAGCTACGGATACATCTACAGCTACAGCTACAACATCTACGGCTCCAAGGGGGCGGGGCGGGGGACGCAGCGCCCATTTGAGGCAGCCATCAAGTAGCGAATTCGCCGCCACGCAGTCGAGCGTTTGACATTTCCCCATACTTGATGGCGCGCCGCCCCGAAAAGTATCTTCAAATCGATGAAATTCAACACAGGCAGGCGGCAGATAAAAGAACCCGCTACTTTATGGCGCGCCCGCCACCAAAATGCGCTGTATAAATGTGGCCCAAAGAAGCATTGCCAACGAAATCCAAACTTACTTGGGCCAATCGCCCCGCCAAGTATGTAGAAAATCGAGTGGATGAGAGCGGGCCGAGCGATTGAGATACTTTCTGGGGCGAATTCGCCCCCCTCTAACTACGCTCGTCGCAACCCAGTGGTGGGTAGTTGAGAGACACAGAGAGAAACAAAAAGAGAGAGAGAGAGACAGAGAGGGAGAGTGTAAATTCTCTCCTCAAGACCAAAGTATTGGTGAGTAGTATCTGTGTGTGGGGCTTGCTGAATGTATCTCTCAGTTGCTGAATGAGCTTGAAATACGTTTTGAAAACACAACGGTCGTGCTAAAGTTAAACAGCCACAAAAAAGGGCTCATGGTCCATAAAAAAAGTTAATAAAATTTAAACTTTGTGCACTGAAATATTCAAGGAATTTAGAATTTCCGAAACAGGCAGAAAAACACTTGAAATAGCTCTTTAATTATTTATTGCCTACATTTTGGAGCAGGCGTGAGATAATCAAACATTGCAATTATCCGCACACACACATGGCAACCACAGACACAGTGCATTCCATGCACATTTCATGCATTTCCTTTGTACTGGGCAACTTATCAAGTTTCCTGTCCACCAAATGCAACCCCAAAAATAACCCAGCCCGCAATGTAGTACCACCCCCCAAAGCACACGCACACGCACACGCCCCACCGCCCACCATTAAGCATATACAATATATTCCGACCATATACTGTACGACTGCAGCAGCAATAGCTGCAACTCCATCAACGGCAGCAACACCGATGTGCAACAGCAACAGCAACACAATCGCCACATCGCCATCAGCAATTCCGATTCCGATTGCATTTTTGTTGCACGCACATATTTTTGTGCGGCTGTGGATAATGATTTGGTTACATTTGATTTGGATGCCTATTTTTATGCAAAAGTAATACCCTAACCTATTTTGGTGAATCAGTTTCTGCCATAATCATATGGCAGGACACTTAGTGACACTTATCTTATGCCGATTTTAAGTTCTGCAAATTTCCATTATTCAAGTTCGTTCTGATATTTTTGTATTTGGTTGTAAAAATGAATAAACGACTTTGAAATAATTGTAGTAGTCAGGCATTGCTTGTAATGCGATATGAATTCCAGATTTAAATTGTAAAGCTTTTTTATGCCATAATAGAGTTGCAAACCACGGGAATATTTATTTTTCAATGTAATGCTATATCAGAGAAATATTAATGCTTCATTTCTAAAAATTTGATTTAAATGACTGTGAAAGACCGCGTAATAAAATATTCTCCACTTCATCGTAACAATCCAATTATGGCCATGGCACTGTTGCAATTAAATATATATTCCCATAATCAACTTTTTTTTTCAAACTTTTTAGCTTTTTTGATAGAGCAAAACATAAAGAACCTTTTGTTTTTAGACAAAGATAGCAATACTTGCCCGTTAGTCATACTATTTTGTTTTATTACATTGCTAAAAACATAAAGAGAATATAAAAAAAAATAACAGAGCATCTAAAACGGCACTTCAAAATGCAGCTGTAGCTTCTCCCTTTTCGATGATAATGCTGTGGTTAAAAGGAAGTGCTATCCTGTCTCCTGGCTGCGGTGGCCAACAGTTTTTACTTATTTATGCGTTTTTCGCATTTGTTGCAACACATTTTAATATTCATTTCGGGGCGTGGCATCGGGCAGCCTTTGCAATTAACAGGAGCGGGTTAAGGAGCGGATTGGGGCACGTTGGGGGGACAGTGACGTGCAAGGGGTTAAAACAAGTCGCAAAGATCCTAAGGCAGATCAGCCAGGCAGGCAGGCAGGCAGGTGGCTGACACAGAAACCCGGCTGCCAGCCGAAGCCAAGCAACAGGCGAAGCAGCAACATTGGCAACAGCGGCAGCAACACCAGCAGCAGCAGCAACATGCAACAACAACAATGGCGAGTGCCGGACAACTCTTGACATGCATATGCAAAAGGTCTTTCCCAGGTTTTGCGGCTCACAATCAATTTGAGAGACCTTCGTTCGCTTCTCATTGGGAACCCGCCAAAATGCAAATGACGACAGCAACAGCAACAGCAACGCAGAATGAGAACTTTGACGAAGCCTTTGATGTGCGCCGTTGTCGGTGACTTAGCCACCCCCTCGCAACGCTCCACCCCTCACCCTTTAAGTCCAAAAAACGAAAGCCCAGGGACCATAGACCATACGGCACGCAATCTCGAATAATCAATATTTGCGAGCGGACCAAGCCAACGAAAAAGCCGGGCTGCCCAGGTCAGGCTGAGACAGCGGAAGTCGTTGTCACATCAATGGCGACAAAGCACTTCCGCCGCTCCTCTATTCTCTTTGGGACAAAGGGATGCTGCCTGCCTGTGATATTCCTGAAAAGTGGGCACTCGGAGAAAATAATGTTCCCCCTGAGTGGAATTGAAGTCTGTACGTCAGCACAATTTTCAAATCAACAACGCTCAGGCTTAACTTCAAAGCACATAAGCTTCCGTTCGTAAATTGTTTATATACAATATTGTTTATTTTGTATACGATAAATAGGCTTTTACAAGTATATTTTGTAACTGAAAATAAAACTAAAGATTAGTGGGTGGAATAAAACTGTGTGTATCAGGGTTAAATAGGTACTAATCAAAAACAACCTTGGTGCCCACAAAATAGGAAAAGGTTAATTCCTATCAAGAAATTATTAAAAATCAAGTAATAACATGAAGTACATAAATTTTAAGCAAAAACTTTGTATGTAAGCTACGCTAAGAAGAACTAAAATAAATGTAAAAATAAATTAAAGTTGAATTAATGTTAAGGTTATTTTTTTTCCTAACAGTAAACTTGCATTGTTTGATTCCACTGCCAAATGTATTACTAATAATTCGCAGTGTACGTTCCCGTTTAAATCATATTTCCTCTGGATTGAAAAACTCTCTTTTGAAGAACCAGGTAAAGCTCTACCCTTCTACGGGAGAAGAATCGTAATTTTGAAGGGGGTAAGAAGATGGGTTCTAGGGGAACAGCAAAAGTCTAGAATTTCCTACGGGCGGGGAGTCTGAAGCCTCCTACAAACGGCGCAGCCCTCGGCGATAACCCCTTATCTCTGTCAACTGGCGTACGGTCTCTGGAATGTCGGGGGGTTGGGGCCCTCGTCTGGGGATATATTCCCCGAGTGTTATTTTTTTTTACGTTTTTTATTTCGTTTCGATTCGTTGCCAGTACCGATCGCTGTTTTCGCTTTGTGCATTCTTTCAGTTTGTTTTGCGCCGTCTCTCGTTGTGCCTTTGTCGCCTGTTCTCGGCTTTCCGTTCTCCGTTCCCCGTCTCCGTTCCTCGTTCTCCGCTCCCCCAATTCTCCGTTCTTCCATCTTCCATCTCCCGTCTCCCGTCTTCTGCCTTCTGTCTTCTGTCTTTCGAGGCATGCAGTCATCGGCGACGTCGCTGAATTTCATTTCATTTCAGCCAAACCAAACCATACCAAAACACCAAAACCAAAACCGAACCCAAAGCGAACTGAACCAAACCGATGGTGATTCATCGAAATTAAAAATAAGTGTTTTGTATCTGTATCTCAGCGCTTGTTTCACATTCGCTTCTGTTGTTGTTGTTGTTGCTGTGGATGTTTTGCTCACATTCCGTTGCCGGCGATAGCTTCACTATTTTCCCTTCGCAGTGAGCAAGGAATGGGTTTTTAAAGTCCAAGATCTATAATATGTTACTAAATCTGGGTTTCTGGAATTTTTAATCTTTGAAATTGATTAAAATTTGCATAGCTCAAAGTTTTCTTAGGTCTGACTTATAGTAAGGGTCACACACTTTTGTTAAATCACATATGTTTTTCAACTTTAAATTGAGTTTAGTTTATGCTTTTACACTTTAGAAGTGAGTAAGTTGGTATTAGCAAATGTCCTGAATCAAAAAAAAAAACGGGAACATTGAAGTTAAAAATACTTATAAATCCCAAAACTTATTAATTCCCGCAATTTTGCAAAGAATGAAACAGGTAACCTAATGTATGGGACTTAGAAATATTATCAAACATATAATTTAATTCAAAATCTTTAATTTGTACACATTTTGAATTACCATACTTAACCAATTGTGATAAGAGTTAGAAATGATCTTAAGCTAAAACCCATAATGCTGGAAACTCTTACACACCGAGTTGGTATGATAGCCATCCACTTGACTGAGATTTCCCATGGAGGCTCTCCAACGCAGTGCCCAGATTAGTCACCGAATGCTTCCTGCTCTCGGTTCAAGGACACCTGTTTCCACATTCCACGCCAAACGATCCCTGGCATGCAACATCCGCCATTCGAAGGCAGGTAGCTGGCTGAGTGTGTGGCTGCCGTGATAACCTTGCCGCGATTGCAGATGATGGTGCTGCTTTGTGTTTCGGTGGTGCTATAGCCAATCCTATTGCTAGTACTAGAGCTAATGGTGGTGCCTCGCATATCCTTCCTTGGTCACCTTGGGCGGCATTCACGAAATGTGTATCCATGACACGCACACACACTCAGGCACTCACACACACACTCACACCCATGCGACGGGGTATCCAGGGGACACACACACACGGGTCCGTTGTGGATTAAAATTTCTTCGTTCCTTCTACTTTTTTATGTACGTAGAATGCATTTCCCTTGGCGAAGAGTGAGCGAAGCCAAGGCGAAATGGGTGGGAGGGAGGGGGGAAGAAGGAGGGGGGCATTTATTTTCGGCATTTGAAGTTAGTCCTTTGAAAAAACGGGGGTTCGAATTCAAAGCGCTAGACCGAACGAATCGCTGCGAAAGGGACTGGAATGGAAATGTGCGAAGGGTTGCTCGTCGGCCTGTGTGTTTGCCCGTGTGTATCTGTGTGTGTGTGTGTGTGGAAGGAACACATTTGGATGCCAGACTGCCGTCGAGTCTCAAACTCCCTGTGCGACATTACGGCCAAGTGTAAGCAGCAACAGCAGCAGCAGCAGGAGCAGCAGCATGGGCACAGCACAGCAGCAACATCAGCGACAGCCCAGCAGCAACATCGAATCGATTTTGGAATTCGTCTCATGGCGAGTGTGTGGAAAATGCTGATAAATGGGAGTTAGACTCGGGACACGGCACCCAGGATACCCCCTTGACGGCTTTCACTGCCACGGCCATGCTAATGAGACCCCCACAAGAAGTCTCCACACGCTGGCAAAATAAGGCACTGATGTTCATAAAAAATATCACACATTGTTTATCTATTTAGAGTTTTTTTTGAACAAAAATAAAATATAGTTTCTCGTCTCCGTTGGTTTATAAGAACTACAAATTAATGCTAAAAAAATCTACCTCAACAAACGATAAAAAAAACTCAAATCATTTGTCAACTAAATTTTACGCAGACGTTGCTTACAAATACATCTATATTTTTTAAGCCCAATATTATAAACTATTCAAAAAGTTAAAACTTTGCTTTCAAATAAGTAATCTTTGCAAAAAGATATAGAAAATAATGGATAACTTTTGTAAGTTTGCTATTTGCTCTGATGAATTTCCATACTCAAAGTAGCTGGTTCCAAGAATTGCAAAGGCAGAACCAGTTTATACAAATTTGTAATTTTATTTTATGCTCAATCGTACTTTTTATAGAGAAAACCTTTTAGGGCTGGCCAATTTTATTAAAAACTAGGACGAGTAAAAAAATAACTGATACGGCATTGTTTTTGCTTTTCTCCGTGTAACAATTGCAGCTGCCCCCTTCGCACGACACAAATGCAGTTGCAGCTCGACCGGAATAAAGTACCCACAATCCCCCCCTAAAGTTGCCAGCTCCCTCCGACACCCGCCCACCGTGACCGATAAGTCGGTGGGTGGTTGCCCGTTGGCGGGTGGCTCCGTTTGTTTGCCCACGTCGACGCATTGATAAGATAAGCAATAGGCAAGTCGGAATGCCTGACATCAGGCCCATGGACCCCAGAAGCGTGAAAGAGGGAGCCCGCAACCCTCTACGAGTATAGCCGTTGCTGTCGTGACTAGACATTTTCTTACGGCTGCGTTTCAGAAAATTCAAAATTCATAGAATGCAAATGTTGGTTAAACAACATTTTGCCCGGCACACGACCGCGCTCCCAGGTCCAGTCGCATTTCCAGTGTTCGGTCGCAATCGCAGTCGCAGCTGAGGCACAAACAGAAACAACAACAGAAATAGAAATAGAAATAGAAATAGAAACAGAAACAGAAAGACCACACCGATTCAGGTCTCGACTGGGAAGCACAAGAGGAAAGGGGCGGTCAGCGAGAGCTTAAGTCAGGTTTTGTGAGTTGAATTTTAAGTAAAACTAACTTAAACGGCCTGCTCAGTCCAGGTTATGGCTTTAGAAATACCCAACCCAATACCGGGATTTACATTACACAGGGATTTGAAAGGGAATTTCCAGGTCAGAATTAATCTAATAATTAAAGAAAAGTTATTATACTAACGGCCTTCAAACGAAGATGCTTAAATAACTCAAAGTAAATACCCCAAAGTGAACTACAAAATCAATTTAAAAATTAAACTGAAACTTAAGGTATTGACTACAAATTACTATTTATTTGACACACCACAATGACTTACGAAAACCAGCGTATAACTTTTAAAAAGATTACATACCAGAATTGTATTCAAAATTTGTGAAGTTTTAACTTTTTACACATGTATTTACCAAATATAATTTATTATATGAAGTATGCTTTGTAAGACAATAATTTTCTTTGAAATTTGTTATTTTCTGAATTCTTTCTAGTACGTAACAGGATTTCATGAATTGCAAAAAATAGTCATTTTATAACTTAATAAAATACTATTTTAGGCAAGCTATGCTAATAAATTAATGGGGATCCTTATACGTCAAAGGAATTATTTGAAAATTGGGATGTTCACTGCAATTCTAGTCAGAATCCAGGTGGGGTCTCTCCGGTTTGCAGACCAACATCCATTTAACCTCTTGGCAAATCGGATCTTTGCATTAATATTCGAAACCGAGTTCCGAGTCGGGACTTATCTGCCTGGGGCTGCTTTAAAGCTTTAATTTTGGGGTCCAGCGAATGAATAAAATTTCCGATTGGGTGGTTTTCCCCCACATCCGTGTGCCTTTGTAAGAGTGTGCGTTTGTGTACATAATCACACACACTGGCTCTTGACGCATACGCACATTTAATGCAAATTTAAGCAGTTAGCAAGCAAGTAAAACCGTTATGTGTACACAGGGATATGAGGCTGCGCCTATGTGTGTTTGTATATAAATGCAAGTGTTTGTAAATGCATCGATGCTTATACATAATGCAGGCAATATAAATAATTGCAGTACATAGGCTGGCGAGTGTGTGTGCGTTGCATAACCGCATATGCTATATACGCAAATATCTGGTAGTGTGTATGCCTATATGTACATATGTATATATCGGCATCTGCATCTCTGGCTGGATGCACATTTCATTGCAATTGCATTAGTGTCGGGCCCTTTGTTCATTACAAAATGCAGACACACACACCACACACACACACAGGCCAAATAAAATAAATTTCCCACAAAACATTTACGCATTTGCCGAGCAAGATAAACAGCAACAGCAAACTCCCAGTGTAATCAATAAAATCGCTGGCATTTTCTGGATTTTTATACATGTTTAATTTATTTTCTCTTCTTCCGTGTCGCCAACGTCATCGTTCAAATTTTTTTTGGGGGGTTTCGCCTCCTAAAACAGAAATATCAATCGTCGAAAAACTTAGATCTAGGGAAAACTCACAATCGAAACTCAGGGGGTTTTCAGAATCAACATAGTTAATAATATAGTTTGCAAATGGAATTAAGGCATTCAGTATATTGCATATCAACAAAATCGAATCGGGCTCATTTAACTAATCCAAAAACAGAGAATAGGAGAAATCCTGACTTAACATAACATTGTACATATTTATTTATTTTTAATTTATTTAATTTAATCCTCGCTTTTTCGCTTATCGCTGCTTAAATAAAATTACGTAATTGTTGTTTTAGCATTAATTTTTGCTTGCTTGTTTATGTTTCCTTTTTTATACAATACATTTTATATCACAATAGAAAAAAGAATTAATTCGCAAATTCTTTTCAATCGTTATCTTCTCTTTTTGCTTGCTTACTTATAAATTAAACAATAAAAAATTTACAGAATTTTCTTTAACGTTTGTGTGTGTTTGTTTGTTTGTGTAAGTGTTTGGGTGAGTTTTTTGCTATTAAACAAGGTTGTTTTGTTTTTTGTTTTTTTTTTTATGTTTTTATAACTTGTGTTAATGGTTATTCTCCCCTCGTTTTCGTTATTTGACTAATTGTGGCTTGACAAAGTTTAATAACTAAGAATTAAATTTACGCATTTTCATTAAGTGTCTACTATTAACATTGTTTTTGCTTAAGTTTTCGTTACTCCTTTGTTTACGTTTTAATCAACTAAATTAAACGGCATAACTAACGACGCTGTACTAAACAAATTCGCAACGAACGACGAGAAGAAAACGTCGAGGCACAAAAACAAAAAAGATACAAACACAAAAGGGGAGCAAGAAAAATGCGATGGAGAGTGAGAAAAAAGAGCGGAGAGTCAAGTTTTAATTCCCCATACTCCCTCTCTTTTTAGCTTTGTTGTTGTATCGCTATTATGCTGCTGTTGTTGTTTTCTGTTGTTGCTGTGGCAATGGAGGACGCTGGCTTTTGTAGCCGAAGCGTGAATTAAAATAAACTATTTAAATTTATTTGCATCTGCTTAACTGCGGCCTGCATTGCACACACACACACATGTGTTGTGTGTGTAAATTTGCTGCCCACTCTCCTGCTCTCCCCCCTCCCACTGCTTATCGTGGGTCTCCATCGCCATGCACTTTGTTGCTGTCGGCCATAGCTGCAGTTGTTGTTGCCTGCTGTTTCTTTTTTTTATCGCTGCGTGCGTGTAAGCCGACGCCAGCGGCTGTCTCCCCTCTCGCTCTTGCCCCCTAGGAACAACAACACAACACAACGCAGCAGAGCGAGCTCCATGAACAGTGGTGTCTGGTATTCTGCAGAAAAATAGCTAGATTAAGCTGAAGTTTAGCTAAAGAGATATAACCTAGTATTTAAAAGATGAAATATCTTTTGCATGAAACGACATACATACTTATTGTACTGCAAAATAATATAATTTTTTATAGCTATTTAAAGCTCTTTCCAACCATAATAAAAGCCCTTTTTACACGAGCTGAATTTTCATGACTTTTCGTAAGTTTAGGTATTTTACAGTTTATGGGATCGGTTGTTTATGTATAAGTCGATATATACATATTACAGAAAATATTGTTTATGATTTCGATGTTGACTGCATCTTAGCAAAAAAAAAGCTTCAAATAAAAAATTCAGGTCGTGTAAGAAGATCTTTGGGGGTTCATTAATTAAAGTTTTTGTTTCTAAAAAACCATAAAATTGGGACCTGAACCTTGGATGGGGGACAAAACTCTAGTACATTTTTGCCAACAAAAAAAGAATTTATCTGAGTACAAGCTGAACTGCCAGCACTCTCCCCCTGTCGCCGTCTGTCCCTGTCTCTATTTCCCCAACTCCGCCCGCTCGCCTTGCTTTTTCTTGCGTGTGTTTGTGTGTGTGCCGCATTGTTTGCCGTGTTGTTTTGTGCCTCTCAGCTCGTTTTTCGAATCGTACGAAAAAAAAATGTAGTACAGCGTGTGGTATGGCAAACGAAAGCTATGAGTTCTCAGTGTATCTTGTCTGCTCAGCCTGCCCTCCCTTTCCCACTTGAAATCTATGGTTGGGAATTACTAGAGCCGCGAGCGGCCTCCTCCGCCGCACAGGCGTTGCAATCGTGGTGGACGCATCACCTGACCAGCCAGAGGCCCAAATTGAGCTTCTGCAGCTTGGGCAGCTTCATGATGATGTCGATGCCCTTGGAACTGAGTTGCGTGCAGCCGTAGAGATCGATGGTCTTGAGATTGGTCAGATCCTCGGCCAGCGTTTGCAGGCCCTTGTCCGTAATCCGGCTGCACTGTCCGATATTGAGGTTCTCCAACTCGTGGAGCGCCTTGGCGATCTTAAGCATTCCGTGATCGGTGATCTGGCACTGATTCAGCGACAGAGATCTTAGTCGGTAGAGTCCCTGGGCAATGTGCGTCAGTGCCTGATCGCTGATCTTGTCGCAGAAACTAACGTCCAGGGAGTTGATCCCGCTGCCGCCCTCCGTGAGGTAGGCCATTCCGATGTCCGAGATGTTGTCGCAGGAACGGAGGTTCAGTTGCTCCAGCTTTGGCATCCGGGCCAGGTGCTTCAGTCCGCTGTCCGTCACGGATACGCAGAAACTCAGGTTGATCGATTTCAACGAAGTCAGACCCTGGGCAATGTGACCAAGGGCCTCGTCACTCAGCCGCTGGCAGTCCTGCAGACCCAGATACTCCAGTTGCAGATTGCCCTCGGCCGTTTCGCGTGAGAAACCCGCCAGGTGACCAATGCCCTGGTCACTGATGTGCCAGCAGGATCGCAGATTCAGGTGCTTCAGCTTCTTCAGGCCCCACGCTATTAGCAGGAGTCCAGTGTTGGTGATGTTACAACAGCCGCCCAGTTCCAGGGTCTCCAGATTCCTTAGGTGCTGGGCAATCCGTCCCAGACTTGTGTCAGTGATCTGTTTGCAGAGGGAGAGGTCCAGGGTCTTTAGGTTTGGCAGATCCACGCTGAAGGCATGGCCCAGATTCATGTCGGCCACGTTGAAGCATCCGCTCAGGTTCAGCGAGGTCAGAGCCGGCACGCCCAGGACCAAATCCTTGAGCGAGCGGCGCAGCGAGAGGATCTGCACCTTCTTGATGCCCCTTTTGACCAGGCAGTTGAATAGACTCGGACTGGAGCGTTTCAGGTGCAACTTGGCCTCGACGCCCTTCCAAACGCTCTTGGCATACGCCGCATCCCGCCAGGCAGTACAAACCTGTGCCGCCCGGCCCAAATCCCGCACTGGAAGGTGCTCGAAGATCTGCTCGAGGAGTTCCGGGAACAGATTGCTGATATGGGTGCCCTCCACTGGTGGCGGACTCTCCGGCGAAGCGGGCCTGTGCGGTAGGTGGTGGTGATGATGATGGTGATGCTGTGCGTGGGCCGCTGCCGCTGCTGCCGCCGCAGCCGCTGCTGCGGCATGTTGCAAATACAAGGCCGGCGGCAGGGTCTGAAGCTGGTGGTGTGGCGGTCGGTGATGCAGGGCGTAGGGCGTGAAGCGCAGCAGGTGGTGATGCGTGGTGGTGGCCCCGGTTCGCGTTAGTCCGGGCAGCTCAGTCTGTTGATAGAGTTCATCCATGGCCCAGGTGGGCGCTCCACCTGGTCCGCCAACCGCTGCCGCTGCTCCGCCACTGGTGGCCGCTCCATTGCTGCCGGATCCGCCACAGTGGCTATTCAGATTGTTCAACACCGCCATTGTCTGGTGGTGGAATGGCAGCAGTTCCGTGTTGGTAGCCATGTCCTCCGCTTGGTTTTACACTTGGCTTATCTCTTGGCTACTACTTTGGATCTACTCGTTCTACGGAATTCCTATATACGGTGCATTTTACTGTTTTTATGCTTAGTTGAAGACTAGTAGTGTTCACTGTGGTTCACTCGCGCTGCACTTTAACTCGAGAGCACTGTGTCGGGTGGATAGTGGCAGTCCCAAGTCCCAGTAGGTCTCTTATTTATTCTGTGTTCTTGCGGTGCGGCCGAGACAGAAACGATGTGCGCGAACCGGACGACGACGAAAAACTCAACTCGAAACGCCGAGTCGCCTTGCTTTTAGCCTGAGTTGAGCGCACGGATACGCAGAGAGCGCGAGGGAGGATTATCTGAGCGTATTCAGCCATAAGGTTTCTTCGGAGCAGGTAGCCAAGTGCGCTTTCTCTCGCTTACTCTCTCGCCGTAATCTCTCTCTCTCTCCGCATCTGGCTGAATGCTGAGTCAACAGCGAGTTATAGCTAGTTTGGCTTGTGTAAGCTAGATTTACGATGTGGGTGGAAGGACATGCAGTCAGTTTTTGGTAACAAAAAAATTAGAAGCCAATACGGCTTTAAATTTAAATAATCTAATAAAGTTCTTTCTTAGTATTATTTTTAAATTATGAATAAAGTATCCTTTTTTGTTGTAAGCAACCGATTGTACACTGTCATGTGAACTGTTGAATTCCCCAACTTATAAATATGTACCTTTGCACATAAAATGGTAGTTGATATATTTAAAATAAAAGTTAGTATTGATGCCCAAACATTTGGGTATCGAATCGAATCCTAACTTTAGAGCAGGCATTAATTTAAGTCCCTGTAGTTCATTTGTTTTTGTTTATGTCTGTGGGGAAACCGTTTTGTCTATTCAGCATTTATTTATTTCTCTCGCGACATGTTTTCATTTATTTATTGTGCGCTCCCTTGGGTCCGTCTTGCCGTATAGAAAAAGCAACATTCATCTTTATTTTCAAACAGTTTTTAGTTTAGTCAGCTTGCTCATCACTGACTTGAGAGAATTGAATGTTAGATTGAGAGAGAGGGCGTAAAGCGATGAGAGCGAGAGCCAGCTACAGATACTAATGCTTGTTATAAGACCTGGCTTGGATTTATCTTTTGGTTTTGGACCCCAGCTCTGCTCCATGTTTCAGGTTATTCTTTACCCGTCGAGCCAAACTCAATGCCAAACTCCGACGCATTTGTTGTTTCTGCTGCCGCTGCATTCCGAAGTCGAGCAGGTACCTGTCTTCTCTCTCCTTGTCTTCCATCCCGCTCTGTCGCATCGGTGTGAGTGCGATCGCTGCTCGCTACCTGCGAACGCAACAACAACACAATCCCGGTTTCCAGGAAAATATTAACGATAACTCCAAAAAAGAAAAATACGTTGCCGCACACAGAAACAGATTGGGATGCACAAATCCAACGGATGGCACAACAATAGCGAACTGCCATTGTTATTGATACTAGGAAAGCCGTGCACTCTCTCTTGTGCATTTGCCCCTAAAAAAGGAAAACGCCGTCGTCTTTGCCTTCTAAAAAAATAAAAGAAAAGGGACAGGGACTAGGATCGAAATCGAGAAAAGGGCCTAGGATCTGGGAAAATCTGAGCTGCTACCTGACCCCAAACGCTCGCACCCGCACCCTCAAACACGCATACTGATATCAGCATCCTGGACTTGAAGAGGGATTGCTACACTGAGGAATAGTTGCCGAACACCGAACAAGTCAAGTACAGACAGTCTTGAAAAGTTTGAGTGATCCAAAATGTTGGAACATCAAGTTATTACTTTTATATAACGAAAGTATTACTATCAATATTTCTACAAATTGTAGATATTTTATAACCTTATATGAAATAAAAACGTTTTCTACTGTATACCTTTTATTTCCAGAGTTCCTTAAACTTGTATTACTATACTTTATAACTTGAATTTTAAGCAACTTCAAATTTCATATGCATTAAATGGCGTTAAATCCATGCTTTGGGTCCCTTCTACTGTTTCATAAGTACTTAACTATCTACAAAATTTTTTTTTTGTTATATAAGTTAAAAAGATGTAAATTCCCGTATTTTTGGGAATTTTATGTAAAAGCCTTGATTTTTCGCCTATAAATATAACTTTAATAAACTTTATATATCATATTTTGGATCCCTTCAGCAGTTAATGTGACTTCATAACTATTAAATAATTTTTGAAACATAAGAAGTATGGACACACTTTAAGTAAATTCATTTATTTTCCCCTGATGTCCATATTTAATCCTAAGAAACTAAGATAATTTAAAATTCAAATTAAAAATATAAAAAATAAAATATAAATAATTTTAACCTTACATCTTTCGATACAATTAAAAAAATGTTTAATTTTGCTCAGTTTAAAATTGGTACTACATACTGAATTCAAATTATCAAATTATATCAATTTTTCGCAGTGCATAGAAAAGAACCTACGTAGATTTCATGGGCCTCCTGCCGAGGACTCTAGCAGTCGTACAGTCATTATCCTGGCGGGCAGAAGGGCAAGGCGTGCGTCCCTCCTTGCCCTTCCTGCCCTCTCCCTTCCCCGTCGTCATCACAGTCCCTCTACCACCGCATCACAGTCCGCTTCCTCTACCTGTCAAACCGGTTTGGCCAAAAAGGGCCAATCTCCCTCTATCAGTCTTTTGGACGTGTCAAGGCGGCCATCGAAAATAAAAATAATCTCTTCGCTGGAACTCTGCATCGGCCACAGTCCTCCGTCTGCGACTGCGTCTCTGAAATATAGTGCGGCACATATAATAATCGATTGGTTTTCGGCTGGCTCTCCCTCGTCAGCTCGGATCTTCTTCTGGTTTTTTTTTGCGCGTTGCGTACTATGATCATGATCATTAAAGCTGCCGCTGGTTATGGTGGTGCTGGTGCTGGCAGAAGCACACAGGTAGAAGAAGCCAGCGGAAAAGGTGCAACACGCAGACGCAGTGCAAACGGCCCAAATGCAATCTCCGTGGGCAGATGAGGCAAAGGCAGTCGAGGCGCAGGGAAAAGGCCCACGCAGACAGTTCGATGTTTGGGCCAGCCCAGCGGATTCGATCTGCATAGCTACTTGTCTTATCTGCAGTCTGAAGATACACGATACCAGCCCAATCTGCATATGCATATCCGCGAATGGGCACATCTGCCAATTGATGTCTTAACTCCACATTTCCCCTAAATAATTGATTACGCTCAGAATTTTATTGCAGTCATGGTAATCAAATAAAGGTTTACAACTGACTTTAATACATGATATTAGGGTGACTAAAAAATTTCAAAAAAGGGTAGTGATATGTGCATAATAAATATGTACTACATAATAACCTTTATTGGAAAATGTAACAAATTTTAAAATGACTTCTATCCTTTATGAATTCTAGTTATTTTTTGGAAATCAATGTTATAGTTTGTGGGTATATAACTTTGAAATTTAAGAAAAATAGTACTAAGACAGTAATAGTACTTACAAAACCCATTTTTCTGTCCTTTACTTTTGAATTTGGTGTTAATTGATCTCTTTTTGTTACGGATACAAATCTAAATTTAAATTTTGATATAAGAGAACATCTGGCCCGCTGTGTAATCTTCATGTTGAGCTAAAGCTCAGCCAGCAGCAATTTTCATAACACAGAAGTAATAAGGACAAAGATCTCTGAGTACTCTTAGAGCATTCAATTTCACCAGCAAGATGCAGATTCGGATCCATCCAGATTGAGTCAGTTGCAAAAGTGTCAGCCAAGGGAGGGACTAACTATACAAAAGGCGCCGCCATCAAGTCCAATTGATGTTATCGCCAACTCTGACCAATTTGTGGCCTGCCCGCATCTCTTCCAACACACATCTCTTTTTTTCCTTCTAAAATCTTGAATAACCGAAGGGTGTGATCCAGTAGAAGGGAGTTGGCGGTGGGATTTTGGACACCGGCATCAGAAACGATGTCAAGCTGTGACAGATTTGTTTCAGTACATCATATAATTTGCCTTTGATCGCGCATCGAGCATATGTGATTTGTGAACACAAATATTGCCCTCATATCAAATAAACAGCTGGAATATGTACCAAAAAAAAAAAAGAATGATTAGGTATACCTTCGAAATTTATGCCTAGTCCTCCATTAGACGCAAAATATAAGACCCACAAGTTTTCAAATCTTACACTCACTATCCAATCTCGGATCTCGAAACCAAAATTTGAAGTCCACATTTCGACAAAACCAGTCATGATTTTCAGATCCCAGGGCGTGTCCTTTATCTTCAAGTGGATTCATATGAGAACAGGACATAAGCATTTATTGTGTCCTGTTGGGAATTAACACTTGTCCAGCTCTTGGAACGACTTCCTTGTTCACATTCACAAACTCTGTAAATTGAAACCGGATTGAGAGGTCATGAAGTAATCTCAAGGGTTGTCTCAAGTGAAAAGTTCCGCTACAGCTCAATGAGGTTTCCTGCGAAATATGAAAATATCCGTCAAGCGATCGAGGACCGTTACAGCAATAGAATCGGTCAGATCAGAAATAAAGTTTTACCAGGAAATTGAAATAAGTAGTTGAAATACTTAGTACCAAAGTGTTCAAAATGAATTATTTCCATTTTAGGAAATTCTTCTGAAAACAATTAAAAAGATCTTAAAAAATGAATTTCTTTAAAGACTTTAAGAAAACCAAAAGTATTCCACATATATGTAAAATGTTCCTTTATTGTTTATGTAATTTTAAATGCTATATGTATATATCTAGATATAGTATTTATATCGTAAGTAAATGTCAGTTATTATTTTTGCTTTTGAAAAAGTTCGTTTATGGCATTACGCACTAAAAATTAAATGTCCACTTCGATTTTGGGGTTCTGTTCGTTCTTAAAATTCGTTTACGCTATGACTTTAAAATACTCCCGTTACACAACTCTAGAAACTAGATGCTAATTATTAAAACCCAGACCCAACTATGCTTTTTCTATATGTATATGGCTACGGAAGGGCAGTTCAACTGAAGCAAGTTGGTTTCGATATTAGGATTAGGAGTATGTCGTATATATATAATATATATATGTACATGCCGAACCGATCTGGGGCGGCTAGCAAGGAAGTGGATTTGTGTGAGTGTATGCTAAAGCATATTTTGATTTGATTTGATACATGCGCGGTTCTCTAGGTGCTATATGGTCTCTATATAGGTAAATGTAATGCATATGTGTTTAGTATTGTTTAAACGATTCGTTGACTCTAGTCCACATGGATAATTCGTATTTCCACAGCTATCTACTCGGCCCGAAACACTTTTCTCCACCTTTCCCGATTCAACTCACGATCCGGGGTTTTGAAAAAAAGTGTTTTCGGCCTCTTCGGCTAGCCGAACTCTCTGAGCGTTTCTCTTCTCTTCTCCGCTTCTATTCGATTCGATTTGATTTGATGATATATTCATTTTGCATTCTAATGTGGTACGTGCCTAAGTTCTAAATTATGCTATATTCTCTCCCATAAAACCCTCGTCTGCGTGGGGACTTACAACAAACAACAGCTCGTTGCTCGAACAGAATGAACAAAAAACGCGACTCCAAATCAGAAAACCATAAATATAAAAAAATTATTAAAATACTATAATGTATAATGGGGTTATATCACAGGTACATTTTAGACTTTTTTCAAAATGCAAGATTGTAGAAAACATTGTGTCATGGAGGGATCTGCACAGGGACAGGACAACGGAACGGACAACTGGGATTTGTTCTGTTGGCCGTGTGCAGCTCCTCAACTCGTCTAAATGCTATGTAAGTAGTTGTGTAGTGTGTCGTTTAGTATGTATACATATATATATATATAGATATATTCACTGGGTCAATGAAGTATATTATTCCTTGTTATAGAAAAGCACTAACCATTAAACATTGCAACTGCCGTTTCACTTGTCCCCCAAACTCTACTCCACTCCACTCCACTCCTCACAAGTCTGAGTCGGAGACAAATGCTCGATTGTGATCGTAGATATGAAAGAGTTTTGCATACAAGTATATCGTAATCAGTATCGTTATTGTATTGCTATCAAGCCTATGACTAGGATCGATTTGAAAGCCAAAACCCAAAACATGCTGTACAAATGTGTGTACTTTGGTTCTAACTACATACGTTGTAAGTCACCTTTCTTTTTTTTTTTCTGTGTACTTGCTATGGCCTGATCTGATTTATCTTCCTCTATAAGTTCCTTTGAGTACGTATTTTAATGAAGTTCTGCTGGGACACAGATCCCTGCTATTTAGTAATTACTGTCTCCCCGCGTTTATGAAGCAATATCTATCGTACAGCACTCGCGTCGTCTCTTAAGTACAAATCTATTCGTTTTCCATTGGGGGGAACACTGTTGTGGTGCATGGTTGGGGGAGCACTGTGCCTGTCTATGAGTATCTACGCTGGTAGATGTGATAATGGAAAATTCGTAATTGCTAAAGCTGCACAATGCCCCCATGATTGTGACAAGTGTGTTATGGTTGTGTATTCGAGTGTAATACCCAAGAATCCACTACAACATATTTACCCCATCCCTTTTTTTGATCTCTGAATTTTCAAAATACAATTTGAATAGTAAAATGGCAAGTATGTGTTGTAGTGAACTCAAGGCATCAGTCATCCGAGTTCGATAGTTGATGCAGAAACTTTGAGTTGACCCAGTCACCAGACTGTTTACAAGTTCGATATGAATGATGGGTTAGACTAGATGCTATCTTTAATACTAATCCACCCACAGTTGGGGAGGTCCGCAGACTTCTTCCTTAGGTGTTCCTAGCAGTCAGTTGACGGGGCGCCGGTTCGCCCGCCTCAGCGTACAGGCATGATCCCTCGCTGCAGGAGCAGGTGTCGCCCTCGCGGGAACTGTTGCAGCAGTCACTCGTGTACTGGCGATGCTCGTACTCCGCCAGCATGTTCTCGTTCTCGCTCTCCAGGCACGGCTGCACCACCGGTGGTCGTCGTCGGCCGTGGTGGCCACCGCGCTGTTTGCCGCTGCTGCCGGTGCCATGATCCTCCAGCTGCAGCTGCCGCTTGTGACCCTGCGAGGTCCTCGAGTGATCCGAGCACTCGGAGGAGCACTGGTAGATCTGGTGGCTGGAGGTGGTCGGGTGCATCGGATGGCTGTTGGGCAGCACCGGCTGGTACCAGCCCTCGGGCACGGGAACTGGCGGTGGGGGCTGCATGGGTGACGGCGTGGCCAAAGCATCGCAGCTGTTGCAGGCGCGGCTCTGGGCACATCGCGCTGCATTCAATCCAGCCTGGTACTCGCTGGTCGCATGTCGCTGGGTGGCAAATGGCAGGTGGTTGGGTGGCACTCCACCGCCCGGAGTCGCGGTGGCAAAGTAGGCCGGCAGCTGCGGCGGATGCTGGCTGGTGGGCGTAATCTGGTAGCGGTTCTGGGTGCCGCCAGCCACCGCCGACAGCGGATTGCTGTACACGTTCTCCGGGGGACAGGCGACGGCGTATTGCGGTGAGACACCCCAGGCCGAAAAGCCGCCCGAGGAACTGCTGTGTATGGAGGCGTTTAAAATGCTGCAAGGAAATGAAAGTGTTAACCCAATTCGATACTTGTGCATATATCGATTCCCAGCACTTTAATTAATGTGTGCTTTATATAGATAATCAAGCAAAGAAAATTCAATATATTCGAACGTTATTTTTCTGCCATAGGAAAGATAGGTCTTAATTATCATAGTTTCATTAAATGAATAAATACAATTTTTAATTTTTTTGGACACAGTTTGCGTTGCATTAGAATGATCGAGCAAACTTATCATTTTGGTATACCTTAAAGATAACTACATATACTATACATGTTAGTATAAAAAGGTTTTTAAGTTTTATAAAAATGCTTCTACGACAAGTTTAACTGGTCTTTAACTTTTTCGGACGGATAGGACAGGGGCACGAAAAACCGGGCCATAGTAATAAACATTATTACACATGGATGCCGGAGTTAACATAATCTATACAGCACTCTTCTTCCTTCCAATTTTTTTTTTTAATTTAATAAAGGTAAAACAAAATCAGAATTACCCTTTTTAAATGACAAAAAATAAGAAAAAGGCATTCATAATTTCTTTCCAAATTTCAATTCCAAAAAAATTTTAATTTCCAAAAAAAAAAGAGAATTTCATTTAATTATTTTAGGAAATAATAATGGACTCTTACCTTTGGTTTGTGGAAATGCCTGATCCAGCGCTTTTGGAGCTCTTCCGCGATGATTCCGGGGATCCCTGTGCATATCCGTAGGTTGAGGGTGGCGGTGGATGCTCTGGCGGCGGAGGTAGGAACTCAGACCAATTGATTGGCTCAACCGGATATTGGAGATAGTTTGATTTTACAACAGGAACCGCTGGTGCCTGGCCGGCAAAAGCATCCGAATAGGGCGAATGAGTTCCCGAATCCTTGTCGGCACTCAAAGATGTCGCCTTAGTGCAGGTCTCACTCGAGGAGGTTCCAATGATCATGGTGGTGGCATAGGGCGTGGGATTATCGGGGCTCTGCAAGAACATATAGGGTAAGCATATGTATTTTAAGGAACATAGCACATCGATCTTACCTTGCGACAGTTGTAGAAGGTGGTCAGATTACGGGTGTCCACTTCGGCATAGTCGGTTCCCCCATCGGAATTATTGTAGTTCGACTGACTGCTGTTCACATGGGACAAAAGTTTCGATTCACTTAGTCCCGAATCCTTGTCAGTATCTGCAGTTCGCCAGCCACGATTATGGTCTATCCACAGGCTTTCCTTGCTATTGATGTTTAGTGCTGTTATTTCGTTGTCGCTGACCACTAAAAAAAAGAATAATAGAAATGTTTAGAAAATGATTATTAAGTCTACTTAACAATGAACATGATACATTTATAAAAATACCTTTCTAGGTTTGGTTTACAAAAGTTTGCATGCACTACAAGTTAGCTCAATTGAACACTTACCACTTAGGTGACCCAGCTCCTTGGTCATTTGATGCTTCCTCTTAAAGTAGACCATGGAAATAGCTGCCGAAATGACAAGGACAAGGAGGACAATGCAGACCAACACCATAAGCCAGGGGCCAGATAGGTAGTCAGTCGTTTTTCTATGAGTGGTGGGATTAATGTCGCCGGTGGGTAAATTTCCATTGCCATGGTAGGTTAGATCCTGGCCCTCGTGACGCCCATCATGAGTGCCACTGGGATGGGCCCTTGGTGGATGAACGTGATGAGTGGGGTCCATGAAGAGCGATATCTGTGGGTTTGAAGCGGTATTTAGAAAGAGCCAAAGGCCAAGAAGTAGTGCTTTAACTCACCGGTTTGGAGTAGGGTCCATCTCCTGCTTTGGTAAAGGAGTTCAGTCGCACACTGTACACAGCTCCAGTGGTTAGGTTGTTCAGGAGCACAGACGTGGTGGTGGCATTGAGCGTCATATTGGCGAGAACCTTCATGGTGTTCCCGGCACTGACCTCGATCTTGTAGCCATACAGATTGCCATTGTGGTGCTGGGCGGGTGGCGGAGTCCAACGGACCCATCCGGCAGTTTGGTTATACATGCCAATCTGTATGTTGTCTGGTGGTGCGGACGGAACTACAAAAGGGAGTACGTAGGAATAAATAAATGGTGTGTTTAACACTTCTTTAGGCTTCCTCGTTCTCACCATCTTCATAGGTAAGGGCCGTCTTGGAGTTACTGGGCTGTCCTTCAATGGTCTCAAAGAAAGGTGTTAGGAAAAACTCATACTTGGTGTACTTTTTTAGGTTTCCCACTACATAGGAATCTGTAGAGATATCCATAACCGTGATCGAGTGGTACTGTGGTGATGGCAAGCTGGCATCCTTATAGTGTATACGTAGTCCCTGATAAATAAGTTTAATAAAAGGTAATATCAAGTCGTGTTTGCTATTGTATATTAATTAAAAATCATACCTCTACATATTTCTCATCCGCGCTCACATGCAGCATCCAATCCAAACGAACGGCGCTGGCATTAATAGCCGATACGTCTATCAGCTCTACCGACTGTTCAAACAGAAAATCGAGTTAGTGAAATTCACTTTAAGTCCGCATGATATGCTTACCTTTCCAGTAAGTAAAGTTCGAGCTGCTGACAAATCATTCGCAGATGCAGCATCGAAGTCATCTTCAATTGTTTTAATGACATTCGATAAGCCAGACGGCACAGATATACCCTGAGTATTCTCTGCTCTAACTAGGAAGACGTATGAAGTGCCAGGACTGAGATCTGAGATCTGTAACAAAATCAAAGAAAAAGTTGGCCAACAGGAAATTCAATTTTTTATAGCTTATCTTACAGTGACTTGAGTGTCGCCTACTCGATGGGCAGCCACAATCCAACCAGTTTCGGCATCTGGACTAAAGTACTCCACGGTGTATCTGAAATAAAAAATCAAATTTAATGATGATCTCATTGAATGGGTGTGCCGCCTAAACGTACCCAATGATCGGTCCCACAGCGCCAGTTTTCTCTTGGCTTTTGGCCCAACGCAGACTAATGCTGGTGCGGCTGACATTCAGGACTTTGGGTGTGCCAGGCGGAGCAGGATAAGTACTAGGATCTGCTGCCCGATGAAGAGATGTTGAGCCAGTTTTGTCGACCTATAAGAGCAAATATTGCTTTGGTTAGAAGGTTTTTTCCGTAGGGAATCATTATTAAACACACCGTTAAAGTTGCTGCCCAGGAAGTCTCTCCTCGTTCCCCAGATGCAGTACAGGTGTAGGTGCCAGAGTCACTTAGTTGAAGATCTAAAAGAAGAATCATATAAGCATGGAAACACACAACTTTTGTCAGTGTAAACATACCATCAACTCTCAATGAGCTGCCTTGGATAATACTGTAACGATTGCCCGTTTGAACGGCATGTCCATTATGGAACCATTTAATACGAGGACTGGGATTACCGGTGGCGCGACAGGGTAAAGTAGCCACCGATCCTTTGGGAAGTGTCTGATTGGCAGGCCCTATTTGGATAATGGGAGGGGGACGCTCGTCCACCGAGCTGACCTGCAGGAAAACCCGCACCGTGGAGGAATCCACAACGCTAAAAGCGGAGCACACATAGAAGCCTTCATCCTCCTGCCTCACATCCGTGATCTGTAGGGTTCCATCGGCAGCCACATGCTGTCTACCGTGGGAGCTGTTTGGAAACATTAGCGTTGACACTCCCTCCTTCGTCCAGAAAACAGAGGGTGGTGGGTTCCCGGAAGCCATGCAAGGCAGCTGGACAACGCCATTTAGGCCCACTTTCTTGTTACTGGGTCGCTTGGTGAAGTTGGGAGGAGCTTTTGAGGAAAGAACATTACAAAGATTACAATGTGTGATACATTTAGAACAGGCTTTAAGCTTACCATGCACTGTGAGCGAAGCTCTGGCGCTAATCTGACCCACATTGTTGTGTGCCTCGCAGACGTAGGTGCCCTCGTCGGTGGGTGTGATGCTGGAGATTTCCAAACTCTTGCCATCGTGGAGGATTCGAGCCCTGGACACCGGAATATTGCCCTCCTCTTTTTTCCACAGCACTTTCGGCGGCGGATCACCGCCCACGGAGCAGTGGAAAGTGGCAGTCTGTCCGTAGAACATCACCTGATCCTTTGGCTCCTTCATGAAATAGGGCTTGACCTGGACAATCAGCTTGGCATAGCTAGACTCGCGAGTGCCCACCAGATTCTGGGCAATGCACTTGTAGTTGCCCTCGTCAATGGGCTCCACATTGCTGATGAGCAGGTTGCCACCATCAACGATTCGCACGCGGGAGCTGGCGCCAAAAGACATGGCTTTCAAATCGTCCAAGGGAACGCCATCCTAGGAGCACACAAAAACGGGTTAAGCCACTGAAATTCGACTGATTTTCGAGTCTAGTTTTGAAAAACCCACCTTCATCCAAATGAGCGTTGGCTCTGGAATGCCTTTGGGCGGCCCACACTCCAGCAGAGCCGTCTCGCCTTTGGCCACTCGCGTGTCTTTGGGCTCCACGCGAAAATCGTCGCGCAAAACTGGCAATGTAAAAAACGAAACATAAAATAATCAGAGACAAAGCTTTGGCGTGTGGGCAGACATGTTGCAGACTGGAGTTGCGGACTAACTTACCAGCAATCTGGAGCGAGGCATGGCGACTAACGGCCTGGCCCACTCGGTTCTTGGCCACGCACCAGTACTCCCCGCCGTCCTGCTCCTTTTTGCCCTGCATCGTCCTGTAGAAGAAGAGGGCGCCGTCCTTGAATTGGACGCGGTGTGATTTCTTTTCGTTGGTGCTGACGGGCTCGCCATCCTAAAAATGGGAGGGGAAAAGTGGCAAATTGAGTTACGATTCGGCAAGGTTTTGTATGCTACACTGAAAAAAACTTAACTTGGCTATCTAAGATAATAGCAATATAAATTAAAGTGTTAACACTATTTTGTATGGTATTACTAAGAATATTTGATAAAATAAATACATTTGAAAAGTACTTATTCGTGGATTGTTTAGTGGTCAAAGGGCTTTTCCAACATATTTGATTAGAAATTAAAATAATACTGCAGACTTTTTACAAACAGAACAGTGTACAAAAAATAAAATGATATTTTTTAAGCCCTTGCACATAAAGAGTATGTTTCTAGAGATACATATGTTTTATAATGTTTTTCTTTACTAACAATCTAAAAATAAAATGTCAAAAAAAAACTAAGTTATTTTATTGTCCGGCTAGAAACACAAACTGTGTTCCATGAAAAAAAATGATATGCAGAAGTTACTAATACTGTTCTTTTTTACAAAAGGGTTATCTTTATTACCACATTTCTTATAGCTCGATAAGTTCGCTTTAATTTAATTAAAACTAAAGTAGAACTAATCTATCTCAAAATCTCTAAAAGTCAAACAAAAAAGAAAGAAATGTTGATAAGATATGTATATTGAGCAATTCAATAAGCATTTTAATTAGGGTGTAGAAAGTTTATAGATATTGACATAAGTTAAATGAAAAATAAACAGCAACAAGCCAGGCTTATTAGGATGTTATAAAAAAAAAATTATATGCTTTTTAACTTGTTACGACATTTAATTTAAACAAATCTTGATAAAAAATTTGACGTTAAAATTGTTTTTTGTAGTTATGGTTTCTGCCAACTGAAGGTATGCTATGGAAATTTTTAGTAACTATTGGATATGGCCCATTTTTATTTTAATTTGATATTTAGCTTATTTGTTTTCTGTGTAAATTAATGGCTAGTGTGTTTGGAGTGAGATGAGTATAATTTTGCGGGTACCTTAAACCACTCGATGGTGGGTTCCGGCTTGCCCTCCACTTTGCAGTTGAGTGTGGCGGGTTCATTCTTCTTGACGACCAGGTCCGTGGGATGCTCGATGATGCGCGGCGATTGGTACTGGCCTGCAAGGGGTTAAATGGGTGGGGGATGTGGATTAGCCAATTGGTCGGGGACCGAGTTCCCCAAATGGGAATGGGCAGCATTACCTCTGACAGCTGGCAGGCCACTGCTGGCCACCAGGAGGAGTAGCAGCCACGGCAGGAGCAGCATCCTGCTGCTCCGGCTGCGACAAGGGTTAATAGTGGTGCTCGTGCTCCAGGCGATGGCGTTGTGTTTTTCGGGACGCATGGGATGTATTTTATGGTGGTGCTGTGGCAATGACTCTACAGATGACCCAAAACAGCGGCGATCATTGTGGCCTTGGTTGGTTTTTCTTTTTTGGTTTTTGATCCTAGGATGGGTTATGGGATATGGGTTAACGAAATGTGGGCAGCTGTTAGGATGATGGCTGGTTAGGCGTGGCAGCAGTATAGCTGGGCCTAGCCCCGGTGGACTTTTCGGGGTTTACTTGGCTTTTATCTGTCCAAAATTCCAAATTATTTCTCGCCTGCTCCACTTACGGTTGCATTTCCATGCGATAAGCACTCACACACACACACACACACACACTCGCACACACGCACACACCCACATACGTCTATGCTGGTTTTCCATTAATTTTATTTCCGTATTTATCTCTCTTTGTGTTTATCTCCCATTCGAAATGCGACGACCAGCCCCGAAAATTTACAATCCAAATTCTGATTTGGAGTTTGATTTCACGTTCTCACACTTTCTTTATAACGCTTTTTATTTCGATTATAGTTTTTTGATTGTTTTAGTTTTTTTCGGAGGTTTTCGGGCTTCTTATTAATCAGACGCGCAGTGTAAGTTTTGTTGGTATTTATTCGTCGATTGCTCGCTTTTCGGGGTTGTTTTCTTCTCAGCAGCTCTCGCGCACATTTTCCACATTTCCCGAACGAAATTTCTTTTTGGTAAAATTACAAGAACAAGAACCAACTGCCGCTCCCCCTCTCACTCTCACTCGCACTGGCACTCACTCCCTCTCGCTCGCGCGGCCTGCCGTTCCTGGGACTTCCCCCCCGTTCCGCTTGTTGTTGTATCTATAACAGTGTGTTGTATCTATAACTCCTTGTAATATTTGCTTTACATCCGCAGCTGCACTTTGTAAACCCCGAAAAATTGAGCTCTATTTCGAAAACCAGGTGCGCGGTTTAATCACAATTACTTGGGGCCTAAACTTACTCGAATTTAGCTTCAGCAAATTAACTATTTTCCTGCAATTTAAGTGCGATTCGGGCGCAGTGAAAACTCACAATTGGACGTGGGTCGTGTCTGAGGAAATCTGAGAGCGCAACGGGCGGAATCGGAATGTAATGGCCAGTGCAGGGCGCAGCGGAACGGAGTGGGAGAGTGGAACGTGCCAATGGTCCCGATAAGGAATACTGAAAAATACCAGAAACAATGTATTTTCACTGATATGGCAACGCCAAATGAATCGGACTGTTTGCTTTTTAAATTTGGTTTCGCGGGCTCAATTTATCGGACAATTCTTGCAACCAAAATGTAGACAAAAAAAAACAAATCCAGCAAAATGGAAAATAATAATTTCTAAATTCAGTATATCTTTGAAAATGCATATAGTATTTATACTTATTTATTATTTGATGCCAAAGGATTTTACCAAAATCCTTATCTGAATAAGTTTATATTTAAATTAACCTATGATTATTGTAATACATTTTTTAAAGAAATTGTTTATGGCATATATTGTGGTTTATCTTTAGACAAAATTTAGACAAATTCTAGAAATAAATTAGGTGTAGTTAAAGGCAGTAAGTATATTTAAATGGAGGTAGCAATATTTTTTCTTAAAAAAATTTTGTAGATTTCTTAGTCATGTGTGCGAAGAAATCCCATTATTTACTAGAAACCTTCAAAATGTTATGTTTCTTGCTAAGAAATCTTCCGACTTAGAAGTCAGTATTAAAATAACAGTAGACAGTATAGTCTTTAAAAGATAAATCGGCAGATCCGGTAAGACAAACTTTTTTTTAAAAATGCTTTAGACAAAACCACAGTAGTGAGTCCTTTTTAATGTGCTTTGACGAACTTCTATCACTTAAAGTATAAATAAACTTATTAGCTATTTATAAATTCGAATCTCATTCAGTCCATTCTGCCCCTGACGAGAGTTCTGGAGCGAACCACATTGGAGAAGTTGGCATCGAAGGCTGGCACTCGCTTTCGGCCTGGGTGAAAGTGGAAAGTGGGCGGAGTCGGTGCTGTGGGCCGGCGCCCAGTGGGCAGAGCACTTTGCACCTGCTTGGGCTGCAGGTGCAGGCGCGCCACTCGATCCACGGACATACTTTTGGGCCTCCGGGCCAGATAGCTGTGGACGTGGCTATTGGAGCCGTTGGCGATGTTCAGATTGACCAAATAGTCCTGCAGCTGTGCCTTCAACTGGCTGTTCTCGGCCTCCAGGCGGCGTTTCTGCTGCTTCAGGCAGGCCACGTCCACGGCCACGTTGTTGACACGTCGCCAGAAGTTCTCCATTTGGGGCACCAAGGCGACCTCGTCCTAGGAAGGCATACAAAATTGTGTCGGTTATGACGACCATAAATTTATCGTTATAAATTTAGTTTTCTCTTGCGATAGTAAAATAGTTAAATAACAGTATTTTTGCCAAGCGTTTTGCTAGGTTTTTTGGGGAACATTTTGCAAAGCTTTTTGCTAGTCTTTTTCCCAGGCTTTTGCCAAAGTGCATAAGTGCATATGCAATTCGAATTCGAGTTAAAAACCGAGTCCAGGCCGGATTAGTTCAATTCAATCACAAGTATGTACAAAATTCAACAAAATTAATTACGAATATTTATGTACATCATATATATAGTATATTTCAACCAAATTGTGATACCCCCAAATATATAACTAAAGGATTTTTGCTTGCAAACTCACCTTGAGAAGATCAGTGGCTGAATCAAAGAAAGCTCCCTTCTCTCGATCCTCCACATCGCGTATCTCGATAATCTCCCTAGATATTTCTGGCAGCTGAAACATCTTCTCTCGCTGGGTTTCCATCTTGGCACAGACCGCAGACAGCTGGACCAGAGTCTCGCCCTTGGCCACGGTCTCCTGGAGGGACTCCAAGGCATTGTAGCTCTCTACGGACATCAGTTTGAAGGCCTGGTGATCCCGGGAAACCTCCTGCTCCACGCAGGTACGCAGCTCCCTCAATCTCTCGGTCAACTGCTGTTTGATGGCTTGCCGCTGCTCCAGTTGGCCCTGCTGCTTGACGTAGAACTCCTCGGAAACCAGGCGCAAGTTGGCCAGTTGGTCCACCAAGTGCTCGATTTCGTGCGTCTGCTGGCTGATCTGGAGGGCAGCTTCCTCATCCCGCTGCTTGAGGTCAACGTATTCCGAGTAGAAACCCTCGATGTGCTGGCAGTAACCGGCCAGTACCGCCTGATACTCCTGCCACAGCTTTTCCAGTCGAGCCTCACCTCTGGAGGTGATTTGCTCCAGCTGGAGTTGCATCTGGAAATAATGTTTTTATTTTATATTTTTGTGTGTGTTTTTTTTTTTAAATATCTATAGTACGATAATTTGTCTAAAAGCTTTCAAGTAAGTCGTAGCAAAACTTTGAATACATTTTTTTTGTTAAACAATTTAGCGCCAAAACTACCACATCGATTGTTCTGATATTTTTTACATATTTTCATTGCATAACTCAAGAAATATGTAGAAAGAGTTTTTAATTAATTATTTGTTTTTTTTTTTGTTCTAAAAATTGATAATATTAAATTTTTTTTTAGTTAAAATTAAAATTTTCATTTCAAATACTAAAAAAATATTGCTATTTTATAAAAAGAGCTTATCGATTCCATGTGATTTTGTTTTTTAAAGTGATCATACGATGTTTACAGCGAATGATAATAACAATGTATGATTTAGCTTAAAGCGATTTAAAACAATAGGTCTTTGAAAATATTGATATTGAAAAACTGCTAAACTATTTATGAAACTTATTTTATTTATTTCCATGTTGCTGTGCGTTGCTATGTATGGTATGTATAAAAACACTATTGAATAAAAAATCGCCGAAAGGTCGAACGGTGACACATCGAGAAAAACGGCACGCAACTGCAAAACGAAGATTGATATGCGACTTGGGTCATTGTGTGTCAGTCATTCTGTAATTTGGGACGTTGTTCTCGAGACCTATAAATAATGTTGGCCCAGCTGCTCCTCCATTCAGTTCCCGAGATGCGCCTGCTAATTGTGCTGTGGATTGGCCTGAGCTGCTGCTCCTGCTGCATTTCCGGGCTCAAGTGTCGGTCCCAGGAGGGATTGAGTGAGGCGGAGCTCAAGAGGACCGTGCGCGGTTGTATGCGACGCCAGGAAGACAGCGGCGATCGAGGGCGGGGGATGGAGGGCAGGCAAGGAAACGGCCATGGATTCGATTACGAACGGGATCAGGATGAGGACCTGGATCGGGATCGGGATCGAAATCAGCACAACAGGGGCGGCTATGGAAACAGGAGGCAGAGGGGCCTCAGGCAGCCGGAGAACAGGAACAACACAGGCTACGATGGAGGTCAGTGTGTCGCCCAGTGCTTTTTCGAGGAGATGAATATGGTAGGTAGCCATTAAGGCTTATAAATTATTTCTCTGGGAAATGCATTTAGGCAATAATTCAAAGGATTCCCATTCTTAGGTAGCCCTTACACAGAAATAACTTTATTCCTCCACCCAAACTTTCCCACAGGTCGATGGCAACGGGATGCCCGATCGGCGCAAGGTGAGCTACCTGCTGACCAAGGACCTACGGGATCGGGAGCTGCGCAACTTCTTCATGGACACAGTGCAACAATGCTTCCGGTACTTGGAGAACCAGGGACGGAGCAGGCAGAACAAGTGCTCCGTTTCCCTGGAACTGGTCAAGTGCATGTCGGAGTACGCCAAGGCGCAGTGCGAGGACTGGGAGGAGCACGGCAACATGATCTTCATCTAGCAGCCACAAGCTTACCCCACTTTTTAGATCCTCGCAGCGGTCGAGGAAGCGCTCGTGGTTGTCCCGGATCCCACCGTCTGTGCTCTCCTCCAGTTGGTAAAAGACGCACTCGAGGTGCTGCTGCTTCTGGGCATGCATCTCCTTGAATACCGCCGAGTCCTGCTCCCACTGGCTCAGCACCGCCTGCTTGTCGTCCTCGTAGATCACCCGGAAGAACTCGATGCGATCTCTGTGGGTGTCTAGTATAAATTTAAGAAGGAAATGGGTTTTAGCAAGCTGGGTATTAGGGATAACGTTTACTGTATAACTTCAAATAATACAGTACTATTATGTACACTTCAAATATCTGTGAAAAATATAGACAATAATACTCCATTACTTTCATTGAATAATTAATACAAAAAGTTTAACGGTAGATATTTTTGAAGCCTATTAGTTTCTTAGGATAGACGTTTTTATAAATATTTATAAATGTTTTATAAGGTTGGGACCTTTAGAATGCTTTAGCCAATGGTTACTTTAAATACTTGTTAAAAATGTAAACAGCAATATTTCAGAACTTTTAATAAATTATTAATTAAAAATATGTAATAACACATTATTTTAAAACTTTTTAGTTTCTGGAAATAGATGTTTTTATACAAATTTATAAATATTTCATAATTTCAGGGTGTTTCAGCCATTGTTTTATACCCTTAGAGCAATAAATTATAAACCAAATGTAGTTGGTATAAAAAATGATAGCGTACAAATGACGGTGTACTTCATCATTCATAAACATCGGGTTAAAATAGTAAACGAAGTATTTTGTTAAATGTAAAATCTCTTTCATAAAAGAATCATATATATACGGTAATTATATATAACGACTTACCAACGATTTTGGTGATGTTTTCCATATGCGACTGCTGCAGATTGGCGTACATATCCTCGGTGGACTCTATGTGGGCAATGAGGCGGTGGATAACCTGATCTTTGCGTTTCAAAGCCTCCTGAAAAAAGGACTCAACGTCGACAATCTCCCGACGCAGTTCTTGAACTTTGACCTGGCGCAAAATGCTGCGCCACTCTTGGTTTATTTTGGCCATATTTAAGCGTCCGAAAGCATCCTCCCTTTTCAGTTTGTTCTATTTGAAGAAAGATTGTTCTAATGATATTGTTATGCTTTGAATTTCCTAAGATACCTTCATGTACATGGAAATAAGCTGCATCTTCCGTCTCCTCGTCTCCTCCTCCATATCGGCCCTCATCTGCAAGTACCGGGCCCGCTCCTCTTCGGACATTTTGGCCAACTTGTTGCCTTTGCCTTTACCCTTTTTGCCCATGATTATGCCTTTTTATTGCCCTAATATGCGCTTATCAAATTTCAAAGACCAATCTCTGACTAATTAAGCAAGTGAAAGCCGCGTCTCGGAAAATAAATAACAATTTGATGGCCGGCGTTGTCATGACACTAGCTCACCCACTCCAGTTAACTCTATTTTTTTCCGTCGTCAGGTTTGTTGCCATAATAATGGATGCGAATTAAATAAATGCGGAGCATTGCAAATCGCCATTAAGGCTGTCCATCAAAGGGGAACCATTTGACAAATAAAATGCGGCCCAAATAGCTGAAAGGCCGTCATCATGCTGAGAACTGACATTGTGATTTGTGTGGTTCTATCACAGCTGTTGGTATGCATTTAAATTAAAGATTTATTGTTCATACTGTGTGATAAAATGTATTATCATCATAGAGTTGAGCATTTTAAATATTAATAGCTCATTCTAGGTGCCCAAGTTATTGATTATTATTTTTCAGGATGGACCTTTGGCTATCCGGGTGCACTGCAGACACACGGAGAGAATTCATGAGGAAAACATTCACCACTGCTGCCAGCATCCCGACGGTCAAAACGACATAACGGAAATGTGTGCCAAGCAGACAAACTTTCGCCTACCGAATCCCGACGAGGAGGCCATGGAGGATGTGACGGTGGACCAAGCGATGGGCGGAACCTGCTGGGCCAAGTGTGTCTTCGATCATTTCGACCTGATGCAGAATAACACACTGGATATGGTCAAGGTGCGATCGTATTACAAAAGTTATCATAAAACGGATCCGGAATACGAAACAGAAATGCTGAATGCCTACGAAAAATGTCACTCGAAATGTAAGTTTCATGACTAGATTTTTTGAATTAAATTAATTATTTAATTTTAAAGCTGAGGATGCCACCGAAAGGTTCTTGTCGCTTCCAATTGTGAGGGCCTTTTCCACAGCCAAGTTCTGCAAACCGACCTCTAGCATCATTATGTCCTGCGTCATTTATAACTTTTTTCACAATTGTCCAAAAAATCGCTGGTCCAACACCACGGAGTGCGTCGAAACTTTGGCCTTTGCCAAGAAGTGCAAGGATGTGCTGACAACAATGTAAAATAGCATAAGTATTAAAATGGTACATTATATAAGAATTTTTGCTTTTAAAAATCAAAGAACTTTAGCTTCTACACCCAGAAAAAAACGAAAGTTTAGCTTTAATAATTGCGTCTTATAAATAAACTGCATACAGTATTTAGGAAAAGAATTAATTCAATACTAAATAATTCTTTCAGTTTCATTTCTATACGAATAAGTCTAAACTTGTACTAAAATAATATCTTGTTTTTAAATCACATGTGTTCTTATTTTGATACGTTCGTGGTGTTAATTTAATACTCATATCATTGATAAATTTTTCAAACCCAATAGTTTAAAATTCGTATAACAATTGTTTATTTTCTGTGACAATTTTTTTTTGGATAAGGGATAAAATAATACTCTAACATAATAAAATATTTAAAAGTACAAATAGAATATTAAACCAAGTAGAAGTCGTAAATATTGCAAATAGCTTTTTAGTTATTTGTTCTTTTAGCACGTTCTTTATTGATTAACACCTTATAGTAAGCCTCTACAAAGTGGCCAGCGAGTCCTCGCACTTCTTGCTGAAGGCCAGGGTGTGCTCGCACTCCTTGGTCTTGGACCAACGATCCGCCGGACAATTGTGGAAGAACTGACGGATGACACAGGCCAAAACTACACTAGACTGGGGCTCGCAGAAGTGTTGGGACATTTGCTTGAAGAGCGGCTTCGACAGGAACATGGAGGTGTTCTCCTCACCTTTGGAGAAATGTATCACAAAATTGAGAAGATTTGCAAGAATATCTGTTACGTACTTTTGCCATGACAGTGATCAAAAGCGTTGATCATTTCCTTGACATATTCAGGATCATCGGCGAACTTTTCAGTAAAATATTTCCTCACTGCATCCATGTCCAGGGCGTTGTCCTTCATTAGTTTCAGTTTGCTAAAGACGCATTTACCAAAACAGGTGCCTCGAATAGCCCGGTCTGCGGTGATGTCCACCAGTGCCTCCTCGTTTTTACTGGCCAGCATAAAGTTGGTCTCCCTTGCACACTCCTCTATTATGTCATTGTGTCCTTCGGGATGTTTGCAGCAATAATGTATATGCTCTTCATTGATTGCCTCTGCATTTTCGCAATCAATTTTAATTCCATTAGCAATCTGAAAAGTAAATTTTAAAAATTTATATATTTTGCCTCATTCCAATTCAAAAACTTACCCAAATCAGGCAGCAAAAACTTAATAGAATTATGCACTTCATTGCACTGCTTTCTCTGCCAAAATAAGCCAATTTTAAGTGCTTTTATAGTGCTCACCCGAATAATTTAAATAAAAACAGGAAATCGCCGTCAATTTCGCAAATGTCTAGCCATCAAACTGTATGAAAATGTTATTTTTTCCGCTCATATATTTTCAGCCATTACAACTGACATTTGTTACATTTAATTAAGCAATCCAATTTGGAAATAAATTGATTTACTTAAATAATGAGGGCGCATGATTTTATAAATATTATGACAATGGTAAATTAATTACATTCGAAAAGTAATGGTCAAGTTTATATGTTGGTGGACGGTTTTAATACTGGTCGCCGTTTCGGAGGCGCAGGATTCCGAAGAAACCACTGCAGTGGTCAGTTCTAAAGGAGATTTGACGGAGGATAAATGTAACAAGAATGTTGGTTGGAGATTTTTTAAAAAATCTTTTAAAAAAAGTTGTAATTGCTTAACTTTTATTAGCGCGATGGCTGCTGCTCTGAGCTTTATATAGGAGAAGAGGAGGACCTTGTCAAATGTTTCGTTATACACTCGCCCAAATTACCAGCGGATAGGAACAGCGATGTGGGCAAGACCTTCATGTTTCTATCGGTAGGTACATGTTAGCTTAAGTTACCAATCTGTGCGTCATTACGTCAATTTATCCAATATTTGCAAACCGCAGTGCTTTGTGGAGTGCCTGTACAAGCAAAAGAAGTACATTGGTAAAAGCGACACTATCAACATGAAGATGGTCAGACTGGACGCAGAGAAGATGTATGTGGATCGTCCAAAGGAGAAGGAGTATCAAATCGAAATGTACGATTTCTGTCGAAAAGATGCTGTGAACATGTACAATCTTCTGAAGGTCAGTCCCGGGGCTAAGGTGCTTCTAAGAGGTGCCTGCCGTCCCTACCTATTGATGGTATTTATGTGCATGAGTGACTACCATCAAAAGCACGAGTGTCCCTACTTCCGCTGGGAGGGTTCCGCCAGTGCGGGAACAAAGGATCAGTGCGTGGATGCCAAAGCCAAGTGCTATTTAATAGATGGAATAACGCTGCCCAAGAATAATCATCCTTAAGTATGACAACTAAAATTAAAAGTAATGCGATGATGTAAACTATGTATTTATCCGCGTAGCCTTTAAACCTTTTTTTAAAGGCTAGTAACCACTTAAAAGGATACATATATTTAATGGAAGTCAAATTTATTCCCTTATAACTTCATTAAACAACATTTAATGGATGACAATTGGTCATCTTGTTAAATAATTTTAGATACATAAACCCGTTTTTCAGTTAACAATTTTAAAAATAATCAAAACTGAAGATTAAAAGATTATACTTTCGTTAATGTAACATGTTAATGTAACATGGCAAAGCAGTATTATTATACGCAAATTTCAATACATACTCGAGGCTTTCAAAACTCAGTGTGTCTTTTAGTTTTAATCACACACTACACAATAATTACTCGCACTGAGATCGACTTGGGATGATTGAGTTTGACGTTCGCTTGGCCAAAGTTGCGGATCTGGATGGTATTAACAAGCTGATCCGGTCGCCGGGCGTCAAGTGGTTTGGCAATATCCGGCCGAAGTTTTGTGGCAAGGACTCGCTGTTTCATCCGTACCAGACCTACAGGATGTTGGCCCTCTGCAGGCATACTTCCGCCTTGGTGGCCTACGCCGAGTTCCGGAACTATCCGTCCATCACCGCTCTGCCCACAGATAGTTGGTTGGATTGGCTGACCGTTAGATACTGGTATTCGGATACGAATATTTTCCACAGTGGATAATGACCTTTTCGCCTTCAGTTTGACCCTGTCTATTAGTTGGCTTAATGCATTGTTCTTCAACTTTTGCATTTACAAGAGCGAGTACTCAATGGTTCTGGTCGAAATCATAAAAGAGGTGTTTTACAGGGAGAACAGGGTGTGGTACCTGATCGCAGTGAGGCCTCCCTTTGTGCAACAGCCCTCGCACTTCATGGAGACCTTCGACGACTTGGAAAAAATATCACAGATCTACTATCCGCTGGAGTTTAGCACGGAAAAAAACAATAACACGCAGTCATTATACATTGTGGATCGGTTCAAGCTACTGCCCAAGATTACCTACCGGAAGGCACTGTAAGTTCTAATGGGTTAATTCATTAACACTTTATATGTCCGTGATCCATATCTGCAACGTATCGTAAAAAATGTTTTTTTGATATAAAGTCCTTTTATTCCTAATAAAAGTGTACAAAATCGAAAAAGAGAAAAACGGGAAAAATTGTATTTCTATATTTTTTACGTATCTGCCATAAAGAAAACGAAACAAAATCGGTGCTCCTGCCATAAAAAAGGTTAAAGCTTTGTTAGTTACTAGACAAAAGACCCAGCAGCTATGGCTGACACTCCTCCTGAAGCCTAGTTTTATACACCCAGAGGTAAACTTTGGTAAGTTCAAATGTTTTCTGATTAAATTTAAATGGTGTAACACATTCATTTCCTTTTTCATAAATGGAAAAATTTAATTTTAAACAAGAAAGAAAGCAAACTTCGGCAAGCCGAAGTTCATATACCCTTGCAGCTATCGCAAGAATTAAATATTTTTGAAAACATTAAAATTATGATTTACTTGCGTATATGTTTAAAAACATTGAAGCTATGACGATTTGCAGCTTAATTATTTGATTGTTCTTTTATATATTTTTATTGTTTGTATGGGAGCTATATGATATAGTCGTCCGATTTTGATGAAATTTTAACCATAATTCTGAAATATTTAACCATTGCTATATGTCGAAGAACTAAAAAAAAATTAAAAAACAGCAAAGTTATAATTTTTTTCAATTATTTTTCCGATTGTTCCTATGGGAGCTATATGCTATAGTCGTCCGATTTTGATGAAATTTTAACCATAATTCTGAAATATTTAACCATTGCTATATGTCGAAGAACTAAACAAAAAATTAAAAAACAGCAAAGTTATAATTTTTTTCAATTATTTTTCCGATTGTTCCTATGGGAGCTATATGCTATAGTCGTCCGATTTTGATGAAATTTAAACCATAATTCTGAATTATTTAACCATTACTATATGTCGAAGAACTAAACAAAAAATTAAAAAACAGCAAAGTTATAATTTTTTTCAATTATTTTTCCGATTGTTCCTATGGGAGCTATATGCTATAGTCGTCCGATCCGGCTCGTTCCGACTTATATACTACCTGCAATAGAAAGACAACTTTTGGGAAAGTTTCATGCAGATAGCTTTAAAACTGAGAGACTAGTTTGCATATAAACGGACGGACAGACGGACAGACGGACAGACGGACAGACGGACGGACAGACGGACAGACGGACGGACAGACGGACATGGCTAGATCGACTCTACTAGTGATGCTGATCAAGAATATATATACTTTATAGGGTCGGAAACGTCTCCTTCACTGCGTTGCAAACTTCTGACTGAAATTATAATACCCTCTGCAAGGGTATAAAAACTTTAAGTCAACAATTTATTCTATTTAATAAACCAATTATATATGCTAATAATTTTTTTAAATTTATTTTAAGTAAAAACAATGTTACATTCAAATATTTACATTTTTAATTTTACTATAGGGTTTTTCTCTTGGTGTCCTTAAGCTTTCAGTGTAAAAAAAAATTTTACATATTCTTTTTTTCTATTTTATGTGTTTCCCAATTTAATTTAAGAGCCGAGGACAACGATGATGTAATAGAACTGCTAGAATTCGAGATGCCCGAGCTCCGAGAGAAGCTTGGTGACTACTATATAGCCGAGGAGGTAATGCGACAGGATCCCGGGGCCGAGAAGAGCCTTTTGGTCGTGGCCGAAACAAGCAATCAATGCGAGGAGACCGAGATGGTCCTCTTCCTTTGGATGACCACGGACATCGACATCCAGTTCTATGTGCGTAACTACGAGGTTGTATCCTTCGGCAACCTGGTCAAGCCCGTCGATGGCAAGTCGTTCCACTACGAAACGATGACGGTGTCGTAAGTGTGGCTCCTCAAGTGCTCAGACTACTTCCTAAGTAATTAACATCCTGTAGATCAGTTCAGCGCAGGGCAGAGGCCAGCACGTTTACCTCAGATGCCCTGGATGATCTGGACGCCATCACGATTCTGGGAGGTCTGCAGAGGGTTGACAGCGGTATGAGGTGGGCAATACTCAGGCATATTGTTTATGTCATATAAGGGGTTGTCCATATATATATTAAGTCTTAAAAAACACGAAAGGAAGCCAGCTTGGGCAAGCCGAGGTTAATAGACCCTTGTAGCTATTTCAAAAATTAAATATTCATTAAAACAACAAAATTTGTTTTCCGTTCTGAAACAATAAACCAAAATTGTATGAAAGTATATATAACAAGAAAGGAAGCAAACTTCGGCAAGCCGAAGTTCATATACCCTTGCAGCTATTGCAAGAATTTAACATTTTTGAAAACCTTAAAATTATGATTTACTTGCGTATATGTTTAAAAACAGTGAAGCTATGATGATTAGCAGCTCAATTATTTAATAGTTATTTTATATATTTTTATTATTTCTATGGGAGCTATATGATATAGACGTCCGATTTTGATAAAATCTAAACCATAATTCTGAAATATTTAACCATTGCTATATGTCGAAGAACAAAAAATTAAAAAACAGAAAAGTTATAATTTTTTTTCATTTATTTCTCCGATTGTTCCTATGGGAGCTATATGCTATAGTCGTCCGATTTTAATGAAATTTAAATCGTAAATCGGAAATATTTTACCATTACTAAATGCCGAAGAACTAAACAAAAAATTGAAAAACAGCAAAGTTATAATTTTTTTTCTTTTATTTTTCCGATTGTTCCTATGGAAGCTATATGCTATAGTCGTCCGATTTTGATGAAATTTAAATCGTAAATCGGAAATATTTAACCATTACTAAACGTCGAAGAAATGAACAAAAAATTGAAAAACAGCAAAGTTATAATTTTTTTTCATTTATTTTTCCGATTGTTCCTATGGGAGCTATATGCTATAGTCGTCCGATCCGGCTCGTTCCGACTTATATACTACCTGCAATAGAAAGACAACTTTTGGGAAAGTTTCATGCAGATAGCTTTAAAACTGAGAGACTAGTTTGCGTAGAAACGGACGGACAGACGGACAGTCGGACGGATAGACGGATAGACGGACAGACGGACATGGCTAGATCGACTCGCCTAGTGATACTGATCAAGAATATATATACTTTATAGGGTCGGAGATGTCTCCTTCACTGCGTTGCAAACTTCTGACTGAAAATATAATACGCTCTGCAAGGGTATAAAAACAGCGGAGTTATATTTTTTTTCATTTGTTTTTTTCGATTGTTGAATAGAATCGACTCTTCAAGAACATAAATACTTCATAGGGTCGGAAATGTGTCCTTAATTGATTGAATTATAATTATAAAATTATTATTATATATTAAAAGGGTGGTTCAATACCTAAGTTAGGTTTGGGGTATCTTATAATGCACTTAGCAAATGTAATACGTATATAACTTTTTTTTTTAACAGCGTTGCAAGCATGGGTAAAGTGAAGATGAGCTCTATCGCTGGCACAGTTGTGGATGCTCACGTAGTGGAGGATAATAAGTTCTACATGCGGGAATGTCTCTTCTCAAAGTTCAAGTACATCCTGGAAAGTAAGTCCACAGTTGATCCTAAACGCAGAAATTGTCTTAGTTCACAAATTTTGTTCATTTAGAACTACACAGCACTGATTACTATTTGCGGTACGAACAAAACGTAATCAATTTCATATACCCCGCCGGAAAGGAACCCGCTGGTCCGGCGGCCATAGAAGCGGCATCAAACGTTTTTTTCCTAAAGAGTATTGTGGGCGGACGGAATTTTCCACTGTCACGCCTCTTTAACGCGATAGTGGCCATGTTTTGCGCCTATCCAGATCGGGACTACTGCATGATGCAGATATCCGCGAATATCAAGGCCACAAGGAGCTATTTGGAGGTTCTACAGTACTTTATGGTAAGCCTAAAAACTGGTTATTTTGATTGCAGAGCTCTTTATGTTTTGAATTTTGAATATTTAAAATATTCATATAATTCGAAATTATGACACTAAATTTTATATATAAAAGTACATTTTTTTGGGGGACCAAATAACAAAGGATGAAAAAAAGTCGGGCTTTAGGTGGCGCCATCTGCCGAACTACAGGGTCATTGCCACAAGCTATGAATGAGCAGCATCCACGCCTCCGACAGATGTCGCCACCTAAATTCCGATTGTTTTGTGGGGGAATATTTAGTTTGAAGTTTGCTAACCGTAGACGTTTTATAAACTTGCACTGCTTAGGCATAACAAGCACCTGCATGCTAAGCCCCAAAATGTCTTGTTTAATAGTTTCTGCGGTGTTGTCGCTCAATCGAACTCTGTAATTGATCATGTATATAGCTTTTACCTTTTACATAATTTTCATTAAAACACGAGTTAATTCATTATTACCTAATACTTTCCAATTAATGGATTGTGTGTATCCAAACTTTTAATGTCTAGCCAGTGGTTTCGCGTCCCAGCAATGAATGCAGCCTCGCCGAGGTATACATAACCCATCGGAGCACCATTTTTGGGGAGATTAGTCTGTACAAACTGCGAAAAGAGGACGTGTCCGTGGTGCATTCCTTGGCCGTAGGAAACTCGACCAAAGAGATAGGTTCCCCTGATTCCACCGCCAGCAGCTTCTCCTACTGCTCCAAAATAAACGAGCGGGCGGACCTGGAGCACGAGGTTCATGTTCTCGACGCGATCATGAAGGAAGTGCTGGAGAAGGAGTTCAGTGAGTTCGCGGTGTTTACCATTCGCTGCGGAAACTCTACAAAGTCCGCCAAGCAGAATACTTCGATCGGGTTTGTGGTGATTCGGCAGTTCCATTGCCATGACCAGCTCTTTGATCACTATCATCTGCCCAAGAACGATACTCACTTGAATCGTCTAAGGGCCGAGATCATCTCGCTGCGACTGCATCCTCTCTTCGTGTCCAGTGGCGATCTGATTTTCAGGGATTTGGCCAGGAAGACTAACTTTTACGACTTTTACTTCATCAGTCCTTTTGACGTAAGTTATAAGGATGCTGATAGGATGCAAACAATTACGGATTTAATAAATGCAAAATCCCCACAGAATCAAAAGTACAGCAATGACCTGAAGAAAATGATGATGGTCGTGGAACCGAAGGCCATTAAAAAGGCTCCAGTTTTCTTCGGAGTGCGCACTGAACAGAAGAAGTCGAAGAACAGGTTGCTCCTGCCCAGTCCCAACTACTCAACGGATAATATGATCATCTACCGGCACAAACTCAATCCGGTTAAGTGGTTCACCAACAAGAAGAAAGTGGTCATCATTGGGTTTTCTCCAGTGGCCAAGGCATTTCTGCGACAGCTTGTGTTTCAGTGGAATAGCAGGGAGTGAGTCTCATAAATAGTACACATGTTAAATCCCATTTCTCGGGCTTTGTAGTTCTGTGAATCTCTGTTTTCATATATAGGGCTGTATATATTTACTTGATTGCCTTCAAATATCATACATAACATTTTCTTTATGTGGACTTCTCTGCAGCCATAAGAACTCGGAAAACTTCACCTGCCTGAGCTGGCTGCAAGTGACCGTAATCTGTCGGGCCGGGGTCGTGGAGGCGGAATACGACAGCCTCTTTAAGTGCCCCTATTGCACCAGCCCTCTTGGATGCTACCTTTCCTACCAGAACGAGTCCTGCTTCATAAGAGATTGTTGTGTGCGCCTTGATTTGCGCTATTGGGTGCACTTTGTGCCCGGAAAGGTGGAGCTTATTAATAGGTGCGACTAGCATAGCCATTAACTATATCATAATTGATTAATCCTTCCCCATAAACAGAGAGAAAAAGTACGTGAAGATCGAGGCCTGCGAGATTTACTATGACACCCTTCTGCTGATGTGTGAGCGAAAGTTTGTGCTCCGTTCTCCAGAATCGCCGGTCGGCAAGGGAAGTCCCTGCAATCTCGTGGAGGTCAATTGTCGGCTTAACAAGCTCCTGCTCTTCTACAAGGTGCGTACGCTGCTGGAGAACATGCCGCGAACCTACTTGGTCCTGGTTTATGGCTCCAATTTGTGCACCTATGAGTGCATTGCCTTTCTGATTGGCCATGGCGTGGATTGCTCGCGGATGGTGTTTGTCCAGCCGCATCGATTCATCGGTAAGGATGCGGATATGAAGGAGAAGAACCCCTTCTGGGATCAAAACCTGCAGCTCATCTTGGACGACATTCTCGTGGATAAAGGAGTCGAGATTTTCATAGACTATGACTTTCACCACTATAACGTACACAAGTCATCCGACTTCATTATGGAGGTGGTCTTCCAGCACATTCCCAGTAGAAAGCAGGCGACATTCGAGTGCGACCTTTTTATCTCCTTCGAGGAGGGACACCTCCATCAAAGGCATATGCAATGTGAGTGGTTATAATTAGAAAAGATTTACATAATGGGAATACTTTTTGATCACACAACATTAGGGCTTAAGGCTGCCAAAATCAATATAGATAACAATGAGATCCTGGTAAACAAACGATACCAGACCAATGATCCGAACATCTATGCAGCTGGCAGCTTTATACAGATGCGGCCGAAGCCAAATTATCAGTACAGATATGTTAATAGCCGGGAAATGGCCCGCAAGGTGAGAGTTTCATCTACTGAGTTACCTTATAGTGTCCGTGTATACCATTCTTCCAGATCTTACACCATCTGGACATTGTTCCGGATATAAATTTCGAGGATCGATACTCTGAGCCCCTGCTCTTCCAGGCCATTCTGCCGCTACGTTATTTCATCACCAAAGTCACAATGCCTCGGAGATATTTGAGCTCGCATATGCCCGTCATGGAGACTTGCAATTTGACCACGTACAAGCAGAACACATTTTGCCGGGTTGGCCTATTCAAACATATGACGGTGGACGAGATCGTGGTTGTGACAAAAAATGTGAGTTCACTTACCACAAGCTATAATAACTCTGTAACCCACCCTACATATTTTCCCCATTAGGAGTGCTATTTGGACTTCCTGCAGCATTTTTGTGGCAAGCACGAGCTGCTTCTGAACAATCTGAAAGCGCGCTATAAGGCTCATACGATTCACTCTTTTCTAAAGTATTTTCAAGAGCCCTGGGCGGAATTGATCAAGCACGAGAACTTTAAGGACCTTCAGGCGGAGAATGCAGAACTCCTTAATCCCATGACCATTACGGCGCTAAGAGTGCGAATATAATTTACTATATAAGTATCGATTTTCAACCTTCATTTTTCCCCCTTACAGCGAGCTAGCCGTGGTGCCTTAGGAAGTATAACCGATATTGACTTCTCCTCGCTGAACAGGCGCTACCTGGAGGTCAAGCTGATGACTTTTCTGAGGGTTCATCGACGGGACTTCCGGCATAAGTTTGCTCTTCCCGAGGATTTTCTTCAATTGGATCAGCCTGACCGGGAGCGACACTTGAATGAATCGACTGAGGAGCAAGATGAGTCAACGGACGAGTCAGATACCTGATTTGTAGAACCAAAGCAGTCCGTTTCTTTACTTTCCGATTTCCTTGTGCAGTGCTCCGACTCAAATACACGTTAAACAAAATATTTTGAAAAATGCCCCGAATTCAAGATACTGTGTTTGTCATCACAGCGGGAATTCGGGATCTGCGGCGCATACAGGATCTCTATGAGGCCAAAAATACGTGGCATTTTGGCCCAAAGGCTACTCCGCCGCTAGAGACCCTGTTCTTGAAAAACCAGGCGCAGCGATTGTTGGTCGTTAACAAACAAGATTTTCACGTTGTGCTGGCATACTGCGAGTTCGCCAACCATCCAAATATGCCGGTGCTGTCTAACGATTTGTGGCTTCACTGGCTCAATGTGCGATTCTGGTACGTAAATAGGATGGGGAGTGTCTTCAGTCCGGCAGCTAAATAATGCGTATCCCCCCAAAAGCCTTGATCTTCCCATCACGCTGATCAACACCATCTTTTTCAATTTCCTTATCTGCAAGGAGGGTCAGCCTGACATTCTCAGGCTGATCATATTGGAGGTCTTTTATAACGAGCACAAGCTCAACTATATAATAGTGGTTAAGCCGCCGGATTGTCCGCCAGGCCAATATGATGCCGTTCAGGCTTTTGGAAAAACCTACTACCCCAAGTACTCCAAAGTCTCGGAGCAGATGCATCTTCCCTCGATCATCGTGATCCATCGACGGGACGTCATGCCGTTCCTCTCCTTTCGCAAAGCCCTGTGAGTTGGTCCCCAAAGTCTTTTGTTGAAGCCATCCGTACCTTTCCATTTCAGACCTGAGGATAATGACGACATTGTCGAGATGATTGATTCCGAAGATCCGGAATTGCGAAAAAAGCATGGCGACTTTTACATTGCAGAGCACCTGCTGAATATGGAAGAATCTGACCATAGTGATAATATTATTATTGCTGAGGTGCTTAGGTGTACTTCCTTTTCTGATTCGCTTAACCTGCCTATCATCGCAGTTCGAAGAAGAGATCGCGGAAAACGTCAAGGGAGCGGGTTTAATGTGGCTATCGGAATCCGTAGACATTGAGCACCTGGCCAAGAACTTTCACCTCGAACGGTTGGGCAATTTGGTGCGGTACACGCCGGGGATCAAGCACGCCCGTGTGCTATTTGATGTGTTGTAAGTGGGTTGTACAAAGAAGTAGACGTCTATTTTGAAAGCTTCCTATAGTTCAGTGGAACAAAAGTCCTATAAGGATTTATACACTGAGACGCAAATGGAAGAAATATATAAGACACATGTAGGTGAGAAAAACCCTGAAGGACCAACAAAAGCGAAGGAAGTGCTTTTCAGCAAGTACAAGCATATTTACGAGGGTGGGTAATCATGTCGTTAAGAGCACCTTACTTTATGTACATTTTTGCTAATATTTTTGTAGAACTCCGCAAGGGAACTTACTATATGAAAGCCTTTAAGGACCAACTGGAGATCGCTTTTGACTTGCCAGCCGGCGAGCACTCGCACAGCGAAAATCGGGTGCAGTACTTGGGTAAGGCGAGCAATGGGTTCCTGCTAAAGATGTTCCAGTTGCATCCACTGGTACGCTTTGAGTACACATTTTATTCCTTGTCGGCCATGTTCAGTGCCTTTCCGAATCACGATTACTGTGTGACTATGGTGCCTGGCACCGCGACCACAAGCCCTTGTCAGCGAGAACTGCTCCGGTTCTTCCTGGTGAGTTGAAATACTTGGATACTGGAGCTAGAAATTCCGTTGATTGCCATATTTCAGCCGGTCGCCCATCGTCCAAATAGCGCCGTGGCCGAAAATATGTTCGTTGCGCACCGAAGTACCTTGTTTGGGGACCTTCGGGTACAACCATTTGAAAGACGGGAGGTTGATGAAATCAGAACTTTGATAAGCTCCCAGTCCAGGAAAAGGGACACCTTTTGTAATGATGATGATGAATCTGATGCTAATAACAGGCTAGACTACTATACAGCCGAAGTCTTGAACACTTTTGAAGATATTATTGAGAATATCCTTGAGAATCCATTGTCCGAGTCGAGCTGTTTCACCATTCGCTGCGGTCTATCCAAGAAACACATCGACTGTCCCTTGGTGGGCTTTCTGATTCTGTGGTGCGGTTGAATAAGTTATATTTATTTTATATAGACTATTTATGCGGCATTCACAGCCCCTTTCTGCTTTATGAAGATCTAAGCAGTATGTTCATGCTGCCACCAGAGCAGTTCCCCCTAACGCACAACCGTGGAGAGATTGTCATGTTCAAGCTGCACCCATATTTCCAGGTGTGGTGCAATCCGATCATTCGCACGGTAGCTTTGTATGATAACTACCGAGAATTGTACTACGTAAACCACTATAATGTTAGTTAAAATCGTTCTCATACAGTTCAGTGGAGTTTAATACGACCTTACCGTTTTGTAGGGAATCTCGCTGCCCAACGATTTGATGTACAACATGATGCCCGTAGAACCTTGCCGCATGAAGAAGAACCTATTTGGTTACAAGTGCGTTTCGTACAAGCGAAAGACATCGAGGATGTCCCACGTCTCCAATACGGATTCGTGCGGCAGTCGCATGCGGGTCTTTTGCCACAACCTTCAGCCCACCAAGCACTTGGGTGGCAAGAACTCACTGGTAATCGTGGGCTTCTCCCAGATCTGTCTAGCCTTCTTGCGGACCGTCATCTTCGCCTGGAACTCTAAAGAGTAAGAGCTATTTCTATCTATAGAACTAAACATCGTTAATTGGTTTTGATAATCTGTCTGAACGACAATGAAAGAATAATTAATATTTTGTTATTTCTAGAATCAGTTAAAATATTTTTAGTTCCTTTGCTCTTAATGATTTTACAAAAACAAAACTGTTTGTTCCTAGGCCTTTGTCTAAGTGATAAGCTTTTATTTTTTGTTTATTTCGTCCAAATTCTTTTGAGGTATTCAACGAAAGTGCAACCTTATCTCCCCTTAAATTCTTCAATAGTTTGTTAAATTTTAAAAAGTACAACTGCCTGCCAATGGTGGACATTTCGGTGTTGGTGCCTCATGGAATTGTGGAATCGGCCTACGATTCCGAATTTTTATGCAGCTACTGTGGCGAAGATGGCAGGAATTGCTATATAAACACCGGAAACCAGAATCCTTTTGTCAAGGATGTAACGCACCGCATGGATGTGAGACATTGGGTGCGTTTTGTTCCCGGGATATTGAAAAGAATAAATAGGTAAGTTAACATTATAAATGGCTTAAAAACTATTATTGCTTAAGACTACAATTTTAACAATCTACTTTTCAAAATTCGAACTATCTAAAACCAATGCATTGAACATTTTTAATGAATACTCCATATACTCCAGGGCTTATTTGTTAAATTTGGTTTCAGGCAGGAAAAGATTCTACATCTATTGGATGGCTGTAGCCTTCACTACGAGAAGCTGCTCCTTCTGGCTGGCAGTAAGTTTGGCTTTGAAGATACGGTGTTCAACGGGCATCCGACGCCGTTGAACTATGTAACCACCAATCACCGACTGGACAGGATCATTTTCTACCACAAGCTGCGGGAGATGGTTGAGTCCGGGGAGTCCTATAACATCATTGTCTACGGATACGGACTAGTCGTCTACGAGTGCATTAATTTTTTGGTCACACATGGTTGTGAGGCCAATAATATTACGTATGTACAGCCCCATGTGCCAGCGGAGTTGGAGGATGTGGGCAATCCCGATTTAGACGCTCGGCTGGACCCGATTATACTGGAAATGGTAGGCGATCTGGGAGTCACGATTTACTTGTCCAACAACTACAGTCAATTTATTTTGAGTAAAGACAACTTGTTTATTGAGAAGGTTCAGTTCGTTTCGGTTCCCAGCAAGAAAATTACCGAGTTGAACTGCGATCTGTTTGTCAACTACAACCCGAATAATATGAGTACGGTTTTGGAGAATGGTGAGATGCTCTACTGCCAGAACACTAATAACCATTGGCGTTATCTCACTCAAAAAAGTTTGCTAACGCCAATGGGCATGCATTTTTAAATCACCCTTGTCATATAATGCCCCACCTTTTGCAGCACTCAAAGAAGCCGGAATCGAAATGATCGACAGAAAGATCGTGGTAAATGCACGGTACATCACTAATGATCGGAATATATATGCCTCTGGCAATATAGTCATGTTGCCCATCCCCAACTTTCAGTACACTTCAACTAGTCCGCAAGAGTGCGCTGAGAAAGTAAGCGACCCCTTAGGAAAGTTCTGTTTTAATATCAGGTATTTGTGTATTTAGCTGGCCTACGAACTGAACATGGTAAAGATTGTGATGCAGTCGCGATACTTGAGGCCATTCGCTTTCACGGGCATGCTGCCCATGGGCTATCAGATCATCAAGTTAATCCAACCGAAGCCACAGCTAATAGGTCAACTACCCGTTGACTACTCGGAGTCCATGACCACCTACGAGAATGGAGAGTTTTGCCGCATTCGTCTCAACAAGAACATGATTGTCATTGAGATTGTCTGCGTTACTAAATCGGTATGATATTATTTAGGTGAGAAGTAGGATTATTAGTGATCAAATTCCCATAAATTCTCACATCCAGCCGAAAAGACTTTACTTCCTGGAGTACTTTTGTGGCAAGCATGCTATGCTGCTTAATGATCTGCACGCTCGTTTTCAATCCGGTTGGATTAAAAACTTCTTGCACTTCTTTCAACAGCCCTGGACGGAGCTTATAATGCACGACAGATTCGAGGACCTGCAATTGAAGAATCGCCGCCTTTTGCTGTCCATGCTGCTGATGAACAACAAGGATGCCATTAATGTCAGGAACAGTTTGGAAACCACACAGCGGCAGAAGCTGGAGGAGAATGTAATCGATTTTGTACGCACCTATCGCAAAGATTTCGTCCACGAATTTGCTCTGCCAGAGGATTGGGGTGACTTTAGTCTATGATTTGGTTGTCATTAGTTTTTGTATATTTCAATACTCCAATATTTTATTAAGTACAGAAAGAGCAGAACGAATAGTTTCAATAAAGGGTCGTAAATTGATAGACAAGGAATTCAAATCAGATATTTATTTATATGTATGTATTTTTGTATTGCATACAATGCTAAATAACTAAACCAATTGCAAGTTTTTACATTGCTCAACACACTAAATCTATTAATGATCAAAAGCTAAAGCTTTCGTTTGGGATAAGCCTACAGATTTAGTTATTCGATTGATTCTGTTATTAAGTTAGCTAGCTCGATTAGTATAACACATAACTCCTTAGGTCTCACACTGTTAGCTTAATTATATATACTACAAGGGAATGGGTAAAGGGTCTCTGGACTTCATCGTCTAAAGGGGAGAACAGGTCGGTGTTCGTCGCCGCATTTGATCTCGATTAATGGACAGGGGGCTGAGGCCACTGGGGAAGACAATGACATGGTGGTTGAGCTGGCCTCATATGCCCTGCAAGAACCTTCGTAACTCCTCCTCGGTGTCGAAGATCATCACCGGGAAGGGCGATCCTGGCACGAATTCGCCCGCCCACTTGACCTCTACTCGATAGTCACCTGGTTCGGTTGGATCGTACTGAAAGTTACAAAAAAAAGAAGATATGCTTATCTGCTGATAGATCCACCAATTGCATATCTTACCTTGCACAGAATGGTGCGATCCTTCTGACTCTCCCGCTGCATTTCCACGCGGAAAGCGCCCTTGGGTCCGCGAACCCGAACTGTCAACTGCCCAGCTCCAGCACCTCGAGTGTCGCAGATAAATCGCGATTGGAAGGTGGCCAGCACGCCATGCTCAATTCCAGGTCCATACACACGGACCTAGTAGGCAAAAATTATCGGACATGAAGAAAGGGATTATATATCAAGCCAAGGCAAATTTATTATTGCCAACTCACCTTGCTGGCATCCGGTGCTCCGGCCACTTTAAGTGCGAATGGCGAGCCAGGAACATTTTGTCCTCCGTATTTGATGGTCAGCAGGTGACGACCTGGCTCCTGAGGCTTAATGTTCAGGGTGAATGTGGCATCGCCATGATCGTACAGCTCGCAGTAGGCCACCTTGCGTACGCCAGCACAGTGGGCAGTGAGTTCACCCGGTCCGGCTCTCCTGGTGTCAATCCAGGACTTGATGTCCTTGCCGACAATCCCGTGACGCAGTCCCTCACCGGAGGCAATCACCTTTGAGGCGTCCATGGAAGAGCCCACTGCCACCGTAAGCGGACATCCCTTGACCAAACGGCCATTCCACTTCACGGAAAGATTCAGAGTGCCCGTGGTGGATTTCAGGGGGGTGTACGAGGCAAGCCAGATGTTTTCGCTTGGTCGCGGTTGCGCCAGACTCACCGGCAGCGATGTGCTGTCCTGGCTGGTGAGGATCACCTCCGGCCTGCCAGCCGGCGCATTCGAGGCGTCGATTGTGAAGTGGGCCGCTTCACCGGCTTGAGCTGCCGCCAGACCACGACCCATGAGCTGCACCTTATCCGCCGCCTGCTGGCCCGTGACAAAAGCACTTCTCGGACACTGGGTGATGGTCAATCCGCTCCAGGTCAAGTCCAAATCATGCTCGCCGGCAGCCAGGTTCTCGCCGGTGATGTTCAGGCACATCTTGCCGTCGACCAGCTTGTCCACAGGTATTTCGATGCCATCGATGCTGCAAACCAGCTTGCCCGGACCCGCATTCTCCACATCGAAGATGATGCGAGCGGGTAGAATCAGCCGGCCGTCATGATCCACCAGAGTTCCCCACCCACCCACGGGTGTTACCTTGTTGGACTCCACGCAGCTGATGTGCCAGGGCGATCCCGGCAAGCTGCCCCTATTCGGACAGCTGGCTCGGATCTCGTACTTGCCCACGGAGAGAATTGTGTACGAGATGCGCCACTCATTGTTGCCCAGAGCCTTGATCTTGGGCTCTATCCGCTCGCCATACTCGTCCAACCGCTCGATCTGGACATTCGGAGCAATGGGACAGTAGACCACGAAGGAGGCCTCCTTGTTCCGGTGACACACCTCCAGGCCGTGACCAGCGGCCCGGGCATCGTTCCTCACGCCACTCGAGGAGGCGGTGAAGTTCAGCGGCGAGCTGGGAATCGTCTCTCCTCCGTACATGAGTGTCAACTTGTAGTTGCCCGGCTGCGAGGGCACAAACTCCACGTTGTAGACACCCTCCGATTGCTCGCTAATTAGGACTGGCAGACTCTGATTGCTGGGCGAGATGGCGAAGGCCTCCAGTTCGGCGGTTCCGGCATTGTCAGTACGGACGGTGAAACTGTTTGGACTGTGCAGGGCCAGCGGCTCCTTGGTGACACCCTGGGTGGTGACCTTGCTGCTGTCGAAGGATTCGCAGGTGAAGGGACTGCCAGGCAGCGGCTTCGATTGATGCAGCACCTCTGTTCGGGGATAATCATTAGAATCTACTACCTTCAATGCACAAATATTACTTACCAATCACACACTGTCCCGGCTTGTTGATGGTGAACTCCGCCTGCAGGTGTCCGTTCTTCGTCTGATAGCATCTCACGGGCAGAGCTTGTCCTCCTGGTCCGGAGACCACCACGTCGAACTCCCTGGCTGGCCTCTTCACCGTGTCAATGGCAAAGGAAGTGGTCTTGCCCACTCGCGACTGATACAGTCCCAAACCGCTGACGCTGATTTCCTTGCCAGCACTGGCGGGCAGCACACTGATCTCCAGGGGTTTCAGCGAGATGGGCACTTCGTTGAACAGGATGCTGATCTTGTGGGGCGCCACACGAGTGGGCTGGTACACTATCTCGTACACTCCGGTCTTACTTGGTCCGCGGATGGTGTGCGGCACTTCGGTGGCTCCACAACGCACCAGTGCGGATAGATCTCCCTGACCAGCCTCGTTCAACGAGACTCCAATGCTGGCAGGCCGATGGCAGAGGGCCTCGCTCACCTCGGTGATCTTCACCAGCGTGGGATCGAAGACGCACAAGGTGCGGGATCCGATGTGCTGACGGGTTTCGCGGTCTATGAAGCGCAGCGTGTAGTTCCCGGTCATGTGGGTCCGGAACTCCGCTGTCTGCCTGTTGATCGAATACGGAACAGACTTCTGATCCGGCGAGAAGATCTCAACGATCTGATCGTCCGCTGGGAAGTCAATGGCCGCCAAACTGCCAATCTGAATGTGCTGTGTGTGCTGTTGAATGTCCACACGGAAGGGACTTCCGTCCACGGCCACCTCATTGAAAGTGATGTTCACGTAGTGCGGTTCCGTGCTCTGTGGCACAAAGGTCACGTCGTAGAGTCCGCGGGCACAGGCCACAACCTCTGCCTTGACCGTGCTACTGTCGGTGGAGACCACCAGCTCCAAGGTGCCCTCACCAGCTCCCGCAGCGTCCACGCTAAAGGTCACTGGAACGCCCAGATTGGCCGGCCCATACTGCTGCTCCAGTCCACTAATGCTCACCCTGGAGACATCGAAGACATTGCAACTGAAGGGGGATCCGTTGATGTGCTGATCGTTGGCCGTCACACTGATCAAGTGACGACCCACAGTGGTGGGCCGGAAGGATGCGGAGTAGCTGCCCCCATCATGCTGGCTCAGCTGGCAGTGCTCATTGTCCCCCGACGGCGAGGTGACAAAGATCTGCGGCTCCACGCCCTCGAAGCCCTCGAGCTCAAAGGTGTTGTCCATCTTGACGGCGGCCTGCTTCAGGCACTCGCCCATGGCCATGGCCCGGGGCAGTCCCATCGAGGGCGAAGCCGCTGCAGCGGCGATGTGACAGCTGAATGGCGAACCCGGCACCGGATGTCCATTGAATCGCACCGACAGCGAGTGGGTGGCCGCCTCCGTGGGCTTAAAGTTCACCTTGAACCGGGCATTGCCCTCGGATTGAACAAAGTTCGGTACGTTCTTGCCATTGACGGCCACGATGATCTCCAGATTGCCGGCTCCCGCCTGTGATGCATTGATCCCGAAGCTCACACTCTTGTTGACCACGCCAGCTCTGATGTCCGTGACAATCACCTTCTCGGCGGAGTAGGCTTTGAGCAGGAAGGGACTGCCTTCCACGTGACCACCACCGGGCAGGCGGACCTCCACCGAGTGGTCACCCACCTCCATGGGCTCGAACTTGACATTGTAGCCCAGGGTGGACGAACCCAGGGGGTCAATCTTCACGGGCACACTTCGCCGGGCAGGACCGAGCACCTCAACGGTCGGCTTAGTGTCCGATTCCACCACAAACTCGAACAGCCTGCCCACGCTGACCTTGTCCATCGTCTCCGGGGATTGGATGCGGGCGGCGGCTGCCACGCGACAGGTGAACGGGGATCCGGGCACATCCTGGCTGTTGAAGCGCAGCTCTACGGTGTGACTCTCAGCCTCGCGGGGCGTGAAGCTGATGGCGTAGGTGTGTTGACCCTGGGCCTGGGCGGAGGTCGGAACTCTGCCTCCGTTCACGGTAACTTCCAAATTTCCGGGTCCAGCCTGGGATGTCTCAACCAGAAAGGTGACAGCCTTGCCCACTGTGCCACTGCTCACATTCTTCACCTTTATGGCGCTGACATCGTACACCTTGAAAAACAACAACACTTTTAATCAACTGAAGACAAATGTAAATAAAAATAACTTCAGGTACGAATTTGTGTATCCTGAAAAAAATGCGTTACACTTATAATTAAGTACAATAATTGCGTAAAACATTTCATATCCTCAGAGCATTTCCAATGGAATAATATTAATACTGGAGTTTAACCCTTTCATAATCGTGTATTACTAATACTTTCCCACAAAATCTAAATTTTTTCTGCTTTTGATGGCTGCATAGCAAAAACCTTATACTCAAAAGAAAATCAGTTTGTCTGCCTTTCCTGGTCACTTTTATTTAAAGGCTGCTACTGAGATATAAATATCAAAAATGTAGCTTTGAAGTTTTTAAATATCATAATTGAACTTAAAAGAGATAATACGGCCAGTGACTGACATTTTCTAATATATATATATTGTAGCTAATACCAATTAACTAATGCTAAATATCAACTGGACTATTACGTTTCTTCTTGCTAGTTTTGAGAATCCTCCACACTTACCTTAGCTGCATATGGACTTCCGGCGGTGGCCAATCCATTGACCGTGACATTGACTCGATGTTCGCCGACGACTCTCGGCACAAACTCCGCCTTGAAGACGCCATCGGCGGACTGATGCACTTGGGCCGGAACCGACTGGCCAGCAGGTCCTGGTTCGGCCAGCGATTTGCATTTTTGTATATCATTTCGTATTCGATTTTAGTATTGATTAATTATTGTGTGTTTGGTTTGATTTACGTTTTCAGTTGCGACGCGGCCGGAAACGAGTTTGAGATTGATTTCGTTTGTTTGTTTTGTTGAAATTCGATAATTGGGCAACGATTCGGTTTGGTCAGATGTGTGTTGGGTTAGTGTTTAGTTTTCAATCGCGGATGAAGCGAAAAAATTTGGAAAAATGTTCACTCGATTAGTAATTTTAAACTTTGAAATGTTGGGCAGTCAGGGGTTAATTGTGTGTTAGTATTAGTTCGAGTCATTTACTTGGAGTGCGGTTAGTCTAGATTGGTTATTGTATTGACTGTGCCGGAAACGGTTAGTAAACGGGGATGTGGCAAGGGTCAGAGACAGTACAGAATAGATATAATACGAGTAGTCCCAAGTGAATCTGTACACTGTATACAGAACACTTCGAAATATCCTGCTTGATATACAACCTATTTAAGTTTTGTTTTAAACCATTTTTATTTTCATTCGAGTAACTCTACACATTAATCAGTATGAAACAAATTAGTAAACAATCGGACATTAGTAAATACTTCATTTTGTTATTGTGTTGGCATAGGGTTTCGCTCATTGGAAACTCATTTCTGGGGTTATTTTGTGGTTCGGACGGTTAGCAAGTATATATACACCTGGTGAATAGTATATATATATGTATAGGGGAGAGCACGGAGACTACTCCCTCATTTAATATTATAGGTAATATAAGTATATGCATATATTTATATAGGTATATAGTCTAGTACAAAAGATTTCGCCGTCCTGAAATATAATACAGATACAAAAGTGAGCAACATTATTACAAAAAGGACATATAATTACAATCAAAGGCAAACAAAATCACAAACGCACACAAAACACACAAGGATAACGCTTGGACTACATGAATAATAAAAGCAACTGTATGGTATCTATGGAAACTGAGATTCCAGATCTGGCACTATGGCATATTTGCAAATACTCAACTTTATCTAAAAACCCAAATCAAGAGCTTCGAAGCTACTGCAGTCGAACTTCAATAACATAAGCTGCACAGTGTAAACACTGCATATACAATATATTTAAATTCATTTAAATTTTTTTAAATTAAGATGTTACTACACTGGTAAGAAGTAGAATAGTAAAAATAAGTATTACCAAAAATAAAAAATTGTCAACCATAGCTAAATGGATTTTATTTTACTCGAACTTGCTAGCAAAGTAAATAGCTTTGTAACTCGTTTTTGATTATCTGAATAAAATATTTGAGCTATCCCTATCCGCTTTTACAAGGGAATCTTGTTCTTGTTAACGAAGTTCGACTGTATAAGCAAATGATAAATGTGCTTCATAATTACACAGGCACACACACAAACTACACGATGAGGCTGCGCAACTCATAAATCCACTCTCTAAGTGCAGCACCTTGTCTTCAGATTCAGCCGGAGACATTAACCACAAGTTGGGTCTGGTGAGGGGAGGCGGTGAAAAGTGGGGGACGTGGCATGCTTGGGAGTTTCCACAACGATTTCCGCTCATACAAATCGCATGTACAAGTCTTTGTGCGTGAGGTTGAGGTGTGTGAGAGTGGGTGCGATGCGGATACAGTTACGAGTTGCAGATACGAATTACAGATACGAATTACAGATACAGATACGGTTACTGCTACCAGATACGAGTATGTATGCGGATGGATCCAATCGAATAATACGCTTAGCAGACACAAACATTTAGCAAACGAGCAATTAAATAACGAGCCTTAAGACTAAAACCAATGCACAAAACACAAATACAGGGGCAATGATGGGCTGTAGGGGTAAATAACCCCACACAAATGAATTGTGGTTAGCTGGTCTGGGAATGGGCCCAAGGAGCTCAACTGGCGGAGCAGCCATCACTGGCCGCAACTGCCTACATACCTTCCACGTTCACCTCGATGTCCTCCAGACGGCCGCCGTTGTGATTGATTACAAAAGAATTGGTCTGATGCACGGGTCCTGGGCCGCCCAGCGACACCTGCGGCCCGGCCACGCCCCCGCTGATGCTGACCGTAATCGGACAGCCCGGCACGGGCATCTTGTTGAATGACACGTTGATCGTGTGCTCGCACGACTCCGTCGGCACAAACGAAACGGAAAATCTGCAAGCAAATGGAAATGTACATTTAGATAACAACCAAAAAAAACTACAAAAATGACTAAGTAAGTAAATGTATAGATAATATTAGATATAGTCAAGCGACCCTACCATAGCAATCATAGCAATTTAAAATATTTAAACTTTACTAATTTCTTTCTAATTTCAACATGTAGCTTATAATTTATAGTTTCGTTGGTACTGACAAGTAGCTACTTACTTTAAGATTAAAACAGAGTATCATTTAAGCTTTGTGAATAAGGAATTTTGTTAATTATTTTGAAGCTCGCTTAAATAATAATAATAGTAACAGCCAGTTTAGTTCTAACAATATTTTAAATGGAACCAATTAAATAAGGTAATTACGGGCTTAATTTTATATATAAAATATAAGCATTTGCCTAATTAAAACGTCCTCTTTATAACACTATAATTTCGTGTGCTAACCAGAGTTACAATTTAACATGCATTGTATTTAATATAATGATTAAATATTTAATTTAAATATTAACTATAAAATTTTAAATTCAATAATCGATATTTCCCCTTTTCTTATCAGTGTACATATTTAATAACATAAAACATTGGACTCACCTTGCACTGCCCTGCGGATGGACCTGCGTGGGAATGTTCTGTCCCTTGGCCGAAATCGTGATCTCGAGGTTGCCCTCACCGGCATCGCCCGCATCCACGGTGAACTGCACCGGGCGACCCATCGTGCCCCGCGAGACACTGCCCACCACCACCTTGCTGGCGTCGTAGGACTTGGCCAGGAAGGGGGTTCCCTGGACGGCAAAGCCGTTGTACTCCACGTTGATGGAGTGGCCGCCAACGGTGGTGGGCGTGAACTCGGCCGTGAAGCCAGCGTGGATGTCTCCGGTCACCCGGACGGGCAATTCGCCCTGGGGACCGCGCACGCTGACAGCCAGCTCGGCGGCTCCGCCTCCGCTCACTGTGATGTGAAAGGAGGAGGGCCGGTTGACCGGGATCAGCTCCAGATTGGAGAGATTCAGCAGGACTCGGGAGGTGTCCGCCACGGCGCACACAAAGGGACAGCCGCGCACCGTCTCGCCATTGAACTTGATGTCAATCAGATGTGACTTGGCCTGCTCCGGCGTGAAGGAGACCAGACAGCGACCTCCGCCCACGACCTGGACATGATTGGGCACCTCGCCCTCGTTGATGGATATCTCCAGCTGGCCCTCGCCGGCGGCGCTGGCATCCACGCGGAACTGGCACGGCTGGCCGACCACGCCGCCATTCACCTCCGTCACCTGGATCAGGCTGGAGTCGTAGACCTTGGCGATCAGCGGGCCGCCAGCGATCTTCGTGCCGTTGATGGACGCATCGATCACGTGGGTGCCCACCTCGGTGGGCACGAACTCGATGCGAGCAGCACCATTTGCCGCCTCATGGGTGACTCTGGCATTGAGCTTCGACTTGCTAGGGGTCAAAACCGTGGCCACGCACTCGCCCTTACTCAGGCTTTGTCCAGGAGGCGGCAGTATCTCAAAAACCGCCGGCGTATTGGCGGGTACCAGGCGTGTGGATTCGCCCAGAGCGGTCAGGCCGGGTGAGGACATGATTTCAGCGTGCCACGGTGAACCTGTAGGTGAGAGCAAAGATAAGAAATCGATTAGTCTCTGGATGGCAAACACTAAAGAAACACTTTGAAAGTTGTCAACTTAAAAAGCTAACCCAACGAGCGAGATGGACAACGATATTTGACCCACAAAGCCATTACATGTACCTGCAGATCGGGTAATTGAGACCGATGCCATGGTGCCCTTAGAGGTTGCTTTAAACTATTTGAGTAATATAATCTAAAATATACGACATTGCTATCATCATTCAGATTCCCATTAGGCACAAATTTGATGTGCTCTAAATCTTGCTATTATAGCATTTGTTTATCGTTAGACAATTTGTTGGTGCAATTCAAAAGAAAATAAAGTAAATCAGCAACAAAAAAGAAATTGCTTATGTACAATCAAGTAAAGATTTTCGACCCACTAAATAACGCTTGCATCTGTAGAAAATAATATATATGAAACAAAGAGAGCTGAAAGATTAGTTATGTATCTGACTTGTTCTACATTTGCCACAGATAATTCTGTGCCCAAAAAGAAAAATAATTCTGCACGTAAGTTTCTCTGATATCATGACTTTAGAGATAATAGTTGGTTCTACGTTTGTGTTTTACTTGTTTTAGGGATTGTAATTGGTTTAAGGCTTGTATTGTTTTGTTTTTCATTAGCAATTGTATACTTAATTAAGAGTTTGTATTTCATTTAAAAAACTGTGTGTCCTCTCTAAGCTTTTTACTTTTCTATTTATTTTCCTTTATATCTTTATATAGATCAGGTGAATTGGTTGAAGCAAAACTCCTCAACCAGACCTCGCATTCTTTAGCTGGCAAGGTTTCCGCTGCGACTTTGCATTGTTTCTCGCTGCGTCTCATTATAATTGTCGCAATCTCAATCTGTGCCGCCTGGTTGCCGGCGACAAGTGCGTATCTGTTGGTTGTATCTGTATCTGTATCTGAATCTAGAGCTGCGTATCTGGTGCCTGCCTGAGTTTCAGCATAGTTTCTGTGGCAGCCTACATTACTCGTTGTCAGCGAGAAGAGCCACATAATTCGACCGAGTTGGTTCAGGAATGTTTTGAAACGAGCCCGAAAGCATCATTAAATTAAATTGTAAGGAGTAGCCGCAATCGAGTGGCTCGCAGCGATGCGACTGCCAATTTGCGATGGTGGAGCAGATTGGCAATTGGCTCGTTAAACGTTCGCTTATTTGTTGCCACTTGCATCTCACATCTCACAGCATTTTTATTGGACACGGTTGGGTTTGGTTTCTGTTTTCTGTTTTCTGTTTACTGTGTTTGTTGCCTGGCGCTCAAATTTACTTTTGTTTGCAACTTTCCATGCATTTCTCTTTTTGCAATTGTTGCACTTTTCCTTTTAGTGCTAGTGCTCGTTTGCAGTTGCTGCTGTGTTGTTGTGTTGCTGTTTTTTTTATGGCTTTCCATGAAAACTGCTGAAACGGTCAGTCGCCAGTTCGATGGAAAAAAATCGTCATAGCTCGAAACTCGCTTCGTTTTGGGTTCCCCGGCTAAATCGCTTAACGCGCGACTTGTCTTTCCCTGGGAAACTTCTCCATCTCTGAGTTACAAAAAAAAAAAAAAAAACAAAGCACTTTTTTTTTATTTGCCCAAGCTGTGAAAATCTCTCGGCATGAGACACTTCCCGTCCTCTGTTTGGCTATAGCACTTTGGCTCGAACAGTTTTCGTAACTGTTTCTGGCTGTTTGTTTTCGGTATTCGACCAATTGGGGCCATCATTAATCAGTTATTGCATTCTCATAACTCTGCTCATGGCCAGCGGCTATGCAAAAAAGTTACAGTTAGGCGACCGCCGCTCCAAAGAGTCCAACGCACCCAGTAAAGTTGGACGACTGCCTCAGACAATGTGGCAATGTTGCTGTCGCTGCGAGGCAAGCTGCATGTTGCAAGAGCAACTGCACGTCGACTAACTGAAAAGCTGCATCTATGCCGCTTTTCTGGCCGGTTTCCCAGCTGGAGTGCTAATCGTAGCGCTGAATTGTTGCCTGCCGGTCGGAGAACAAGTGCAGCTAGCATCTAACGCTGTTATTCAATCTGCATAGGCATCCACTAAGGCCCAGCACTGGGAATAAATCTATCGCGGAATTTAGTGTGCATTGGGAAAAGCTTTCTTAAGTCAGTGAACAAAGAAGAACGCTTAGTCTAAAGATGAAAATATATGATGATACTTTCACACACAATAGCAAAACATCTATTTACATATATGCCTCAAATAAACCATAAGAAGATCCATAATGGTTTTTAAATTTTGTGATTGTTTTATTTACCTATAAACTTTTCAAAACTAACTTTAACTTCGTATATTTCTCTCAACCATATAAGGGTCCACTCAGTATATTTTTCATAAAAGCCTCTCTTAACAAAAAAAGGCTGTTATTTACATTAAAAAAAGAGATTTCTGAGACAGATCCGGGTAGTAATAATAATAAACGATCAAAAATACAAAAAATAAAATAATAATTTACAGATTAAATGAAGAGAAAAACTATAAATATTGAAATATATCGAATAAAGAACTTATTATAATCTAGCTAAAGTTTTTCGCTCAGTGCAGGCACCTGTGGGTTTTTGTTTGCCTGCGGTTACGTGACTACTGGCCGCAAAAGCCCGTTAGATGGCCTGCAGCTGTCGCAGAGGTCTGATTCTGAATCCGAATCCAAATCTGAACCTGACCGTTACACCGAACTATTTTTTGAATGTTACATTGGTAGATTTACGTTTTTGTGGCTGGAGACTGGAACCGGTGCCGTTGACAGTGCTAGATTGCTGGAACTCAAATCTGAGGCTGAAAACGCGCGTGGACCTTTATTATTTTGTTGGATCAAATCACAATCGCTGGCGGCACGTCTGAACTTGAAAGAGGTGGAAATTATTTCGTGTAGCGATTATGTCAGCGGGTTGTAAATTATTTATTTATGTGTAAGCTTATGTGCGTCGAGTGCTGCAATCAGAATTTCAACAAGACAACGATTAAGCGAAAACGCTTATAAGAATTTGCGGAGCGTTGCACAAAATGATATCGCGGCACGACCACGATTCGGCGCACGTTTTAATCGCGTTTAACCACGACCGGCGACACTTTAGTTTTATATTCGTTTTAAGTATTTATAATCACTCGACTTGAACTCCGGCTCTCTGGGGGTCGCGTTTCAAGTTGAAGGGGTTAAGGGGCTTGGGGGCGCGTCAAAAACCAGTTAATGCTGCTGCTTTTCGACAATTTTCGTTATTAAATTATGCACAACTCAGGCAGACGACGGGCAGGCAGTTTCACTTTGACTGGCGGTGGCTCATAAAAATCCCAAACAGTCGACTTGAACCGAACGCTGGAAGTGGGAATGTGTGCCAATATGCTGAGCGGAAATGGCCAAAAGCGGCGGCTAAAGGCGGGTAAAAGCGGGTGAAGGGGGCTAAAATCGGAGAGAGAGGTGTGGCCGCCGTCACTCATTGTTTAACACGAAAAAGAAACGAAACGGAGCCAAACGAAATCGAAATGTTTGCTCACGATGCTTAAACATTAAGCATATGTATATATTTCGTGAGCTGGGCTGAGCTTCAAAATCGGTGGACTAGTCGAAGGAAAGTGGCCGACGTGGCCAAGAAATCGCAATCTGCGCCGAAGATCTGGCATCTGGCGCATACCTGTCGCGCCCTCCGCATACCTGACTGACAGCCCATGCCTATCCCAACGGGTTTTGGGCTGCAGCAGTGCTGCAGGAGCAGATATTCCGCCCCAGGTAGCGGGGCAAATCGACGACTTTTCCCAACGACTTTGATTTCCGCCCGAGCAGCAAGATATACACACAATGCCCAGGCATGCAACAAGTGCGCCTTGAACCACATACAACTGCATACTGCACACTGCATCGGGTATCTATATCTGTATCTGCGCCTTTGGCTTGGCCAAGATTGGAAGTGGAAGTTGGCAGTTTGCAAACCAAGATGGCTGCCCCTTTGTCGCCGCTACTAATAAATTGGCATTGCATTGCGGAGACAGTTTTCCTCGCATTATTGATTCGGCCCAGCTTGGCCAAAACACAGCCACTACAAAACGCTGCACCACGCTCTGAACTTAGAGTTGAAATATTTCCAGCTTAAAGGTTCATTAAACTGGTTTTTGTTCGCACAAGAGACCCCGAAATGTAGGAAAGGAAAAAACAGAGAGTGGAGGGGCGAATATTAGCATATTTCTTTGGCTTAGAAATCTCAGACACGGAATCTTTTCGATTCGCTTCACATTCCGGGAGCCCAAAAAAAAAAAAAGAGCTCTGTGTTCTATTGTTGGCCAACTGTAGTTGTTTGTTGTTTACGCGTGGGGTTCTTGTTTCGACTTTAACACACACACAATGCTTCACTTTTATCCGACTCTCCGCTAGCCACAATCACAATTTCAGTGCGTTTTCTTGCCAATTTTCCTGGCCTTTTGCGAGCTGCGATGCCGCCGACGTGTCAGTTTCGTTTGGAGCGCGATCTTCGACTGCCAACGCGACTCTCGGAGGGAGAGCCACCAGCCCAAAAACCCGTCCAGCGGGTAAGCTTGGTCGGTGAGCGCGCCAGAGCGTAAATCTCGGAGAGATCGCTGCAGGTGAGCACAGGTGAGCTCGGCTGAGAGCAGGTGAGCGGGAGCACCATGAGAGGGAGAGTCTACGGGTGCCGAAAACTTAGAGAGCGACTCACATGCTGCGAATTTGCCGCACAGTGGTTAGTGTTCTTTTTAAAAATACTAAAAACAAAACCAGGAAACAAGTCAGAGATACTTGAAATACTCTTATACAAAGTATTGTCGGAAGTTCTATTTTGAAATACGCAACAGACATACTAGTTGGAATGTATTTTATCTTGTAAACTTGTATTTTATCTTCGAACTTGGTTAAATATAGTGCAGTTTGTTTTTAAACATATATAAATTGATGAAAATGTCATTTAATTTTATACTTGGGAATGTAAAATCCTGAAATTTGTTTATAAAGTTTTGAAGACGATTCAAAATTTGTATAATATTTATGGCATTTTCAAACTTAACATTTAATTAAAAAGTCCTAATTTTGCCATTATATAAATACAATTTACTGAAGTAAGCTTGTGGAAATTAAATATAATTGCAACTTAAATATAAACTCTATTTAAAGATGCCGACAAAAAATACAAGCATGTTTAAAAAACATGTATACCCAGAGCTGGGGAGTAACAAAACAGAAGAGCAAGTAAGCTATTCCTATCTAAGATCATGCCCAAAAAATGTGGTCCCAAGTAAGGTGTCTTTATAAGTAACTAAACCACTTATCCCACCCACATATTGGGAAATGCTCAAACACTAGACTCACCTGGAACTGTGTCGCCATTGAAGGTGATCTGCACTGTGTGCGTTCCATGTTCGTGCGGTGTGAAGCTGGCGATGAACCTCTGACCTCCCAGCGAGCGGACCGAGGAGGTGACACGCCCACCGTTGACCAGGATCTCCAGATTGCCGGAGCCCGCCTTCGAGCCATCGATTTCGAACTCGACGGGTCGCCCAATGGAGCCGTTCGGAATATCCTGCACCCGAATGGCTCTGGCACCAGTGGCGTTGCTGTCTATGGGTCGAAATCTAGAGAGCGAACTGTATCCGTATCCAGGGGCCGGTCCGTGTCCGTTGCTCTCGGTTACCACATGCTCACTGGACTCCTTGACGGTTTTCGTATAGCCGCCGGACTTGTCCGTATACGTATTATTCGAATGTGACTTGACTGTGATGGCACTGGGTCTGCAATGAATTTGGATAAGTACAAATGTTAAAAATTATTTTTTAATAAAGAAATTACTTCGGTTTGAAATCACTTATAAATTTGTTCAAAAGTTGGGTGTACAAAATTACTTTAATAGTTTTAAAAATGTACGGAATTTAAAGATAGGCCTAGACAATAAATTAAAAAAAAGAAATAATAAGCCTAAGGTTTACAAGGCTTTGGCAACTATGAATTTAGGTTATTTTGTTTTTTATTAAATTTACAACGCATTCTGAACCTGTTAATCCAATATATATATATAACTTTGAAAAGGCGACTTTATATTTGTTGAATCATACTTTAAGAAACTTATTAAGTGAATTTAAAAATTAATGGGTTTTATAATAAATGTACTTGTAGCGCTCTCCATCGTCAGGGGAATCCCGGCGATAGTCCGACTGCTGCTGCTGCTGTTTGTGCAACGCGAACTTGTTGTACTGGGTGTTCCGGTGCGTTTCGTGGTCCAAATCCGGACGATTGTACTGCAGTTCCGTATTCAGCTGCTTCTCGGTCATGTTCGCCAGCGATTCGAGCGAATTGTGCGAGAGCATGTGCTTGGTCTTGTTGATGACGTCCCAGCTGTCGCGTCTGGCGGAAGCCGGCTTCATCGAGGACACTCTCACGTTGGAGGAGTGGTCGATGCGTGGTTCCGGGGATCCAGTCCGTCGCAGCCGCTCGGCAGTTCCGTACAGCGAGGGGCTGGCTCGCATATTCGAGTCGGTGACGTAGTTCGAGGTGGATTTGTAGGTCGAGGACTTTTCCACAGTTCGCGAAGACTCGTAACCATTCTGCAAGGGTTAAGAAAGCATGATTAATTTGGGGGTCAAATCTCTAAGAAACGAAAATTCTTAGAGTTGAAATCACTTATAATAATGACTATAAGTATGCAGTATTTAATTTAATACGGCCTTTACATAGGGCTCACGAGCTCAAAAATATTGGTGCATACTTTTGGTCATCTTCTTGGGTGCTACGGTTGTTTTACTTTTTTAATTTTCGACTTCTGGCTTATTTAAAAATGCAAGTTGTTAGCGAAATCAAAGTAAAGTACCTTTTTCTATTAAAATTTGAATCTTATTTGCAAAAAAAGACCTAATTAGTTTATAAATTTTTATCTTACGCCTTACCGTTAATTTGGCGATTTACTATAAGCTTCAGCTAACAAAAACTTGCATTTTAGTTCGAGCAGCTGACCCTAAAAATTTAGTTTTGTTATCGAGCAGCCACCAGCACGGTATTATACAAAAAACGGAGCACATGAAGTTTAGCTAACAACTTGAAATGCAAACTTAAAGTCAAACGGGAGCCCGCCTGATTGTGATTGCTTGGCAAGCAACTTGATTTGATTAGTAAGGAGTCCTCGTCGCTGAGTCCATTTACGTTACCTTGCTCGCGGGGCTGGTCAAAGGACTTCCCATCCGGTGCGTGGCCGTGGAAATGTAGGCGCTATTGGGGGAATAACGTTGCACGGGCGAAACGGAGGCGTGCCTTGGACTACTGGTGATATTGCGCGTAGAACTCTCGTACTGGTTCGACGTCTTGATGGTCAGCGGACTGTGGGTGTGTAGCTCACTAGAACGGGTCTGTGGAAAATATTAAAAGTTATTACCAAATGATCGCAAAATGTATGTATATAAAACACAAAGCAGGCAAGAAAGAGTTAATCTTTGGTTTTCGGATAATTCTCTTTTGGGATAGCAAATCGAAACAACAAAAATTTAGTTACATTGAGTGTGGGACTAGGTATTGGACTAAGCGATCTGGTCAGGGTGCTAGTGGCCAGTTGCTGGTGGCGCTGCTGGAAACTGCTACTACTGCTGCTATTGGTATTGGTGGTATTGGTGGTGCTGGTCAGCTCGCGCTCCTCGCGCGGTGGCGTCAGCTTGGGTTTGTTCCCTGCGCGCCGTTGGCTGTACAGCTCGTTCTCCTTGTCGTAGTAATAGTCGTTCTTCGTGGAACTGCTGTTCGAGGTCTTCGAATCGCGGCGTCCGTTCAGGGTTTCCGTATACAGATCGGCCGAGTTAAGATACTTGACTGTGGGTGAACCACTAATTGCTGGTGGAGCTGGCGGCGGTGTGGCCTGGTTCTCCTGTCGAAGGTAGTTTTCAGTGTGTGTGTGTGTGTTTGGGAACCGAACCAAGGATATGTGTGTGTATGTGTTAGCCAAAACATTCAATTTTGATGGATTTGGGTAATGAGGAAAAATGTGAAATCCCATGCCGCATGCCTTAACCCCCCGACATCCAACTTACCTCGCTCTCCCGCTTATAGTACCTGGAGCTCGAACTGTGATAGTCTGTGGTGTCCAACTTGGGCGAGTACTGTGGCGAATAGCTGTTGGTCCTCTCGGCCGTATTGTGCCGCGATAGGGAGGAGTTCCGGTAGTCATTGTGCCGGGTATTCGTGGTGGAGATGAAGTGCATCGAGGGACTCTCCGAGCGGTGTTTGCTGTCATGCAGCGGACTGCTACGCGTTTTGCCCGATCTTCCCTTGGTTCCCACACGCATGCTGGAGTAGGATTAGGTCATTAATTAAAAGTACTCTTCAACGGGTTCGATCTATTACTAAGTTTATACGCAAACTCAAATGTTTAATAAAAAGCCTTGTTCAAAAAATAGTGTGGTTTAAAGAACATCTCAGAAAATGATATAAACTAAATATGAAATTAAGCAAGAGGTTTTGATATTACATAATAACAAGGTTTCTTAAGTTTCTTAGGTTCCACACTTTAGAATTTGGTAAGGCTAAGAAAATTGAAATTCTGCCATACTTAATAAAGTATACACAACAACTTATTTGAAATATACAAATAAATGTATCATATAATTCTGATGAATTATGATAGGTTCCCCCTTATAAACTCTTAAGCTTACTCACATAAATGGTGATCCCTTGACGTCATAGCCATTAAAGTAGATGTACACCCGGTACTTTCCGTTCTGCCTGGGCATAAAGGTAACCCGGTACTTGTTCTCCAAGATCTTCTCGACGGAGCAGACCAGCGAATGTTTGTCATGCACAATGTCCACATGCAACTCCCCCGAAACGCCCACTCCGCGAGCATCCACCTCGAAGGTGTGAGCCCTCAACGGCATGGCTCCGTCCAATCCGTGGACCGAGACGCCGGAGGCGTCGAACACGGCACAGGTGAAGGGTCCTCCCTGGATGTGGCGGCCCTGGTAGGTGATGGCTATCTCCCAGATGCCCGCCTCGTCCGGCTTGAATATGGCACTGTGACCCTCGTCGATCTTCTTCAGCGGGCAGTTGTGCGAGATGCCCGTAGGCGAGACGGCCGTGACCAGGATGTCCTCCGTCTTGGGCGCCCCGGTGGCATTGACCAGCACCTCCACGAGACTGCCGAGGGCGCAGGGCGCCATCCCCGGAGGCGCCACCTGCAGCAGGCGGGGCAGTGCGCGGAAGAAGTGTCCGCCCAGGCTATCCTCGCCGATCTCCACCACGATCTCGTGCATTCCATACCGCTCCGGCACAAAGACTCCTTCGCCGTGGGCATTGAGTCGCACGGACTGTCCTGGCTGTCCGGACGGAGGAACCACGTGGCAGCGCACCGAGCTGAGGCTTATGTCCCGGGACATCACGTCGACGCGGAAGTGGGTCTGCGTGTGAATCGGACATTAAACATTAACGCTCTGCTCTTTGCTTTTTGAAGATGCATATCGGTATAGTTATACAGTAGTGATCAGAAAAATAGCACTGACAACTTTGGAACTTCAGAGTTTAAATGGAAAACGGAAATATAATAGTAATAGGATTACTAACCTTTTTATTACTTTGAAAATATTGATATCAATTAATGAAAATTAAAAACAATAATTGGTTGTTTGAAATGTTTTTAAATTTATAAAAATATAAATAATTAATCTTATATTATTAAAATATTGTCGTTTTCTCGTCGTTTTAATCCAGGTTTTAAATTAAGAAACTCAGCATGAAAAAATTGTTTCAGTTTAAGAACAATTTATTTTCCACGAATCATCGATATTATATTTTTTTAATACAAACTTGACAAATCCTTAAAAAAATTAACTTTCTATAAATTCGCCTGAGATAGCGTTTAAATCATTTTAATGGATAACGTGGTCAAGTTATTAAAAGAAACAAGCTTCAAATTAAACGGGGCTACTATTGTTCTGATCGCAACTGTGTGTATATGCTCCACTCACCGGTTCGCCCACCCGACCGGATGTGCTCTCCAGGTAGACAGTGACCAGGTCGGAGAGCGGGGGCCTTGGCGGCACCCACTGCAGGTGAGCCGCGTAGGCCATGATGCCCAGGTGCTCCACTTCCGGGTTGGCCATGTCCTTGGCCGTCAGGATGGGCTGCACGCCCAGCCGCGCACCTGCGTCCACCGCCTTCCGAATGTTGTTCTCGTAGTGGAAGGGATCGGTGCTGAGCTTTTCCGGTGCAGGTGCCGAGCCACCCAGTCCCTTGATAACTTCGCACATTACGCGTCCATCGTTCCAATCGGTCTGCAAAATTAAACAGCAATTAAATTGTGGCCTTTTTGTTGGAATGCAAAAGCATTTGGTGTACAAATAATTATTTTTCTTAAATTTAAATAGCCTTTAAGGGTTTTAAACACTAATTGTTTAAAGTCGGACAACACTCAGAGATCAACCAAAAAATCAAAATGATCTAAAATGTATAAAAATGGCCAAGTTTATGGACTATATATATCCCTTAAAACAAATTTATTGCTAATGTTTTCAAAAATTAAGTAATTTTTGACACTTTTTATAGGTTATTATTCCCAAAGGGTAACCCGTTTTGATTATTTTTATTTCATTTATTTTATTTTTAGGTTTTTCCTGAGCTTAGAACTTTATTTTTATAAAAGATTCATCACAACTCACCGTGAAATTTTTCACGGGATCTTTGACCTGCGTGTTGACCCATCGCATGGTGGCATTGTAGCCGGGACCGCCGGGCTTCATGAAATACGAGAGATACGTCATGCCGGACAGTTCGTCCAACCAGGGCGAGGCCAGGTACTCCGGCTCGAGGACCTTGGGCACTCCGAACTCGCGCTGCGCCAAGTCCATAGCCTGGGTGCAGTTGCGCACACTCTGGCCGGGATCGAGGCTTCGCCAGTGCGGGAACAGTCCCGGCTGGCAGTAGTCCAAGAGCGCCGCCAGATTGACACCGCTGTTCCAATCGGTGGTCAGATTGCTGATCCTGCAGTCGGGCAGAGCGGCCTGCAGCCAGGCGAGCATCAGCTTGCGCGGCGGGAACTTGCTCCGTCCGATCTGGTAGCGCACAATCAGGGACCAGATCAGACCCAGGATCAGCTTTATGTTCCCGTTCACGATGTCCACATTGCCGATGTTCACCAGCTTGATGTGATCGGCCTCTATCGATTTCAGCGCCGTGGTGGCGTTTTCCAGGTAGTGATGCTGGTTGGCGGGTCGCCGGTTCCACGAGGGCTTCAGTGGACGCGTCTGCAGGTTCTCCACCAGAGCGCACAGGCAAGTGCCATCGCAGAAATCCGTGGCCCAGTCATGCACCTAGATCATACAATAGAAATTTGCATTAGTTTTGCACCATTATTAACAACAGTAATGGGAAATTTTGTAGGAAATAAATTAATTACTTTTATTACAAAGTATATAAGTGAGTACATAAAAGAAAAGAAAGTTATGATGATTTTGCTTTAATTCATTTGAATTAAAGTGTATAAATTATTATTTTTCAGTAAACAATTTATCAAGTATCACTTTTAAAAAGAGAAACCAATCTTTGTTACTAATTTATTATAAAAAGTGGATGTTTTTTACAGAGTTAAGTCAAAACCTATACATTAAGATTTAATTTACTTTAATATCCTGATGAATGGTTTTAAGCAATGTTATAAAAGTCTATTTTTCCAACTGAAATTATACCCCGCAAGTTAATAAATACTGACAAGCAATAAAAAACAGCAGAAACCCGCTCTTACCTCCCAGTACTCGCAATCAAACAAGTTTGTAATGAAAGAGATTAGAAAGAGTATTTTCTTTAGAACTTTGTATAAGTTTGACTACATATTTCCCATCAGAGATTAGCAAGCGTGTGAGAGACGCCCTCCCAAGTCTGTTCATATGCAAGAAGTCCGCTTGACAGACAGCCTTCCTAATGAGCAATCAACGGCAACTGCCGCCCCTTCCGCAAACTGGTGGCCCACTTTACAAGGTGAACCGCCTGCTCGGAGCCCAGATCTCGGAGCACTTAGCAGGGAATAGGCAACTTGGGCATGGCTATGGGCATGGGCATGGGAACCCAACAGGTTAGCTGCTCCGAGCTGAACGGCTTTCTCCGCCCGGGTGCAACCAATTGTGCGCGATTTTAAGCATTTGACATAAAGCTTTTTATCTGGTGGCTGTCAACATTCAGCCGGGGAACTGAAGAACTGGCAAACTGGCGAACTGGCAACCTGGAGAACTGGGTACGGAGACAATCGCGTGTTTGTCGCTGTTTATTTGTGACTAGGAAAATATTCATTGGATGCCATAAAAATCTCGCACATAGTTGCGCCATGGCTCTCTAACAAGCTGCCGCAGGTTGTTATTTGTCGTTGCTGTTATTTTGTGAGCACAACCTTTAAATTTTTAAGATTCCTCTGCCTGCTTTTACGATATGAACTAAAGTTTCGGGGGGAGTTGCATTTTCACCTGGCAGAATATTCAGCTATTTTTACGTGCATTTTTTATTTGCATGCGGGGCTTGTGTACTCGTCTACAGATCACACAATATATTGTCTTTATGATACGATTTTTAGAGTGGTAATATTTTTGAGATTAATTCAATTGAAAATTCAAGGAGCCATTTTATATGATTTTAAAGTAGAATTTATGTTTGCAAACAAACAATTTGGCAGAGTTAGGGATTAAATGTATCGTTTGCAATTATACATAAGATTATATTATTGCAGATATATTTATTCTGTTCATGAGACATCATCCTCCATTGAAATCTTTCCCTTTGTTTGGGCATGCACTTGTCACACAAAGTTGATTGCAATATTATTTGTCACCTATCTACGCATGAACTAGAATTGTAAGCATACTTGGCTGTCTCGTTTTGGTTTGCTGACCCAAATAGACGCGAGCCAGGTCACTTTGGCCTGGCTTTCAATTAGCGCTGTTTACCAGGGGTCTTCAGCCTTGCTCATCTTATTTCGTTTTTGGCCCAGTCGAAAAAAAAAAAACGAAAATTATACACAAAACTGGGCAAGATCGCGGACAAAAGCTTTAGCTTGTTTTGTGTTTTGTGTGTTGTGTATTGTAACTGGTAATGGGAATCGATGCGTCGGCCTTGGCATTCAACCGGCCAAATATGGTCGGTTCAGTTCGCTCAGTCCGGTGCGTGTGAGAAAATCCGAGTGACTGACTGACAATCGAAAAGTCCCTGGGCAAATGAAATGCATTGTTGCGAGTACATAAATTCGTGTGAGTACTCTTGGAATTGTAATTGTAAACGCTGCTGGCACTTGCTATTGAAACCGCTGATCTGCGTGGGCGCTAGATCCAAGTTTTATGAGCCAGACCATTAAGGGAAATCGCGGAAGAGCTTGGAGCACCAGCTTATGATGGGGATTGGTATTTTTACGGGTTCTGTCACCTGCCCAAGAGCTCATTATATGTTCATATTTAGCTTGAATGGGATCGATATATGACTTTAATCGAAAACCTTGATTTAGAAAAGATTTATGGTCGAAATGTATTTACCATTCATGTTTATTAAGAGTTTAATAAACACTTTATTAAGGAAAGCTTATTTTTTTATTTGCCTCAGCTCACATTCGAGTATTCAGAGTTTACTTTAAATATTTTATTTATTTGACAAAAGTTAAGACATTTTTTCAGATTAAAAGTATTTTATAAGTATAACGAAAATAATAATTTTATAAGCATTTTATATTTGCCTCATATATTTTGAATCAGTATTGCTTTAAGTTGAATTAAAGTAAGTGCTATATATAGTTTTTTGTTAAATTAAAAGTATGTATTTAAGAAGCAAATAGAAATTTAGTATGTATGTCTTGTAATTTTCTCTAGATAATTTAACTCTGGCAGCATTTCGTAATACATTTGCCTAGTAGAATTCCTAATTTAAAAACGTTTTGTGTTACCCTCATTGTGTTCATATTCACAGGCCCTGCTTGATCGGTAGTTCTACGAATTCCTTACTCAACGGACCCGGCCCCATTGATTGGGTAATTGTTTTTTCGCGCTTGATCGATCAGACATTCAGTCGGCATAGGTATAGGTATTCAGTCGGTTAGAAAGTGTTACCTAACCGATTGTGAGTGCTAGGGGAACGGAGTGTGTATCTATCTATCTATGTTTAACTCACCTGCATTCCCGTCTCGCGCAAATGCTCGTTGACCCAGTTGCGGAATGTGTTCGCCTGGATCTCCACCCACAGATCCTCGTTGCCACGGATGTTCATGCCCTTGGCGGCGGTGCCCTCGGGACTCCGGGCCACCAGTCCGGCGTGGGTGATCTTCTGCGTTTCGGTGCTGCCATCGGAATTGTGCTTCAGCAGCCCCGCATGCGTCACCTTGGCGCCTTTTATGTCCTTGACGTCCATCTTCACTGCACGTCACTGCACTTCACCTGCGAGTTGCGACTCGCACATATGTACAGGTGTAACGCCCGTTCAAACACTGATCGGAAAATGGACAGAAAAGAATTTCTATTGATCAGACGCGGCTCGGCTTTATCTTTAGTTTTTAGTTTTATGTGTAGTGTGTAGTTTCGGTTTCGGTTTCAGTTTCAGTTTTAGTTTCGTTTGCACACGATCGCTGCTCGAAGCGAACTGTTTTAGTGACTCGATCTGAGCGGCTGCTCTCTTGGCCAGGCCAAAACAAACGATGACGTCATGGCCAAAGCTCAAAGCTCCAGAGAGAGAGCAGAAGGAAAAAAAATAAATGCGGGGGGGTTTCGCCAGCCAATAATGTGTGTGTGCGAATATCTCTGAATCTGGCTATAAAGCAAAACTGGTTTCGTCGCTTCCAAGCCAAAACGAAGCGGGCGAAAAGGAAAATTGATTACAAAAATAACAAAAAATATAAAACAAAAAAACAAACAATAAAAAAAGAGTCTGAAAAATAACAGAAATCACTTAGTTTGGAATTTCGCCGCGGCAAAAGCGAGCAGATCTGGTGGGCAGTACTGGCTGTGGATGTGAATGTTGTTGCTGTTGATGCTGATGTTTGAGCAAGTCTTTCACAAACGCCACGCTAGAAGGCCAACATGTGTGTAAACGTGGGAGCCAACGCCGATGATAATGGCTGTAATCACAGTAATGAAATCTGCCACGATCAATTGTCAATTGTTTGCCCGTTTTCACTTGTCGCACTTTTACCTTAACAATTTGCGCAAACCGAAAGTTAGCTGTCTGTCCGTCCGTCAGTCAGTCAGTCATTCTGCTCGACAAACAGTGGTCAACGTATTGGAATCTGAAGTTGGCCTTTTTGGCATTATTCCACACCGTGTCGCGAAGACAACGAGGCGTCAAAAGACTGTCTAACCGACTTAATTATAGGAAATCCGGTTGCGTTTCCAACCAGTCAGTTTGCCAGCGCACATATATCATAGCATGTCCAGTTCTGAGCGAGGCTGGTATGCAGATTTCCAAATACAAATACTATTTATTGACAAACACTTTTCGGAGAGGTAAACAACTCTGAGATGACATCACTCATCACTTGCTGAGCACAGCGATGAGATGTGGCTTGAACATTTTTTAACGCCCCTACAGGAGAGTACAGAGCGAGAATATAGCTCCTAAAAAATGGTGCTCAGATCAGTAATTGTAATGTTTGAAATGTCGTTAAGTTTTTCCTATTAATCCCATTTTATTTGACTTTATTGATTGCAATGACAGACACATGATACAAAAACTAGGCATATATTTAGCTTGCCAAACTAAGGTACTTAAGCAAATTTGTCTATTAACTTTAATTGCTATTACACAAAATGTTCCAACTTCAATTAGTTTTAAACAGAGTTGAAAAATTCCTCCATTGTTATTTTTTTTCAGTGACAAAAGTGCGTTGCTTGCATCGCATAAATTAACTGTGTCGGACAGCAAAAAGTGGAAATAAATGAATTGCTCCTCCGACTTATGAGTGATCCCGCCGGCTGATGTCATTTACTGACACTTGACATTGGCAATGAACCTAATTAGTTGCACTCGCCATTGGAGTGGAATGAGCCCCAATCCACTTCACTTCTCACCGAGTTCTATATATTTAGCTCGAGGCAAGGTCATGGGAATGGTAATCGTAATGGTAATCATTATGGGAAGGGGAATGGGAATGAAAATGGGAATGTCTCTGACGCACTGACCAATACGCTCCCTAGTTTACAAAGTTGGTCAGCAGGCAAACATCGAAAGTTTTGTCGTGACTTAAATTGGTAGAAGAGGGTCAGCTAACACACCTAGTTTAGGGCATTACGTAATGCCCGAAATTCATGACTTTGCAATGGCAAATATCAGTATGTTTGATTGTGTATTGGTGTATCTATATCACAGAATGCGATGTGCACGTAGGTGTCTGGCATTTTTTACACTTTTCGATTTGTTTGCTGTCCGAATACATATTCGTTTTTTTTGCCTTGCCAACCCACACGGCCAGCGAAATCTCGTAGTCGTCGTCATCGGGGCAGCCACCCACATGGTGTGGTTCAACGCCTCGTTCTAGACGTGGGTGCGATTTCAAGTTTGATTTGTGCCAAAACCGAGTACCAAATGGTCATTGATTTCTCAATGATTCTGTAGTCACTGCCTAGCTACAACTCTTTTAAGATCTGTGCTGTGGGAATATATTTGGTTAAATGTTCTATGACAACGTCATTAACTTTGAAATGAATGAAATTAACTGGAGTGGAGGTGAAGCACATAATTATGGTGATGGATGGTTACGGAGTTTACTACGAAAAGCTGAAATCTTCTTTGGCTTTTGATCTTTGAAAAATGTATGTCGTGAATATACCAATTCGAATTTTTCTCTTATTTGACTCTTAACCCTGTATATTATTGATTTTCTCATTGATTTTTTAACCATAAGTTCTAGCAGATAAAGATTTACCTGACGGTTAAGCCAATTAATAATTAGAAGTGTTATACTTAAGAATATTAGGATTTTTTAAATGTAAATCTTATGCTTGCGTTTGAAATATAACATTTTGTAAACAGAGAAAATAAATAAATAAGTGTAAGGAATTATCCTTAATTGAACAAAAGGCTTATATTTTTTATGGCTTCTCATTAATAGCTTGTTATTTGGAACGAATTCAAATGTTATAGGGAACGAATTCAAATGTTGTAGGGTTGTAGGGACTCCCTGCACTTCGTACTACTCCATGTAGGTAGTGTTAAGCTCTATTCGAAGAAAATCTTGTGTTACTCGAATGGTGTTTCCCCCTCATAGTGAATGAACTTCAACGACTAGACGTGGGCTAATAGTTTGCTTTGCGATATTACATATTCTATTTCCTGTTGGCCAAATGCGATTGTAACACTGGCCCGACGGCTGAGGGCCACGCCTTAAAGTTAAATGATGGCCTATTAGCGCACGCTTCTATGGCAAACAAGCGTTTATTTTTGGCAGCATTTTTATGGCAGTTCGTCATAAATATAAAACACTCCAAGCGATGTGCGCACACACACGCACACACATGCGCATATTCCCTGCTCTTTTTGAGGCCCTGCCAAGTTTGTGTCTTCAGTCTTTTGATTAATGCCGTTAGGCGTCGCCAAAGCGCAACCAAGCCAAACCTTCTTGGTGTGTGCCAGTCAGTGTGTGTGTTCTTTTGTTTTTTAATTTTTGCTCATTACTCTGCCTCGTTTATTCGCCTAAAAGCCGCAGCAATTACAATTGAAAGACGGAAAATGGTTTTTAGCCAGCTTATAAACCAATCGAACAGAGCCAGCGGAAAAACCAGATTCAGATACAGACGCAAGCCCAGACTAAGATTCAGATTCGCTTTCGGTCTTGGTTTTAGTTTTAGTTGTAGTGTTGTTTTTGTTTTCGCTTCCCCTCGCATTCGCCTATTATGCAATGGGCTAGGCCAGATATCTGAATCTGAATAGCTTATAACTGCGACTTTTGGTATTTATGCTGGCGGCCGAATATTTGTTGCCTTTTCTTTCGTCCGCTTCAGATTCACACGGCTCGAGGCCCATTCACGTGTTTAGCACAAATTCCGCACGAAATTATATAAACATATATATCCCCACTAATTTAAGCAGCAGTTCAAAATTAGAACAACGCTCGGCACGCAAGTTTCTCGCTCGGAACCAAAGAGTACTACAGAAAAATAGAGTCATAATTAAACAAAAGGCGAACAGCGAGACACATGAAGATTCATAAAAAAATATGTAGTTAGCGTTAACGTTAACGTTAGACGACGGCATCAGAAGTTATTAAAAAGTCGGGGAGTAAGCACACAGCACATCACAAAAATATGTGTATATATGAGTACGAGTACGTTTTGCCTGGTTTTTGTTTTGTTTCCCTTTTGGCACTTGTTGCTTACACTTTGGATTCGGATTGGACTTCGGGGATAGGGGGTCTGAGGTTAAAAGCGTTCAAAAGCGTTAAAATTCAAACACGTCCAGCGCGCACGAGTTGCTCACAACGACTGAAAATTGGCAGCAGCCAGCGAGCCAAGCGATCGGGCCAAAAGCTCAGCTCCGTGCTTCGCCTCCACTGGAAGTTTCGAATTGGAATCCAGCGACGTCATCGTTTTCGGCCCGATCTCGGCTTGTTTTGCTTACCCACTTTGTTGTCGCTTTTGTTTTGGGCCCCCAATTCGCTCAGGTGCCACGTTTCCGCTTAGCAAAGCGGTTAGTTGGTTCTCGAGACGCGACTCGAGTGGAGTGTTGGTGTTGGTGTTGGCCTAATGGACTCGACTACTCAGCCAGCTCGTTAATTGCAGGCGTCGGCAATGCGATGAGTGTGTGGTTTCGGCCTTTGTAATTGAACAATTTTGCGGCTTTTCCTCAGATCCCATTGATTACGGCATGCAGTTGCAGTCGATCGATCGATCGACCGATTGTTGGCTAAGTGGATGGATGAGTCGATGGATGTTGGTCTGGACCCCCGGAGCAAAACGAAACGCACGATTTTCATGTATTAAGAATTTTTTGTTTTGTTTTGATTTTATTTGTATTTCAGTTTTTCTTTCTGGTTTTGTTGTCGTTTTACTTTATAATTCCATTTGTTATTTTGTTACCCTTTTCGGATTTCAGAGTGGTTCAGCAATGTAAACGGCTTTGAAACTCTCGCACGATAAGCTCGATTTACCTGCTGCAAATCGGGGCCTTGTCTGAACTGATCTGATTTATAGTGACCGTTTAAATGCCTTTTTTGCCCGATGTTCTGAGATCTAAGCTGATTCTCTGTGTTTGCTCTATGAAGTCAATGCTGAATTTACCGAATTTACTGTTTAGTTCTTATAAATTATTTAATTAATTTATAGTAAAAATAAAGCTATAAATGTTCTTGTTTTGTTGTGTTTTCCTTTTTTGTTTTAAAGACCTTAATGCATCAAATAATTTAATAAATTATTATTATGTAAGCCATTCCAACTCGCCATTTAATTCTGCTTCACCTGGCGACAACAACACAACCGAATCGATGTAGTTCCTTGTATTTTTACGTTCAATAACAAATAGATATATGTCTATGCGCTCTAACGGAAAACATTGAAAAAATCAGAAGGAATAAGTCTAACAAGGGACAGACTCTGTCCTATGATAAGCGTGCTAATAAGCCATAAAAATGTAATTTAATTTAGTTATATTATTCAACTTTAACTTTGACAATAATTGGCTAACTAAGGAATCAAAAACTCCGATAAACTTTTGCAAGTTTTCGCTAGCTTTCGTTTAACACTTTTCTTGTTTGGTATAAGCTTTTGTCTTAGATGAAACCCCATTTAATGTTTATTGTAATTATTAATTAATTTTAAATCCGTTATATGATATTCCGAAAAGTAATTAGGTTGAAAAATATGAAAAAAAGAATTTCCTTCTATTTGTTTTCTAGAAAATAGAAAATAGGATTACCTCGTTGACAAAAATCTAAGAAAAATCCTAACAAAATTTGAGTTTAGGTTTTTTGGCCTATCATTGTTGGCATGAAATGAGTTTCGTTCCAGTTTCCGTATTCTCGGCAGATACTCAAACGTATCCTGGCTCAAACGCCTGCTCATTCTGTAAAGTTTAGGTTCTTATTCAAGTTAGCTATATAATTATTAGATTTCCTTATCAACTCAGTTTGTGGCTTTCAATATTTTGGGAGTTGACACTGAACAATTTTTATAATCGATCGCGATTCGATCTTTTTTTGGTCTTCTCTGGTACACATCTAATGGTATAACTAGGTATAACTAGGATTACAGCTAAATTAATTATTTCTTTCTTATCGCAGCCCCCATATTATGGGGATTCCTTAACTGCTTTCTGTGTTCTGCTACAGAACCCACTTGCCTAAATTAATCTTTGTTTTTTTTTTCTCAACTACAATCTTCAGCATTGGTTTTGGCTTTGGGGCAACTAACTAAAGTTAAATACATTTAGACCTTTAAATTTTTACCATATCAAGTATAATGTAGATCATGTATAATGTAGATATACTATATACGACAGTAGTACAATATAATATTGCATTAAAAGTGTGTTTTTGTTTTGACATATCTACTCATTAATATTGTTTTTTATTAATAGTTAAATGTCTTTAGCTTTTTCTTTGAGTTCTTGTTTTGTTTATTATTATTATTATTAATATAGTTTTTCGAGTGTGTGGTGTATGCTCTGGCAGTTCTTTTCCAATAGTACAAATATTTTGCAAATATTCACTAGTTGTCCATAAATTGTTTATGCATTATTTTCAGTTGTAAAGTAAATCGTTTCCCATATACACATCTAGTAAATTTTGTTTTTCAAATTACAATTAGCAAATATTACAATAGATATACGATTCATTTGTTACACTCATGAGTTAAAGTAATCTTGTAGTTATTTTTTTCGAATGATCCATACTAATGTCATTGACCATAATGCTAATTAAGTTCCTAGAGCGAAAGTATTTACAATGGGAATTCGAGTACCCGTTTCGGTTTGGCGTAGTAACCACTAAAAGGAGCGAAGAGCGTCTAGGCCTAATGATATCTATGTAAATCGTAATCTATATCTGAGCTTAGCATGGAAAAAGTGTAAGTGTTGTGGGTAACAAGTTGTTAGGGTTTCTGAAAAAAGTTCTCTCGGATAATCTATTAAAGCTTTTCCGATCTCTCGTGCATAACTTAACCAATTACAATAGTTTAGAGTATATTTTGATTTGAATTTCTTCAATTCAATCTATGTACAGACAATTTTCTTTGGCAGTGCCACTTAGGCTTTTGTTTTACTTTTGGTGTCGCGTGATCATAAGAGATATTAATTGCACATCTTTGGGTTATCTGGCGCCCTGTCCTCCCCTCTCTATCTCTCTCCTTATCCAAACTGTTCCCTAAAGCGAGAAGTATTTGGCACAGGTCTGAGTTCCCGCTTCAGTTTCGAGTGGTCGCCCCGGATCCGCCGTCTCCTGGATCTTCAGATCGTCCTGCTGCTGTATAGCTGCTGCTGCTCCTGGTTATGTTTGTTTTTGTTTAGTAAGGCAATTCGAAATGCATGCACAACACACACATACACACAAATATAAAACACATTGAGTGAGAGAGATGGAGAAACACAAATACGAGACAGATAGAGAGTGGGAGATTGGGGGAGCGAGAGATAGATGCGATGTGATGCGGTTTAATGATCCAAATTGCCCGATTGCCCGATTGCCCGATTGGCCGATTGCCCGATCGCCGGATGCAGTCAGTTGTCAGATGATCAATGATGATCGTGGAGTCATGAGGAACATGATATGTACACCATACCGATCGCCTGATGGGGCAGCACGCTCCCGTGTTATATGATACTCTCTCTGTTCCGTTCCAGCTCCTCCGTCTCGTTCTCGGGATCCACACTGGACGTGGATGACACTCCGCAGATCTGCATTTCGATCTCGGCCAATCGATTCTCAAGATCCCACTGCTGCTGGGATAATTTCGTATTTAAAGCCTGATTCTCAGATTCCACAGTATGGAGCCGTTCCCTCAACCGCTTGATCTCATCCTCCAGAACTTCGTGGGAGCCCAGCAGGGGCGTGGTCCCACCTCCGGCCCCGCCCACACCCGCGCCATAGCACTCCAGCTGCGAACTGGAATCGCATATGTGACCTACATGCGTGAATTATAAGATTATTCAGTACCCTGCCATTATATTTTATCTATTTACGTGCTTACCCGAGTGACTGGGCTGGGATTGGGGTCTTATTGAGTGATGCGAAGTCGTTCGACTACGGGGTCTTTCCTCGGATCCATGGGCACTGGGACTAACCGATCGGGGGGAGTCAGTGGCCCGAGCCAAGCGATCGGCGTAGCTGCGTGGGCTTTAAGGATTTTATTTTAGACTTATTAAGTAAGAGAGAGCATAGTCTAATGCAGTCAAAATAGTTTTTATTATAATGCCAAACTTTTAGTTGGGATAAATCTGTGTTTGGCAGTTAACATTTTGTAGATGCAAAGATAATTAAAATCAGAGAGCTTCAAATTGCAAAAATTAAAACTTTTCTTCTTTCAAAAGCAATGCCAAAAGCTATTATTACTGTGCACTGTTCCTTTCCGAACAATTTGTAAGAGGATTTATTACGTTTTGTCCGATTGCCAGAAATACAAAGTATGACCAGAGCACTCGGTGCCAAAAAGTGTGCGATACAATATACATTATAGTGGGTCGATTTTAGTGGTTAAAACTGCATTATACAAACTACTACAAAAGGTTTTAAATTTGTTTTTGGTTAGATGAAATAAGAAATTAAATATATTTTAAAATTTCATATGGTATCAAAGTTTTAAAATACAGATGTATTTTTGTTGTATACTATTTAAACAATTGAATGGAAAGATTTAAATATTTTCTGGCATTTTAAACACTCTAACCCTTAATGTCATTTGTTACTTTGACCGCATTTGTGAAGGCTTTATGCCTACCTGTATCCATGCGTCTGCGAGGACGTTTGCGTAGACTCCTGTCGATGCGGCAGGTGCTGCTGCTGGGCTGCTTGATGCTGCTGCTGCTGCTGGTGGAGCGCCTGGTGGTGATGCATCAGCGAGGATGCGGTGACTGCCGCCGGTGGCAGCCACATCTCCTCCAGCGAGGTGCGACCACAGCTCTCGACTAGGCCCGGCGTCGATTGACAGCGGCCCATGGCAACTACATTAAAGTATTTGACTGTGTTTTAAATCAAAATCGTTCACAAACGGAAACGGACGCAAATGAAATCGATAACAAAAAGGAAGGAAAGACGGAACGGAAGGCGAAAACAATCGAATCGTGTTATTCTGGGGCAATCGTATTCGTATTCGTATCTTTGAATTTCGAGTGGTATTTGTTTGGGCGGGGATGTCGTGTGGCTGGGTGGCTCTAGGAAAGGCGGAAGGTGAAAGGGAAGAGGGAAAGCGGTGCTGAGGGAGCAAAGGGAGCAGAGGGAGCAAATAAGACAAGAGCCTTACCTTTCTCCAGAGGGGCCTTCTTGTACTTCTCCAATCGCTTGACGGCTATCGACTCCAGACGAACACGCGCCGCCGGATACTCCTTCAGCACGTCCCACATGTCCTTCTTGCTCAGGACGAAGAGGTCGCTGTATCCCACCGAGCGAACGCTGGCTGTGCGTCGGTTGCCTGTTTTTGTTTCGCATCGGGAAAGTTGGCAAAGCAAATGTTTGCCAACGCAAAGAGAAAAGTTTAATGGTCTTGCAAAAAAGCATTTCCCGGAGTGAGACTGTGTATGTGTGTGTGTGTGTCTGTGTGTGCTCGAGTCAGTGTGTCTGTCGATTCTTCTTGTTGACTTGGGCGCACAAAGACATTAAAATTGCATGCCACACAATATGGATGTGGCAAAGACAAAAAAAAAAAAAAATAGGAAAAGTATTGAAACAGAAAAATCTTCTGATTAAAATTTTAATATCAAAAACATTTGTGCTATGCCATTTAAGCCACTTGCCAACCTGCAAGAAGAATCGCACGTAAGAGTAGCTTGTGTAAACGGGTCGTATACTCAATTTAAATTACACAACTTTCAGTACAGTTACGTGTAGAGAAACGTTTAAATTACGTCCAGGCAAAGCAATACAACAACAACATCGACTCAGAGACAAAATAGAGAGAGATAGACAGAGAGATTAAGATTGAGACAGTGATAGAGACAGAGATAGCGAGAGCGACTAACTAGCGTAGGAAATGACGTTACGATGCCAAGTTTCTTTGGACACTTCTCACCGTTCTCACAGCGCACAGAAATGAAACCAAACCAGAATAATGCTTAAATCATGCAGAAACACAAAGAACTTTAAACAATTCGATTTCGCCGTCTATAATTGGTGTGCTAAATGGTGCTGCTGATGGGGCGCTGCGAAGTGCAAAACTTTAGAGCCACCTCCTTAACTTTTGTCTGCAAATTGAGTTGCTCCTGCCACTCTTGCTCTTTGGCAAACTCAATTAGGTGGCACACGGCACACGGCACAGGGCACACGGCTCCGATGTCGCCTTCAAGTATGCAACGAACAGATATTGCACATGCAGCTGGCTGGAACGCAATCCTGTTAATTATGAGCCGAATTTCCCGAATTTCTCACTGAATCGACTTCACGCTTGGCTGGCCAACTATAACACGAACTTAAAGCTACATTAAGTTCAGCACAAATTGTTTTTTCGATGGGCAACCACAATTATTGCGCCCGTTTTTTTATATGCCTACAATAAAAGTGTCGAGAACAATGAAAACGAGAGACCCGTGTGAGTGCATGCAGGTGCAATAATTGCATTTGACATTCATTAATTTTTCAACCGTGTGTGAGAAGGGTGAGCTATAAAAATTCGTTGCATACTTTTAGGGATGACGTGAAAAAACTGAACAATTTAAACTAGCAAAAAAAAATGATCAAAAAAGTGAAACGCAAATTGTATTTTTCATATGGTATTAATAAATTAAAATGTAAATTTCTATCAAAATTGATTCGAGTGCTCGGCTATTTGGTTACAAGTGCTGCAGGATTTGGGGCGGGACCAAAACACTAAACTATTTATGTGAGTGTTGCTCGATGGGATCGGGGACTCCAGTTAACACTTAGTTGCAAAATTATAGACAATTACATTCCACACATAGACACAGATACGTATGCTTTCTAGATTGTGTGTGAGTGTGTCTGTTGATTAATAGATTTTTTTTTCGGTTTTTTATTCTGGACTTTGGGGTTGGAAGGTTGTTGTAGTAGTTACGTTATCGTTATTGTTCCGCCTGTCGCACTAAAACGAGATATTTACCAAGTTCTTTACCTGCGGTGCCCATATTGAGTATACTAATCTCGCCAAAATAGGAACCAGCCTTCAGGGAGGCCATCACCGTCTTTCCATTGTCGGCCACCACCTGCAATCGTCCTCGATTCACAATGTACATCTCCTTGCCCACCTCGCCTGAATGGGAGTTCGAACACAAGCCCAGTGAGAATAGAAAAAACGATTGGCCCGAGCTTAGGGACTCACCCTTTCTGCAGATGTAGTCGCCGGGCGAGAAGAGTACGGGCCTTAGGCGTAGGACCAGTTCGCATAGGAAACCGGCCTCGGTGTTTTGGAAAATCTCCACCCGCTTAAGTGTATCTAAATGGACGTTAATTGCTATTTCAGCCTGCCGGTGGGAAACGAAGCAGATTTGGAATCGGAAAAGATTTCGCTTTTAGTAATGGACAAGTCGTGTTCCGGGGGCTACGACGCTCCGTGTACTCACCTTTAATTTATCAGGAAGACAGGACACGGCGCGCTCCTCGTCCGAGCATTTTTGCGTAAGCCACAGGTAATCGAACCATTTGATGACCTTCACCTGCAGATGATTCGGCACACGTCGCATCCGCATGTACGTCTTTACGCCATCCAGCTTGGCTGAGACTCGAAAAAAAATCCAAAAAAGACAAGAAGACGGGGGAAACAAGTAAGGAAAATGTTTTATTTGTATTTGCTGAGGATTTTCCTGGAAATTGATACGCGACAGGCATACAAAGAAAGTGGAAATTAGGGGGTTTGTACAATGGTATGCGGAAACGACGATGGCCAACAAATATTCTTTGGTTTGTACAAATAGAAAAAATTTGTATGGCTCGAAATTATATCTTTGTCATAAAATTTTTGTAATTAAGAAGACTATATCAGGTATATTTTTCAAAAGGGGTTTTAACATTTGAGTAAGATAACCAATTGTATTTCCTAGAAACATTTTATATATTAAAGGAAAATTGTGGTTTCAGATATCATGTCCTATAATATTTTCAAGATAAGGCAATAAATATATTTTTAATGGTCCCAAAATCAGAGAAGAAATTCACGGAGTTTGGACCACGGTGCATAGGCTTAATTCTGTAATCGGTCAATCAAGACGGTCTGCATAAATTTGTAATATAAGGCTTTTAGCTGTCCGGCAGATACTGCGGGATAAAAGCTCTTTTGGGCCCACCTGGCGTATGCTTGATATTGATTACCTCAACTTGGGACTAATCCTCCATGCTAAACCATCTTACTTTTTTAGCCGACAATCAACAATCCCTTCTGCTCGGGGTGCACGCACAACTAAAGTAACCCACTTTTATCGTTCGGTTTAGTGGTGCCGTGTTGCAGTTGCAGCTTAACAATGAGCGACGTTCGGTCGATTGGCCATATTTGTGGGGACGTGGGCCATTCCATGTGGCCAGGCTGATGGCTGGGACATGGGACATGGGACATGGAAACTCGACTCTATTTGAGCAATATTGATGACAACTGGCTTTTGTTTTTAGTTTCCCACCTCTCCAGGCCGCGTCATCCCCTGTCGATAAGAGGAAATTAAATCTCTTGGCTCGTCAGTGGTAACAAATATTGACACAATTTGTCGGCGTTTGCCAAGGGGAATGAAAATGGCGAATGGGCGGCAGCAGGAAGAGCTCAACCGAACAGAACTGAGTGAGTGCTGCGTCTTTTGTGTTTGCTCGTGCAAACATTTGAAAACCAACTGACAAACAGGCAAACAGATTGAATACAAATAAATACCCAGTTACCGGGGCTAAAAGTCCAGAGGGGCGACGACATCATCTATAATGCAATCAATCGTCAGTTTCATCTGCTGCCCGACTCCCCAAGCTCAAGTTTTCCCCGTTGGTCATTTGTCAACTCTCAATTGTCAAATGTCTTTTGTTGTCCAACTAGAATTCCAGTTCGCTTGTCTAATAAGATTGGAGCTCGGGGAGCCCTGAGATGGAAATAATGGAAATTACAGTTTTCAAAATAAAGAAACCTCTGGTCCCATATCTGTGATAAATTTGGAAATATTGTCTTGGACAAGCCTCAACCAATACTTGTTCAAAATTCACTTTGCAATTCTAATTCCAACAAAACAATGATTTATTTTAAGAAGGTTTTTAGGAATAGACCAACTAAGTTGTAAACAAGTTTGACTATAAATTTTAATTTTTCTTTCTCAATAAATATAAAAATAAATACAAAGTTTAATTTGTAAACTTAAGTAATCGTTAGATCGCATTCAAATTAAATTTAAAACGAAAATAATCTCGAAATAAGCATTTTATTCTGGCTTTCTGATTACGTTTTTCGCTTGGTTTACTTATGCTCTTGTCCTACTTTCAAATACTTTTTCTGGCAAACGCCGACAAAGTGAAAGATTATTGAATGGCTGTGTCTGCCTCCTGGCAGCCATTACCCATATCGGAAATGGATAACGATAGCAATGGCGTACACACGTACGTAGTCAGCCCGTGGCTTCCTACTCCACTGCCATTCTTTATTCGAGCCCGCTTCATTTTCTATCCAACATTTCAGTGATACGAGAGCCATGGAAAATTACAGCGATTTTTATTGCGGCGCTGCTTGAATGCATTCGACACCCGCCTGCTCAACTTTTCACACACATTTTTTCAGCCCTTTTCCCCGAGTTGTTGGCACGTCCTTTGCGGGTTTTTGTTACAATTGAAAATCAATCTAAATATTAATTGCATATTCCATGGCAGCAGGCAAAAATAAACAAATGAAAAAGTCGGTTCTTCTGCTCGTGACTCGAATTCAGTGCGGTTGTAGCAGTAATTGCGGTTGCTCTCGATAGACTCGCTCGTTTCCCGTCTGTGTCTCGTGGTTTTTGGTGTTTTTGGTGTTTTTAGAAATTACTCGAGCTTTAATTCCTTTGCTTGCTCTGTGGCTGAACAGAGCTTATCCTGTTTCTACCGTCCTGTTTCTTTTGGTTTCGTTTCGTAGTGCTTTCTTTCCCTTCCGCTCCTTTCTCCTTTTCCATTTCGTTGCATTTTCCGAACAAAATTTAATTTGCCATTTTTTGCCCTCAAGTCACTTGGCTGCGTTTGCCCAAAAAGAAGAGCGCGCGGGGGGTAAAAGTGCATTTGGCTCCACATTCAGCTTATTTCTTATTTATTTTTCATTTTATGCTCTGCTTCGCCAACAGTTGCCCCCGGCGAACTTTGATCTGCTTCTGTTGCAATTTTCGTTACGGGATGGCGGGGATGGTGGCATTTTTTGGGGTCGTGGAGTCGTGGCTCATCCAGTTGTGTCACCTCAAAGTAAGCGGTGCCGTTTCTCAATAATTACATTTACTGTTTTGACTCGACTTTTGTCTCTCGACTGACAGGCGAGGACAATTGCCGCCGAAGGATCAACTGCAGACAAAAGTCAGTAGGTGGGCGTGGGCGTGGGCATGGGCATGGGTATGGGCGTTGGTGTGCTTTAGTGGCTGATACGTGTGTGTCTGTAGAGGAAAGAAATCTGGGTGCAAAAGTTGTGGCTATTGTCTGGCAGTGAACTGCAGCAGCAAGTTTCCGAGCGAACAAAGGGGGGGATCACATACAAACAGTAAATATGCGTGACAAAAACTTGCTCTTCCTGTGCCATAGTCTTTTCATGAAACCGCCACACAAAAACACCGACCCCAACATGCATCCAGAAAGATGAACAAAAAAATTCAGGATTCCGGGGTGCGTGGTGTGTGCGGTGTGTGTGCTAGCCAAGTGAAAATTGCAAACTAACTAGAAACCACTTAAGAGTCAAGCTGATGTGTTAGGCGAAAGACGGAAGTTGTGCTCGGGTGACAGAACAATGGCCTCAGATGGGAGTTGTTGGGGGTAAATGGGGATGCAACGGCATTTGCTGAATGCGCACAGGAATCGAAGGAATTGTCTGCGATTATCACCCGAGTGCAGAGAGTACTTGCCGCAATTTGAAGTTGAGGAGATGTAATGGTCTGCAGCTTTTTCCACCTGTCAGTCCATCTGACCAAATACAGAAAGCAAATATCATCGACTTCGAATCTCTATGAATTTACTGGTTAAGGTGTCTCAGAGGTTCAATTCTTGTTTGTACTTTTAAATGCCACAAATATTTGAGAACATCAAATATTGCAAAAATACGTTGCACGGGGTGTCTTTCTTTTAGCAATAAAAAACATATAGTTAAAAATGTAATACGGTTAAATGGGTGGCGAATTCGTCTAGTTGTCGTAAAAGTGTAATAAAAATTTCAATCTTGGGTAACTTCCTATATGCATTTTTTTCTTTTAAAAACTTCATAGCATTTTAATCAATTATCAACCATTTTTAATGGCGAAGCAGAATATATAAAATTTACTGGCTTGCCACAGAAGTCTCACGATAATTGACACTACTAAAGATATATGCTATAAAAAAAATTTGGCTCCGCTTTTTTATACACCAATTTTGACAGTTTCAAACTTCTATAAATTTCTGTAGCACCCCGGTAGTAATTCTTCTTTCCGGAAATATTACAACCAACAACCGGATATATACGGCTTACCTTTGAATAGTGAACATTCAATTTCAAGCCAAATCCATTCGGCCTCTGATTTTTGCATCTTAATTATGCATTTAACTTCGCCGCTGTGTGGAGCAACAAACAATGGACGCCACGTGGCAGGAGGAGGATCTGGGCAAGGCTGATGGTCGGATGAAATGCTGGGGATGGATTTATTCAGGCGGTAACTAAAAATAAATGCGGCGAGCACCTCGCAGCAATAACAATGCGCATGCCAGCTGCATCAGGAGCTGTAAGCTGAATGCTGAAATCCTTGGGAAATTCGCCATTCAAGGATAATGGAATACTTTGCCCTTAAAGAGCAGCTACATGCCGTAATACAACAGCAACAAGAACGGCAAAAAAAGCGAGAGGAACAAGAACAACAACTGGCATGTTCTAAAAATACGACAGTAAGTTGGTGTACATGCAGCTTAATGGGCAAAAGCGGCCACCAGCGGCGACTGCGTCTACGATATTGATTGGAATCCGCATATATATATATATATGTATATATTCCAACACACAAACACCCATACACACACAGACACATGGTTACAGCTGTGGGGCATAACCAGAAGCAAACATAAACTCACACAAACGCAAAACATGGCTGCGGCAAGCAAAAGCAAACAGCGAAACGAACAACAAACACCAACCAAGCTGCACACACATACCAATGCAAAGGGGACCAGGACACTCACACACACACACACACACACACACATACACGCAGCAAGGGCGGGCAACTTAAAGTGGATAATGGACGTCGCATCCATCCACCACCCTGCTTAAAAAGGCCAAAAGCAGAGGAGGAGAACAAAGAAAGAGGTACGGTCCAAAAGGAGCGGGCTTAATCGAAGAAAACGATACCCTGGAAAGGTCCGTGAAATCCTTTGACAGCCCCTGGCCACTGACATGGAGAAGGATACGTCGCTACCTCTGTCAATTTACACCCACCTACCACTGACAAAAAATGTTTGAAAACGTTTTTAATAGAACAATATTAATCACTTCATTTAAAACTATGAAGTCAAGTAATGTTTTTATTTCACTTTGGAATATTTTTTTATTTCAACTAATAGGTTCTCGAAATACAAAAATTATTATTATTAATAACATTTTCTTAAGGAAAATATTTTGATTTAAACATTTTTCTACTATCAACGAAAATTTTCATTTGGAACATTTTTAACAATTAATTTCACTTTTAGATCTTATTAATGAAGTTCAAAGAATACTCCAAAAAGATTTTAATGATTTAAAAATTAAAATATCGAAACACTATATAACAAATTAATTTGACTTGACAATTTTCAACTACGATATGCAAATGAAACTTCCCATTAATTTAAGAGTAAGCAAATCAATTTTCTAAATTAAATTCGAACCATAAAAATGCTTAATCTCAAGTACAAGTAAATTTTTTTTATTTCTATGTCCTTGATTTCCCTCAGTGTGAGAAAAGGAAATCGCCGGGTCCAAAAAAAAACCAATGACTGACGCGCGTTCTTGGCTCAGTTCGTTTGCTTTTCGTCACTTTGCCTTGCTGCTATTTTTAGTGCCACCATTGTGGGGCAACAGCAGCAGGAGCAACAAAAACAAGGGCAAACAACAACACACTGTCCATTATGCATTTACCAAGTCGAAAACGCTTGGCTAAGGCACTACAAATCTTCAGCTCGGAGCTCAGCTCTCTTAAACTTCTGCCCTGCTCCTTTGCTTTTGCCCCATTCGTGTTTGTTTGTGCGGGCTTAAATTGAGCGCGTAAATTGTTTTAATTGCGAGGCCAAAAGCCAAAGTCCGGCCAAGCCAAACAGACGTTAGTTGTAAATGAAGACTGAGGGAGGGTACACCATGAAAAAGGGCCATAAATATTTAAAAACTAAATAAAGCAAGAAATGAAATTGGGAGCATACACACGTACACATACACACGCGAAAGATGATTCATATGCAAACTGTCCGCATGCATCAATCAAGGTCCGTTGACAGTTTTGCTGACAGCGGGAAAATTTGCATAAAACTATTTACAATAACAATTACATAATGGCAAGGGGCCCGGTGGTTGGGTTCGATGTAAGGGGCGGAATTTCCATAATTTTAAATGTCAGTTTTTGAAATGGTGTTTGGACTGTTGCCAAAACAGGAAAATATTCAATAGACAGCCTCACACAGCCGGAATTTTCTGAATGCGAGCAGGTTGCTTGGAAGTATGTGTGTTTCTACACAGACAGAAAATTGTCTTTAACAAGAAAGAAAGCAAACTTCGGCAAGCCGAAGTTCATATACCCTTGCAGCTATCGCAAGAATTAAATATTTTTGAAAACATTAAAATTATGATTTACTTGCGTATATGTTTAAAAACATTGAAGCTATGACGATTTGCAGCTTAATTATTTGATTGTTCTTTTATATATTTTTATTATTTGTATGGGAGCTATATGATATAGTCGTCCGATTTTGATGAAATTTAAACCATAATTCAGAAATATTTAACCATTGCTATATGTCGAAGAACTAAAAAAAAAATTAAAAAACAGCAAAGTTATAATTTTTTTTCAATCATTTTTCCGATTGTTCCTATGGGAGCTATATGCTATAGTCGTCCGATTTTGATGAAATTTTAACCATAATTCTGAAATATTTAACCATTGCTTTATATCGAAGAACAAAACAAAAAATTAATAAAACAGCAAAGTTATAATTTTTTTTCAATCATTTTTCCGATTGTTCCTATGGGAGCTATATGCTATAGTCGTCCGATTTTGATGAAATTTTAACCATAATTCTGAAATATTTAACCATTGCTTTATGTCGAAGAACAAAACAAAAAATTAAAAAACAGCAAAGTTATAATTTTTTTTAAATTATTTTTCCGATTGTTCCTATGGGAGCTATATGCTATAGTCGTCCGATCCGGCTCGTTCCGACTTATATACTACCTGCAATAGGAAGACAACTTTTGGGAAAGTTTCATGCAGATAGCTTTAAAACTGAGAGACTAGTTTGCATATAAACGGACGGACAGACGGACAGACGGACAGACGGACGGACAGACGGACAGACGGACGGACAGACGGACATGGCTAGATCGACTCTACTAGTGATGCTGATCAAGAATATATATACTTTATAGGGTCGGAAACGTCTCCTTCACTGCGTTGCAAACTTCTGACTGAAATTATAATACCCTCTGCAAGGGTATAAAAATGTAAATCAAAATCTTTCCAGTCTTTCGGTTCAGTGTTATGACTAGCGCTTTTAAAGTCAACTTTTTGTCGTTCCAGGATTAATACATTTAATAAGATAGAAATTAGAAATAAATTATAAATATATCAAATTATTTCACAATGTAAAATTTTTAAAAACTTAAACTTACATTTATGAACACATATGACTTTATGTGAATTCGCCGATTTTCAACCACAACCATCATACAATTGTATGCATATAAATCCTTTTTTTTTATTTGAAATACTATTCTGATTAACTTTTATATGGGAAAGAAGACTTTCGACCATGGGTTTTTTTTTTACAAAAAATTAAAGTAAGATTTTGTTTCCGAAGTTTTAATTAATATTAAGGAAGTCTTGAAACATTTGGTTTTTGTTAATGTGAAAATGATTTCTTACTTCCGAAGATCTCAATCGGTTTAAGTTTTTGTGATTTTCAGAAAGTTTTTTTTTTCTTGTGCATATGGTCGAGTATGTGAGAGCTTGTCGATTATCGCAAGCATTCGACGAACGGCAAACTTTTGCGCTTGTCGGCGTTAACAAGCCACAGCCATGCGTTTAACTAAGCGTGAATGTAACAGTGTGTGTATGTGTGTAAAGAGTGGGGTAAGGGGCGGTGGGAGGGGGTGGAGATCCTGTCAGCGTGTGGCTGCAAAATTGTATGTGTGTAAGTGTGGGTCGGTGGCGGCAACATTGTTGCAAAATGATTTTGAAAAAAAAAACCATCAATAACTCAAATATAATGACAGTTTTCCACTTGTTGTTGCCTCTATCTCGCTCTCGCTCTCTCTAACCCTGCAAAACCAAACCGCCACCCCCAACCCCTAAGTGGGGCTAAATGGATGAATAACTTAAGCCAGATGCTTCGCCTTTCCTCTTAGTGTGCGATGTTATGTAATGTAATAACGTCAATCAAATTTAAAAAGGCAGACCAACTATTTTAAAATCAATTTTCTTACCCCCCCTTTTCATCCAGCAGCATCAGCATCAGCATCAGCGGGAAAGTGGAAAAGCTGCGGAAGGAAACAGGAAAGCGACCTCGGCTTAAGCAAATACACAATCACAAGTTGTTGCTGCATCAGAGGAATCCTGAGTAGGATGTAGGATGTAGGGCGGAGGAAGTAGGCTAATGTAGCAGAAGAAGAGTCCGGGACTCAGTCACTTTGCAAACAGTATCATTCAAAGCTGTGACTAGCGAAATTCGCAGCGAGGGACCGTGACACCGAGTGAAAAAGTGCCTGCTTTAGTTAAAGTTTAGTTTAAACTTTTCTGTGGCTCGTGGCTTGCCCCGGGCGAAATGTATCATTCGTGTCATTAATCATTCGTCATGTGGGTCGGCGACAACATTTCATTTGCTTATCATCTCGGCTCAAAGTCTTTGGGGGGATGAAAGCAACAAGAGTAGGCCTTAAAGTTGAATGAATCAAATGGGCTGCTGGAAAACTTATTGCTAAGCCTAGAAATCCCCGACAAGTCAGTGACTTCCCGTCCTTTAAGAACAAAAGCGAGCTTGAGTCTTACATTTGTGGAAATCAAGAGAAAAATCTTCAGAATTAATGTCTTTTTAAATATTTGGTCATACATTTTACAACGTAAGAAAACTAAATAAATTAAGTAAATAAAGCCAATAGTTAAAACAAGGAACTCTGCAAAATATCGAATTAAAATAACAAGAACCCAATGTCATTAGCCATTACAAAAAACAATGGATTTTAAATCATTTTTTTTTTTGCAACTTCCAACTAGCTTCCAAGTTAATATTCCCTTAATGTCAGCGAGTGTAAGAGCATCTATAAAAGTTATTTGTATTTTTTTTCACATCCAAGCCTGCTTGATTTTTTATGGCCAGCACTCCAGCACAACTACTGCCCATCATCATCATCATCTAACATCATTCGTGTCCCATGGCCAGCCACTCAAAGGCAAGCGCTGAATTGACAAATTGATGGATGGTTCTCCAAACGCTGCATGCTTCAGCATCTCTCCTTTATTTTTTTTTTTTATCCTTCATTGCCCCTTGTACAAGTATATGATGCATTATTATTCCGGAAAAGTTTGCGACCGCAGCAACAACAATTGCTTGCCTAAGTGTTTTATTAGCCATCGAGAACAGAGTTTGAGTTCGGTTGAGTTGAGTTGATTGTCAGTTTTCGAACACATTGTTTATTTTTTTGCTGTATTTTGTTTTGTATACAATTTTCCTGAATTGCTTTGGGGTTTTATTGCTTAGCATGCCTTCATCGTCAACCCATACCAAACCGCTGACGAATGAGCAGGTCGAAGAGCTGAAGGATGCCTTTGAAAGGTACGATCTGGATTCCAATGGCACTCTATCAGCGACTGAGATCCGTATGGCTTTGATTTCAATGGGTCACGAGGTCACTGAAGCGGAGCTTTACGATCTCATCCGTTCGGTGGTTGGCACGAATGAGCCAGTATTGAATTTTCCCAAATTTCTGCAAATGATGGCGCCCCGCTTGGCCGATGTGGAAAGTGACGAGAGTCTGGAGCGGATCTTCAACCTGCTGGACCGTGATCGCGACGGTTACGTCAGCTGCCAGGACGTAAGTGCGATCATGGTCTTCTTGGGAGCAGTCGTAACCGACGATGAAACCATGGACATCTTCCGTTCAGTCGATATGGATGGCGATGGTCGCATAAGCCAACGCGACTTTATCAGCTTTATGCATAGTCCCACATAAACTTTGGCCCACAATAAAAATTGTAAATTGTGTGCGTGAAAAAATTGCATTCAGAAAAAATTAACACGGAAAACAATTCCATTTAAATTGTTAGTCAATTCAAACAAAATATACAGAAAATATTTTTTTGACAACAGTTCCCATGTTGTTTGAAGTCTTTCTTTTAAATTATATTTTATTTCACTTGAAAACTATTTAATTCTGGATTTTCTGTGCAATTGGAGCGTTGAGCTTATTAAATAATGTATTACTTTCCATTTTCGATGTTCTGTATTATTATTTTCGAAAAGTTTATTTAATTTGAACATTTTTAAAAATGGAATTTCAATACATTGAAGTATATTTCTGTCTGCAGGGGAAAAAAACTAAGGCGGCCAAATGGAAAACGAAAAGGAAAAAAATTGAGACCATAAAGCCAGAAATTAATTCAACAGCACGTTTCGTCCATTAAGCCGCCAGAGCTTTGCTTGCTGACTTTGCCATACCGCCGCCCCCTGCCACTCCCACTTGCAGGACATGGACATGGACATGGACACATGTGCAGTTGCCACACACAAACTCACATGCAAAGTGTTGTGTAAACAAGTCAGCTGCCAGTTGGCCGGCAGCTGCAGGCGGGGCTGATGAGAAGAACAAGAAGAAGGAGCTTGGCCAGAAGTAAAAGCCAGCAGAAATCAAGGTGCCACGCCTCCTTTGGACTCGCCCCCCGGCGTCCAATTGTGCTTTGTTTGCTCCCTGCTGGCATGAGGCCACCAAACCACCTTGACTCGTTGTCGTCGTGAGTGGCTTTAATATTTTTCAGCTGACGCTGCTCTTAATGAAAGCAAGAAATGATGCCACCGCTGCCGCTTTTTCTTATTCCCGTTTCCGTTTCCTCTTAATGCGTCTTCCTTTTAGTCTAGTTGTGCACTCAAAAAAAATCAACATTGTCACAATGATTTTCCCATAAAGCTATTTCTAAAAAACAAGCCAAGAAGAAATCTTTTAGGATATTAACCCTAAACACAAAAAAACAAATATTGAACTATTTGAAAAGATTAACTGGCTTACTTCAAACCTGAAGAATTACAAACTTGTATACAAAATTTAAGGAGATTATGATCCAAATTTCGTGCAAGTAGAGTGCTAGGTTTGATAAATTTTATATTCAAATAAAATCAGAGTATTCATCAAATTGCAAAAAATGTTTTCAGTGGAGTAGTCTAGTCCTTTGCCTTTCACTTGGCATTTTCCACTTAGCTGACTTGAATTGCTCTTGCATTTCGTCCAGTTATTTATGGCCCGGCCGAGTAAACGAGTTCATTTAGCTAATGGTCGCACGCCCAACTGAGCCTACGAGAGATTCCTCCACGAGTCCTTCGGGTCCTTCGAGCGCTCTTTGTGTGCCACAATGGGCATTACAGGCCCTGGCTCTGGCTCTGGCTCTGGCTCTGGCAATGTCATAGCAGCGCCAGATTTCAATATTTTGCATAAAATTGGCCAAGCTGGCACTAGTGTTCAACCCGCACAATCATATACATGCCCCGTGCAAACAACGCAGCTTAAGGATAAGTACAAGAGCATTTGCCTTTTGTTGTCCCGTTCCCTTTCTTCTTTAGCCGCATTCATACGCTTCTAGGTCCTCATTCAGTTGTCAGGACAACTATAGGCAACAAGTGTTGACAGTTTGGTAAGACTCGGAATTCTTGTGTCAATTCTCTGGAAAATACCTTTGTAGCTATTTTTAACGTTCACCTTTTCCATCTGCACTAATACGGGTTTCCGTTCGAAAGGTCAGAGCTGGAATTCCGGTGATAAGTTGCATGGCATATTTAATATTTTTCAAGCTTATCCTTTGACATTTGTTTTCATCTGTCATAGTGTAAGCTGCATTTGTATAAAAATTTCATAAAAAACTAGAGAATTGACTACCAAGACTTTAAGGCCTGTGTTATCAATCAGACAAATACTTCTAAGAACCACTCTGCAACCCAGCCATTTTCTTTGTTAGCATAAAACAAAACATAATAATTAATCAGGCTAAGTACTTCGTACAGTATTCAGTGACATTAATTATTTTCAGAAAACATTTCTTTTTGGGACTTTTATTTTAATAGATACGGATTTTTTCTGTGCGGCAATGACTGGCATTAATTTGAGCTGCACCATTTTAATGGTTTTGATTATTAATAATTTATGAATTAAAGCTATGCTTGCTTTCCAATGACAAATATGATATCGGATTTCATTGGGGTATAAGAGTATGCAGAAAAAAAGGACCATGAATCTATCAGATTTCTGTTTTTTAAATATATTGTTGCATACTTTTAGAAACATTTATAAGTAATTTCAAAACTATTATTATGTTTGTAGCACCGCTTATATTTAATTGTTCTCCATATTCTCAACAATCTTTACTTCATCCTATTTTTTAAAAGCAGAGCTCCTGTCAGACTCAGATGAAACCGAAGAAAATTATTAGACACTTTGAACATAAAAACACTTTGAGAGTGTCTTTCGATTCCATTTTTCAAGAGGGCCCTAAGGTTACCTATCTTTTTCTGACAGCAAGTATTATATAATGGGGACAGTTTGGCGGAGCTTTGTTTGAAAGTCACAACATTTAGGCTTGTGAAATCTTCACTCACCTTGAAACTCCTTTCGCGCTGCACTCACTGATGTCACAATGTTGGCCACGTGGCCCAGCACCGTGGCGAAGAGCATCAGGCCGAAGAGCAGCTGCAGAATCACAAATACGTACTCGCCCTTGGAGCGCGGCTTGGGCAGATCCCCGATGGTGGTCAGCGCCAGGGTGCACCAGTAGTAGCTCTGCAGATACTGCTTGACCACGTCCGCCGACTCCGAGTCGTGGTAGACCCAGTTGCGCGATCCGAAGCCATTGTTCTTGTGGATGATGTGGTACAGACAGCCGTTCCAGTGGAATATCACAAGCAGGTAGTGAATGAGGGCCGTGCTGCGGAACAGGTTCGGGTAGTTTGTGTGCCGCTCGGTGCGATCCATGAACGCCCAGAAGCGGTAGATCTTCACCAGCCGGAAGCTGCGCAGGATCGAGTTGAAGCCAATGGACAGATAGAGAAAGTCCAGCGGCAGCAGGCACAGGCAGTCGATGTAGAAGATCGTCGAGTTCATGTAGTGGGTGCGCAGCTTCAATGCGTCCGTCTGCAGCACCCCATCTTCCAGGTATCCGGTGCGAAAGTGGAACAATATATCGATTAGATACAGGAAGTCGGACAGATAGTCCAGGCAGAACCAGATGGCAATCGTGCGCCGATTGATCTCCTGGAAGGCGAAGCGGTAGATTATCACCCAGAAGTTGTACAGGAAGGCCATGGAGACCACCATGGACCAGTAGTAGCACAGCCGTCCCGCCGGATCGAACACGAAGTGCAGTTTCCTGGCCGCCGTTGCCGCTCGAATCCGTTGCGAGGCGGTGCGCCGTGGTTTCTGGTGGTGCGGCTGCCCTCCGTGACCCCCGGCCCCACTGCCGCCCCCGCTGCCGTGATGCGGGTGGTGCGGATGTCCGCCGTGGAGTGGCCCGGGGCCACCTGGTCCAGCCTGCGAGGGTGGACCGTGTGCGTGCGGGTGGTGCGACACCGTGGAGGCCGAGTGCTGCAGCTGATAGGGATGATGCGCCTGTTGAGCGGCATTGTGGTGCCCTTGTTGCTGCGATCGGGAGCGCGGGTAGCTGTAGAGAACGCAATGAAATCATTAACACGGGGTTAGAATCATCAGCTGTCCTTATACTATGAAACTTTTATTATAGAAAGAAAGATCAATAAATGATCAATAGTAGAAAAGATCCCACATTAATAGCTTGTATATGCTTAACTTAAAAACTATTTGGCAATGTTTTTAAAGAAGTATTTTAAAGTGCCAGAAAGACTTGTCAAATAACAGTTTTAACTTATTATGTACCATTTATAAGTAATTAAGAAATCAATATACAGAACAAATTGTTATAATCTGTTTCGTTTGCTTGCAAAATATTGCTTAATCTGGGATAAAATCTTTCCCAACCAAAATGTAATGTAAATCGTTTTTAATTGATTTCTTTAGCTCCTGCAAATATTTACAGTTATAATGGAGGGGAAAAAATTTCTTTGAGTGTTATACCCACCGATCTGTGCCGTTGCAGTAGTTGCCACCGTATTGGTTGTGGCCGCCCATGGCCAAACTGGTGGCTCCGCCGCCGGCCAGCGTGTTATCCTGCGAGCCGCGTCCCGTGGAACGGTTCCAGGTGCCCAGCAGCGGCTGATCGCCGCTGGCAGCCGCTTTCAGGCGACCCCGCGACTTGTTGCGTTGCTTGTTGTGCAGAAGATCCATTTCTGAGGCAGTGCTTACGGTGGCCATGTGCGAATTGGAGGCCCTGGAGGCGCATGGTGTGGCCAGGCTGTCGTGCGAAGTGAAGAAACCTTGTTGCGAGACACTCTGCCCGAATTTCGGCTGGGTCATGCCAAACTTTGGTCCTAGATCTGCAGGTGGTATTAAAATAAAGAGGGAACAATAAGTAATCGATCAAAAATATCAATCAAAAGGGTCGAGTGTAAAAAGTGTGTAGTTTGTTTTTTCATTCTGTGGGGGTCAACCAAACACTGGAATATGGAATTAATGTAGACATTTCTTTAAAAAATCTCAGCAAACTTGAACACGAAAATATAAGTTTAGTTTTTAGTTTTTCCTATATCATTTAATTGCACCAGAAAAATTCTAAAATATTTATAAAAATTATGTTCAACTATCACTATCATGGAGACCTAAGTTAAGGAAAATAAGATTGATTTTGAGTTTTGGAGATTGAAAAGTTTACCAAACAAAAATTTAAACACAAAGGGCTCGGTGTGAGAATATAACATGTTTGCGTTATCAAAATTAAATTGTTTGAAGTTAAATATTAAACAAAATTAACGAATACGATTGATGTTTGGTCTGTGGTGCCAAATTGCTGGACATTTTTCAAAGTAATTGTTCTAGTGTTCATGAAACTGGGATCACGCGGCCTTACCGAGAAAGCTCTGGCGATCGATCGAGAAGCGACGTAGGCTCCCCAGATCGATGAACTGCTCATCGCCGGCCATTGTGGGTGTGATCGAAAGTTCGGTTGTGTGTATGGCGGCACCACCACCACCACCACCACCAGAGCCACTGCCACTGCCACCCACATGCGAGGCAGTACCACCACCACCAGCCGTCGCATTGCCACCGGCTGAAATACCACTCGAACCACCGCCCACCGTGAGATTTGTGCAGGTGGTTCCACCGCCCGCACTGCCGCCCATTCCGGCGCCCAAGTATTGGGCATTGCTCCCATAGAAGCTGCCATCCAGCTCGGCCATCTGCTGCTCGTAGGCGGTCAGCGGGTTGATTGACCTCGAGCTGTGATCCCGATAGAGGGGGCGGGGCGAGGGCATCAGCGAGGGGTTGAGCAGCCCATTGAGCGAGAGGCGGGGCTGCATGATCTCCGGAAAGCTTGCCCGCGGCGCTAATCTATGGCCAATTTTTGAAATTGATGTTGCTGCTGTTTTGTAGTTGCTGTTGCTGTTGCTAATGCTGTTGCACTTATTGCTGTTGTTGTTGCTGCTGCTGCTGTTGTTGCAGCTGTTGTTTTGACGTATTGCGACTGTTGTTTTGGTCTGTGGCCTGTCATTGTGAGCGGCATAAGCCTGAGTTTGAGCCTTCTGAGCCGGAGCCGTGTCCCTCAGCCATCGTTCATCATCGTCGTCATCGGTATAACCATAGACATGGTTTTCGTTGTCATTGCCATCTGTATCGCCATCTATGGCCGTCGCCCGCCTCAAACTGGGCGTGGCAGCTGCGATTGCCCCATGGTTTCATAGTGTTTTTTTGTTTGATTAATTTGTAATTGGTTTCGCATTGATTTATGTTCGATTGGGAAAAGCACGAGAAATGTGATCAGAGTATAGAGTATAATTAATTGCAAATTCTCCATTAATAACATTTTTGGTTTTTGTTTATTTCTAGAGCGATTGGAGGGGTTTTAAGGCACACACACAGAAATGAGCGAATAAATCACAATAAGAACAAGTGAGAGAGGATTGGTTTGGTGGTTGGCAGTGGTTTTGGTGGCTACAGGTGGTTTGCTGGTTGGTGTTGGTGGTGTTGAAAGTGTTGGTCTTTAACAACAACTCAACTGCAATAACGTTATCAAATAGCAACAGCATTCAACAAGAAACAACAATGAGATTTACAAGAACAAAGGTAGATATTCGTAAAGGCGAGGACTTATATGTACTTAGGCATTGGTAGTATAATTAAATCTTACCAGGACTTGAATGGTAAGAACACACAGAGAACATTAGGTACTTTTATTAACATGGCCTTAAATACTATGATAATATGTGGAAAATATTCTTAACATTTAATTCAGAATTTTGTTTATGACTTGTTCTCGCTAGTTTCTAAAAGCCTTTTAATGATTATAAACTAAACATGTGATTAACAAACAAGTGATGTGAGGTATTGAAGGGAACGTACTTGCATGCAAAGCTTAGTTTTTGGACTTCTAAGTGATGACCAAGTACCTTCACGCTAAAGTTTCTCTACCTTCATTTCGAGCCCCCAGAAATGTGCTAATAAAGTTAGATTTAATTACGTGCGCCTAAATGGAGCATGGAACAAAGAAAAAAAAGACACACACGCCATAGGAGCTTCATTACTTTTAACCAGCTGCCTGGCAACTGCCACTTGGAAATTCATGAGCTGCCACACGCAAAGGGTCCGTACAGATTGGCCCAGAAGCTGCTGGCCAAAAGACTGGCTCAAGAGCCACTTGACTGTCGAACAGCCAACAGCCAACAGCCAACAGCCAGACAATGGCCGGGGCTGTTGGCTTCTAGTATTTGTATCTGTATCTGCGATGTCGCCAGCGAACTGCGTGCGGCGCCAATTTATTTCTATTAGGAGCCGTTCTAAGTCCTCCGCCTGTTGCTCTCCCCCAGCAACTGGATACCTGACTCCAGCTGAGTGCCTGGCCATTGATTATTGGCAGACCGCTTTTAATTATTGCTCAGCTTCTGGCCAGCGTAATTCAATTAGGCCACCAAACAATGGTGCAGAATAGATTGCCACGAGTCGAGTGTCTGTCGCGTCGCGAGTAAAATGCAAAAATTGTCAATTACTTTGGCCCACCTGCCACAATGTCCTCGTTTCTCTACACACCTTTTCCGTTTCCCAGAACTCATCTAACATGAATTTGCACTTTCCTCGCTGTGCAATAATTTCTAATTAATTCGCGCTTAATGGCAACATACAAATCAACTTGACCGCGTTTATTTATTAACTAATTCCACGTCGTCCTCGTCCTTCGTGAGACACTTAAATGACTGGCTAGCCGGAAAAATAAATGTTATTTAGCTTCAAATGCATTATTAATAAATTCCTCTGCCTTTACTACCCCCACCATTCTCAGTAAACAAGAATACACGTGGAGTTCATTAGGCTGAATTACTATTTTTACTCTTAAACAGAGTAAATTAAACTCTAAAAGGTATATTTTGACAAATTTGTACATTTGGTTTATTTAATTTTAATCTACGGTAAAACAAATTTTGTAGAATATAGAATGATTTTGTAAACACCCTACTAAAATTTTCGCCAAAATCATTCATTTCGGTAAACATACAACACGTTTAGCTAGTATTTTATTTATAATTGTTTTTTATGATTATGGTAAACACAAAAATGTATTCTACTTATTGTGCTTGCAGCAAAAAAAGAATGCTTAATTCGAACGAATGAAACTGCAATACTTTCAAGTTTAAGCTTAAATTCAAGTAACGAAATATATTCTGTTACTATAAGACTATAAATAATTGTATGTAGGCAACGTGGTGGGTGGGTAACCTTTAGTCGAACAAATAATTGTAGCCGGCTCACTTGTTTGATTTCAGTTGTTCGGCACAAACTTAGTTTGCCAGAGTGCATTTCAATGTCTAGTGAAAGTTTGGACTACACGCAAACAACGTCAATGTGCGAGAATTACGTCATTGGCAATTTACAAGCCTGTTGCCCACTTTCAGGCGCTGTCACCGCAAATTGCGCCGTTTCCTGGCCCAAGTCAAAGACTTTTAGACGTATATACATGATGAGCGAGAGGGATGGAAGCCGAAGCCGAAGCTGAAGCCGAAGACTGTCCCTGACCGCATTCCAAGTTTGCAGACATAATCTTGGCACTATTTAATTTTGCTAATAGTTGAGAGTCATTAATTTAAACTTTTGCGCTTTTTGGTTTGTCTTGGCTGCAGCCTCGGTGATAACAAAAACGGGGGGGGTGAAAAGGAGAATCAGAACCAGAACGGCGGTTGAGTGAGATAGAGCGAAGAAAAATGAAAAATCTACAGCTTAATGTGCGGCACTTTGTCATAGCCTGCCAGCCGGAAACGGAAACTTGCGACAAACTTGCGCAAAAGTTCAACAAAACGCTTGAACGGCCTCACTCACACAGTGAGAGGTTCTGGGTAGCCAGAGCCATGAATTGTCAATAAATTTGCTTGCCGCAAATCATCACAACTTGGTTCGGCTTCGGTTGTTTCTTGCCTGCCCAGCCAAACCAAAAGATGTCCCTTAAAGAAAACAGCGGGATTCAGGGGCATTTCAGACAAAAACTAAACCTCAATTATTTGGTGCAGCTGCCTCGGCAAATGAAAATATTTGAGAACACAAAATACTTTGACAAAAGTTTGCGAGCAAACTTTACTTAAACATACTTTAGCCTTATCCAAACACGCGGCCAAGAAACGAAAAGGGGTGGTACGGGAAATAGGCCAAAGTGGAAATGGAAACTTAAACGACACAAAAAGGAAGTCGAGCCATAAAAACATTACGCAGAAACAAACTTAAAACGCCTCAAGGAAAAGGCTTCTGGTCGGCATATCCAAATGCCAGATGAACCGTAGAAAAGTAAAGCTACATCATTATTGCACATAAAACAAAATCGTTTTCAAATCGAAAACATTCCGGGTTACAGAAATAAAATACTTTTTAATAAAATGTTTACATAAAAAGCAAAAGTTTAAGCAAGGACACAATTTCTCAAAGTCATTTTAAGATTTGACTTGAGTTAAATGGGTGTTCAAAAAATGTACCTTGTCAACATTAAGCCAAGTTTATCTTACTTAAAGTTGGTCATATTTGCCAGTCACTAAAACGAAAGTGTGTAAGCACTATTTCATATAGGCATCAATCATAATTAAACAAAAACTTGTACTGAAAATTATACATTTACTTAGATTATCATTTTATAAGGCAATGAAATACCAAAATATATCCGTATTAATTGTGATGATTATCTGTAGTGAAGCGCATCGAGTAAAGCGATTATCCACTCCCGAATTTTTTGGACAAGAGACCCTTGAGCTGGCCAAGTATGTCGTTTCCCTCAGATCGAGAACACCGGTCAAGTTTTTCGGCGACAATCACTATTGTGGCGGTGGTCTTTTGTCGCCCCGCTGGGTGCTGACCGCCGCCCATTGTGTCATGGCGTGGGTAGTTATGTTCACTCTGTTGTATCCTTAACCCTAAACCCATCTTTTAGTAAAACCAAAATCATGTACAAGCCACGGTGGCTGCTGGTGGTAGCCGGATCTCCTCATCGACTGCGATATGTGCCTGGCAAAACACTCTGCTCACCAGTGTCAAATCTGTACGTGCCGAAGAGCTTCACCATGCACAACACATATAACATGGCGTTGTTACAACTTCAGGAAAAAATGCCCACCAACGATCCACGGATTGGATTTCTTCGTCTGCCAATGGAAGCACCTAAAATTGGTATCTCCCACTCTGTTCTTGGCTGGGGAAGAATGTACAAAGTAAGGGCTTTAAATATTTCAAAAGAATGTAAATATGTCAAGTCTGTCAGAAACAAAAGAAACTATTTTAAACACATTTTAACATTTAGTTATTCTGTGTTATATTAATTTTACATTTAAAATTCGAAATCATAAACTATTTTGTATTGGATAAAAATTAATTTAATAAATTTGAGACTGATTCATCGACTGAAATAAAACTACTTAATTGACAAACGTGACATTATCTTCAAGATGAACAAAATAATAATAATAATAAGTTGCCTATTAATTAATAATATTTCTAGGGCGGACCTTTGCCAGTGACAATATTCCAATTGGATGTGTCTCTCTTGGATAACGAGGTGTGTAAGACGCATTTTCGCCACTACACCGAAGGAATGATGTGTGCTGGAAAAAATAATTCGACGATGGACGCTGATCCGTGCAGCGGCGACATCGGATCCCCGTTGATAATAGGAAGGGTGATTGTCGGCATAGTCGCCTATCCAGTTGGCTGCGGGTCCACTACTATTCCGTCCGTCTATACGGACGTATACAGTGGCATTAAGTGGATCAGGAATACGGCCTATGGGTTTTCCAGCACTAACAAGCCAATACCATTCATCATTTTGCTAATAATTTCACTAGCCCATTTTACATTGAAAGACTGGGCTTAGATAAAAAGCTAAATTTATATATTTAAAGATTTTCAAGTCCTAAAATCTACAGTTTTTTTTTAAATCAATATATATATTTAGGTTAATAAATAAATTTAGTTTTATATTTCATAAGTTTAAATTTGAATCATTGTTTAAAAAACGAAAATTAGCTAAGTGGTACCTGTAAAAAACCCTTGTTTGGATTATGGTAGGCTTTGCCAGTACTTGCCTTAAATTAGAGATACTGACAGCTCGTTAACCACTGACACTTGCCAAAAGTCCTTTCCCACTCTTAATTGGCTCCTAGTCCGCTCCGTCCATGTGGCTTTAATTGACATTGCCACACCTGTGCCCGAAAAGGGCAATAAAGCACTCAAAATCTGATTTTCCAGAGCTGTGAAATGAAAGTGGAAAATCCAATACTGGCCGGCCAGAGTGAGTGGAAACGTTTGATGCGAGCGAGAATTAAATTTGGGTGACTGGGTCCTTCCTCTACCCATGAAAGGATGGCATTTAGAATGCTTGGGTACGAATCCAGCTTATGGCCAGGCACCTGCTCTCCATTTAAGTAATGAATTTTGTGCATCTTGCCCTCGTTTTTTTGTTTTCTGGAGAGCTCCGCAGGCAAATGCGTAATGACAACATTAATGCAAACGACTTCATTTAATTAAACGCCCTTTTTGCCTGGCAGAAAACTGGGAAACTGGGAATTCGAGAAGCTGTGTGTAAGGCGCCATCATCATTGCGACTCATTGGGACTCATTGCCACCATCGCATTACCCATGCCAATCCTCATCCTCTTTTCCAAATGGCTAAGGATCTCATCCTGGCACTCGTCCTCGGCGTTTGGTATGCATGAATGCGTATTAAGGTGCGATAGGAGGCGTGACACCGCCTATGTAGTTGTGCGCACGTGCGTGTAAGCGATGCGATGCGAATATACGAGCAGAGCATATCTGTATATCCAGGTGGAGCAGCTGGCCCAGATGGAGCAAATGGAGCAGATGTGACAAACTCGCCGGCGAAGGAGCCAATTCAATTAACAGTCGACGGGCCCAAAAGTTGACAACGAAATAAGCTGTCGAAATTGTGGAAGTTCCGACTGCGGAAATACCAGATGGTCAAGCGTGGCTTCTCAATAACCAATTATTATTTTAAATTTGATGACTTGACCGAATATTCAAGTAGGTGTTCGTAACTCGACATAAACCCTTGATAAAAATCATCGGTAATGTCCTAAAACAAACTTAAAGATTTATTTAAGGCATTGCCTTGTAGGCCATCGCAAAAAAAAACCTTCTTAACATTTGTTTTGATTAAATGGCTTTGCACTTACATATTTTATTATTTTGGCTATTTTAGACATAATTAGACACATTTATTTTTGTAGGACACATACGATTTCGTAATAACATTTAAATCAGCCTTACCAAAACAAAAAAAAATGAATGTCCCTACAAATTGAGAGTCAGATGCCCTAAAATGTATTTTTGTTCAATAAAATGTTTCATTTTACTAACAAATTTGTAGCAGATTTCACGTATGGTTTTTACATATATTCCGCGGTTAGGTAGAAGAGTATTAGTTTAAAATACTTCTATCATTAGTTTCGTTTTATCCAATGCAACAATTTAAGAGTTCGTTTAAGTTTAATTTTTGTTAAATTAACAAGCAAATGCAAACGATTGGCATAAATAATGTACACGTAAAGAAAATGTTAATTTATTTAAGCACGAAAATCTCTTTTTATGGTTTTACACATTTTATGAATGGAACACGATTTATATTTGCTTTGTTCTTAGGTTCAAAAGACCTAAAGGAACAATTAGTCGCACTTTTTTCATTAAAATCTCGGTTTGCGCATGTGGGAAAACTCTTTCGACTAGCGCCGCTAAATGTACTTTAAATTTTCCAGCGCTTTCAATGTATTTAAGTGACTCAACTCATTAGCAGTGGAGCAACATGGATGCCGCACAGCTGCTGCAACCGCAAAAGCAATAAAAAGCGTGAGGGGGTGGCAGGAAGGGACGTGGCGCTGGGGCCAAAGCCAAACTGTTCATTTGCATGCGCTGGCGCTCATTACATTAACATTAAACTTTTAATATGCGCGGACATAAGGGCAAAAGGAGGCGTGGACGAAAGGACGACAGGACGAGAGCGTGAAAGTTTGTACGCCAGGATATTCGAGTACGTATACATATGTGTGCAATGCGGGTGCAACACTGAAATTGAGTGACAAGCGCTGGCGGCTACCCGCATCCAAATATCTTTATTTCCCAGGGAATATGTATGTATTATATATAGTTAATTACATTTTGGCCAGCTGCAAAATCGTTTCAGCATCTTTTTGGCCTGATCCCAATCCGGCTATTGGGGACCATTAGCCCACCGCTGAGCGGTGGCTAAGCCAGCTGAAAAGCGACTGTGCCTCGCGGTTCTATTGACATTGTCCTGGGACATCGGCATAAATAGGAGATGAGCTCCTCCGCTCGCTTGTCGCTTGTCCCACTTGGCGTATACTCAACACACGTAGAGAAACGTAGAAAGCTAACAAAATACTTCAGAAAGTTTCTTGGGTTATTGTACTAAAAAACTTTAAAATTCTGAAATAATTTTATGAAATTCTTGAAAAATGTATGTTGTTTTTTATCAATATTTAAATAAATAAATTATTTGTGGTTAAACGAAATTGGTTGTTTTTAAATTTGTTATATTTACTAGTGAAAAATAGTTTAAAATTTATTATATATAATATTTTTCAATTGTCATCGAAATTTGCTTACTCGCTAAAGACCATTAATTTTATTGCAATTTGTTCTCAGTGTACGCGTGTTTAGCATGGCAAAAATCCAGGAGGGCACGGTGGTCACCCTACGCATGTGTGTGTAAGTCTGCTTGTGCTCAAGTGTAAGTGCATTTCGTTATGAGCTTAGCAGTCTTATAAATGTTTGCGTATTTGTTTGCGTCGACGACGTTGCTATTTACTTGATGTGACCTCTGCTGTACTCAGCTCGTCCGCTCTGAATCTCTCAGCTAAGCAACTGCAATTGCATCTGTATCTGTATCTGTATCTGTAGATGTATCTCTGTCTAAATCTGCCACTGTATCTGCATCACAGCCGCATCTGTCTGTGAGTGTGTGTGCTGGGGGTTAAGACAGCGCTCACAGCACATAAATATCTAAAGGATTCTTGAGTAACTTCTCTAATGGATTTGGGTTAAAAATATACACAAGGGCATGTGGAGGGCAAACAGACATACACACATACACAAAGACACACAAAAGAATTTCTCTTTCTGCTTGTGTGTGTGTGTGTTTTAAGATTTACAAATTAGTTTAATTTAAATTAGAGTGCGAGCACTTAACAGTCAGTTGCGAATGAAATGTCAATTGCAAGCACTACAGTGGAACTTGACTAAATTAGAAATTTTAACAATTTATCTAGCATTCACGAATTTTCCAATCTTGGCAAAGGAAAGATAAATTGTTCGTTTTTGGGTATTTTCGCAACGTATGGAATTTATCATATCCTGCGAGTGAGGTGGAAAACTTTATTCTATCACCGCAGGCTTTCCTGACGAACATCAAAAAGAAGGAGCAAATTGAAGTTGTAATGGTAATTATTTAGGCCTTCCTTTCTCACACAGAACAATGCGGCATATTAAACGATTTTAAGCACAATTTATATATATCCATATGCGTATGCATGCCATAAAGCTGTCCAGGGGCCGTTGTCCCTGCGCCATGTTCCATGTCCTGTGACCATGTCCCCGTAATGGGACGAAAGTAATAAGCGTGGGCCACCAGGGCCAAAAGCGAAAGCTGAGGGGACCAGCTTATTGTTTACGACGTGCTTAGTGGCAAACTCGGCTTTGATAATGAAACGTTGGCAGGCAACACGCGCTGGCAGTTAACGGCAATTGCGACAAATGCCAAAAGCAGACAACGCCAGACCAACAGCCCGGCTCAGCTCAGCACATTGCCTGTAATTTTGGCCACAAAGTTAGTTGCATACATCTGTATGTGTACATCTACACGGAGAAAACAATAGCTCTATAAATATTTCTAAAAAATACTTGACAAACTAAATTATCTACAATTCCTTAATTGGTTTTTTATAACTTCATAATAACTGTTTAATATGTAATGACGAGCTTAAACTTAAGTTGGAATATCCACAGAGCGATAATAAGATGATATCATGTTTTTAAAACTGTCAGATGGGTCAGTGAACTGCAAAGTCGATATTTTAAAACAAAGAATGTTTCTAAGTACCCAAAGTAATGTCAAACCTAAGCTGTCTAAACTTATCATTACCTTGAAATAATTAGACAAAAATTTCAAAACCATTAAAGCCTCTTGTTTTAATTCACACGTTTTTATAACAAATTTTAGTTTTTGTAAACACAATTTACCCGAGTGTAGTTCAAGCTGGGGTGTGTGTAATGTGAGACAAGACAGTCGCACGTGATGTGATTAGGACAAAGCCGCAGACACAAACACTGTGAAGAGGGCAAGGAAAAACTTTGAGCTTAGATTTTAATTTTTGCCAGCGATAAAACAGAAGCCAATGGGGCAATTTGCGCCAACTAGGCGTATGCGTAATATGCGCCCACAAATTTCATCCGCTCTATGCCCACGTGCGTATGCAATGAACATTTTCCGCTGTCCGATTATGCAAATGGTGACAGTGCGGGGTCAGCAAAACAGCAGATTCAATTTGAGTTCCTGCAACGGCATAATTATTGCTATCCGTAGAATTTTCAGCTGAAAACTTTGTCTGAAAAATGTTAGCTGATTAAGGTGTTGCACACGCAATCTCACGGACTCAAGCTTATTCCTGCATTTGTCCGCAGCACTTGAATTAGATCGGCAGCTGGCGCAGCTCTTTATCTTCAACCGCAGCCACAAATCAATAATTCACCAAAATGCAGCTTGCCGTTTAGGTTTCCCCCGTTTTCTCGGCTCAACGACTGCATTGTGGGGAAACCACAAGGGAAAAATGTAGAGAAGAGAACTAGAATTTTCTTATTTTTACAACCAATAGCAAACGAATCGAGCGAGCTTAATTAATTTACTAGGAGCAGGCGTTGCAAGCCGGTTAAGGTTTAGTGCTAAAGTTTGGTTATTAACTTTGAACTTTTTTAAGAAATGCATATTTTCATTTAAAAGTTATTCGATAAAGCCATACTGTAAAAAAATTGTTATGCAATAAAAATACTTCACATATTTAAGAACTATATTGAAGTTTAGTTCAATAATAAACTTAATTCTGAAACTTCATTTAAGTATTATTTTATTTGTGCCCAGCAAACTGTTAAAGTTAGAGCTGCAAATTTCTTCATTATACTGCATCACCTTAATAGCTTAGGGATATTTTTTGATGGCCTTATAAAAACAGATCAAAAAACTCGAAATGTTTCTATAGAATTCCCACTTAAAATCACTTTGGAATGCTCCAACTAAAGCTCTGCTGTGCGAAACCTACCTTTTCATCTTGTTTTTGCAAAAATTTGCAAACACAGTTGTTTTTGTAGTATTATGGCTACTATTATTACTGCTGCATAAGCATTACATGAGCACTGGCGTTGCACTCACTTGCTTTCTGCATGCCGCAAATAGTTCTCCAGCCCTCCTGGAGTTGGCACTACTGGTCGTACTTCATTGTTTCGACAGTTCTAGGCGTTTATGCCAAAAATGTTTTGGCTCTTAGCCATGCTCTGATTACCAAGTGTTTGCCAGTGTCTGTGCCACTCCCCAGATATATGTGTGTGTGTGCTCTGCAAGTCAAATTAAGCTAAACACCGCTTCAAGTTGCAATTTCCGACACAGCATCTTGGCTTAAGGATATAAGGATGCAATGCTACAACAGATCCTGCAACTATAATTAAAACTTTGGCAAGACAAACAGACGGCCGCAAACGGAGACTTAGGTGCACCGAAAAAAAAATTATACATTAACATATGTGATTTTAAAAAAAAAACTTTGAATGCAAGATTGTAGAACATTGTGTAAGCCCTTAATTATATAATTGCAGATTTTGATTTCTAAAGAATTTAAAGATTCTTCATTGAACCCATTGTTTTGTTTTAGGTTGCAAATTTTCCAAACAAATTTTAAATTTTGTCTTAAATGACTTTAATATAAATAATGCTAATATAACATAAACATTTTGAAACCTCTTTAAATCTTCAAAGATTTAAGGAACTGTTTAGTTAGTTTTATGTTTAATTATTTGTTGCTAATATTATTTTATCCATGTGTAGAGATGGTCGCTTGGAACGTTGCATTTGAAAGTAAGGGAACCTCTTTCACATTTCCAGCCCCACAAATTCTATTTGCTCCACACGAGAACCATCGCCTAACTGAATTTCAAGCATTAATCGCATTAAGGGGCTTGTAAGCCGCTTGTGGAAATGTTAATTGATCGAAATGCACATCCAGCCCTTGCGGCCCTGACCTTGTGAACCCCTTTCCGTGTGTTTCGAAGCGGTTCAGGCTCAGGTCCACTCCTGGCCAGGCCGGCCGAAAGTTAAATTAATTTCTGTCGACAGAACATCGCGAGAATGGAGCAAAAACTTTCAAATGAATTACACATTCTGAGCACGCGGCTTTTGTGGGGGGCGTTCGGTGGGCGTGGCAGGTATTAGCTTAGCTCTGTTGTTGTTGCTCCGCATAATTGTATTTGCTTTGGGCCACCATGTTGTTGCTGTCTCTGTCCCGCTTGCCATCTTGCCCCTTTTCCAGTTTATATATTTTTGTGTGTTGTTTGTTGGGTGAAAAGTTTATTTTCGAGTTTTTCATCTTTTTTTTTTTGTTTGGTTTGTTTTTTAACTGTTAAATTGTTAAAAAATTACAAATAAATTGAATGAACATCGTCGTCGCTGGCTGCGTCAAAAGGACAACAACAAAAACAAGGAAAACACTGTTTTTCGGGGAGAAGGACAACAATTACATTGTATTGACTTTTCAATTTCATTTTGCGGCAACTTTTTAAAGTGGTCGATTGAAGGACGAAAAGAAAAGGAGAAGTCGAGCAATGAGTGGAGCGTCTCCCTGGGAAATTGGTCTAAATTTTTTGTCGCATGTTTGCTTTGACTTGAGGCTCCTTGGTGTTGTTGCAGCAGTGCTTCCGCCATTATGCCATTAAGTCCTAAAACGAAACCTATTTGGGTCACATGGACGAGGTCTCTGAGTCCTGAGCCTATGCATTAATGGCCTGCAGGACGAGCAGGACGAGTAGGAGCGCCGGGGAGACAGGACAAAGCGCAAAAAGCTTAACGAACGTATAATAAGGGTACGGGGCCTGAGCAAAGAAATGCCAGCACTCGAGCCAGAGTCCTGCAGAGCTATTCTGCCCACAAAGGATATCAAATTTAAGTGCACACACATCAGAGTGGGTGGCTACGAATGTTATCAATCAATGGGAGCTCCTTGCCCAATACTATATGTTCTTCGATGTTTCAATTTCCCCCCAACTGTTCGACTTGCTCTGCAGCCACCCTCGCTCTCTTATATCTCAGTCTGTATGTCTGACCTAATCGCATTGAATTTAATGTCAAGCAATTTCTGCTCCGGCTTTGCTGGCATATTGGTTTATAAAGAAATTCCTTTTGAAAAGGATCATCAAAATACTTTGAACTTTTTATTGTTCAATTCGCAGACAGATAACATAAAAACCGACTTCATTTGGTAATTTTCATTTCATAATTTTCTCGGAGAAAACTTTTACTTGACTTTGGGGGCAGTTAAATAAGCGCCCGCTGTTCATTTGGCCACTAACTCGATTATGGCCATAAACGTTGGCTGAAAAACGTGGAAATCATATCACGCATGGTCAGGGTATGGGTCACTTAGCATTTGCAGCAGCTTCCGAAAAATTTTCACGCTTCCTCTTGGCCTGGCACAAATTTTACTGATTGGCAACCGAAATGCGGTTAGACTGCAGTCCGGCTAAGAGTTCTTTCTTTTTCTTTTTTTTTTTTTTGGCTTATTTCAGCTTTAAGGCAGTACGTGATCAAACTGCTCACAATTGGGCTTCTCCTTTACCCAGTTATTTTTTGTTATTCGGTTGGCTTCCAAATTGCGCTTATCGCATTGTAAGAAGGCAAATTTTGCCGCAGACCAAAAAACCCCAATACAACGAAAATTCAGGGGATAGCGAGAGCCAAATATAAAATTGTAATCCGCTTACTTGGCCAGCAAAATGTCTCGTGTCGTGCTCCTCGCTGCCAGCTGGCAAAACTTAATTTGCTGCAGCAAGACCGTTGGTAATTACCACATAAATTCAGGAGCAAATTGCTCTTTTAAAAAAAGTCTGCCACAGCCGCAAGTTGCGGGTGTACTTATATATTCTATATCGTATTTGCACACTGAGAAAAATATTTTTCATAGGATTGAACACATATGTACATAACATTTTCGTTTTTTTAAATAAGACAAAGTAACGTAAACTATTTAATTTGTGTGGTGGTCTTATACAATTTTGATTGTCTTGAATAATTGCTTACTTAAAATAAGAAAAACAATTATCAGTTTCGTAATAAATAGTTTTCTGCATACATTTTCAGCATATTTTTTTAAAGATATTAAATATAATAAAAGAGGAAAGTTTCACTATTTTTATGATCATTGAAATAGGAATTAATTTTGGTTACAAATTTAACATTTTGAAAAAAACAACTGCTTTGATGACACCAGATAGTGTCATTTTTTCTCTCTGCGGTGATAAAGTGCTGGCTGAAAGTAGCGAAAAGCATATTTGGCGAAAAGGTCAGACATTAAAGAGATTTTTGGTTTCGCTCCTTGCAACACGGAGCGTTGCCCCTAATTCTGTCTCCGTTTCTGTCTGCGGTCACTGGCGTTGTTAATCCCCTGCAAGTTAATCCTGCCAACTGGCCCACATACCGACATACGACTATGTTGATACTGACCGAACTGACCGAATTATCATCCCTGCTGCGGAGTTGGCCAAAACATGAGTAGAAATGCCGCAGGCTAAGCCAACCCGGAGGTTGAGTTGCGGTTGGAAAATAATATGTTTATGCTCTGCGAAACGGCAGAGGACAAGTGATTGATATGCCCGACATGTCGCCGCATGATCTCTGTCCCTGCATCTCGGTTTGCTACCCGCCCGCTCGACCGGAATCAAATTCATGGCCTTAAGTGCTTAATGTTTGATGTCTGCCACTCTGCGAGTGTCTGTGTTTTTGTGTGTTTACTTGTGTGTGCGTGTGTGGTTGGTCTAACACTTTCATTTGCATTGAAAAGGTCTGGGCGTTAAATTTGGGAAAGCTTATGTATTAAAGTTTACACATTGATGTAAATAAGGCACACAAAAGACTACAAATAAAATAGAAAAATATTGTCATCTTTATGATAAACAAATGTCTAAAGTTTGTCACTTTTACAAATTTAACAACGAGCACCGGTGCGTATGAGTGATGTTCTACAGACCCTGACACCTAAGCACTTATACCAAAGATGTGTGTAAGCAATGTGCGTATGAGTAATTTGGTTTTGAGAATAAAATGAATTTGCGTTGTTGTCCAGGTCAATAATTTAATTTTTGATAAAATAAAAAAAATAAAACTTAGTGGTTGATACTTGTGAAATGCGTTAGGATTATTTAGTAGTTTAAATAGAATAATAAAATTAACATAGTATACGAAAACCGGCGCATGCAGGCCCTAGCACTTAACCACTTATACCGTACATGTTTTTGAGGAAACTATGCGTATGAGTGATGTGGTTAGGTAAATAAAAATTGTTTCTATTATTCCCTAGGCCATTGATTTTTGATCGTAATTTGATTATATTGTATTTAGGGTAATTTATGTATGCCTTTTCAGTTTAATGCAAATTTAATTTATATTTCAAATGCAATTTTAAAGGTAATTGATAATCTGAAGATAAAACAATCGTTTGCAATAAAAAATAGTATAATATGATATATATCTATAAATTTACCCATTTAATCATTTCAGCTTAAACTTTTCCCCAAGCGGTTAGGCACTCAACTTAAGTCGCACACGCTCCCAGCTGGTGATCATTTGCATATCTTCTTATCTGACCATTTCTAATGCCCTTTGTCTGCGTCATGCCCACTCAAAGGGCTTGAAGATAACAAGGTGGTGGGGACTTCGGAGCAGCAGAAGAGCTCAATGGCCCTGCAAATGTGCAAAAGGGCAAAGCGCTTTACTATTTTATTTTTTTTTTGCTCCTTTTAATGCGGCACTTTAGTTGATAAGTCAACCATTTCAGATGGGAAAAAGAGCGAGAGATGGGAGTGAGAATCCACGGCTGGACTCGAGCGTTCTTTGGATGACACCTGGCTGGATGCCAACTAATGCCGCTCCAGCTGATGCTGCTCCACCTGCATTTGTAATTGCATTACTGACAACAACATTGGCGCCGACCTTTAAACCCATCCGCCTCATGCTCCTCCATCTCATTCGCATTCTCGTTCCGTTCAAAGCAAATCCCCTCTTGTGAGAGCGCTTGTGTGCCAACTTTAAGTGGCCCTTTGTGTTGCACGCAGTCTCCGCTGCTAAAGTTGTCCCAAGCACTTCGCGGCAACAATGTGGACAACTCAACGTAGCGTATACGCAACGAGGCTTCCATACTATTGCGAAAGGCAATTAAAATGACAAGCCCTGCAACACTGTGGCATCCTGAAGTGCCGGCAACTATTTTTGCATTCCCTCTGTTGCCGAATTTGAGGCACACTTACTTCGCTATCGGATGAACGGTCCATGGTTATGGTAATCTATACCCCTTTTTTGGCATGACTTAGTGGCAGGCACTTTGGATCTCTGCTAGACAAAGTAATTGGTAAACTAATACGCTTATTGTAATCGAAACTCTTCCATCCTGTGGCAAATTGCTTTTATAATTGAAATACTCGAATTACATATGGCCAGCAACTACAACTCAACTGAGCGATAAAACTGTTACACAGCGAAAAGAAAAGGAACCTAAACACGTTTCAATTGTAATTGTAATTGTAATTTAACCATCTGTTTTATAATTTTTAATCTTGTTTAGTAAAGATTATTCAAAGTTAAACAAACGTCCGTTCTATCACATTTAAACACTCAAATTGAACTTGATTGTTAAATAAACTTTTTAATTTTATTCACATATATATTATTTACCATTTCATTTTTTTTTTAATTTTTAAAAAGTAGAAAGATATGATTTAGTCAGATTAATTCTTAAAAACTGACATTGAAACCTCTTTCACATAAATTAAACGTTTAAATTTTCTACAACGCATTTTGCTTATAAATATATGTTTGATTGGCAAAACTTTAAGTCCAATTATTTGTTCAGTGCAAAACGTTTTAGCTGAAGTTGCTTAGCTTGGCCAGCAGGAAATTCCTTACTGCAGGGGACTTAGACAAGCTTAGAAGACAAAGAAGAAGTTGCAGCCAGAGCAGCAGCCAAAGGATTAACGGCGGCAGCCAGCGGAGGCCACTGGAGAAGGACGCATAAATTCTAATTAAAATTTGTGTGCCAGGTGGTAAATAAAACTAATTATACATGCGCAATTTTCCCTGGTGCAAGTGCGAGCAAGAGACTTTAAAATTGTCGTATCGCCGCCCTCGCACTCGCTCACTCTAAAAGTGAACTCTGTTGGCAAATGGAAAAAGTTTTGCTGCGACTCAACCATGTCTGGCAGTGAAGTCTTTTTCGGGTTTGAGTTTGTACTAAAAGCAAAAATCCAACGAAATAAAATGAAAATAAAAACGAAAGGAGAAAGGAGAAACTTTTGCGAAAACTTGGACTGGCAAGTGCGGTACTGAAAAGGGGTGAACAGGATGGACCCCCCGGAGGACGGGTGGCAAATCAATGATGCAGCTGCCATAAGACCCTCTAAGCTCAATTATTGCAGGACACAACACAGGAGACAAAAGAGAAACGGCCAGAGAGACAAAGAGCCGGGGTCTGGCCACTGTTGATGACTATATCCTTTGGCTTTTTCCAGTTAAACGTGACTCGAACAAAGGCATTCCTCGGCAAAAAATCAAAAATATTCTCACACACATCCAGAAACAGAATCAGATGGAGTTGAATACGAAAAATATTTTATCAGGCCAACTAATAGATATATAAATGCTATTCAATTTCATTGATCGATTTGCCCACAAAAATAGGCAACGAAAGGTTCAGGCAAATTCAATTTTCTAAGCTTTTAGAAGGTCCCGCATATCGATTTAAGCAAAGCGTATGCTTGCAAATGGCATATAGCTAGAATTTATGTTGTATATTTACATACTTGTTCCCCATTTTATGCCGAATTTTGTGTATAAGTCAAATTTAATTTACTGATGCTGGGCCGAAACTTTGATCAAAGCCGTGTTCAAAATTGCCTTTGTCACACACAAAAATATACGTACGTTCGGGGGGTGGCAAGAGCAATGTACTAAAAATTGTCGAAAGCATTCGGGGCTAGAAAAAAATATGGCAAAAGTTGCAAAAAAAAAACTTTTTTGCTCTCGTTTTATGCGATTTGGTTCCACTCACACCGTCTCTATGTACATACGATTTTTTCTCTCCCTGAAAGCGTTAAAGCGTGGGCAGCATTAATGCCAAGTCTTTGCCATAGAAACGACGATAAATGTCGATTATACTTCTGGCCGATAAACAAGAGAACTTCTGCTAAATGCTCGATGTGCTGCACAGATCCCATTAAATGCATGGCAAATACAATGCTACACGCAGGCGAGCAAAAGTTTCATCGCTGACAAATTGAAGGCAGTTTGCTAATGTCATGGGAAATACAATGCGACAACCAAACAGAACCGACCGAAATAAATCTACGCTCCGAGTTGTGTGTCCGTAACGAGCAAAAGTGGCCCAAATGCGGATTTATGTTCCGCTCAATGATAAATTGAATTTCACTCAAAATTAACTGTAAGCCGGGACAAGAAACGTGCTGAGCCAGGAGAGGAAAAATGCTTGCCACATATGCGGCCTATAAAATGTGACAAGGAAACTAACGAAGGACTCGGCGCTCGTGTGGTTTTGGCTAAAACAACAACCCACAGAAACCGGCGACCGCAGCCTCTGAATGAAATTAGGGCAAAACCCAGGCAGCCACTTGGCTTGACAATTGCCTAAGCATATTTGTCATTTGATTGATTTATTCTGCAGGGCCAACAACAGCTGCCATTAGGTTGGCCAAGATTGTTTGTTATTTGTTTGCTTTTGCCTTCGCTTCTCGCCGGGGCTTTCTGCTGAGGCGCTTTTGTCAAATCAAGTCTTCATCGCTTTCATTAGGCCCCAGATTTCCATAATTTAGCAGGGTCCAGCACTAAATCTACATTTGCTTGTGAGCGTTAGTAGATCGCTACCAAGAAGTTATTCACGCTAACCAATTACAGTCTATGCAGATCCTCTAAGAAAGCTTTGACGTTTGGGAACAGATCAAAAAATATAATTTTCGATTGCGGTTAAGTTAAAAGAAATTGTTCAACCTTAAAGAATACGAAATTCAATCATTAAGCTTAAGATAATTAAAACCAATCAAAACTAAAGACAGAAACTATTTCACCTTGCTTTCTATGTAGTCTGCATAAATTTAGGCAAAATATTAAGCATCAATAAAAAAGACCACAAACAACAAATTTGATTTAATTAATATACCATAAAAGAAAAGAATGCTGTAGTCGAGTTGTCCGACTTTTTGATACCTGTTACTCAGCTACAAATTTCAAACTAAATATTATACCACAAAATAATTGCATTGCCTACACCTACCTAAAGCTAAGAGAGTTCCGCACCCCTACAGCCCGCAAGCAATTCTCTTATAATTTCTTTTGATAGTGTTGTTCCGAGATACCGACGTTCATACGGACGGACAGACAAACGGACATGGCTAGACCGACTCGGCTATTTATCCTGATCAAGAATATATGTCCTTAATAGGTTCGGAAACGTTTCCTTCTACCTGTTATTGTACATACTTTTCAACGAATACAATATAACAATTTACTCTACGACTAACGGGTATATAAAAAAAAAACGTTTATAAAATTGTTTAAGCCAAAAAAAAATCGAGTTTTTGGAAAATGTGGTGCAACAATGATTTTTATGATTTCTATGGTTATGCACAAATGATTGCCTATCACACGAAATATAAAAATCTAAAAAAAAAAACGATTCGGAAAATGAAACCGTTATTATTTTCTTAGTTAAGCTCTGTAGTCTCTCTCAGATTATTTTTGTCTCAGTGTAAATGAGATGAATCAAACACTTCTACCGGCATGCAGGGCAGGTTCATTGGGGGTTTTCATAAGGGTCACAGTCATAGTGTTGCAGGTGGTGGTGGTTGGTGGTTGGTGGTTGGTGGTTGGTTGGTGGGGCTACGTTTTGGTGACTTCACTTAACAGCAGATCAGGTGCTAGATTTTCGCTCTTGGAGGTCGGAGGAGGTGGAGGCACTCACCTGTGGAGTAGTGCGGCAAAGGCGCATCGCCGGTGGCGATGCAGCCGCCATAGGAGAAGTGGTGACTGCTGGATCCGGTGCCCGAGACCACGGCTATTTCGTCCAGCTCATGGCCGGGCGAGGTGCCGGCGGATACCAGGCGGGTGGAGGAGGTCGCCGAGTTGCCCTGCGAATTCTTGCGTCCACGTAGCGAGAGCACCAGCCTTTTGGCTGTGGACATGCCCCCGATTGCCGTTGCTTGGCCGACGATCCCTGCTCCCTGCACCCAGTGCTCTCCACTTTTGCTCCTGCAATGGCAATGGAAGACGGAAAAATGTTTAATGGAAATGCGAAACTTTTTCAATATTCCCATGGCGTTTGGGCGCCTTGGCTGCCTTTGCTATTTATTTCGTTAATAATTTAGAACAGAGCTTCAAAAGATATGATAATTTCTGCACAGCAAGACGGAGGAAAGTACAACGAAGTCGGAGGGAGAAGGCTTGGAATTTTCATTTTCATGCTCTGCCAGCCCAAGACAACGACGCAGACGAGGAGCTTCTTAAATTATGCAAATGCTTGCAATCAAGGCTAACGAAATGCCACAAAACAACGCACAAAAAAGCAGAACGAAGAGAAAGAACATCGCACAAAATGATTGCGACATGGAAAATATGAATGAAAGTATTAGCATACGAAGGGGATAGAGTAATGACTGTGCGATTAATGGCTTAAGCATGAAACTAAATTCCCTTGAAAAGAGCGTTTAGTATCGATTTTAACGTCAATCAAAAATCTCGTAAAAAATACACATGAAAACGTATGGTCACATATAAAGAATGGGATCAAATATCACAAAACCCATTTTTTATGTCGAGAGAATACTTGCAAAAAACATCCTACGAAAAACATTATTATAAATGTCAGTAGAAAATGTATACTTTAAGCTTAAACAACTACAGAACCGTTCATGCAAAATGGAAACGTGCTTAATTTTAACACGCTTTTTAACAAAATTCGCTCAATTGTAATCTAATGAGTCCTACAGAAAATATGTGAGAGCAAACAACCGACTAAAGGCTGTAGATTCTATGACATTTTGGTTTTTTTTTCGGGATTTTAGCCCAAAGCCGCTTAGACTAAAAAAAACAGACGAAAAGCAAATGATAGACACGAAGATAGGCGTACACAAGCCCCAATGCATACACACCAAAAACCAGAAGGGAGACCCTTCCTTTGCCTTGTCCTTTTCCTTATCATTTTAATATTTAATAAGCAATGCGCAGAAGGGAAGTGCGAGAATCTTGAATGAAATGGGGAGACTCAACTCAACAGCGACTCTAAATATTCAGTTGAGTGTAAACTTGATAAGTTGTCTCTCTGGCGAATGTACGGCATATGTTGGCTTCGGAGGGCGTCGCTGTGAGCGGAATGGGTAATGCATATTATTCTATTCCGATATTTACATATTATGCCACTTTAAATGCCTGCGCTGGCCTTAAACTCTTTTCGTAAATGCCTTTTGACTGGGCGTATACGTAATACCCCCCCACACACATACTCGGAAAAAAGAACACAGTTACATTTAACTTTCCCTTTGGATACGTGACGAATAACAAATTTGTGGGATTTTGCAGCATTTTGATTGAATGTTGTCGTCGCTGCGGGAAAACCCATAGGAAATTGGGAAGGGAAGGGCAAACTAGATCCAAATACAAATATGATTTATGAGCCGCAGCTTGCAAGCCAATCGCATGTGGAAAGGACTAACTGCAGATGTTGCACAAGCACAAACGGGAAAAATCAGATATAGTGAGATGGCTAAGAACTTGTGCTTGACTTATTACACATCCGGTTACAATGCTCAAGTGCCAATGTTTATGGAAGGGCGATCAACATTATTGACAAACACAAAAGTACAGCTACGAAAACAACCTGGAGTTTGATATAACTTGAAAACTTTGTTTAATTTTTGGCACATATTCAATATTTGAGAACCATAAAATTAATCATTTAAACACAGCCAGCTGTTCAAGAAAGGGTGTGAAAATATATTTCATTAATAACGAACATTTATTTACCTGATTATGTGAGAAAGATTATTTTGTTAACAAGTCGTAGAAAAGATGGCTTTAAAATGACACTTTTCAGTTTTCTGCTCGACTCCCATAGCCGCCGAGCAAATAATAGGGAAATTTCTTTACACCTATCCACTATTCCGCTTTCCGTGTGCAAAACCCAAAAGGCAATCAAGTGTTGCCAAAATCTACGTAAACATGAAAATTGCCAGGGAAACTCAAACTAAAAACTTTCAAATCCCAAAAAGAGAGAACATTTTATGACAGGGAAAAAGAAGAAAAACGTTGGAAAAGCTGATAGCAGGGGGTTTGGAGATCTCGGGCAATTGTTTGCATTGTGCAAGTGTCAACAGCATTTGCAATTCCGTTGCAATTTTTAGCTTCTTTTCGAGCTTTGGCTGCAAAGTAACCCAAAATGCGGACTAAAAATTGCATTTCTATTGCCCTTTCACCACCTCACGTGCCACTTTCTCTTTCTCGTTTGCTCTGAAAATATGGTAATTCCTTGTTATAGAAGGTGGAAAACAATTTTCACACTATTCTCAATTCGCTTGCTCCCATTGCAATTTTAGCCAATATTGTTACAACCGCTTCTGTTATGCATATAGACTTTATAAATATTATATATATTTGTCCGTACACACACTTGTAAATGCATATATGTATTTAAACATATACGAATCCATTATTCGTGTCAAAATGGTTTTTGCCAAAGCTGACGCAGTTAATGGCCTTTTGTGCGATTCGAGCTAAATCAGCAAGAAATAACAAGCTTTTGTTTTTAGCTAATTAATGCAATCCCCCTTGAAATAATCCCCAAGAACCAGAACCCACTGGCAACCCGTTCATTTGTCCGGCTCACATTGCAAAAGACAGACAGCTTCGTGCATAAAAAATGAATTGCCATCAATCTCGCGCTCTCCCAAAAACATTTGCAGGATAAAGTAGGGGAGTGGCAAAAAAAAGGTTACTAATTAGAGCCAAGAGTCGCGATTTTGCGCCAACACAAAAAGGAAACTGCTCTATGAAGCTTCTCTAGAAAAAAACCCAGAGCTGATTCTGAAAGTGATTATACCCTCTGCAAGGGCATATAGCATCTGATTAAGCCAAGTTCACATTTGTCACAGGAATGTGACAGCAAAGGAGATAGAAAGGACGAGGCGGATGATGTGGGTGATGCGACGGAAACGTTGACAAGTTGCCATGGTCAAGTTGATGGAACGCAATCTCCATCCACGACAACGCTGACCACAATTGACGCCCCTAATTGCACGCTTCCATAGGAAAATACTTATGGAACCGAAACTCATTCACGGAGAGAAAGCTCCATTTTCACTGAGGACCAAAGCGCTAATTAAGTGACTTAGCCTCTGAGGTGGGAGAAATTTATATGCTAAATGCAGTTGGCATTAACTGTACTAATTTAGAACACACTGTGAAATTCTGTCTTTAATTATTTTCCTTTCAGAAATGTTCTTGGGGAAATAATCATATTTAAGTTCCCGGACTTTAAGCGACATAAAATACTATTTCATAAAATCAGGCATAAACTGTCGAAAAATCATAGCCCAAAAAGTGCATGGCTTTTAAGCCCTTTTAAAATATTTAACCTAAAGCTATGTAATGAGATTTTCTCTAATTAAATCAAATAATCAAAAGTTTCCTCTTTAAGAGTTACATATCATCGGAGAGCAGTCAATCATCAAATTTTTGTGTAACGCAACACACCAAAATTAATCCACAATCATGTAATGAGGTTAAATAAAGTTGAAAATCGCATTTAATGCATAAGTAAATAATGCTTGCCAATAATTTCCCATTTGCATTGAACTAAATTCTGTTCCATCCCGTCTGGGATATTGATATCCAACCGACCGTCCTCATCTCAATGGAACCCCTTTTGTGCAATTATTTCAGACCCGGCTATTTGCCACATTTGCCATGCAAATTAATGCAGCTGCACTCGCTCCTCTACCAACGCCGGTTTTATTGCGTTATTTCTTTTATTGTTATTTGCCTATTATTATTGCGCTTTAATATTATATCAATTTACATTTTTTCGCGCTATGTGCTCTTCATTGTTCCAATTATCGGCAAACTCCGTTTTGTTGCCGCAAAATATATAATTGAGCAATTCAATACAAAATTAAGCCATTTCCAAATGGGTTTCAAATGGTTTAGGCTTACACGTATTTAATTGTAGCCAAGCTTTTGGCCTTTCCGTAATTCTATTACTACAAATCTTTGTTTTGCCCCTTCTGCAAAACTTTTGCACTTCTTTTTAACCCTATTGGCTTTGGCCTGAAACGCCACCGACAACAGCACAGAGCCACCTTCCCTTTGTAAGCGCAGTGGATCTTCCCCTGCATCTTTGTAACCGGGCAAACGTGGCGCACGAACTGCAATTTATAACTGCACATACGTGAGCAGTAAGCCAACGGCAACACCCATTAAACAACCCTGAGAACCACCAAACTTCCACCTCTTTGAGATACTAGCTGCTGCAGTTTTATCTTGCAAGATGTATAGGTACTTTTTAGCATATGTCGGTACTAAAAAAAACTATATCTATAAAAACTTTAAAATATATTAGGATACAAATACATAGGTTAATTACTTACTATGGTATAAGGAGTTTAAAACCCAAGTTTAAATTTGTTCCAACTAGGTGTATTATTTGTATCTTGTACCTTGCCTACGAAACATTGTATCATTCCCATCTCTGGCTGAAACCCTGTGGCACAAAAACATTTTGTTAGCTGCGCTTTAGCTCGTACCAACGCGGCTGCCTTTGCCTTTGTGCAAGGTGCCCACATCCAGTTTTTCCCTCCCCGTCCGCCCCTTAAAAATTTATCCAACCCTCTGGTCTCCAATACCCAACCCAACACTGACGGCGCTACAGTTTTTGTGATTCGACAGAGCGCAAATAAACAAAAGGGTCGCGGCGTTCCGTGCGAAAAGCGGAAAAAGGAAAAACTAAAAGAAAATGAAAAACAACTTGGAGTTAAGAAGAGGAACAGAAATACCAGGCTTGTGTGTAGCTCCACATTCAGTTGCAGTTTCAGCTACAGCTACGCCTTTAATAGAAGTTATAGTTTTACACAGCACAAAAAAAATGTTGTTAGTAAAATTCCTAAAATGGAATTATATTTACTAAAATTTAATTTATATTTAATTTAATCAAATATAAAAACCAAAAAATGAATGGTATTATTCCCAGTCAAAAACATACTTGGTTAAAGCATTTGAAAAGATTTATGACCCCTATGTCCAAATCCAATAGATTTTAAGGTGTTTATTAATCTGAAACCTCAAGACGACGTTGCTCTATTTTCTCGGTGTAGCTGCTGATGTTGCTTTTGTTGCACCGGGGTCCTGCAACAAATTTGCTGGCACAGCAGGCGAAAATATGTGCCAACACAGCAGCCACGAAGCACTATAAAGCAGTGAAATTGTGAGGTGGTGTGCCATCGGCAAAGAAGAGATTGTGGAAGGATATTTCACTTTATTGGCAAAGTCGAAGATGGAATGCGCTTATGGTCGCAGCCGGGATACAGGAGGCAAGTGACAGCGACAAGTTATTGCCACGCCGGTATGCAACTTCGGCCGGTATCGTGGTGTATCGCCAACGAAACACAAAACTTACCCTGCCCAAATGCATTTGTGTCGTACACAGATGCGTTCAAAATTATAGCACCAAAAATGCAATCCACTAGCATGATTTCATAGCCCAATATATCACACAATATCACCATTATTTATAATAATTACTCTGCCATAATTAATAGACTCACAATCAATTTTTAAATATAGTTTGCCTAATTTATTGATTTGTTATTATCTATTTATTATTATTTGTTTCTTGATTTATTATTAGACCTTTTTAAAAAGATCTTCATGGAGCACTTATTATTCAGCAATGAAAAGAAAAAGTCTAGAACTATGAACTACATAAATCGGTGCTACTGTGTCGACCAGGGCAATATCCATGGGAGAGTGCCACCCAGACGCATTCATCAGCTACCTGTGCACCTCAGCAATCGTCAATCTTTCGGGCGTCCTTCACTTCTGCCTTTGAGTGACTGACAGGCCCTCATCCCAACCTTTAGGCCCCTTGTGCTTGGCTTTAATTAAGCGTCCCATTTGCTCAGAAATTGCATCTGCAGCAGGTACACACAATTCGCTGAGGAAATATTTACATTCCATGTATCCACTCAGAGTCTAAACGTTCGCGTTGCTCGCAAAGCTTCGGCTTGAGGTTGAGGTTGGGGTCGAGTTTAAGGTGGCTTTTGAGATGTCATAAGCAGAAATCGCATCTTGGACACTCGAAAATTGTCGAGCTTAATTGGATGCAAAATTAATAGTTAAAGCATTTAGCGTTGCCATGGTGGTGGTTGTGGATATGGCTCAGCTGTCATCAACGTCGACTGCCCCTGGTTACCTTTAAGCAAGAGGACGGACAATCAAAAGGCCGCACACCAAACAAAAATAAACTGGTGCTGTTCATTAGGAGTACAAGATTTTCCATATCTTATCTTCTTACAATATATGATAGCTTATATAAGTCCAAAAAGTATTTATAATTTTTCGAGGTCAGAAAAAAGTGTATTTCCATTTATATTTTACACTTATTGTACGCCTACAAAATATTAGTTAAACTATAAAGAATATAAACTATTTGTCTTCAAAACATTTATAATTTGTAAATGCTGACCTTGGTATTTTGCCTAATAGTCAACAAGTTATAGGAAAAGTAAAAGGATGTGCGCTAACACGAATTTCACATAAATTCAACTCAGGACGGGTATTCAAAATTCAATTAAGTTGTCCCAGAAACAGCCTATTGAATTCTCTCTCTTGCTCTCGTTTTGAGCTTACGGTCGTGTCAGTTTCCTGTCCCTATCACTGTCTCTTTCTGCATGCCAAAACATGCGTGTCAAAACAATTGTCATTCAGTGTTGCTTGGGCTTTAGCTAGAAGTTCAAATCACTTCTCAGTTTAACCCTCCCTTGCAATTATGGCCCAGTGACATGTGTTAACAGTCAGAGCCTCCAACTCCCTTTGTCCCCGTTTCGTTCAACATTTCCGCCAGATATTTTTGCCCATTTCCTGCAGCCTTTCAGCTTGAAATCAATATGGGGAGAATGTGTGAGAGGTTAGTTCTGCCATCAACGCCTTGATTACTGCTGTCATATTATTTTCACACTTGAAATGCTGCTCGACTTTGCTCGTACATATATCATTGCCGTATAAATCGATCTGGCATCGGCTCTTGGTCATTATCAGCGCTGGCCATTATGTGACACTCGGCTGTCACTTTACATGCTGCAGGTCCTTGCGTGTTCACTCTCTAATATCCCGACATCCTTTCAGTTGTCAGGGTATGGCCATTCCCTTCTGCCCTCTTTATGGGCAACGCTGGGCCAAGGATTTTGTAGTTTTCATACATAACGTTGAAATATGTTTTACACAAAATTGAACACAGTATAGTTTAGATGGCTTTGCTCAAAGAATCAACCCCCATACATTACCCACTTAATTTACAAATTCTATACACTAAACACTACCAAATCAAAGATGCAGTTAACCATATATTGGATTTTATTCATGTTTCTCTGTGCTGTGCAGGTAAGTTGAATAATTTAGTTGGAGCAAAATGATGAAAATAAACATACAATCCGAAGATGCCGCTCGAAATAAAAGCTAGATCCGTGCCAGACTTGAAGCCCGATGAGACACAAGACGCCAACGCTCCTTCACATATCAGGCGTATGCCACGGAAAATTCCCGATATGCCTATGGATCTACTCACGATGCACTCCCCCTGTGACATGGACTCGAGGGGCAGGCAGAGCTATGTGTTTGCTTTTCCCAACCATTGCATTTGGGCCTTCAATAATCGGTACTTGAGCGAAGGCCACTTTCGCATCTTCAAAACTTATCAGGTGGAAGGGTTTTTCTTTGGCCAGTACTACGAGCGTCTAAAGCGTTACGAATTCGACCCACATACCTACGATTACAACTTGTAACTTCAACCTTCATCGATATAATTTGTATAATAAAATTATGATTAATGTATTAACAGCTTGGTAGTTTATTATTTTATTATTTATCTATTATTTTCAAAGTCAGCGTAGTGTGACCAAAGTTTAGGTCATTAAATACGCGTCGAACGACACTAAAATTATCTCAATCCGATACTCCGTTAAAAATATATTCAATAAACCAGAAAAATACGCCATTTTTGAAATGAGAACGTTGGGGATTCGACTAAAGAATTTTTATTTAAAAAACTCAAATATTTGCGAATTCTTTTATTTTGCTCAACGTGAACAAATTAACACTTTCAAACCTTGCAAAGCATTTTAAAATGTATTTTACTTATTGTACTATTTATTTTGTAAGCACTGGAAACTACGTTGCTATAACTAGCATTCAAGTTACTTATCATATTTACAACGTTTCCCATCTAGAAGTCAATTTTCTATACATTTTCCATTTTGACAGGCATCAAATTCTCAACTCTGCGCAAGCGGAAATGTGATATTTTTGAAAAGATTTTTTTTTCGTTTTGTCCCGTGGAAAATAGGAAAAAGTGTGCGGAGTAACTGATGTTCAATTTCCCACGACTCTGACCCATCTCACAAACATTTTATGATGCCAGAACCCCCAGAAACAGTTAAAAATTTTCTTATTATTACTTCATTTATCGTGTCTCTGTTTTAATTGCGGCCCCTGATGAAACATAATCAATCAACTTCATTCATTTGGGTGAAAGCAAATAAGGTGCAACGCCTTAAGTGAATTGGATGGCGTGTGTTTGTTGGGGGGCTCGATTTTTATCTGCCAAATTCCTGGCTCGGATAACATTTGTGTGTAATTTGTAATTTTGCGGATCATCAATCAGCTGTCGTCAGCTGTCGAGCTGCGATTTGGTACTGTGGATAAGCAAAATTAGATGAAAAGCAGGGAACAGCTCTTGTTTCACTTTGATTTATCGATGACTTGGCAAAACAAAAAGTTTTCTTTTTAATTACAGATTTTGCAGGAACTTGTCCTTGCTTATGCAAAGAATTAATTTTTTCATTGTCTTTGTGTAACCATTAGTCATTACTGCTATTTCCGTATCTTTTGTCTAAGTTATTTATAAAATGTATCTTGATTTTCGGGAGATAAACTTTATAATTTTGGTTTTTTTTCGGAACCATAAATTTAATTAAGCTTTTTAATCGCGATACATATTTACAACATTGAATTCCAGCTTTACTATATTAAAAAAACCTATAAAAAGGTTAATTCTGTAATTTCAACGTGCGTTTTTCTATCTTGCGGTTTGGTTTTACCCAACTATGCGTCTTGCAAAAGTTATGTGTACTTTTTTCGCAATTTCGCGTTAGGTTAAATTTGAGTTCAACTTGTATGTATATTACATATATTACAATTACATATTTTTGATAAATTTTCCTAAAAATTTGTTAAAAAAAATTAACGCGAATAAAATAACCAAGGTTGTGCTACATCACAAAAACATTACAATGAATTTCAACTTTTTAAATATATGAGACACTCAAAGAATATTTATTTTATTTACTGCTATAAACGATAAAGGGAAAATTGTGTAGTTTTTTATTGAAAATTAATCAAAAATTCTCAAGTAAAATTTTTATACAAATACCCTCAATGCAGAACAAGAAAACACAACCACAAACAAACTGTCAGATTGGGATCTGAACTGCCTGTCATAGAAAACTCAGTGCCTTTTTGAGTCGAACAACTCAGTTGCTCAGAAACTCTCGCCTCGGCAACCTTAATATCGCCTGGCTAGCAGTTCCGGAATTAGTTTTTTTTCACATATTTTTATAAAAGATGACCCAGCCGCGTTTGGTTACTCCGCTCCGGCGTTCCGCGGTAGGCAGTTACCACGAGGGCGTGTTCCGAATGATGACCACACTGAACGGCGATAAGGCGGAGCAGCATCGCCAAAGTACCCAGGAGTCCATCGAGGGCAACGAGACCATCCGCAATTGCCTGGAGATCTACAATGGCAACAGGCTAAGCAAGGACAACGGCTGGAGTCTTGCGCTCATCGATTCGCTGGCCAATCTGCTGGAACACCATCACAAGCGGATGAGCAACTTCAAGATTGCGGCCTCCCCGCTGGAGGCCTCTTCCAAGGCTTACGGACTTCGTGTGGACTCCATCTTCCTGGATGCCATGCGCATTTCAGCTGGCTTAAGTGCCCGTAAACTGACAGATAAGCAAATAAAACGCTGCCGGGAATGACGATGGCCCCCAGAGTGAACAGGCGACTGGCGAGGGGCAAGATGCAGGAGACCCAAAAGAGACTCCCAAATCAAAGAGGCAAAAGCGAAATGTGTCCACCGTGACCAAGAACAAGGACACTCTAAACAGCCGTCTGGATACGACACCGTTGCAGGATCCTGTCTTTGGCAAACTAAACTCTACAGTGGGCTCCATTATCGCATCAAATCGCCTGATGCACAATATCCTACCCAGTTTGGACTCGGAGTTGCGTCTGCGCACCACATACAGATTCTGGGACAGCGAAGAGTGCGCCGTGGAGATCCAGGATCACACTGCGCTCAATGCAGACATGAAACATTGGCCACCTGAGTCGCTCGTTAGCTGCGCCTGGATTCACAAACTTCTGCCGCATGGTAAAAGATTAAATCTGCGTCCGCTGCAAATCGGAAGTGCTCCAAATCCCAAGGCGTCCGGCGACAATGCCGACGGTATGTGCGTAATTGAGATCTCCATGATCTCTGACATCGACGCCGAGTGTGAGCCCATGCCGGACTTTGATGGACCACCCCCGCTGGTCCTGGAGGTGGACTCCAGTGAGCTGCACATACAGACAGAGTTAATCAATGATTTGCGACCGCTAGATGGCAACTCCAAGCTGGAGTACTCATACAGGCCAATGGAGCAAATTTCCCATTTCTGGGCCGGACCAGCGCACTGGAAGTTCAAGCGCACCCAGCCGCGCAGCACATTTTCCCAAACCAATGGTCAGGCGGATAACCAGGCCGTTCGCAATCCACGGCCCAAGAAGTCGACGCATCTGACCGCTAATCGTAGGAACAAGGCAGTAGCTTACGGCAATGTGGCGGAGAATGTCTTTCAACCACTGGATGCCGCAATTAAGAAGCGTCGTGTGAACTTTCAGAAGAAGTGGGACTCGCGCAAACTGGTGCTGCCCACGAAGTTCAACTTGGATCCGGACTATTTCTTCAAATACGACTCGGCGCCCAGCATAAAATTGTCACAGCGTGCGGGACAGCCTGATTCAGATGAGGGCAGAGATTGTGGCATCGACATGGAAACTGGCATCCATCACGATAAAGACAACGACCAGAAGCTATTCAATAACGAGCACCGACGCCGTCCCCGCCAACGTGAACGTTATTGCGGCGATCGCCGCCAAGCAAGGGGCCGAGGGCATGATGGATGTGGATGCGGGCGAGATGGATCTCATTATCTTCGAGATGGGTACAGAGTTTGAGGGTGCGCCTTCGCAGGTCGCAAAGCGTGCAGGTGATAGACGTGGAGAATCTGAAAAGGTCCTGCAATTCCCTGTAAGGAGACCATTCAACGAAAAAGGACGAACGTTATTCAAGGGGTGTACAAGGAGCTACCCAACCTGTTAAACACCAAAACGTCTGATTCGCTGTCCCCGTCGGTGGCCTTCAATGCAATTATGCATTTGGCCAACGACCAGAAACTGCGCCTTATTCCACAAGAAAACTTGGAGGACTTTCAGATCCGTCAAATTTTGGATTAAATTAATCTCTTAACTTTTATCAGAATTCCCAAAAAAAATACCCAGTCGAATCGGATTTTTATAATGATTTTATAAATTATTTAATAAAGAACAAAATACACTTCCAGAGGGTATTCTACTTTTGTGTGACATTCTGTCCGTTTGTCTGTTCCTACGCTAACTTGTCCTCTCAGTCTTAAAGTTTAATAAATAAAAAAATATATATAACTTTGGTGTTTTTAAATTTATACTTATTTGCATTCATTCTTGTTTATTTTTGTGCTGCGTACTTCTTACCCACCAGCTTAGTCGTTTCAATTTAAATTAATTTCAAGTTGACCAACCAAGCTCAAGTTTAATTTCCCCTTGCGGGAGAGGGACAATCAAATGAGATTTTTTGTTTCAAATTAAAAATCAAGTGCCTGGGACCCTCAAAAAAAACAAAACTTTAGGATGATAAATATTGTCGGTGAGAAACATGATGAATTCCTTGTGCAAATATTTTATATCATTAAAATTTTAAAGAATTTCTTTCTATTTCTTTCTAGCTCACGTTAAGAGTTTCTATGCCGGAAAGCTTTTCTCCTTCGTTTTTGCTTTACGGGCAAAACATTATTTTGCCTTGTTTTGCTTTCTGGCAGGAAGCTTTATTTATTTATTTCCGGAAACGTGCCCTTGAGATTAAAGTATTTCCCCTTCCCTTTTTTCCCCCCCAAAAGTGTTCGACCATCTGTATGTAACTATGTATACTGTATATATGCAAACCGAGATACATATTTGTATCTGTGCGTTGTTCATTTGTTCATTAGGTTCCTTTGCGCCGTCCTTCTCAGCATCTTCTGCAAAATTTCCCGCGCGTGTCTGTTTTGTCAAAGTTGTTCAAAGTTCCCCCACCCACTCAGTTCACCGCCAGGTCACGCCTCTCAAAAGTGTCCTAGGCGATGGCGGTTGGCTTTGCTTCAGTCGATACACTCAGAAAAACTTTTACCTGTGAATTTAACACTAATACTTGGGCCACCTCTTTTCAAACTCATATGTCAAAGAAATACACCAAAATTAGGTCGAAGTTCCCAGTTGAAAAGTAAATTTAGTCGTTACACAAATATTCTTATAAACGTAAAAAACTTATTTTATTTGCCTTCTACTTCAATTTCTTAAAATTTTTTTGTTATCGATTACTTTTTTTGTCCTCAACAATTGCCAATCTTTTTTTATACCCTTGCAGAGGGTATTATAATTTCAGTCAGAAGTTTGCAACGCAGTGAAGGAGACATCTCCGACTCATAAAGTATATATATTCTTGATCAGCATCACTAGAGTCGATCTAGCCATGTCCGTCTGTCCGTCCGTCTGTCCGTCTGTCCGTCCGTCTGTCCGTCTGTCCGTCCGTTTATATGCAAACTAGTCTCTCAGTTTTAAAGCTATCTGCATGAAACTTTCCCAAAAGTTGTCTTTCTATTGCAGGTAGTATATAAGTCGGAACGAGCCGGATCGGACGACTATAGCATATAGGTCCCATAGGAACAATCGAAAAAATAAAAAAAAAATTATAACTTTGGTGTTTTTTAATTTTTTTTTATTTCTTCGACATATAGAAATGGTTAAATATTTCAGAATTACGGTTTAAATTTCATCAAAATCGGACGACTATATCATATAGCTCCCATAGGAACAATCGGAAAAAAATACAAAAAAAATTAGAACTTTGCCGTTTTTCAATTTTTCTATTAGTTTTTTGACATAAAGTAATGGTTAAATATTTCAGAATTACGGTATAAATTTCATCAAAATCGGATGACTATATCATTTAGCTCCCATAGGAACAATCGGAAAAAAATGAAAAAAAATTATAACTTGGCTGTTTTTTAAGTTTTTTCTTAGTTCTTCGACATATAGTCTCGGGTAATTATTTTAGAATTACGGTTTAAATTTCATCAAAATCGGACGACTATATCACATAGCTCCCATAGAAATAATAAAAATATATAAAACAACTATATAATAATTGAGCTGCAAATCATCATTGCTTCAATGTTTTTCAACATATACGCAAGTAAATCATAATTTTAATGTTTTCAAAATGATTTAATTCTTGAAATAGCTGCAAGGGTATATGAACTTCGGCTTGCCTAAGTTTGCTTTCTTTCTTGTTTTTAATAAAAAAGTCGGATATCCCTTTTTATGACCGTGATGCATATCTGCAGCATACCGCTTAAATTAAATTAACAAATACTTATTTGATGTAAAGCAATACTCTTTATCCTTATTAAAAGTGTTTAAAATTAATAAATATAGTAAAGCGATAATAATTGTTTTCAAGATTTCACATATCTATCTAAGAAAAAAAATGTTTTAGGTCTAAAACCATTTTAAACTCTTAAAACGGACAAAACATATCTTGGACACTCTATGTATTATATTTAAATATTATTTAACTTAGGGATTTAAAGTTAAGCAAATCCCATTTTTTCGTTTTCGTCGAAACATTTTCAGGTTTGTTTTTTAAGTGCATCCTTTTGACCATTTGCGCGCCTCTAATGAAAACACAATAAAAATTTTTCGCTTTTCTGCCTTCCCAAGTGGCTGTGAAATTTTTGATGAGTTTGTCAGCTTGTGGGAATTCCGCCAATCGCTGTCCTTTCTGCTGTTACCCAGCAAATACTTGTTAAGTGAACTCTGCGCTCTTCACAATTTAGTTCAATGTAATTAAGCTTCCGCTTCTTGGGAGCGAAGGTCAAAGTCTCCTGCTCAAAAATTGCGTATTGCAAGACAATTATACGTTGTCTGCACAACGCACTGTAGCCGACAACAATTTTCCAGTAATTGAATTAGTCTCAAGTAAATTTTCTGCCTTTCTGTGGGAAAAAGCCAATAAACAACTTCATTTTATTCTAAAGTTTCCTCTCGGCGACAAAGTTTTCAACTTTCTTTTCTGTTGATGGCCAATAAGTTAGGTCAAATTGCAAAAAGTCGTCTAAAGAATTTAAAGCGGAATATGAATTTCAAACGCCATCCGACTTTAAATCAATCATAAGGACTCTTTTATAAATATATAGTATAGTATTTCCACTTGAAATCTAGTTCTCCGCTTAACGCGCAACTTCTCAATCCTCATTTTTTCCTCCGCTTTTGAAACTGACACGCTGCTGCACTAAGGCGCAAATCTCATTTCCCTTGTGGCGGCAGAAGCCACTGAAAAAATGTATCATTCCGCCGCCCTCTCCTCGCCCAATTTTTTTCTTTTTTTCGGGTAACCCAATTTGATGGCCAGTGCTCCGTTGCTTTGGCTCTCTGCTTACGTCACAGCTTCGCACCTCGCACAACTGGCTTTCTGTGTCACACACACACACATACTAGCAGTGCGGCTCTCACACACATACAGCTGGGGTGAAAATATTAGTGGTGGTAGTTATAGCTTGTATGCAAATTATTTATATTTTCTAAATTTAAAAGACTCTAGATTACTTGTCTAAAATATTGCAAATTGACAGGGGCACTTATAATACAATATGAAAAACTCATAATTATTTTTAAAGCATTTTGATATTAAAAAAGGTTTTGAATTTCTTGTCCAATTTTTTACTTTCAAGCTATGAATCAAAATTCGGCTGAAACAAGCCTTATTCATTTTTGCTAAAACTACATAAGCATTTTCCTAAAAATTTAAAAGTATATAGTTAAATAATTGAATCAGTAAATTTTCGGAAACTTGTAAAGAATTTTTTTCTCTAATAAAAAAGTAAATCAAATTTTAAATAGATCAAAACTATAGAATATGATACATAAATACAAAAATAAATTCATTTGCACTTGAGTACTGTTTTTAAAACTATTGTCCACTATTATTTGTACTTCATTTGTACACACGCACACATAATGCCGCACTACATTATGGCCAAAAAGTGGAAGAAACAAAACATTGGAATGAGAAGCATAAAAAATGGTAACAAAATTACATACATCAAAGGTGTTTTTTTTTTCCTTTTTGAATATACGAGTGTGTGTGGGCGGAAAAGTGGGCGGGGCAGAAGGCCGACGGGCGATGAGTGTTGGTGGGGTGATGTGGTGATGTGGGGAGCATGTTGTTTAAGGGTTGCTGCGGGCCTTGATGCGGTGGCCCATTTCTGTTGTTGTTGCTGCTGACCAATGGTCCATGTAATTTTTTGGCAAGCATCTCTTCGCATATCAGCGCACTTGTGAACCTTTTTTGGAGATGGGTCGTGAAATTTACGTCCCTTGCCCTGCGATTGCTTTTCCATGTTACCTTTCCTCCAAACCCGTCCCATGCTATGTTTGCTCGTATCTCATTCACATTTATGATGAGTGTGCGGGTCCCCCTCCTGTTTTTCTGGCCAAATAAACTTGGCAAATATGCGGCTCTAGTTTAAAGCCAAAGCACGCGCCGATTGACATCATTAAGCCCAGACCAGCTAGTGGCGGTACTAAATCATGATTCCGGCCATCCAAAAAATATGACAAAAAGTGAATGCACAACTAAATGAATGGCACACATGGGAAACGGTATACACAAAAGCAGGGCGGGAAATTGTAAAGAGTTTTGATTTATGCAAACAGTTGGCGGAGATAACAAAAAAGAATTGTGCTGAAAATTACCCTGTTTGAAACAGGACACCCGGTGCTGCGATCTCTAGAATGAAAATGAAAATTAATCTCAATTTATCTCCGGGTGTATGTGTAGATCGTCAACGTACACATGGAAAAGCTAAAACGCTATAATCAATTGCCCCTGAGCATAGTATATCCGACTGACGTTGTTTAGATTGAAGGATTAATCTTAAAAATCATAGAAAATGTATAAATGTGTGGCAACTTCAAAATGATGGCATTTAAGACAGAAAGAACAACAAACTTCCTCTGTTAAATGCCATTTTTTTAATTTCATCAACATACCTCGAACCCACATATAAAACTTTAAAGAAAAACCCATTTTTAAATAGTTGCCTCTTTATTTAAAATAAGGAAATTAAAAAACTATGAAGTAATTGTACTCCTCAGTTGTTTAAATACTAGTGAAAACGAGATCCTTCGCAAACTTTTAACTACTTAACGACTTTTGGAATATCCGTATAGATATACTAAAAGACTTCACCGTGTGCGTGATCTAATTAATAAGGGTTATAAGCCTATCGTATGAATATATGAGAATTAGACGCTTTTAAACCCAATATATCGATCCTAAAGCAAACGGAACTCAATCATGTTGTAAACAGGTTATCCATATTTATGTGTCTCCAGATGCTCTCAGATTGCTCGAAATGGATCTATAAACAAGCTCAACCAGAGGAGCTGTAAAGTTGATAAAGCCAAACCCCAAAATACGTCCGCCAGCCAGATGCTCCCCAGAAATTTGGTGTGTGTGGTTCTTTCTTCTCGCCTTGTTTGCACTTGGTTATTGATAGTGCTTCAATCTGAGGAAATAATAAATAAATGAGCCTAACGTCACGGCTCATGTCGTTGGCCCACCTACGCCTCCACCTTTTCCACACTCCGCCCACTCTCTTCAAACAGGCAAACTCATGCACACTTAAACGTACACGCACTCACACACACACACACACACACAACGGACTCATTCACTCACGACATTTCCTCTTCTGCTGCTGCTGCTCCTGTTTTCCATTTTCATTCTCTAGGCTCGTTCCCCCCGTCAGTTTCTCAATTTCCCTCGGAGCTGCCAACATTTTTCACATCTTTGCTGTGCTTTCACAGAGAAAAATTAAAAATATTTGTATGATGTAAAGCTGGTTTTAAAAACATGGCAATATTCGTTTACAAGAAAAACGTGCTTTAAAGATTATGTATTTCAAAGTAAATAGGGTATAAATGGAAAAATGAGAAAAAAACTGTATTTTTTAATATTTTTACAACATGTTTGTTCTTTATTTATTTTTTTTTTAATTTCCCCTAAACTTTTGTAAACGTGCATATTAACAGATTTCTCTGTGTATGAATATATGTTTGTTTGCTCACTCTTCTTTGTACGTGTATGTGACGTATACGCAACGTGTGCCATATTTTTACATGGCCGCCAGGCCAACAACAACTGCGACAACAAGCCGCCTGAAACTGACAGGTCCCACTGCCTATGACGACTGCCATAGGCCAGAATTTTCTTCAGTTATTTAGCGCGCCTCGCAGCAGTCTGTCCACCGGTCTGCCACCGAACCCCAACCACCGCTTCCTGGTTTCTCACAAAGAGAAAATTGTTTTTATAGTACATACATCCTTCGCGCCTCCGCATTGCCTCCCCTTACATCTCAATTTGTTGCCATTGTTGTGCAGTTTGCTTCCGAGCTTACAAGTTTCTTATTGCATTGCAAATTAACATTTTTTCAGAGCGCGCACAGACACACATATGCACTTCTGCGAAATTTCATTAACATTACGTATACGCCCAGTCGACCGCGCTCTCATTAAGTAATCTGTTTCATTCGAGGCTGCTGCAGGGCACCTGTCCATAAAACGCATTAATCAACTGTCTGGCAATTTACTTCACACATGGGCATGCTGGGAAATTAAGCGTCCGCAAAAATTTCAACAGATGCAGCAGCACATTTAATACATTGCAGCTAATATTAACAAAATAATGAGATAATTATAGCATTTAATGATATTTAAAAAAATTCATTTTAGGAAAGGGGCAAAAACTGTGCACATTCCAGCAAAAGTTTAAATATGTTTAAAAGTTCTCTTTGAGTGATTCCAGTTGTCATTTTTCTTATATAATTCAGAACGCCCGTTGACATCAATTTCATCGTTGACCTGTCAATTTGCTTTTTGGCAGTTCGACTGCCATTTTATCGTTTCGAGATAAATATGGGCACTCAAAATATATAAATTTCTATCAGCTGAAAGAAAACATTTTCTGACATTTTAATATTTTGTATCGCACACACAGACACGCACATGCTTTTAAATATTTCAAGCATATGTAATGCCCCAGTACACCCATCGATACCCAGAGCTGCCTTTGTCAGTTAGCTCTGGCTGTCATTGCTTTTAAAAACTTTACGGCTCTTGTGCGAATTTTCGGTATTTTCATGCAAATACATATATGAGTAAGGGTGTCCCAGTATATCTTGCCAAACATTTAAGACTTTTCAAAGTACTAAAATACACATAAAAACTCCATTACACATACGACCTGGATACCACCCAGATATTTGTTTAAGCCTTTATTTTTTATCACCTCTTAAAATTTGAAGACGTATAAAATACATTCAAAGTAAAAGTTATTTCATAAAAGTTTGGGCTGATAAAAAAGTGAAAACAACTTAACAAACAAACTAATTCAAAATGGTAACCAACGTAGATTTTTTTTTAAAATATATTTCAATATTTACTTCCAAACTAAATATTTTTTTATTATATGTATAAAACGGTATTTAATTTTAATTTAATTGGTTTCACAGCCCAGGACACCCCAATGCTTATTCGAATGTGTGTAGTAAATTTCAAAACGCATATCGAGTGAAAAGTGTCAGACTCAAAGCCTAGAGTAAGGTCAAGTTTTGTGTTCTTTTTCGATATCTGGGACCTGTCTGCCAATCACAACGGTGCGAGTGTGGGTTCTTAGAGTGGGGGTCCCCTTGCTATTTCACATATCCTTTTCCTGTGGATCCAGCAGCTGCTGCTTTTATGCTTTTCTCCCACTTCATATGCGGTGTCGAGATGTCGATGTCGTAGAATCGTAGAATCGTCGCCGTCGCATTGCACATAAAACACTTTTATTGCTCATTTAGATATTTATGCGCAGTTTTATTATAATGAAAATTGTGCGTATGCGTGCGGTTTTTATTGTGATTGCATTGAGGCCAGCCAAACCAGTTCAGAGACTCGAGATGTGGTGCGTCACACTGGCGGAGAGTTGGAAGGTCGGAAAAGCAGAAAAGCAGAGAGACAGAGTTTTCGCTCTCTATCTACATCCACATCTGTGTTCCGAGTTTTCAAACTTTCAACTGCACGCTATTTGATTTGTTTCCCCCTCTGTTTGGAGCTCAATTTTACGGAGCTTTTGCTTTTTGCATTTTATGCGTTTTTGCTTTTTACGAGCCTCACGTCGACCGCAAACAAATTCAAATGGCAAAAGGCGAATGGCGAATGGTGAATGGTAAATGTCGCAAAACGAATCGCGATCTGAGCCAAAGCCAAAGCTGATAAGTGCCCGCAGAAGTAGGCAACGATTTTTTCATTGCTTCCTGAGCTGTTGGCTGTGTGAAGCATTTAATTGCAAATTTATGTGCGTGTGCGTGGAGAGAAATTAATGACCGAAACTGCGTAACGAGCTTTCGAAAAATATACCCCACGATTCGCACGAAAACATTGTTGTACCATTAATTAACGCTGAAATTATCGATAAACTTGAATATACGGTTTATAAATTTTTAAGGTTTCTGGTCCTTATTTACCTTCAATAAATAAATATATCACATAATATTAAAGAAAATATGGCATTACATTTTCAATAGTCAGGAAGCTCAAAAATATAATGATTACTGCTTGACTGTTAATTCGGGTAACACATTTTTATGCATTCTGAATACATACATATAATCAATTTTATATGTATAGTTCAATTACATGTGTAATAAATTATTTTATTAATATTTTGTTTTATCATTTTCAGCAATTTATAAAACCAAAAATATAATATATGCTGGCGAATATACATTTTCAATCATTTAAAATTAAAAGGGGTAATCAAATGTAAAATTATACTATATTTTTATTTTTGTCATTTTTTGTATAATTCAGCTAATTATTGCACAAATTGTTAAACCAACATCGAAGGGTAATTGAGGCGGTTGACACACCCCTAACCTTTTGAAATCAACAACAGCAGAACAACAGCCACAGCAATAATAATTACAAACCAATTAAAAGCATATTTACATATTGCCTTTGTTATAATGCAGTTGAAGATACAGAAACAAATACATGACCCACAATCGAATGCGATTACACACGTATGTATGGATATTTGTGGGTGCATCGCTGGGGAATAAGCAACAACAGGAAAAACAACCATGACAACGACAACTGATTGACGGCAAACTGTCAATGGCATGAGCCCAACTCAGATGCAGACGCAAATGTATGGCCACCCAATAAAACCACCTAGGAAAGCAACCCACCGTATCACCCATCGTACACACATACAGCCACACTCATAGGCAATTACATTCGCCAGTTGTGGGTGTACGTGCCTAAGTGTGTGTGCTTCTAAGATTAAGCAAATACTGCGGTAAATTTAATTTTCAATTCAACGCAATTGAATGAAAGCAAATCACTTAAGCAGCAAAATCGTCAATAAAATTACAATTTTCAAAAAGGAGTTCCTTATAAAAGTATCTCAATTGTGGTCAGGTGTTAAGAAGGTAATGTTGAGCTTAACTGAAATACAGTGAGTCAAAAATATCAAATTAATAGCAATGTTTTTAGCACAATGTATGCTTATGTTTACTTTTATGAACGGATTAATTTTTTAGCCGGATATTAGATAAACGTAGAGCAATCTACTTAAAGTTAATATTAAGCCTGAATACAATACAAAATACAATAAATAATATTAATGGTATTATTTAATACCTTTTATTAACAATGATAAACAAACATAGAACTACTTTCCACTAGGGTCACTCAATATGGGTGCTAATATTCAACTGATGGCAAATAGTCGACGCTCAAATTTTACAAAAGCTTCAACCAGTAATTGCATTGCATTTGTCCTTTGGCTGAATGAATGTTTTCATACCTGTTTACACCTGTATGCATTGTGTGAGGCCCAGTACTTCAATGTTTCTGCTGGCCATTATTTGTCAATTCCATCTGCCCACATTCCTTAACGCATATTTCTACCCATTCTACGCACACAAGGGCACAGAGAAAAATTTGAAAAATTATACCCTTGTACTTGGTAATTTATAGCTACACACTTTAGACAAACGAAGAATGATCTAATTTTAATGCAAAAAAAAGTTTTCTTTTCAAGGAGCCTGTTCAATAATTAATTTTTGTGTGTTCTATTTTATTTTGGTTAGTAAAAGTAACAAGTAATAAGTTTAATACAGGAAAACTGTAATGTACATTTAATGTACAATCCAAGAAAATTTATAGATTAGACGTCTTTGCAATAACTTTGATGTCTTTCAAGAGTATAACCTAACCAAAAAACTGAAATTAAAATTGGTTTCTTAAAATTACTTCCCCTCAACCAGATCATATCAACTTTTCAGAAAATAATAACCTTTCCGTAAAAGACCGTGTACCTATCCGTTCCGTTGTTTTAAAAACCATATGAGATGGTTTCTCTGAGTGCAGACACCGACGCATCTAGTCCATTAGACTGGTCAGTTGGCCAGTTGACACCCGTCCTCACGAGTCTCGTTTCGTCTCCTTTGGCTAATGCGGCCACTGGGCAGTCAACTGGTTCGTCCATCTTCCATCTCTCTCCGCCACTCCGTATATACAGTATAGTTGTGTTGATTTTGCCCTTTGGCTGACACAGAATGTTGTTGACTTTGCATATTAAAACAAAATGAGAATGCAGAAGCGGGTAACAACAAAACGGGAACATTGCTGAAAGATGCGGAGAAAGGGGTGGCAAGGGGTTTGGGCACTTATAAGGCTACTTTTTCATTTGTGACGCCCACGTTAAACTTTAATTAATTATATACAGTTTGTTTGGCAAATTTAAAATTGTTGACTTCCACAGAATTGCAGAATGATGACGAGGATAATGGAGGAGGTACCGGAAAGTGAGGTTGGGAGAATTTTAATTAGGCATCCCCACACACACACTGACAGAGCGAAAGGTTGCGTAAGAGGCTTAAAGTGCGAAAATGGAGAAAAAGCTGCTGGCGAAATGTGAATTGTGTGTCGTCCAATAAGAATTAGTGGCCAACAGGAGCATCAAAATGAGTAAGTTGTAGCTGTTTTTCGTTATTGCCATTGATTGACACGAAAAGCGGCCACGCTTTCAGGTGTGCAAGTGTACGTGTGTGTATTTCACGGATCCGCAATTTTGGTCCGAACTCGGAGAAATCGGGTGAAAGGGCCAGGGCGTTGAGAACCTGCTTTTCAGTGGCTGATGGGACGAATGGAGATGGCAAGAAGGCTCCAACGTGGACAGCCACGCTAATTGGAGCACGTCGCAGAACACTCCTGCACTGAACAAAATATCCGACAGCAATAGCAAAACCATTAAACTTGATCAAATTTGCTTATTAAAAAGAGAGAAGAGTTTATTTAAACTTTTTGTGTCTTTTCCCATTTTGTAAGAAAGCTTTATAAGCTTTCTTTATAAATCTAGAATTAAGGCTCTATTTGTTTAAGAATTTCTTTTTTAAAGAATAATAATTAGTTAATACCAAATTGTGTTCAATGAACATTTTTCATACTTGGAATGTTGTTGTTACCGAATTAAAAATAAACTAATTGAAAAAACTTGCGGGTTGTCATTATTTTCGATTAGACTTTTCTATAGAATTTGTTCTTGATGTACACATTTACAGACCCAGGTGGAAACGAAGAAATGCACTTAATTGGAATACGACGAGAAGGGCAGCGCAAGTGCGTCGCAATTGCTCTATGATTAATTAGTGGTCACAGAAGAAGGAACTTTTGGGTGCGAAAACCAAAATTGTCCCTTGAAATGATTGACACATTTTGAAAGCTTTTTTTTACGTTTAACAACTATCGACAGAAATCAATATAAAATCTGATTAGTTCATTTTTAGCCTTGCTCCTCAGTAGTGGAGTTTCCAAGTTCGAAAAAGAACGCTCTAAGATTAAATTATCGATTAAGGGGGTAAATTTAAATAAGCACAGCTTTCATTAATTGTAGCTCGAGGTATGCAATACATTTCTTGTAACTTGAGCAGCTGTTGTCGGATTTTCAGCAGCGTTACCAAGCAACTTCCCAAGAGGATTACCCCTCACATCTCTGTGTTTCTTGACGTTTGTCGCGTTTCGTCTTACGCATAATTAGCCGGCTTAAGTAAACTTCTTAAGCTGCAGTTAAAAGCCATAAAACTTACGCGCATCGTTTGCTGTCATGTTAAATTTATAATTTCAATTTCAAATTGTTATTACAGCCGCCGTTGTTTTGCCAGTCCTCTGTCCGACCCATTATTCCATCTTAGCATCCCCTTCACGTTTCCGCCTGATTATTATTGACAGTTGCCGACGTCTTCTTTTGCTGTTGTTTTAGTTGTCTGACACACCCTATCCTGCTCATTTTAGTCTCATAAATATGCAAATTAATCATTTGCGGAAATTTACATACTTAATAAGTCGCTTTAATTAAATGTTCACGCACGCATGCCTTGCAATCTTGCCCCCGAGAATCGCATGAAATCGGCGGAATCCTTTTTTTCCACATTAATGCCAGCTTGTTAATTGTGCTGCAGCTAAAATCCCTCTCTAAAGCTCTAGAACTCAGCTTGGCTCAGGGGTAATACAAAAAATGTTTCGCATATTTTGGGAAACAGTCACGTTTCTTTCAAAGCAGCAGTGGCAACAACACAGAAACAGTTTATCTGTCGAAAACAGCAAACAAAAAATTAAAAAACAAAAAGAAGGAGAAGAGCCCAGAAATCTTTTTTATGTGTTCAACGAAAATGTTCCCCAAAACGAAAATGAGCACCAGGACCAGTAACATTCAAAAAAAGAAAGTATGCAAACTGTGAGGCGCAGCGAACATAAATTAACATTTTTATACCCCGCTGCAATGGACCAACAAGAAGTTGGCTCACAAAACTAAGAGGCGGGGGGTGAAGAGAGGGCGGCTTGAGGTGGGTAGGGGTCCTTTCTAATGCCCGCATTATTTACGAGGAAGCTGAGGGCCCATTCACATCTCGCCATTTCATTTCATTTCATTTCTGTTCTTTACGTTTCGTTTCCATTTCGCTTCGTTTTCATTTCGACTCGCCGCATTCTTTGCCATTTGCCTTTGACGCCACAAATAATTTTAATTGGTTTTCCTTTTTGGGGAGACCCTCGACCCCAGATGATAATGACTTTATTTCTATATATTGTTTATTCAGTGGGTTTGAAAACCATAAGACCATATCTTGTAATCGATAAAGTTTATGCCATGGACAAGCAAAAATATCACCAAAAGCGTACATCAACTTTATATCACATCAAATTTGGTTGAGCGCTTCGGAAGCAAATCAAAATCAGAGATAAGTTAGCTTGTTTTTCGCACCTTTTTCAGAAGCTTCTAAGCAAAAAAAAATTGAATGAGTTTGTTAAAATTTCCCTTTAAGCTTCTTAAAATTGAAGATACATATTCGAAAACATTGCTTGCAAAGATTTTTAATTTTGTAACAAGATTTCGATTATCTTAAATATTATCTCATAAGTCTAGAGTTTACTATTATCCTTTGGATATGTAGCTACACTATTTTCCGTTTGTTCATATTAAGAGTTTTGTGTGTGTGTTTGTGTTGCAGCCGGAATTGCAATTTGATTTGGCTAAATTTGCATAAATGTGTATGCAACTTTTGGTTTTGTTGAATAGGAAAGGAGTGAATGTCAGATAGATGGTGGGGAAGACGGACTGCCACAATTATATAAATTCTACTTTTTCTCAACGTTATATACATAATTGGACGAATTCCGCAATTAATACAATTAATTGTACAATTTTTAATTTATGAAAATCTGTTCACTTAAGCTTTCAATTGGTTATTATTATTGCAAAAATTATCTAAATATTGCTGTCATCTGATTATTAAATATTTTAAATAAGAAATGTATCAACCCTAAAGAACGGAGTATCTAAAATAAACATTTCAAGCTTTAAGCTATCACGTTCTTTTAATTATATTTTACACACTTATTAGAGCAAGACGAACAAGAGAGATATTTGTAAATTGGTGAAACGTTATTCAAAGAAAATGGCTATTTTTAGCATACTTTTTAGGGATTTGCAAACTTTTTACTCACCGTCGTTGCTAGTTTCACTTTTGCTTTCGTTCTTTTTCCACTTTTCTCTCTCTTTCGCTCTCTCTTTGGCTCTCCTTCTTTTTTGACACACTCAGACAGCTTAGCAAGCCATTGTTTTAGTTGTAGCTGCTATTCTTGTTGTTCTTGTTGTCATTCCGAAGTCAGCGACACACACGCACACACACTGGCACAAACACGCATAACGGTTGTGGGAGAGGGACGTCGAACGAGCGGGCGAATTCATTAGGCATGCGGGAATTTTAATTTCACTTGCTCACACGCGCGCACATATGTGGCGACATATTTCTCAAACATTTTCGTTAGTTGATGTAGTTCTTGTTGTTGGTTTTGCTACCGTAGATATTTTTGTTGTTGCTGCTGGGCATCCTTTTGCCTTTGTTTTTGCCCGTGCGGCGCTTTTCAATTTGCATGTCGCGCTGACCTTGCCGCCAAGTGGAAATAACTGTGCCAGCACACACGCACAAACGCCAACATTCGCGCTGACAGCTGTCAAAAATTGCGGATGGCGGATGCGAGTACGAATGCGGATTTTACAGCTGGATGGGGAGCATGTTGATGCCAACGATATGCGGCTGCCGGCAAGCATAAATGGACCAGGACTTCAAAATCTCCATCTTTGCAAAAAAAAATAATGTTAATGTTCAGTCAAGTGCGTGAGTGAGACGGAGGGCAACTCTGCTCCCTCTCTCACTCGCACTCCCTTCTTCTTCTTTGCTTATTTATCTTTTTGCCTTTGTTCTATGCTCCCCGTGCGTGTGTGTGTGATGACAAATTTCTATCATTGTTTGTGTGCAGCAGCAGGAGCAGCAACCAAAAATGAAAAAAAAAACAGGAAGAATCGTCGAGGAGCTCTTCCAGTTTTAGAGTTTTCTTTTTTATAGGTTTTTTGGAGATTGGATGCTTTTGTCCCCAGTCTTTGTTGTTGCGATAATTTGCATAATAAACGTTGTTTTACGAAAATCACTAAAAACCGAAGGATAACACGTGACCAGAAATTCCGCGATTATTTTCTGGCCCCGTGAAGAGCAGCTGGCTGGCTAAAGTTGAAGTCTACCGGGTTTTCGCACAAATTCACATTAATGGCACATGCAATTTTCCCCTACATTTGGCACATAGCGCCCAGCTTTCTCCCGCTGTACCGTTATACCGACCGTTTTCTACCGTTGTGCCGACGCGTTGCGTTCACAGGACCGCACAAGCTCAGACTGAAGCGACGAAGTGAAGCTGCGTGAGCGAGCGGCTGGATGCTTTCACGCTTTTTTTTTTTTTTAAGTTTTTTTTTGCTTTCGTATGCTCGCGCGCACAGCTTCCTCTACCTACTCTTCTTCTTTGAAGTGTAGACTTTCTCGCCGCTCTCCTAGTGCAGACACTTTTTCCAGCCCCCCTTCACACATTTCTACACTCCAACACACCCTCTCACTCTCCAAACCATCCTGCTAGTGAGAGAGAGCGAGGCGGCGCAACAATGAAATGCTCGAAAGTCTCCAAAATGAACAGACCGTTTTAATAACTCGGCCAACCAGAGGTGCCATATTTTGAAAGTGTTCCGAAAAACACAATGTACATAATTTCTTAGAGGTACGAAATAACTCAAAAAGTTGTCTCAAGGCAATGTGTAACTTTAATCGTTGGACCTCAAGATTCAAAGATTCAAGGAAGCATATTTTTAGGCACTGCAATAGGTTACATATTTTCTAGAGGCTTAAAACAACCTAAAAAGTTTCCTCTACGGCTTATAACAACGCACAAAGTTGTTTAATAGCATGCTCAGAAGAATATAATTTAAATCGATGGACATCAAAATTCAAGGAAGCATACTTTTAGGCACAATGACAGATAATTTTAAACTTCTTGTGATTTTCAGCACCCCATATTTATACGCTCTTTATTTTTATAAAGAGTTTTTTTTAGTTTTCTTTTAAAGTTAACTGGATTGTTTCTTCAAAAAAAAAATGGGAAGTCCCCGAAAGAATGTCGATGTCAAGGTAGAAACGCGTTTGTAAGAAATGTGCACACTCTTAAAGCTCCTTGCTATGAGATTCGATTATTACCGAATAGTATCTGTCCAAAACAATAAAAAACAAAAGATTCCCACAATTAAATGTTTTGAATATGTATGTATAGATCTATACTTAATTGACTTATTGTCACAGTCAAATTATATTATATAAAATATACATAATTTACTACATAAATTTGAGTGATTTTGTATTTTTAATTTCTAAGACATTTATCTTTTACAAATATATTCTAAACATATATTAAGAATTTTTAACATTCATTAATTCTAGGCAAATAATAAACATGATTGTTTTTAACAACGCCAACATTTCAACAGTCCATTATTTAGTGGAAAACCTTTGCTGCATAAAATAAAATGCATGATTTAATTAACATATCGTAACTTTTATTGTCCACAAATCTTAACATAACTAGTTAACTAATTTGCTTGTTCCGTCAACATTTGAAATTAAGAAACATAAGATATTCAAATTCCATTAATGGTATCACTAAAAACGAATAAGTTTTCAGAAATAATAATTTATTGAGCAAAGCTTTTAAGTAAATTTTACGCATACATGTTTTGAAAGTCCCTTAACAAATTTGTTAATTGTAAATAATATTATTCAAGTGAATTATGTAAACAATTGCACTGTCAAAAACTCAGCCAGAAATCGCAAAAGTTGTCATCACTAAGGATGACCGTAATCACTATCGCCGGTGTGGCTGCATTGCGCAACGCGCATATGGTCAACCTGCGAGCATTTACCAGCACTGCCACACCGAACGTCGGCACAGCAACCATCTTGTGAAAAGTACTACGAGTGTGGAGAGGAATTGGTGTAGGAATTGTACAATTATTTCTGCGGCGAAAAGTTAAAAAGCATACAAAATGTCGATTATTTCCGCCCGCCTGGCGTCCTCGGTCGCCCGTAACCTGCCCAAGGCTGCCACTCAGGTATTAACCACAAATTCGACCAACAATACGCCCGAAAAAAGTTGGCTAAAAAGATGTCATACATAACCGATTCGACGGGGTATTTGCAAAAATTAGTGCCTCCTTGTGCTTCAAAGTTTTGACCAACAAATGGATAATGATTGTCCGTAGCAGCAGGATATACAAATAATATTGGATTTTCCTGGTTTTTGGCCAAGAATTTAATGTTACGCAATGCGGTAAATTACAAAGCTGCCGCTGAAATTTTGTGGGTTGTCAGGGTTACATAATCAGTGCGGGCCGAGAATTGGCAAAAGAAATGTTTTTTATTGGTTATTTAGCAAATAATTGTGAGTGAAAAGTGCTAAATAGACTTTGTTTTTGTGGTCAGATTACATAATTATGATGTTGGGCGAGATGCGGTGGAAGAAAAGTTTGAGGTTAGGTACGGCCGTCAAGCAAGTGGTGAAGGTGGATAGAATGCAAAGTGGGTGCGAACCGACAGCCAGATACCCTATGAAAGGGCTTACTATGTTTTAAGATCTAAGAAGTTATGGAGAAGTGCTGAAGATTTGCTACCCTGAGATTATCCAATGTTACGGGTCTACCCAAACCACCTTACATAATCTCGCATAATAATAGATTATCTTTTTTTTCCACAGGTCGCCTGCAAAGCCGCCTACCCCGCCGCCAGTCTTGCTGCCCGCAAATTCCATGTGGCCAGCTCGCAGCGCAGCGCTGAGATCTCCAACATCCTGGAGGAGCGCATCCTGGGCGTCGCCCCCAAGGCTGATCTGGAGGAGACCGGCCGTGTGCTGAGCATCGGTGACGGTATCGCTCGTGTCTACGGTCTGAACAACATCCAGGCCGATGAGATGGTGGAGTTCTCCTCGGGCCTGAAGGGCATGGCCCTCAACTTGGAGCCCGACAACGTCGGTGTGGTGGTCTTCGGTAACGACAAGCTGATCAAGCAGGGCGATATCGTCAAGCGTACCGGTGCCATCGTGGATGTGCCCGTCGGTGATGAGCTGCTGGGTCGCGTCGTGGATGCCCTCGGCAATGCCATTGACGGCAAGGGTGCCATCAACACCAAGGACCGCTTCCGTGTGGGCATCAAGGCCCCCGGCATCATCCCCCGTGTGTCTGTGAGGGAGCCCATGCAGACCGGCATCAAGGCCGTCGACTCTCTGGTGCCCATCGGCCGTGGTCAGCGTGAGCTGATCATTGGCGATCGTCAGACTGGGTAAGGCCTATAGAGATACTACAAATGCAACCAAATCAATATATATTCCAAGCGACTTCTTTGGCTTGTCCACTCAAATTAGATATTAATTTAGGTGTTTATTTTCTGAACGACTTGCCCAATCAGACCCAAATCTGATAATTTCTCTAGACTTACCTTCTAGACCAGTACTTATGCTGGTTACCGACACCGAAATATACTACACCCTTTATTTTTTTTATTAAAATAAAAAATAATCTGGGTTTTGCCTGACTTCCAATCCACCTCATCTTATACTACAATTTTCATTTAATTTTATAATTTTTATTAAAATGGATAAATGTGTGATAAGATAATCTAGTTCAACAGTTAACAAACTTCATTAGTTTACATACTTTCCACTTATACGCAAATATGAAATGAAATGCCAGATTTTTATTTCAAACCAACTGAAGCCCAAACATTCTTTTTTTTTTCTTCAAATGTATTTTTTTTTTTTTAAATCATTAAGTGCTATTATTAGAAGGTGGTATTATAATAATTATATTATAATTATTTATCAGGAGTTGATGTATTGTACTGAATACTAAACTACATTTAAATTAAATGCGAACAAAAAAGTCTTAAAAGTGAAAAGTAGTAATAATTAAATTAATTTTCCAACTCCAGCTAACCAACCAATTTTATATTCAATTTGCAGTAAGACTGCTCTGGCCATTGATACCATCATCAACCAGAAGCGTTTCAACGAGGCTCAGGACGACTCCAAGAAACTGTTCTGCATCTACGTCGCCATTGGCCAGAAGCGTTCCACCGTCGCCCAGATCGTAAAGCGTCTGACCGACTCCGGCGCCATGGGCTACACCGTGATCGTGTCGGCCACCGCCTCCGATGCTGCTCCCCTGCAGTACCTGGCTCCCTACTCTGGCTGCGCCATGGGAGAGTACTTCCGCGACAAGGGCAAGCACGCCCTGATCATCTACGATGATTTGTCCAAGCAGGCTGTGGCCTACCGTCAGATGTCCCTGCTGCTGCGTCGTCCCCCAGGTCGTGAGGCCTACCCCGGCGATGTGTTCTACCTGCATTCGCGTCTGCTGGAGCGTGCCGCCAAGATGTCCCCTGCCATGGGCGGTGGCTCCCTGACTGCCCTGCCCGTGATCGAGACCCAGGCTGGAGATGTGTCCGCCTACATTCCAACCAACGTCATCTCGATTACCGATGGCCAGATCTTCTTGGAGACGGAGTTGTTCTACAAGGGTATTCGCCCTGCCATTAACGTCGGTCTGTCCGTGTCCCGTGTGGGTTCCGCTGCCCAGACCAAGGCCATGAAGCAGGTGGCCGGTTCGATGAAGCTGGAGTTGGCCCAGTACCGTGAGGTCGCCGCCTTCGCCCAGTTCGGTTCCGATCTGGATGCCGCCACCCAGCAGCTGCTGAACCGTGGTGTGCGTCTTACTGAGCTGCTCAAGCAGGGTCAGTACGTGCCCATGGCCATTGAGGATCAGGTGCGTATGCGAAGGGATATCGGACATTTACGAAAACCCTGTTTGGAGAGAAACTTCTAATACTTCACCTAATTTCCCAGGTCGCTGTCATCTACTGCGGTGTGCGCGGTCATCTTGACAAGATGGATCCCGCCAAGATCACCAAGTTCGAGAAGGAGTTCTTGCAGCACATCAAGACCTCCGAGCAGGCTCTGCTCGACACCATCGCCAAGGAGGGCGGTATCTCGGAGGCGTCCGATGCCAAGCTGAAGGACGTTGTTTCCAAGTTCTTGTCCACCTTCCAGGGTTAAGCATCAAAACTGAAGAAAAGTAAAGCAGTTGCGTGCAATTAACATCGTAGATGGTTCGAATAATGCTGCCATCTCTGCCGCAAACAACAAGAAAAAATAACAACCTAAAGCTTAAGATAAACAGAAATTATACAACAAAAAACAAGAGAAAACTCTTTTGCACATTCATGTTCTCCTACGTATCCCGTAGGGATCGCTTCTATTCCGTGGTCCTGTGCCATCACGCCGCAAAATCTTGGGAGAGAGAGAGCAGGCGCAGGCGGCGGACTGGAAAGCGCTTCCCTGCAAGATGCAGTTTCGAATTTCAGCGAAATATCCGTGCGGTTCCTCCAGCCTCTTAAACGATAGATAATCCCCCGTTGTTCTTCTACCTTTAAAGTGTAATCAATATTTCAAATATTGTAATCAAGAATAGTCGAAATACTGTCTGAGGATGATTGTGAAACGATGATGAATTAAAAACGATACTAAATTATACTCTACACGAGCTATATGTTTTTTCTTAGCTGGGAATCCAATATATTCACCTATTTCTTAGTTATAAACCAAATCAATTAAATATGTTGTAAGAACTGATATTAGGCACACTTTCCTCCAGAAACCAGCAGCTATGGTTTCTACCCATTCTGAAACTTTTCCAAAAGACTTTCTATTGCAGGAAGTATATAAGTCGGAATGAGCCGGATCGGACAATTATATAAGATACACTAATGATTATATTAATAGGTACACTTTAAACATATTTATACGAATCCGTTTTACTAAAAACCAAAAAAATATCCGACTATTAAATACCCGTTACTCAGTCAACCTGAGTATTTCCCCAACAAGCACAGCCATAGAAGCTAAGAGCAGCAAACGAATAAAATAACAATATACCGGGTTTAAAAAATTAGAACTTTGCTGTTACAAAATTCTCCCAAATATAGTGATTGTTTATTATTTTAATTTGTTAAGAATTACACGGAAAATATAATAATATAATGAGCTTAAATCAAAAAATGGTTGCTTTATAGAATATTTTAATAGCCGAATGAGTCTATTAGCATCGGCTTGCCGAAGTTTGCTTTCCTTCTTGTTTAAATAATTATTTTACAATGTTAAGGTTTACCAAAATTTCGAAACATTATAGACTCTATTTAAGCTTAATACGCCCGTGTGTTGTTATAACACCTTACATAATAGATATTAAATAAACAAGACCAATCTTAGTTTACTTTAAATATTTTCACTGCGGTCCATACAAGATTTTCAAAGGCACGTTTTTCAAATGTTGTGGTAATCAATAATTAAGACCTTAGGTAGTCCTGGTTTAAAAAAAAAAATCCCATTGCCGACAGGGATTTCCAGAACTAATTCTGGTCCTTGCGCTCAGCTGATCCGCCAGCCGACGGGCAGATGTCCTCTCACCTCGTCCTTTTGCATAAGCGTAACCCCCTGATCCCTGTGCGAATAAGCCACCCTTACCGAGCTACCTGAGCGACTAGTTGCACTCCAAGGAGCACCACGAAATAAAGGACTCGGTGATTGCGAGTGGTTCGTGCTGTGCATATTTCGTTAACAGCAAGCCAGAAACGAAAGCAAGAAATCCCAAAAAAAAAAACAGCGGCCAAAGACCCAAAAACAGTAAACCCGATTTATACGGCCTGAAGTTTTTATGACGCCCATTGCCGCTGGCAGGCAACATAAAATATGCCAAAAGTGTGGAGCAGGGGGGCGGCAAGAAAAATTACTTTCTTTTTATAACATTTGTTTGACCGTAAACAAAAATTAATGAGAGCCATAAAACCGTCAAACTTAAATTTCGAACAGGCGCACAGCAAACACAGCAGGCCAAATACAGTGGGCACGCCTAGAGACGAACAACTCTACAATTATAAGCATTTTTGGGTGACAATGTATTTTTAAACATTTCATAATTTTCTGCCCTATGAAATCTACATTTGTTATAAACTTGAAGGAGTCATAGTTAACAGTAATAGGAAAATATATTCTTTTTAATTAATTATTAGATAATTGACTTCTTGCTACAAAACAAAAATATTGTACAATTTCATACTGTGATTTCTAGAAGTATAGACATTATACAAAATTCCATCTAAAATAAAGCAAAAATATATAGCAAATATATTGTTGTCAATACATCAATTGATTACAAAATAATGTTGACATGCTTAATGTGTACCTGTAAATAATTTTAAAGTATAAAAGCCTTTGTTCTTTTTAGTTCACTGTATCGAAAAATCACTTTACAAGAGAAAAGTGAGATAGACACCCACACACACGAAAGTCATACAGCGGCACACACATACACAGCCATGTGCGAGAAATGTGCTCGGCAATTACTGTTCCATGGAACAGGGAACACAGAACCGAAAAGAGAAACGTGAAACTGACAAACAGGAGGAAGAGACTCGGAGGAGAAGTAACTGACCTGCGATCGGGAAGGTGACCTTTCCTCAGGGTGCTGGTTATGTGTATGTATGAGTGTCTGGTATAGCCGTGTTTTTTGTGTATTCAGGATTGATAAGAATGCAGGACAAAAGAACACAACTTTGTCCTTGGCAAAGGTCTTTATATTAATTTCTGGTCTGGTCCCTGATTTTTTTCGGGGTGTGGATTATTTCTCACACTCAGCAGCTGTCAAAATGATATAGTAAATTTCTGAAATTAATACAATCAAAAACAAATATAAGCAAAACTTTATCTTAAACAAATACCTATAAATTGTTTTGAAAACAAAAGAAATATCATTGGGATTTAGCCAATGGCAAAACACCATTTACCCAAAATTTTGGCAGCAATCTCATAAGAACTCTTTAAATGTATAAGACGAATTAAACACCATTTTGAAATTCGTTATATATTCGATTCCATTCCCGAAAAAACCTTTTAACACATTTGCATAAAAGTACTCAAAACTTTATTTGTTATATATTTGTTGGGACACTTTCAGAAACATCAAGATTGGATAAAACCCTTCTTATCTTTGTTTATATTAAAGTAAACAATACAACTAGTTTAAGGTGCATTTTTGTATGAATGTGTGGAATACATTATATAAATTACAAATAGTCTAAGTCTCATATAATTTTTGGGAGATATGAAAATATTTTTGCACATTTTTTTTTTGTCGTAAAACACAGGACGAGCAAATTCCCATCGATGCTAAATATTAAATACAAGTTAAAATAGTGCTGATTAAATATATAGTTCTTGGAGAGACAACGCCGATGTGTTCGGCCAGCAAATGAACTCGTTGCCCACTCTCTCTCGGTGTCCACCGCTCCGCCGCTCACTCCTCACTGAGGAGATGTCCCAGTGGGAGGAGCAGGCGGGCTCCAGTTTAATCCGGTCAACTCACTCCCAGCGGCCAGCTCGCGGGAAACTATTGCTTCAGGGGCAAAGCAGCCGGAGCCAGCTTTTGGAAGCGGGCGAAAACCGCTTAGGGGACTCCAGCACGACTGGATTGCTTATTATGATCAAGATAATGATGACGGGATTGATATACATACATATACGGGTTTATACGCATTTTGTAACGAACACAAAACGAACAGAACATTGAATACGCTAAAAATTTAAAAAATGAAAACAAATTAAACTAAACTATGTAATCGATGATCTTTCTTTCCGCCCAACTACTTCCATTGACTCTGGCCCACGATGGAGTCAATCAGGGCACCGCTTAGCTCCGTTCGCAGGGCAATCTTCTGGAACTTGCTGCCCTGGTACTTGTTGTAGATGGCCTTCAGTTTGGCCTGGGGAGCATCCCGGGCCAGTTTCGCAATTAGCCGTGTAATGGGTCGCAAGTGGGCAGCCGTATAACGCGAATAGTAGGTCAAAGTGGGAGTCCAGTGGCGGTCGTTGAATCCTGTCCCAGCCCGATAGTTACCATTGAGCAAGTGCAGCGACAGGAACAGCGAAGCAGCTGCAATCTGCAAAGGAAGAGTACAATTTGTAAGTACATTTTCGTTTAGTTACTTAAGAATTTGGTAAATTTACTTATCTAAAAAAATAGATAATACTGGTTGAAACGTTGCATAGACAACTGTATTTTTTTGTTAATAATGACCGGTTTATTTATTCTCGACCTGTCTTAAATCAGGACATACCTCCGATGGCCTATAGGAAGCCATTTCGTAATCCACAGATGCTAGCTCTATTAAGTATTTGGACATGGCATGGTGCTCATCCTCCGCGCCGGCAGCCTTCGAGTAACGCCGCAGGAAATGAATCGGCAGCGGACGCGACAGATTGCAGTCGATGGCTTTAAAGATCTGCAGCTCCATTTGTCGGATCTGCCGGGCTGTGTACGTATCGTCCGTGATGAAAACAAAATCCCCGATGGCCGGCGGAAACAGCTCCTCGTACTTGGTAGCTATAAAGAGAGCAGTCACTCCGACCAATTGCAAATAGGTGCGCTTGGTGTCCTTAACCACTTGCAGATAACGATCGATAATGGCCACCGCTAGCTGGAAGGTTTCTGGAGCCAGGTGGAACTGCAAGTGGACCTCGTTGATCCAATCGATCAGCACGGATCGCATCTTGTGAGACACCTCCTTCTGCCCGGCCAGGTGATCCTTGTGTATGGGTTGTTGCTGTTCCACCTGGTACAAATAGTCATAGATGTCGTTCACATATTCGGAGACCAGCACCAGGTTCTCCTTGTCATTGGCATCGATGTCCTCGATTCCAGCCAATCGCTTGCTGGAAAGAGACATGGTGGTTGGCATCGTTGAGGTGGTTGCAGCGATGACACTGCTGGACTTAATGAGAGGCATCCTGGTCACTTCTTTCTTGGCCTCCGACACTGCCTTCTTGTTCTCCACTACTTCCTTCTTGGTCTCCGGCTCTTTCCGAGCCACAGCCACCGGTTCCCGACGAATTCCGGAAACCCCCATCGCGGGTTTGGCTAATGCAGCTCTCAGCTTGGTCAGTGATTTCTTGGACAGGTTGCTGTCCTCGCGTTTTAAGGCGGGCTCGGTTACATTCTCGTTGGTACTCGACTTTGCCGTTACTTTAAGGATTTGAAGAATAATATAAATAATTAATAAAAATAATCTAAAGTGTCAATTGGATAGATTAAGTAAATTTAAGCATTTATTTTTGCATGCTTTTGTTTAAATAGTAATAGCACCGTTAATATATAAATCTGTTTTTTTTTAAAGTAGATTTTAACGAATTCGTCGTTAATTTAATCCATATTAATTTGCATAAATTTTTGGTAAGTGATTAAATATATTTATAATTATTAATGTTAAAAATAAACCCAAATAGTTTTCTTTTAACGGAAAATAATCAAAATTTTTTCCAACATTTTTGTATTGTGTGAACTAGTTTGTTTTACTTACGCTTAGTGGATTCCACAGTCGTCTTGGTCGGAACGCGATTGCGCACCGAATTTGCGCGCAAAAATGCCGAAACGCCCCCTTCTTTGGGAGGAGCGGCGGTATTGCCATTATTGGTGTTTTCCTGGGCCTTTTTCCAGTGGGTATCCACTCGAGCCTTGGCATTGCGAAGGGCTTCTGTGAGCTTCAGATCCTTGGGGCTAGCAAAAGTAAGGCAAATATGATGGAGAACGTAGGGCTTAGAAATGCGCTTGTTCCTTACTCTTTCTGCGCCGCGTCTTTCGCAGCAATAGGCCGATTTAGGCCGCGATTTTGCAAATCACCCAAAGCAGCGCGTTTTGTTGTAGCCTCCTGTGAAGGCACTGTCAATTTCTTCAGTTGCACTTGTTTGAAATTCTCCGAAGCGTTCTGAAAATAACATTAGGTGATTAGAATAATAAAGGAAGTATTAAAATCGTCCGCAAATGATAGCATTAAGTAGATTTTTAAAATCAAAGTTTGGGAAAACACATTTGTGAAATAACTTTTCTTTGCTTTTTTAATTTGGAGATGACCAGCATATTATTACATCTTTTCCAAAACGGTTTTTTTTTTTCATATTTAATGATTTGTACTTTTATTTAATTTTATGGAAACAGTAATATTATTACATATCCACAATAAATCGGTATTGAAATACGTCTTCACCAGCATCTAATGCACTTTATAGCGACGGCCATTTTATGAAAAAAATACCGCAAGATTAATCTCTTTTTTGATTTATGCAAAAACAAGAAGTAGAGCGTAATAATTAGCGGTACAAGTACCGAGACTAGAAAATTGCGCCATAATGTGACTGAAGGAATTACAAGAACAACAATACTGGTCTAGGACAAACGGCACTTTTTCACCCCCTCTCTAGACACTCTCTTTCTCCCTTTCCTTTTTGTCTCTCTATTCGTGCCCACGCTGCAATGGCGTCTCGATGAACCCGCTACTTTTAGAACTCTTTTACGATCATTATAACCAATTTGGTTAAACTTATAATTTCAGGAAAAACTCACCTCGTCGCCACGCATTTTAAGTGTTGTGCCCACCATTTTGATTAATTCTTTTTATTTGTAAAGACACGAGTATTACACAAAGAGCAGACGCTTGACTATTCTATCTCTTTTTTGTTCTTTGATCGCGTTTCTTAAGAAATGAACGCTGTTTTTAATTTGGATATATAATTTGTTGTCCGAATTGTAGTAATTTACAATTTTTAAATCGAGTGTTGCTGAGATTTGAGTCAATTCTCCGAAAACCTGAACGAGTTTTGCGATCGAAGAAGCCAAGCTGCAGTTTGAATTTAAAATGTGAAGCTAGATTAGCCTAGTGTGCCCGTTGCGCAATACTTTAAAAAAAACAGTGGGCCAGCGGGTGGTATACCAACAAAATTATGCTCAGTCTGGTATATACTGCTAGCATTTATATTTTACAGTATGTAAAGCCCTGTAAGTATATTCTATTTTTTTGCGTTTTCTCGTTAGCGGCTATTCATATTAAAAAAATTTAATTCAAGTTACGTGGAATATTTTGAGAGTGATAATGGTGCTCTTGGTATTTACCTTATTCGAATAAATCGTTAATATGAAAAACCGAAATTGTATTCTTGGTCCTCTGTCCTCGCGTTTTATGGCGGGCTTGCTTACATTCTCATTGGTACTCGAATATTCTGTTACCTTAAGGTTTTGTAGTATAATACAAAAAATTTATAAAAATAATCTAGAGTGTCAATTGAATAGTTTAAATAAATTGAAACATTTATTTGTCCCTGCTTGTGTTTTAAAGTTCAAATTTTTTTCAAAGTAGATTTTAAGTAATTATTATAACACTTGCTCATAAAACTGATGTTCACTTTAAGGGGATAATATAGAAAATAGTGAAAATTGGTTTTGTTAAAATAGATAGGCTGGTCTGGTTTCTTACAATTGCTGATATTACTAAATTAACGATGACAAACGTCAGCATTAGTTTGTTTAATAAATGTTTTTTTTATTACCTTATTACTATGAATGATAAATAAATATGAGCGCAAATGGTAATATTTTGCATTTCAAATCTAAACAATACTAACAAAGCTTATATTCAGTTGTAATATTTATATATTTACGAAATAATTTTAAAAATCTCTCAAGGTGTAAGAACTTGTGTAAAGTATTTGAATGTAAAATATCGTTACCTGTTGTGTGTCCACACTACTGTAAAATACTAAATACTATGCATAAACCATAACGCATTATCGATAATTATCGATAACATAAGCGAAAAACAATGCTGACCATCATATTCAAATACAAATTTAGATTGCGCCTAACTGTGGAAAGCAAAAAGTTTTATTTATTTAAAGTTTTTTTTTTTGCCAACCATTTTGTTTTTAAAGTACGATTTAAATAAATATATCTAATGTGTGTTCTTTTTTTAAATTAAGCCATTGCTTTGACTGACACTCTTCACTTTGACCGTTTGCAACAGCCATTGATTGCATCAATTAAAAGTTGATCACTTCAATTGGCTGTGTTCGGTTTGTTTTTGCGCCTCCCTGATTTGCATTCGCTGATTTAAGATTTCCTGCTGCCACAGGCCGCAGAACATCGAAACTGCACGGCGGAAATGCAGCATAATTCTTGCTTCTCCTCAGCCTTTTTTGCTGATGATCAGTGTCAAGTTTTCGTCTGCTCCATCATTTTCAAGCACTTGACCACAAAACAATCGCCTCACATTTTTGCTTCTGTTTTTTTTTTTTCGTAAAACTCTTTTGTTGTTTTTGTTTGGCCCTTTGCTCTGTCTTAACGGTTGGAGCATTCTTCTTCTCTTCTTCCGGCGCTCTGGCTCATTAGCATATATTTATGAGTTCGTTTGTGCTAGGTCTGCTTTGCGAACTCCACTCCAGCCAAAAACGAGAAGCCGAACGAGATCGGAGCGCCAACCGCCGATCGTGTGCTCAAGTTTTCCGTGATTTTCACATTTCATTCGCAAATGTGCCGCCGTCGCGAGTGGTTGCCTCGCCTCGCTATCTCCGTCTCTTTCCGCGTCTCTGCAGCCGTCTCTTTCGCCCCAGAAAAGTCCTTCGATCGAACCGACGCGCATTGACCTCCACTTTATATTTTAAATACCCCAAAACGCTCATATTTCGAAGTGATTTACCGATTTGCATGACTCTGATGCGAGTTGAAAAATAAAATTTCATTTCGGCTATGGACACAAACCAGAAGATCGTTATGCTCCAGAGACGATGATCTATATGGGTGCCGTGTGTGTTTGTTGCTGGCTGCTTAATTGTGCGATGGCGTTTAAATAAAAACAAGTGCGTTTAAATGTGAAAACAAAAGACTGGCATTATATATATTGTCATTATTGCCTGGCCAATAAAATAGTTTTCAAGCACCATTTCGCCTTATCTCGAGTGGAGTGCCGATCAACAAGGAAGAACTTAGGCAACAAACTGCAGCGCAGAGCTTAATAGAAAAAGAAAAGCAAACAAGATAGAGTGCGAAAAGTGGCCCACAACAAATGACTCGTAATGCAATGGCTGGGCAATTAATTAGTGCATAAACAGTTAAATTTACCGCCGTAAAAGTTGGAGCCGCACACACGCTCGTGCCTTCACTTTTCTCTCGGGAAATCGGGCTCTAAGTTTTCCACCCTCGATGTTCGCAGCTTGAAAATGTAACTTCGAGCCACAAATTATGACGCAAAATACCGAATTCGGCCCGCAGCCAGAGGAATAATATATTTGCAATTTATGCAACATTCGTCGCATGGTTGTTGCAGCAACAAAGAGCGATTAGTGTACTCGAAGCATTACAATAGCGAGCCAAAAAGTCCCAGAAAAACTGCGCCTCGGCCGTCATCATCAACGCATCGTTATGACTGTCTCAGCAATTGGATCTAATCGGCAACGTCGTTTGGCTTTAATTGTTTTGACCACCTTGTGGCTGCTAATCGACGCCACCGCCACCGCCTCCTCCTCCTCCTCCGCCTCCGTTCCAAAATCCGTCAGCATTGAGTTGCGGCGCAAGAGGAGCTTGCACTATAATGGCATTCAGGTGAGTCCCGATAACAAATCAATGCATGCGCATTGTCGCGCGATGAGTGATATAGCTCAGTTTTCCCAGCTTCGAGCTGCAAAATCACGACACTGAATTTCTTTATATTTTAAAACTCATTAAGGAAACATGTCTTCAGCAATTAAAGAATACTGGGAGGTAGAGCTTTTGTCATTATAAATTAAACATTATTATTCAATGGTTACGCTTGAGGTGAGTCAGGATATCAATCAAAAAGTGTTCATGTCGTCATTGTTGATATGTGATTTGTGATATATCTCTGTACAATCACGCAGAAAATAAGATTGGAAATCATTAAGTAAAAAAAGCATATAGAAAATTTTTGTATATTTTCTAAAAACTTTGAATTCTAGATTTTTAATCTAAATATAAAAATTGCGCAGAATTCCTGTAAAGCTAAGAAAAAATTTTAAAAATAAATAAATATAGCGGACTAGCATAGGCATGGATCATCAAAAAAAACTATAACAATAATAATTTCCCTGATAAGACTTACACAATGTTAACATGAATGATAATAAATAACAAAGTTTAATATTACATACTAATATTTTGAAATAGGAAATTCCATTAAACTTGTAATATTAAACTTTAATTGCAAGAATTCACATTTCCAACTTTTATTATTAAATTGAACGCAAAATAGTCATAGGAAAATCATATATTTCAAGTGTAAGCGTGCTTGAATGTCATACGATTAACCCATTTACAAAAACAGGTGATCATCCATCTACGTATGCGTCAAGTGACCAATAAAAAGCATACAAAATCGCCATATAGACAGAACATGGACACGAAAAAAAAAACCAAAAACATATTTTCTGACTCAACTCGACTTTGAAAAGCTAAGCAAAAATTGTCGGGCAGTTCAAGGGGGAATATGCGGAGCATGGAAGAGTACAGTCACAAAGACGGGTCGTTGAATGACCTCTGCAAAAATGGTCGTTGAAAAGTGTTTTGGTAATTTGAGAGCTTTAACCCAATGAACATAAGTTCTGGCGAGCAAGGCGACAACTTGTCAATTGTCGAATTACACATGACTCGTGTGGTGTCCCGGTTTCCCTCGTTTCCCTCGTTTCCCCCACTTTTCCCACATTCGGTGTGCCTTTAATTCAAGCTCTGGCTGGCGTCTCAGGGTCTCTTCCAGCTTTTTAGGAGCTGAACTCATCACACGATTACAGGGAATTGCAAACAATCTTGCAAGCAGCTGGCATTTGCAGCTGTCTCGAAATCACAAAAAAAAAAATTCTCAGCCATTTCCCAGACTTTGAAGGAATTGGAGTGACAGGCGGTTCCCTTCGCCTGTTTTTTGTTTTTTTTTGTTTAAGCCAAGTTATTGACCCTCTGAAGTCAGACTTTAGAATCATTCGCTTGGCTACGCCGTTGATTACGTGATTTTCCCCCGCTTTATTTGTATTTTTCCATTCGCACTCCTTTGGCCCCTGAAATTGGCCTGCAGACAATTTTCTGTGATATAATTTCCACGTGTTGGTTTCTACTTTTCGCCATTTTACCCTTATTTTTCTCGTACTCTTATTTTCTGCTCTTCTCGTTTTATTTTTTTTTTTTGCCTATTTTGCCCACGGGTCACGCAAAATTTCATCACATAATCAGTTTGGCGGCGATTACAGTGAGCATATGTACCTGCATTTTCCGCTTTTCCCTCCTCTCTTTCGGTTTTGTCATCGGTTATTGTTGCTGTTTGTTTGGGGCTTTTCCGGCCATCGCCGACTCTTTCATGTTGATTTGGTCTTATTATGCTGTTGCCCTTGCAGCCAATTAGTGTCCATTTCATTGAACATTGTTTGCCTTTGGTAAAGTTCAGCGGAAAGATTTTCAGAAAGTGTGGTAAGACCGGAGATGGGAAAAGGTTTTAGCTTTTGAAACAGATTGTGTCCATATATGTAGTAAAGTTGACATACGATAAAGTTCAATTTGCAAATATTTGTATTTGGTATATTTTATTTTTTATCAAACAATACATTTTTATATTAGTAAAACATGTAGGTTATTTAAAAGCTTTTTTCGAAATAAAATATATTTTTATACTACTAAAATGTAATCTCAATAATAAAATATATAAACGCCAAAGTTTATTATACATTCAATTAAACTCAGAAATGTGGCCCCCGTTAAATTCTTTACCACTTTTATCTGATGTTCTGGGGCGGCCGGCGACCAGCCACGCCCCCTTCTCACAGCATTACAATGTTGATAATAAAAATTCGCCACAACGGCAATTTGTAACACCTTCTCCTCGCGTTGGGAGGCGGAGTTTCGATCCGAAGAGCCGAAACGCCGAAACGCCGAAACGCTCTTCACGCTTCGCCGGCGGCAACGCGCTTTTTCACAAAAGCCAAGTAAAGCCGAATGAAAACTGTTACAACAAATTAAATTAAATAATCGTGCAAATAGGCGCACGCACCACCAAATCGGACCAGATATATGGCAAATGTATAACGAGCCAACTCGTATAAGTAAACAAATTTTAACTGTTGCACTAACCTTTCCACCCGATGATCTGGTCACCCCAGCACAGCTGTTGGATTTGGATTGTCTAATTGGGGTTTTCTTTTTGGGGTATCAACAAATTTTCCATTGTCTGAGTGAAAGTATTTTTTTATTTGGGGTGACTTGAGAAAACCCTTCTCCGCGGGTGCTCGCATCTGTTTTGGTCTGTTTAACGCTTTGCCGGCGATGTTACACTTTCCGCTTTGCATATTAAACATCATTCATTGCTCTTTCTCTTTTTTTTTTTTTTGTTTTTTCATGCCACTGCAGCTGGACGAGAACACTCTGGTGGGCCATCTGAGGGAACATGAGCGGGCCCTGATCTTTGGCTCACGATCTCCGGAAGAGGGTAAGTGTTGGCCCCAGGCATTGGGTCGAAAAGATTTTTAACTCTGACCCAAATACTATGTAAGTTAGTAGTACGAGTGCCAATGCACAGAAAAATGTAATACTGGTATTTATTTTAATGGACGGTAAACGTTCCTTTGGTGGGTCTCAAAACTGCACCCCACAACTCGCATTAAAAGTATACACTTCATTTGGAACGTACTTTTTGATATTTTTCTTTGTTCTTAGCTAAAATAAATGCTGTTTGATTTTTAGTTGCTAAATTTATTTAAAACAAATTGTTGAGCTTATTGCTTTTTGATTTTAGCCAACAAATTTGGTGGCTAAAGTATGGCTTTTGAACTTAGTAACTTTACCATTCAAGTGCTTAGAATATTCCAAATTAAAAAATCCACTTAAAATAATAAGCTTGGCCAATAAATTCTCTGAGTGGCTCAAGTCTTTTAGCCATGACCCATAACCAACTTAAAACATGTCATTAAGCCGGCAGTCCAAACATCAACAACATCAGTAATCAATGAACGATAAACTTGAACTGCTTACTTAAAGGTAAGGCAGAGGAGTTTACGAAAAATGGGGGGCTTTTTTCAGGGGGCGTTGAAATCGGCTCAGTTGTTGGCATTGATTCATGGCAGGCATTTATGTTGTTTGTTTACCTGGCAGCGCCCGAATTCAAACTCGTGCACTTGGCACAACGGCAAGAGGAACGGCAGGAGGGAACCTTCCCAGGTGAGGATGGCGCACAGGTGACGGAGGAGGGGAATCCCCGAAAGCAACGTCTGCGCCGCAGCCTGCCAACACAAGGTGAATGAAATAGCCCAAGTCCCCATACCGAATCCAAATCGAAATCCAGAGAGCAGTTCGTGCTGCTCCAGTTGCGGTCATTATGCGAACAGTTTAAATAATTCAAATGCATTCGGCAGATGACGACCACCATGATGCCGGAGGGCGGAAGGAGGAGCTGCCTCCGTCGATGGGGGATGGGGGTGGGGGTGGGGATGATGGTGAGGAGGCTGTAGAAGCTAGGCTGCAGTTGCAGCAGTCGCCACAGCTCATCGATGACGCCTTCATCTTCATCCGACGCACCGAAAATGGAACGCAGTTTGTGGAGCACTCGCCGCAGCTCCTCAAGCGACTGGAGCGATGCTTCTACCGGAGTCCAGCGGCTGCTCTCGATCTCTGCGAGCCCGGCAACGTGGTAGGTGCACCCAGAAACAATTTTTTTTTTTTCAGATAGGATAAATATTTAAACAAATTTAATGTTGATTTGATAACTTTAAAGGTTAAACCAAAAAACATTTTCAATTTAAGTAAAGGCTTTAAACCAAGGTCACTCTTAATTTGACCAGACCACAATGAGCCAGCGGACCCAAGTTTTATCCCAAAGTCCGGTTTTTCGGTAGAAAAAAAATAAGAAAAAGGGTATGGCTCCGTTTCTAATATATATTATACTAAAATATGCCAACATTTCAAATTATAATTTCATAGAATATTGAATAAAAGTAATAAATTTGTAAAAAGAGACGAAGACTTAGCTGATCGAAATGCTTGTGAGGCTTTCGAAATTGAATAACATAACAATTAAGACATTTAATTTAGTTTAATTTCTTACTTATTTCATAAAAATCGACAAAAACTTAAAGGAATATATAATTTTTAAGCATATTGATACTTAGCTTTACAATTATTTTGTGGTACTTTTGTGGAAGGAAGTGATTCCTTTAAAAGGATTCCTTAAAAAGGATTCCTTCTTTGAACAATTAACTACCCAAATCACCCGTCGATTTCACGCGGTTTTGCTTTAGTTTTTGAGAATTACGGTTTTAGGTAAAGTAAAAAATTTATAAATTTTTGTCGTGCTGTCGTTCTAAAACTGTATAACTTAGGAAGTTATATGAGTCGGTACATAGAAGTAAGTGCATTAAAATTTTATTTAAATACTTTACCTATAAAGCAAAGTAATATTTTTTTTTATAATGAAGCTATTTTCTTGGTAAAATACCTACATCTGTGAACTAAAAAATGCTGGTTTTAAATTCTTAATAAGAAATATTGGTTAAAAATGGATTCGAAGTTATTGTACTTGTAAGGAAGTTATTTTATTTATAATTTAAAGCTACGAAATAAGAATATTGCGATTTCAGCATAACAGACTTTTATTGTTTAAATTGCGAATATTAAAAGGGTAAAAAAAGAGTTTGATTTTCCATAATTTGAAAAATAAATTTAGTTAAGAAAGTGAACACCAAGCTTTCAATACTGAAGCAAAACAGTTACAAGAAATTTGTGTAATTATATTTTGATCACTTTTTAACACAATCCGCACGAAATTGTGGTTTGTGTTTTCCTTTGCGGAACTCGCTGTTTGTTTAACCCCGTCGCTTATTAGTTTTTCACGCCTCGATCCCCGCAGCGCGGCGTGTTCCAGCAGAATGGCAGTGACCTGGTGATCCATCCGCTGCCGCAGCGCTTCGGCACCGGGACGCATGTGCTCTACCAAGCGAGAGTGGACAAGAGCGGCTACAGTGGGGCGTCGTCGAGGCGAACCGAGACGCCACCGTTAGACAGCCAGCTGCAGTTCGAGCCCGATGCGGAGGAGTTCAACGAACCGAGGAGGCGATTGCAGGCTCAGCCGCCCCTGAAACTGCGCTTCCAGCCACGCCATCATCATCATCAACATCACCATCACCATCAACAGCACAGTCAGCTGAGGCATCGCCGAAGGCGTCGCTACATTGGAGACCCACCGCGCTCCCGCTGGTCGGACATCCCGGAGGAGCTCTTCATCGAGACGGCCATCTTCGTGGACAGCGACCTGTATGCCCACATGCAGCGCAACTTCCCAACGAACACGGAGAGCAAGGTGGTCAGCTTTCTGCTGGCCATGATCAATGGCGTCCAGTTGCTGTACCACCATCCCACGCTGGGGCGTCGGATCAACTTTGTGCTAAAGCGCCTGGAGATCTGGAGGTCCTGGGATCCGCCGGGCCTGACTCGCTCCAGGGATGTGGAGAACTACCTGAACAGCTTCTGCAAGTGGCAGGAGAAGCTCAATCCCTTCTCCGATGCTGATCCGCTGCACTACGACCATGCCTTGGTCCTGACGGGTCTCGACCTCGTCACCTACGAGAAGGGCAAGGCCAACAGCCAGGTGGTGGGCATGGCCACGGTCAAGGGCATGTGCACCTCCATATACTCCTGCACGATCAACGAGGCCAAGCACTTCGAGAGCGTCTTTGTTGTGGCCCACGAAATCGGACACAAGTAGGTGGCTCCTTGTTATGGCGAAATGCCATTTGACCTCATTTTCTTGGTTCTCTTCCAGCTTGGGAATGCGGCACGATGCCAAGGAGATTAGCTGCGATCCCACCATGCACATCATGTCCCCCAAATTGGGCAGTGGCAAGGTCACGTGGTCCAAGTGTTCGCGCACCTATCTTGAGGATTTCTTGATGTAAGTCATTGAAGTAGCCATTTGGAATATATGTATATAAATATATTATTATAACAGTGTACCTTGGCTTTTTATACCCATAAAAATATCTAAAATTGGTCAGAAGTCCGTATGTTTCTATACCGTGTGCGAGCTCAGTTTAAAAGGCAGAGACTTAAAAATGTCAGATCAGATGTCAATATCCTATAGCTGCCATAACCACTCGGGTCAAAATATTGAATTTTTTGATTTTTTTATTTAGTTAGAGTATAAATCGCTGGTTTTTACCCTACATGGTGTTTTTATAGTGTTTTTAAAACCCATCCTTAGATATATTATCAAATTTGGCTGACTATATGCTAAAGGTGCCTTTTATCTGCCATACTGATCATATTCTATGCCTATTTTTCGGGTAGTATAAAAGATAGATTTTAGCTGCCATAGGAACGATTTTGATTGTGGTTTTGAAGAAATAAAAATTTTATATCTTGAGCCATGTAAAATATATTGGAGCCAAAGCAGCTCGCCGAACTTAACCACAAAATAATTAAGGTACTCTGTCCTATTAAAATGGTCAACCAATAACATTCAACTTTATCAACAATTTGTCACATAATAAAGTAACAAACACAAGCATTTATTTTTAACATCTTCAAAAGGATTACAAATCAGTGTTGTAATGAGTATTGATTGGCTTTAAATTATTATTATTTTAGGGATCCCCAGGCGGAGTGCCTCTTTGATCGTGACCAGTATGCTGGTCCCTGGGATCACACTGATGGTGGCCGTCTGCCCGGTGAACGCTTCAATGCCAACCAGCAGTGCATGCTGCGCTTCGGCAAGAACTTCATGCAGGCCAGCACGCAAAGCAAGATGGAAATCTGTCGGGATCTTCACTGTCGTCAGGATGGACTGCCCTGGACATCGCATCCGGCTCTGGAAGGCACCGAGTGTGGCGCTAATATGGTATGGTATACCTTATCCTTAAGACAAGTATTAAAAGTTAAAGGTTCTCCCCACGAATTATTAAAAGTGCACTAGATCCCACAAAACTCTCTTCTAAAATATCATATTGCTTTCTTCTTTTAGTGGTGCCGTGGTGGCTCATGTGAGGCGCGATCCTCCAGGCAGGGCAGTTACTCAGCCCTTAAGTCCTGGCCACCTGAGAACGTACCCGAAGCCACCCACGAAAAGATTATCAGACATGAGCCCAACAGGATACCCCCTTTGCTGCACGATTACAATCCGTTGGGGAATGAGCTGCCTGGATCGTCCTCGAATTGGGGCGAATGGAGCGAGCCGAGTGCCTGTGAGTCAGGCTGTCTATATGGACAGTCGCGACGCCTTCTGGAGGGCAGCACAGGACTGCGCACCTTCAACAGGAGCTGCTTGAACTTCCCGTCGCGTTGCATGGGCAGAGATCGGCGATTCGTGACCTGCAACACGCCGCAGTGCCACAAGGTGCCGGTGCAGACGATTGGTGACTTTGCCAGCCAGGTGTGCATGCAGGCGAGGAAATCGGATCCGGATCTCACCGGCGAGGGTCAGCAGTTGAGCACCACGCTAGATGGGTCCTGCAAGATCTTCTGCCGCACCAAGAACAACGGCACCAAGTCCAGGCGATGGACTTTTCCGGACGGCACCACCTGCCAATCGAAGCAGCACAACCCCGAGGACATTACCTACTGCATTTCCGGGCGATGTGAGCGCTTCTCCTGCGACAATTCCACCGGCAACTTCTTCAAGATGGACAGTAGCTTCTGCCAGGCGAGATCAGTGCGCCCCACGAGGGATTCCTCGGATCAGGAGAGCAGGCCGCAGTCCACCAGCCAGCGGTATGCGGAGCGGCAAGAGGGCATAGCGCATAAAAATCACTATGAAAATGGTTAGAACCTCTTTATTTTTATACCCTGTATTAGTGGGTGTTATTACTGAACCTATGAAGTATGTATAAACATAGCCATGCACGTCTATCCGTCTGTTCGTCTCTACGCCAATATTATCTCGGATTTAAAGCGCTAAAGCAGTGGCCGAGCAGCGGCCGAGCAGCGCACAAGCAGAGGCAGAGCGGCGGCAGAGGACCTAAGAACTCTATAATAATAATAATTCGATTTTTAAAATGTTTGGGTCTCGCGATAGATATGACCGATACACACACACAGAGTCCAATAGCTACATGTCTCAGAGTGACGTGACAGACTTTTGCGATTTGTGGGCGTTAGAGGGGGCGTGGCTGCTTTTTTAAATAAACTTGCGCTGCTTAAGAATTACTAGAATTTGCATTTCAAATCCCAAAGCCCTATCTTTTATAGTTTCTGAGATCTCGAAGTTCATACGGACGGATTGACTCGGCTATTAATCCTGATACAGAATATATATACTTTATAGGGTCGAAAATGCTTTCTTATACTTCTTCCATACTTTACAACAATTGCAAAATATTCATTTACTCTACGAGTATAAAATCTAAGTTACAGTGAAATATTCAGAGGAAACTTAACATTTGTAGCTTCTTTGTTTTTAAGCAAATATGCATAAAACTCGAAATTTAGTCGCCTAATAGAATATTTAAATTTAATAATAGCCGGAAGGTTATATAACCAAAGTCAACTTAGCTGTTTTAACCATAGCTAAGCTAATAGAAATACATTATTTGCTTTTCCCCACAGAGGTGGCAAAGCGGACGCCTTATGGCCAAGGTAACCACATCAGTGCGGCACCATCGCCGTATAAGAGGCGGACCTACCACAAACCGTACTCGCCGGAGATTTCGCGACCACCGCCACCTGCCTCCGCCTCGCTGATCGCCCTCGATCGCAGCTCGTCCTCGGAATCGGAGTGGGTGGTGCATCCGGGCTGCCACTCCAATTGCATGACCGATTCGAAGGGCGTCCAGGGGGTCACCTCGCGGCTGACCGGAGTGGAGAGCATCCAGCTCTGCTCGTACCGTATCCAGCCCTGCGAGCGTTTGCAGACGGCGGCTGAGTTTGCGGAGCAGACCTGCGCCCGATACCGGCAGAAGGTGCGCGGACTATCCGGCCATGGGGCCCAGATCTCGGCCAGCATCGATGAACCGGACCGCAGCTGCCGCGTTGGCTGCCAGGACGAGTTCATCAAGTACCGGTATTACCTGGTAAACGGCAGGAACGGACACTTTCCGCCGGGCACTCGCTGCTCACCGGTGGGCAAACGATATTGCGTATACGGCAGGTGCATGGAATTCGGCGATGATGATCTGCCGCTGGAGAAGACCCACATCAGTTTGGGTCAACTACGGACGCGTCGGAAAAGAAGTCTACCTTTTAATGATTTATCAAACATAACGGAGATAACTGGCACTGTGAACCTTAAACAATCACTTTCAGGTGAATAAATATGGTCTGGTTTACTTATTTGCAATTCTAACTTTTGAACACTCCACAGATGTCTCCGCCGAACACATCGAATTCACCCAACCCATTCACGTCTCCGCAGACGAACTGAGTAGCAACAGCCGATAGCCCAATAGCTTCCTGGCCACAATTCCCTTAGTCGATTAAGTTCTAAGTTCTAGCTTAAGTTAAAGGCTGCCCAAGAAATATATATGAAATAATAAATGATACAAAATAATTCATTGTTTTATCTTTTTTAGCTGGCTACAGTATTACATTATTACTATACACTTCCTTGAATTAAGGAAAACGGCATAATTTAATTGCCTTAAATTTGTGCTTTTCATACAACGTTTGGGAATATATGACCTAAAACTAAGTTTAAGGCCATAATGGCCTTGGGTCTTGTTTTAGGTCATGTTTTCCTAAAATTAGGCCAAGTTGAGCAATCCAAATAAATATATATTATATATAATACTTTTAATATAAAACTCAGAAATCTATGAACATTGTGATAGGCCTTTTTTCGGGGGCACAAATAAGTTATTGAATTGCAATGCAAAAAATATTTACAAATCATAATAGTGTATGCACTTCAATAAACCATAAAAAATGTTTTGCCAGATCATAATAGTGAAATTGAAAAGTCGTTTAGCTAGTTTAGTTTAAGAATTTTTATAAAGAGTACACTTATACAAACATAAGGTAGTTGAAGATTTTTTTTTACCACAATGGGGTCATTTAATTGCAATGCAAAAAATATTGACAGATAATGATAGTGAAATTGAAAATTCGTTTGTGTGGGGACACGCCTTCAGTTTTCAATATTGGCTACACTTCAACTACTCACCTCCCACCAGCGACTTGGCTTCGGCAATATTTGTGTTGGTTCTTTTTTGGCGTTCGCATGCAAACGATGGCAGCAATTACCAATACTCAATACCAAAAAGGGTAACAGCAATCAGCCCAAACATTCGCACACAAACACAATGACTGCCACTAGTGTGCGTGAAGGAAAAATTAGATAAAACACCTACGAAACGCTGAATATGCCGCAGTCTGCAGGGAAAGCGCGCGCCGTGCAAATCGAATCGAATAGAAACGAAAATATAGGCCCGAAAAAAGGGAAAAGGAAATAAGGAAAAGCGGAAAGCGACGGAAAATTAGTCGGAAAAGTGAAGTGTGTGCAACACCGTGATTTGTGATTTGTGATATGTGACTTGTGACTAGTGTTGTTACGTTGACTTGTTCTGTGGTCAGCAGAAGGGTCAGTGTATATCCTTTAAGGTCACATCCTGTCAAGTTCAATGCACCCATCCAGTTTGCAGTTTATGCAAACAATTTGAGTACTTACCTTGTGAATAATGCATAGATCGTTTATAAACTCTTGTGAAGCGTAATCAAAACTATTTAATTGAAGATAAGCGGAGCTAGACAATTAGTTGTAACCTCGGACTAATTGGCAGTGACATTTTCATAGCCCCTCGGGGAACTATTAAAATTTGGGTCAGCTCTTTTCGGTTTTTTTCGGGGGCAGGAGTGACGAAAAACCTTGGAAGCTACTCACGCAGCTCCTTGGGGAAACTGTGTCAAGTTGGTCTTTAAATTTTGACCACACGCAAGTGCGTACTATATATTGTTGTGGAATTACTCATCAATTGGATTTGAGGAGCACGTGCTGTCTTTTTCTCAAGGACCTTTGGGGCAGGACACTCTGACCTGGTCAGCTATTGTGTGCCCATTCCGATTATATGCCCATTCGAATTCGAAAAATCGATTCACAGCTAATTGGTTGGTTATCAACGTGTTTCTTTTTTTTATTTTCGGGCGCAAGTCCTGCAGCAGGCAATGTCCTGTCACAGTGCAAAACAAGCGGAGCGCATTTGAGGCCCTGGCAAATTGTGAAATAAATAAATAAAGCATTAAAATCACATGTGTGAGGTTTAGCGGCGAACACAGGTTGTGACTCTCAGTACGCCCCCAAGCCCCATATTTCCCACATTTTCCCACATTTTCCCACATTTTCCCGCATTTTCCATTGAGTATGCACACACGCAAGGACCTGACCAGTTTTCTAGTTGTCCAGTTGAGCAGTTGAGCAGTTGAGCAGCTGAGCAGGTGCAATTGTCAATTCAGACGTCGTTGAACTTGCCAGGACAACGGTTCATCCAGTGCTGGGATTTCGAAATTTTCAAGGGGTCCCTTTCCAGTGACAAGTGAACCAATATAATCCATGAATCGCGACCGTGGTGATGTGCAGAGTCGCGGACTCTAGTAACTCACTAGACTACACCAAAAAGGGAAATTCTTAAGGACGGATAACCAAGACAAGCATGCCTCCCAAGCGACGAAGAAGATTCCAGGGACTCTACTACCATTCATCGCCGCCCAAAGGTGAGTTTGCCGTGAATATCGTACATATTCATATTCATTCATCCTAATTGAGGGAAATTGTGGTGACAACACGCCAAGGAAAAGCGCTGAGCTGTTCTTTGTGGCCAAAATTTGCATATTGCGTGCCGTTAAGGGTGTCAGCTCAACAAGTTACACTGCCAGGGGATCCGCGGGTGCGGGCTGATTGCCACATTAAGTGGCAAACACTAATGCGCCATTTCCGTGGCACTTTCGAGCACTTTTTATTGCCACTCACTCAATCGTGTGTGTGTGTGTGTGTGTGTGGGGCTGGGCAGTGGAATGGAAATTTAATGATTCACCGCGGCCAACTAATTTACATGTCACTGCTCGAAAGGAGTGAATGAATTCCTCAAGGTGTTGGACCCAAAATAGATGGAGTTGAAAGCCTTGACCCATCAGCCCAAAAAAAACAAATGGAAATTTTCTGGCTAACAATTTCCGCTGCAGGAGGAAGTATAGGCTGTTTCATGGAGAATCCTTAAAGTATGCTTAGAATTTGTTTTCCAAGACATGCTACTTAGAAGACCTCGAAATTTTCATGTGTAAGAATACATTTTCCCCAGAGAAACTTGTTAGCCAAGCAAACGTAGTATGAGATAATAAAAGACCTTGATACATATGGTAAGTCTATTTAAAAAGGGCCATTAAATAAATAGAAATGTACTGTGTTACAATTCGTCTAGAAAAGCATGGAGTATATTTTGCAAAGAAAACTATGCCATCGAAATTGTTTTAGAATTTTACCCCAAGGAATACTAATCAAGTTTGAATCAGCCAAATGGAAATTCCACTTCCACATATTTGTTTTGGGTCTACACTAATGAAAATGTTGACTATTTCGCTTTATATAACACACCCACACACTCAAGTGTTATTTATTCATGTCAGAAGTTGGAAGTGCGCGAACAGGACGCAATTATTCCTCCTTGCGACCGTTGGCTTTTGACCACAACACAGGGACCCCAATTCAACACCTTTCGACCCGGCCAAGAATTAGTTTGCCAACGCGGCTCAAGCTAGCCAGACGCAAATCTAAAAAGCAAGTATAAGAAAGCCATCGAAAGGAAAGTAGGCAAGTGATTTTAACTCCTGCATATTGTCACACAATTCTCTAAATATATTTATTACATATTTTGTTAAGCCTATCACTCGATTCTAAGCCTAGATGTTTGCTCCCCTTGCAGTCATGCCGATGAATGGACAGACGGGTGGACAAAATGGACGCAAGCGCCGTGATAATGAAGGTGCGTATTGATATGGGGAATGGGTAAGAAGTGGCGATGGCGATGGGCCAGTGCATTTCCGCATCCAGGTGTTCGCTTTCCAAATACTCCGCTAAATGATTCAGCTGGTGGGCGGCGATTTAATATGTGGATACGACGGCGAACTGGGGGCGTTACCCACTTTTGTACTGCGAATAAAGTTTGGCGCCGCGACCTTGAAGCATTTCAAGTTGGCAAAAGTTTCGCCGGCGGAAATTGTCTCAAGTTTCCACTAATGCCACTTTAAGCGAGCTGGTGGAGTCACAAACTTGAACATTGCATTGCATTTATTTTCGTTTTAATTTAGTTTTCAGTTTCAGTTTCAGTTTCAGTTTCAGTTTCGGCTTCTTGGCTTTTATTTTCGGCAAATTGCATGCAAGCACGAACAAGGGCGAAAATGAATTGGAAATCGCAATCGTGTCGAAGGGATCGTAGGGGCGGGGGGAGGGGGAGGGTCGTAGGGGGAGGGGTCGGTACTGGTGCTGGGTAAATTAATTTCCACGTTTTCAATTTCCATTTTTCGGCTAATAGATTTCTCGGTAAAGTTATCCACCATTCGGATCTGGATTCACGAGAAGGACATCGGCAAGCTGACGCGCATTTTGTGGGCGGGCCAGGGCAACCGGCTCAGCCAGCAGGCCAGCAACAATGGGCGGGTGAAGCGCTTCCTGGCCGCCGTGCCCCATGTCATGGTGAGGCAGTCCTCCTCCTTCTCCTACTCCTCCTCCTCCTCCTCTCATCTTTCCCCCGCTGAGAAACCCCATTTCCGCTTATCACACACAGAATGCCATCAAGGATCTGCACCAGGCGGTCATCGACAACAGCCTGGAGAGCGTGCAGGCGCAGCTGGAGCCCCCGGTGCCCAGTGCTCTGGTAACGTGCAAGGACGGCAACGGGCTCAACATCATCCACAAGGCCGCCGGGCTGGGCCACACCAAGATCCTGGAGTACCTGGTGGGCATTTGGCCGGAGGGGGCCCACGAGACGGACATCACCGGGAAGACGCCGCTCCACTGGGCCGCCAGTGCCAAGAACAACATGCGATGCTACACCCTGCTCACCCAAGCGGGCTGCGATGAGGAGGCCGTCGACTATGTGAGTGGGTAACTAAGTCCCATATTTTCTGGGTAATCTGATCTTATATAAATTGCAACCTTTCACTAGTTAAAAGCCAACCATCTTGGCAGCCAGAAAAGGCAGGTTCCATGTAGGGAAAGCATAAAGATTAAGTTCTTGATTTTTACTTTTTGATTAAAGTATGATATTTGGCTTATTAACCAACTTTATTTTAATAATTAAAATGAAAAAATTTATTATTTATGAGGATTTCAAAACTGAGCGAAATAGATTACAAAAAAAATTGTAGCTTTAAAAAGTTATTTAATCTTATTTTATTGTCAGGCTAGCGATTTTGTGTGTACATGTAAATGGTAATACTGATTTTAAAAGAAAGACTACTTTTGGGAAAGTTTCATGCAGATAGCTTTAAAACTGAGAGACTAGTTTGCATACAGACAGACGGACAGACGGACGGACAGACGGACATGGCTAGATCGTCTCTACTAGTGATGCTGATCAAGAATATATATACTTTATAGGGTCGGAAACGTCTCCTTCACTGCGTAGCAAACTTCTGACTGAAATTATAATACCCTCTGCAAGGGTATAAAAAGAACTAAAATGAAAACAGTTTTTTGCTGCCAGCATGAACAGTTTTGGCTAAGAAAGGTTTTATAACCCTTTTATTCCCGAATTAAATTGAAATGCAAAGTCAATTTTGCCTGTAGCTAACAGTGGGCTTGAAAGGGTTAAGAAAGGCTTGCAAGGTTAAAACTTTTATTAACTTAGTTAATTAAATATTCACGATCAAATATTGATGTGAGTTCAGGGGCTGCAAATTGTGGGGTTTAAGTAATAACGATTTTAAAGGAAATTTATTTTTGTTTTTTAAGATATTAATTGTGGGGAGTCAAATAACATACCTTTTACAGAAAAGTTATGTTCGGGTATCAAAAAATAACATGTTGAAGAATTTAAGTTCTTCAAATAACTCGGATACTAGCCTTTGACGAAAGTAATTTTGAATGAAAATCGATGTGGGTCGAGCGGGTGTAGACGGTGGCTTTTCATATTGTCGTTCGGGCAGCAATTAAAATGATTCATTGGGGCAATTTCAGAAAATGAAGACACCCTCCTACTACCGCCACAAGCCGCACGAAATCGAGCGCGCCTTCCTGGTTTATGTGCCGGATGCGCCGCGTGTCTCCCCCGACAGCGCCACCGATTGGGAGGCCTTGAGCGATGACAGTGGCGTGGACAGTGGCGCGGTCGGCGATGCCGGCTCCAAGGTGAGTGGGTTGGCTTTCCCTGGGATTCCCACTACCCTTATCCCTCCTCCTCCCGTCCACTAGAAACTGGACATCAAGGTGCCGCCGTCGGTGAACGGTAGCAAATCGCTGGACGACAGCCTTGAGAACACCTCGGAGCTGGACACCAACGAGGGGTGAGTGGGTGGCTGCATTTGTAGTTGGTTAGTTACTTGGTTGGTTGGTTGGTGGTGCCTAGCTTCCAGATTTAGCTTAAGTTTGGCTGCCTTTTGCTGGCGAAATGCAATCGCTCCCTTTTGATTTGTTGAGTTTTTGATGTGTGTGTGTGTTTTTTGGGGCATGGCTTTGAGAGAGAATTTTTTGCATTTTGAAATCGCAGTACGAGTGCCAATGACGACGATGACGAGCTGTCCAAGGCGGATGCACAGCGGGAAGCGGAAGCCGGCTCGCCATTGCAGCGCCGACCGGAAACGCCGGCCACTTTCAACACGATCAATGGCGATGGCGAAGTCGATGGCGATGGCGATGGCGATGACAGCGAGGCCGAGGTAAGTCCTGCCGCCAATTTGTTTTATTTTCCCTATTTTCCTGCTTTTGATGGTTAGCTGCTTGCTTGCACACATCTCGAAAATAGCTTTCGGTGTTTTGCAAATTTAACCACTGCCAGTTTTGGGGAACGACTCTGTGAAAGTAAGCCATTGTCGGCGCTCGCTTTCGCCCACTTTCACCTTTCTGTCGGCACTCTGCGCTTTTTGTTTAGAGCCCAAATCCCTAGCCCGCTGTACATTGGCTGAGATCGGAGGACCGTAGTGTGGGAAACTGTTGAATCACTTGGAAAGCAATCAGTCGACAATTGTTTACTTTTACAGAATATTGCAAGAGCTGTAAGCGCAGACGGAGGCGGCGAGGCTGAAGGCATCGGAGTGGGGCAGGATGGAGGCGGAGATGCGGCGATCGTGGAGAATGGCGGAGATCACGGGCAGGAGGAGGAGCAAGAGCAGGAGCAGGAGCAGGAGCAGGAGGATCAGCCAGAGGAGGCTGCTAGCGTGAGTGAGCTCGAAGGAAACATAAAGACTGAAGCGGAGCAGGAGAAGGAGAATGATTCTGCGGAGGATGTAGCAAATGGGCCGGAAGGTACTGCTGAGGATGAAGCGGAACCGGAAATGGCCACCATGTCCGTGGAGGAGAAGGATGCCGAGTCAGAGAACGAAATCGAAAACGAAAACGAGAACGAAAACGATGACGACGATGAGGTACAGATGGGCGTGCTCTAAGTGTCCTCGAAAGTTTTGTAGTTTATTTACGTTTTGTGTGTGCCGTTCGCTCAAGCCATTTACGTACCCCCCCTCTTCAATGTGAACCTGTAAAATGAAATGTTGCAAACAAAAAAACCCAACAAAACTATATCTCAATCAGCTGCAGCTGCAGCAGGCACTCAAATTCCATTCATATCAATTTGTTTTACCACTGCAAGAGCCACAGCAACAGCAACAACATCAGCCGCAACCCAATCAGCAGCAAAATGCGAAACTTTAGCAATCAACTTCAACATAAGCCCGCTTTGATAGCGATATAACCAAGCCTAGTGAAATCCTTTATAAATATTTATATACATACAACTACATAGTTATATTTGTAAAGCCAGTGTTATGTTCCCCCTCTTTCAAAATACAGTTTGAATAACAATATATCTAGACGTAGCCATTACCAGTAACCAATTAAAAAATGGAATGCTAAACCTGCAACTTGTGTCTTTTGTTTATCGTTTTTCTATGTATTGCACCCTCAAGACCTACCCGTGTTTGTTTCCGATTCCGATTCCGTTTCCATTTCCATTTCCGCATCCGTTTCCCTATCAGTTTCACTTCTGTGTGTTATTGTCTTAGATCGAATCAATGCCAGTGTCTGCCCCCAATTTGTGCTTATCGATTGGCTGAAATCAGCAGCTGTTTACCCACAGATAGACTTTATAATAATGCACCCCGTCTGCGACCCGGAATACAATGCATATGCATATGTGCAGCTCGACTTGGGCGTTTTCACTTTCGTCCGCCTGACATTTCGAGACGGGGAGACGGAAAATCGGACGGAGACTGAGCTTGAGTCGGGTGCGGAGTCGGCTCTCAACTGTCAGAGGCTTCCAGTTGTTTGTGGGTCCGAATGGGAACTGAACATGCAAACGTCAAAACAGTTGCACGCATTAGATATATGATATTTGATATATGGCAAAGTATACTAAATATAAAAAGTGCGCCTCAAATGGTTGCAGTCATTTGCTAGGGATAATCAAATGCAGTGGTGGGCGTTGCTTATGGCAGTTATAGCAACTATTTCTGGCTTCATTTCAATAGAAACTGGGAAAACGAGGCGTATGCGTGATATTGCGTATACGCTATGTGGGATTTCCAACAAGTTAATATTCCTTTGGATTGACTGTTTAATTGCTTGACAGTCCCATTATTTTCTAAGGCGATTAAAGACGTTGTGTTCTAATATTAATTTAGGTAAACTAAATGGGTTCAGAACTGGCATTGTCACCTGTAGCAGCACTTAGTCCTTGTACAAAATAAATGTTTCTTGTTCAATGTATCTATGTGACTTTGCACTCTGTAGCCATGTCCAGTTCACTGTCCAACCATATAAACGTAATTTCTTAAGTGGTGAAATAAATTTGAACAGGATGTAATAGCTTCAGACAGCAAAGGAGGCAATCCGCAGGAGGAGCCAGAACAGCCAGGACACGAAGCGACCCAGGAGGATGATGGCAACGAGTCCCTGACATCGGCAATGGCCATTGAGGGCTTTGTGCAAGGTGCACCCGAGGATTTTACAGTTCAGTCCCAAACTGCAATTGATGAAGTATATACAAAGCTATCCCTTTCTTCTCTGTCCACCTATCGCCCTCTGTTGCTGGCTCACCTGGCTTGTTTTTGGGTTCGCACCTAAGACACTCATATTGCAAACCATCGAATTTCACTATACCCCAAATCATCATCACCCTTAGCGCTTTCAATCGTGCACTACGTCGTTTTTCGGTCTTTCCATCAACGCCATTTCATTGGACACGTTTGCCTTCCTGTTCTCCGCAGGATGAACGCATTAGGCGAATTGTGGAGGCCGGAGACCTGGAGCAGCTGGCCGAGATCGTGCTGAATGGCGAGGGCGGCAGCCTGGTGGGTCTCAAGTCCCCGGAGCCGGAAATACAGGCCTTCCTCAACAACGTGCCCAGTTATATGGTAAGCGAGGATGGAAAACCAGGAAGGAAGAGCCAAGAGCCACTTTCTGGCGCACTAATTACGACATGCATCATGTTTTCCATCGGCAGGAGAAAATACATCGCGTGCATGACGCGGCACGTGACGGAGGACTGCTGGCACTGCAGCAGGCTCTGGATCGCCGGAAGTTTGCCATTGCCAAGAACGACATATCGCCCAACGGCTCCACGCCTTTGCACGTGGCCGTGCTCTTTGGCCACACGGGTAGGTTTAGGTCCTTCCTCCCTCCCTTCGATTTGTATTTGTATGATTGGTTCGGTTTGGTTTGGTTCTCCTTTTTCCCCCTTCCGCTGGCCAGACATCGTTCGGTACTTGGCGTCCCGCTTTCCGGAGACCATGACCATTACGGATAATGACGGACGCACGCCGCTTCATTACGCAGCCACAATTAAGGACAACGGTCACTTCTACAACATGCTCCTGCAGTTGGGCGCCAATCCCAAATCACTGGACAAGGTAAGTGAGGCAGGTGAACAATTTTAACAGTCACTGAAAACAAAATTTAAATCACTTGTAAAGGTAAAAGAGTGCAACAATTTTATTTGAAAAATGTAAGGCAAACTTGTTGTTAAATAAGGGTGAAAGTATAAGTTCCATAATGAGTTTGATTACTTAAGTTAAGTTACTTAAGTTTTTCCTAATTCAATTATTTTGGTTCAACTTTTAAACTATTTATAATGGTGTCTAAAAGTATGCAACAATCTTTTCAAAATCTAGAAATCTGTTCAATTTATTTCGAAAGACGACTGAATTTTTTAGTGCATACTTGAGGACAGCATTTAAAGTGGTTTTTGTGCTTTTCTTTCTCCCAGTGTGTTAATTTACCCAATTCAATCCATTAATACTGTTGTAAAGAAAATAGGAGTGCTGGATATTTAAAAATAGAACCCTTTTTCGAGTTCATTGGGAACAATTGCAGCTGTGGTCGACCAGTAGCATTTCAAATGTCAAATGAAAATCGTTTTAAATTTACTCAACCCAAACAGAAATCAAAATCGGGTCAAGACCCATTTGATTTGCTGCAACACTTGACTTTCAAATGTCTGCTGCGGTGTGAATCAATATGCCATAAATTTGTGATTAGCCAGAAATTAATAATGAACAGAGTTTGATTTAAAATTCAATAACCAAACACACGCAGCTGGGCCACTCGGCCGAGTTCTACCTGGACAAGGACAAGGCGAAAAACATTCTCAACTACACCGAGCTGCTCAACATTTTCGGTGCCGAGGAACTGGAGAACCAGTTGCTCAATGACCAGGGTAAGGAAACGGTGCAGCTGTTCCCGCAACTCAACTCGACCGTTCGTTTACCAGGCACCACCACCCACCCTCAACCCACCACCCACATAGACCCCACATTGAAGCCACCCGATCCACCCATTCCGCAGATAGCGCTACTCTATGCCGCTTTGCTTTGTCTGTGGCTTTAGTGGCGTTTTTGTTTTCACACTCGCTTTCGCAGCCCCACACACGAACACACACGCACAGCGAGGTAAACCGAAATAATTAAATACATTTGTTTGCCAAGTCAAACATACGGCTGAGCCGAGGAGGGGGGGCTATAAACTATAGCCCAGGGGCTAGCTGAGCTCCGTGCGAGCTGTGGCCAAGTCAGTCATCGATTTTCAGTCGCACCGAGCAGCACACCGTGTGTCCTTCGCTCCGTGGCCACACACTGCGTATACGTGTTTGTGGATTGTGGTATCAGCCAAAATGGAGGGAAATCGCAATGAGTTTTTCAACGAAATCATTAGCAATATAGATGAAATATTCGGTACGTAAGTGAGTTGCACAAGCCCGGCCCCAGCACCCAGCGCCTTTTTCTTGAGCACCCACCCAGCAGTCCCTTCATCCGTACCCGTCATGGTGTCGTTGTTTGTATCCCTTCGTATCCGTCCGTATCTCTGTGTCTCTGTGTGTCTGTCTACGCTTTGGTGTGTCTGTGTGTGCAAACTGATAACCGTCCAACCCAAAACTTATAACCAATGCTGCTCCGGAACCGACGAGCAGTGCCCGACGATCTGCACAGTGCCCGGCGGGAGCTGCAGGATGGCGAGATCTCGAGGACGTTGGAGCGCTGCTATAGCGTCATTTCGGAGTCGGGCAAGCTGTTGAGCGGGACCACTGCTTCCGCCCTGTCCCATCGAAAGCCTTTGAGTGCATCCTCGCTGCAGCTTTCGGTGACCAGCTACCTGAGTCGCTTCCTCAAGCGGGCTGTCTACGAGAAGATCAAGCGACGGCAAACCCGACTCGATCACAATCTCTTCGATGTTTTGTGGCCTGCCATGCGGAAAACTTCGAAGGTTCGCCACCTGGAAGAGGACATCAACTGCGGGATTATAGCCCCAGACTTCGATGTGTTTGTGGTGTTCCAGGAGTTCCTGGTGCCCTTGCTGAAGGACATGCATTGCCTGAGTATCGATGCCGATTTCAAGCCACAACCGCGTCTGGCCTACTTTCCAATGGACAACGGTGAAAGGCTCAACACGGCTGCTTTTGTCTTTGACGATGAATCACTTTTGGTCACCCGATGCTTGGTGGAGGTCTCTAGGAATCTAGATCAGTTGGAGCTGCCTTTGAACCTCACTATTGGCCAACTGGAGCAAGCGGAGCGCCTAATGATGAGCAAGATATTCACGACCAGCTTTGCAGATGCCATTGGCGAAACGGATTCGGGAAACTATTACACCATGACCGAGCTGTTGGAACCCGATTCCGATGTGGCCATTATGCTGAGCAGTTTGGGTCTGATGATTCCCCTCCTAGACACCCAGGATCTGGTGCAGGCTGCCGAGTCCACGGCCTTCAATGGAGCCCTATGGCCTTATGGCAGGGGTGTCTTTGTTAACTCGGCCAACAACTTGGCAGTGTGGCTAAATTGTCAGGAGCACCTGAGAATAATCTCCACCAGCAGCAGCAAAGAGCCGGCAGACATGGGAGCTGCTTACACGAGAGTGGGCAGAGCCATATCGTATCTGGAAACCCAGTTGCACTTCAAGGAGAGCTACCTCCTGGGATACCTGCAATCCAGACCAAGTTACTTGGGCACCGGCCTCAAGATGACCACCATAGTAAAGTTACCCAATCTGATGAAGGAGATGGACAACCTGCGACACTTGTGCTCCGTGCGGGGTTTGAGTATGGTGACAAATCGCCTTTCGAAGCTCACCGTGCGCCTTGTGAATATGCAAAGCATGGGTGTGGTGGAGTACGTGCTTTTCCAGGACTACTGCACTGCTGTCACGAACATCCTGTCGCTGGAAAAGGATATGTCGCTTACGAACTCCAAACACATTGCCACCATGCTGGTGAAGATCTTCAAGCGAAAGAAAAACAGCATCGTGGATCGTAACTAGAAGAAAGTCATAAATCCAACCTCAATGTACATACATACAAAAGCAAATAAATCCTCGGCACAGAAAGTCTTAAATACATATATGCATATACTTAACTCGATTGATTCCTGCCTCGTCTGCTCATCTAAAATTTCCTCCGCGTACGCTGCGCTTAAAGTTAATCTGCAATCGTAAGTTTCGCTTTGAGTTACACCTTCATAGCCGTAACCGTAACCGTATCCGTATCCGTATCTGTGTTTTGCTCGATGACTGTGGTCTTGTCACGATTTCTATATGATTTGCAAAGTCTCTTGAGTTTCACCATCGGCATCCTCATCTTCGTTTGTTTACTCCTTTCCCGCTCGAAAAAGTGCTGCCCCGCCCGCTTTGTGAACATAGATTACTGGGACTCAACCCACTAAGTGTGAATGAAGATATCCTGGGCCGTGGGAGTAACTAATCCAACTTGTTTCCCACACAGGTCAGGCGCAGCCAGTGAGCTTTCAGGCCAATCCCATCTTCAAGACGGAGCAGGGCAAATATCTGGCTGATTGTAAGTATTCTAGAACTTTTCAGTTAACTTACTGAGGGTAAAAAAACGTAATAGCTTATTCTGTACATTCAACCTAAAGTTAAGTGACAAAAATGTAGCAACATTTTTAAAAAACTAATTTCAGATAAGAACGGGGTTTTCTTTATTTAGTGAAATTCACAAAGAAGAAAAGTCTTATCGTTATAAAGAGTTATGGCTTAAAGGTCTATATGGGCAGGTATAAAAAGGGAGTTTGTACTTAAAATAAAAAATGTCAAATACGGTATATGACTTCAGAAACATTAATAGGACAAGAAATGAAGCAAACTTTGGCAAGTTGATGTTCATATACCCTTGCAGCTAGTGCTAAAAATTAAATATTCTTGAAAACATTAAACTTATGATTTACTTGCGTAAATGCTTAAAAACATTGAAGCTATGATGATAAATATATGTCAATAAATTAAAAAAAAAATTAATAAACAGCAAGCTTATAATTTTTAAAATTTATTTTCCGACTGTTCCGTCTGATTGTCATATGTACATGCATATTTGGGAAGGTTTCATGCTTTGAATTTGAGAGACTAGTTTGCGTAGAAACGGACGGACAGACGGACATGGCTAGATCGACTCTCCTAGTGATGCTGATCAAGAATATATAACTTTATAGGGTCGGAAAAGTCTCTTTCACTGCGTTGCAAACTTCTGACTGAAATTATAATGCCCTCTGCAAGGGTATACAAATATGTTTTAAATGCTTATTAAGATATGATATTTCTTTAAGGTGACACATTCAATACTACGAGCTTAACAACTTTAATTTCTCCCTAGCTCTTGCCGATCCTTTGATTAAGGCCCTCACTGAAATAGCCAATAAGAGACCGAGAGATCCCGTGGCCTATCTGACCAACTACCTCCAGCACTTCATGGGCGATCGCAAGCCAATGACCGAGGTGCAGGTCCACTCGGGAAGCAGCAAGGCCAGCACCAGCTCCACCTCCACCCTGGCCATTGCTAAATCGAGCCAACGGGCAATCGGCACTCGAAATGGTCCTGGTCCCGCCAATGCGGATCTCATCGAACTAGACTCTCGATCCCTGGTCGAGGAGGATGCGGAGGGTGCGCTGGCGGTGCAGCATATGGAGGAGCGGGATGAGCACGGCCAGAGTATGCTGCACTTCGCCTGTGCCCGCTCCCATCGGAGGGGCGCTCTCTACACTCTGATCGAGGAGTCGGGCATCGACGTCACCTACCGCGATGAGTTGTACCGAACGGCGCGGGATGTCTCGCTCCAAGCGAACCAGCCCAACAATGCGGCCGAGATCGATCGATATATCCTGGCTCAGGCAGTGATCGGTAGGTCAACTATAGTAGTTTCTCATCTGAGTTGTGTTAATACAAGCTCTTTACCGAACCAGGCGACGTGGAACCCTTTCAACAACTGGCTCTGCAGGGCTACGATCACATTTTGGACGTCGAAGACGAAAGCGGTCAGTCCATTATCGATGTGGTACAATCCCGACAGAACGAAGCGCTCAGTGAGTTCCTGGCCAGTCTGCGTGGCTTGGAGGAGACTCGCGAAGAACTCCATCAGATGATCAGGGAAAACAACATGGAACGAGTGCTGGAGTTGACCGATGTTGCCAATGCCAAGTGGTTGATTAAGACCAAGAATTATTATGGTAAGAAAATGTCATATTTCTTAAAGTAATTTCATTGATTTCAATAATATAAACTTCAGGTCGTACCGCCTTGCACATAGCCGTGCTGAAGGAGTCGGAGGAAATGGTTCAGCATATGGTGAAAATCTGTCCAGAGGCTTTGAAAATCCCAGACAATGTGAGTAAGGTCATCTTGACATCTTGATCTCAGCACTTACCTGATTAAATTCCCAGCTGGAACGCACTGTACTGCACTATGCCATGGGAACCAACGCGCTGGAGAGCGTAAGCCGGATTTTGATTCAGAACGGGGCCAAGCGGACCGCAAAGGACTTGAAAGGACGACAGCCAAGCTATTACTTCATCAACAAAGCGGACATATTACGCCTGCAGGAGGAGGAGGAGGAGAGCCGCTGAGGAACCGGATCAAGCAATATGTATAGCATAGAGTATTTTAAGCCGTTATATAGTCCAATAAAGTACCATATAAAAAGGACATCGATAAGTCGCTCGTACCTGGCGCCCTGATTGATTGGACAACTTTCGCTATCGGTCGAAAGTGCTTCACACTTTATCTCTCGAAAGTTTCAGGGGAAAGGGGCCTCCAGCACAAGACTCAAGGATCCAATGGGTGGGCGTGATGCAGATAATTGGCATTGGCAACCGATAAGATTAAAAGTAAGCCACCGCCTCTTGAAGAGGCTCAATAAATAGCACGACTTTGAAAGACAGCCACAGCACGTGAAAATTCAATGACGTTTTCCGAGTTGTAAGACTGCTTGAAGAGGGCCATTCCCTTTCCATCACTATCGCATCCGGATTACAAGCGCCGTACCTCCCACCACCATTTAATGTCGTTCCTCTGACACTATCAGTTGTCCGCTTGTCCGTTTGTCCGCCTGTCCGTTTGTCAGTAGGGGAACTGCTATCGCTCCGATTTACGAGTCCAAACCCTCGGTTTCATTGTTGCTTTTCTCTTATCAATACCGTGTTTGTGAAGTGCGCTGATTTAGAGTCCATTAAGCGGGTATCACATGAAAACAGGCGACGATTAGCTCTCCAATGAAATGGAAGGTGTAAAGCCAACTGGCTGGAAGTTAAGAGTTGAGTTTAATTTCGATCTCTAGAGTGTGCGGTACGAGTTTAGATGGTGCGGAAATGACGGCGGAAACTAATACGGGTTAGTTGAAGGATCTCAAAGGATTCTACTTAAATAGGACTTTAAAATTCAGGACGATCTGAATAACAACCTACCTATGTCGGATTTATCAGAATCTTGAACTTTAAAACAAAAGGATAATTAAAACAGTTTAAACAAAAGGATATTTAAACAAAGTTTTTCAATGTTTTTTTTTTAGCTTATAATTTTAAAAAAAATGTATAATTGTTTTTCTTTGCGTTTATCAGAAAACTTAAGTTCTATAATTTCCTAAGTGTCAATTTGTTCTCATTTAAAAAATCGCATTTAAATCGCATTATCAGATTATAATTCAACTTAAACCTTTGATTTAAGTGGTTTCTAAAATGTTACCAACTTTTCTCAAGAGAAATATATATACGAAGCGATACACTAACAGCCGATATGGATTATTTTTGGCCTGAAAACGTTTAAATTGGGAGTTCCAAACCCACTTGAGCGTGATACTTATGTGATTTATTTCTGATTCAATAGGTCCGATGATTGGCCAGCGACATTTGCAGGCCTTTTTGCTTTTTCTGTCGATCGTGGTCAACTATATGGCCAAGTTTAATGCTGGAGTGGCGGTCGTGGCGATGACGAATGCCGAGAATACTAATCCGGACTTTCCAGTAAGTTAAAAGAGGTTTCCTTTAAAGTTATTCAATTGACTTCATGATTCTTGATAGGAGTACGACTGGAATGAAATGGAGCGTTCATACATCCTATCCAGTTTTTTTTGGGGCTACATTATGACGCAGTTCCTGGGTGGATGGCTTTGCAGGCGTTTTGGAGCCAGGATAACCATGTTTGTGTCCACCATTGGCTCAGCTCTTCTGGCCTTGCTTCCACCCTGGTGTGTTTCCTGGGGTGGCTGGCAGGCGTATTGCGTCATCCGGATGTCCATGGGACTGTTCCAGGGCTTCCTGTTCCCCTGCATCCACGCCCATCTGGCCAACTGGTGTCCGGTGAACGAGAGAAATCGCCTGGGAGCCTTGGCCAACACGGGTATTGACTGTGGAACACTGGTGGCCATGTTTGCCAGTGGCCTGCTGGCAGCCTCCAGCGTTGGTTGGCCCGGAATCTTCTACGTTTCCTGTGGTGTGGGCGTTTTCTGGTGCATCATCTGGTTGATCTTCGGAGCCAACACGCCCAGGGAGTCCAAGTTTATCAGTGAGGCGGAACTGAACTACATTGAAACCTCGATCAACTCCAGCCGCAAAGCGGAGGAAGCAGAGCAACAGGATTCGGGACCAATTCCGGTTCCCTGGAAGGCCATTTGGACGTCGGCACCTTTTTGGGCTTTAATGATCGTGAGATGCGGTCAGTCATGGGGATACTCAACTCTGCAGACCGAGATGCCCGCCTACATGAACGGAGTCCTCTTGATGGACATGAAGAGTAATGCCCTCTACTCGGCTCTGCCCTATTTCACCTCCTGGATGATGGCCTTCGTCTACCTGATCGTCGCGGATATCCTGCTGACCAGGGGCGTCATGTCCATCACTGGCATTCGGAAGACTGTGAACTCGATAGCATTCTTTGTGCCCGCTTTCGCACTGATCGGCGTCAGCTTTTTGGACAGTAATCAAAAGACTCTGGCCGTGGTGCTGATGTGCGCCAATGTGGGAATCAATGCTGGTAATACGATTGGTAGTACGATAAACACCATCGATTTGTCACCGAATCATGCTGGCATTCTTATGGGAATTATTAATACGGCCGCTAATGTTGTGCCTATTTTAACGCCCCTCCTCGTTGGAATCATCGTTAAGGATGATGTGAGTATAAATACCTATTTATTATTATTTAAATTTTTCCACCATCTCCACCATTCCAACACTTTTCAGCACGATCGGGAGCAGTGGCAAATTGTGTTCATCATATCCGCGGTCATCTTCTTTGTGAGCAACATAATCTATCTAGCCTTCGGTCAGATGGTTAATCAGCCTTGGAATGCACCCGACTTTATGGATAAGCAAAGATCTTTAAATCTGCAGGAGGATGGAAATGCCAAGGCTCTGGAAGCGAAACGCAAGGAAAGTGTGGCTGGATTACAGAGCGATGAGCCCAAGAAAATGGATATAACTGAGGAGAATCTTAGCAAGAACGAAAGTTGAGTTCCTGGGAAAATCAAACTATCTACAACTCGAAAACACCCATGAATTTTACTCGCGGCTGGTCCGGAACTCTTTTTTATCAAGAGCCTTTTTAAGAATAGCTAAAAATAAGTCCAATGTGTTCCCAATGACTAATTTAAGTTGTAAATATAGGATTATAAAATCAAATAATCCACGACCTTGTTGAGCTTCTTTCTGGAAATAGGCAGCATGTCAATTTATTATCAATGAACACTGATTACTATAAAGGCAGTGGGAGTACTGATTGTAAATAAGAAAGCAATTGACGTATGTGTCATGTGAAAATAAGATCGATTGGTCCTTCAATTAAATTGACATGTGTTTAAGCTTTCTGCAAATTGAATTTTGATAAGAGAGGAAGGCGTAACAAGTATTGTTGACATAAATACGTGGGAATATTTGGACCAGAGATAATATTGCCCTAGACACTTTGAAATACTCCAAAACGATTCTGACCTTTGAGTTGTTTTGCTTATCATCTTGGTAAAGATATTAGCTAATCAAACCGAGGGCGCCAAAATTTGTATTAACTTAGGTCAGTTTTTTAAAAATGTAATTAATTGATTATGGTTGGACTGATCATAACAGTCCATAGTACATATTTGGGCTATTTGGATTCTATTTTCGTGGTGGCAGTAGATTTGTCCTGACTGCAGATTAGGCTTACCAATCTACTAATCTTGGTATAATCATCAACATTCCCATTTTGAATGGTCTATGATCCTAATCGCGTGCCATGTTCTCTTAACTCATGACATGAACTCTTTGTGTTGAAACGCACGCGTTAATACCTTATCACTGGATAATCTAACTGACTAGCTAAAAGTTGATTAAAAGCTCGTACGATTACAATCGTGGCAAAGTGTGGCACTTCCGCGCTTCACTCATGTTCAATTAGTGTACAATTTCGGACGCAGAAGGGTCGCCTTTCCATTGACACTTCAAAGATGACATCAGAAATAAATAAAGGTGAGGAAAAAAGATACACGAATGGGTTTAAAAATGTCTTAATTTAAGAAAGAATTGAGAAAGGTCAATTTATTTTGTTTTGATAGAAATAAAAGAGAATACAATTTTTAAAAGTTCAAACTGTTCCGCACGCAAAATGAAAATCCTGTTCAAAAATAATTTTGGACTTTAATCGTTCGTACTTGGAAAGTGTCCATAACCTGAACATACTTTGTTGGTTCCGTTGACTGATAAACCGTCGAACCATTGGGCACACCTCATACATTTTCCAGCTGGTGTGGTTTTGATAACAAAATTTCAAGCGCATTTCAGATATTTCTGCTGAATAGTGACCCTCCGCATTATGAAGTATACCTGCTATAATAACTATGTTGCCCTTGTGATTATAGGACCTCTACTGGGAATGCGACACGTTCAAACCATGCTGATTTTCCTCAACATAACGTGCTTGTATATCGGACGATTAAATGTGGGAGTATCTGTGGTCGCCATGACAAATGCAGACTCCACTAACCCGGATTTTAAGGTTAGCCTTTTGAATCAATCACCGACAATATGCCATGCTGATAATATGTTTTTTTGTCAGGAATATGATTGGAGCTTGGCGCAAAAGTCGTATATAATATCCAGCTTCTTTTGGGGATACATCTTCACCCAGTTCCTGGGGGGATATCTCTGCAAGAAGTTTGGAGTCAAGAGTGTGATGCTCTGGGGATCCTTTGCATCCGGCGTCTGCAGCGCTTTGACACCAGTCTTCATCGGCTTTGGCGGATGGCAAGGCTACTGCGGCATTCGAGTGCTGATGGGCTTTGCTCAGGGTCTGATCTTTCCCTGCATTCACCAGCACTTGGCCAGATGGTCACCTCCGGCGGAGAGGAATCGCCTGGGCGCTCTCAGTCACACGGGAATCGAGTGTGGCAATGTGTGCGCCATGTTCCTGAGCGGCATGATAGCCAAAAGTGCCATCGGCTGGCCAGGAATATCGTATGTCTCCGCGGGAGTGGCCTTCGCCTGGTGTTTATTCTGGGCTATCTTCGCGGCCGACAATGCAGTAGAATCGCGATACATTAGCGACGCGGAGCTCGAGTACATCGAATCGTCCCTGAAGCACAATGAGGACTACCACAAGACCATAATTCCCATTCCCTGGAAGGCGATTTGCACTTCGGCTCCGTTCCTGGCCCTCTTGGTGGCACGTTGCTGCGAATCCTGGGGTCTGAGTACCCTACAGGCTCAAATTCCAACCTATATGAACGGCGTTCTCGACATGGACATGAAAAGTAATGCATTCTTTTCGGCGCTACCCTTTTTGGCCATGTGGCTTATGTCGTATGTTTACCTGATAACCGCCGATGTTCTGCTCGCCGGAAATAAGCTAAGTCTGACGGCCCTGAGAAAGACCTTCAACTCGTTGGCCTTCTGGATTCCCTCTGCCACATTGATTGGAATCGGATTTCTGGACCAGGACCAGAAGAATTTGGCCATTGTCTTGATGACCATCAGTGTGGGTGTGAACAGTGGTGCGACCATTGGTACCTCGCTGAACACCATCGATCTGTCACCAAATCATGCCAGTATTCTAATGGGAATCGTGAATACAGCTGCCAATGTGGTCCCAATCGTAACTCCCCTAATTGTTGGCTTGATCGTTAAGGAAGATGTAAGTCTTGGGGTGTACATATATTATTATTTTAACCCGTATTAATCTTAATCAATTTATGTTTCAGACAAATCGCTCGGAATGGCAGGTCATATTTATAATCGCATCAGTCCTCTTCTTTTTTGGAAACTGTGTATTTTTGTTCTTTGGCACGGCTGTTTCGCAGCCCTGGGATGCTGAAGACTATCTCCAATTGAGACATCCTGAGCTAGCTCTAGTTCCAGCTCTCCAAGGAGCAACGAAGGACATGCCTAAAAAGACTTCGGATTCGCTGGATAGATAATAACTGTTTTTATAATAATTAATTTCTAATATGAGTAAATATAATATTATTATATCACTGGCCAATGTATAAATGTGTAACAGCAATTTTTAACATTAGACGCTCAAAGTATTCATCTTAACTAGTCACAAACTACTTTGGTTCTTCTGTCCCAGCTCGCGTTTGGATGTTAAAGATTTTAACTTTCGCTTTATTTATGAGGACAATTCAAAATTTGATGTATATTATGTCTTTGACCTATATAGGTGTAACGCCTTAAAGGCATAAAAATGTCGGGAAAATACCATTTGTATACATTTCTTATATTCATATAAGATAGTTACATTTGATCTTTAATGTTTAAATTATATATCAAATCATATATATTAAATCATAATATTAATTTGCATGATTTAATATAAAAATATTTTAACTTATCTGGAAACTTAAAGATTTTAAATAGATTGATTTAAATGCATTTAGTTTCGAAAATAGTAAAATGGAAAATATTAAAAAATTGTAATAAAATAAAATATGAAAATCAAAGCGAAATATAAAAATTTTAATTGAATTTTTGGAATCAACTACGTTTTTTTTTAACAGTATTGGTATTTTGTAAAGATTCGCTTTACGTATATTCACCTTAAATAATATTGATGACATAAGCTAGAATATTAATTGTCTTTATATTTACAGCTGTTATGAATTAAATTTGTGCCCGAAATAGAGTAGTTTTTGGGAATAAGTAGGTTGAATTCTACAGAAAGCACAATTTTTGTTATAAATTATTTATTTGACAAGGTAAATTAATAATAATTCATAAACACAGCTGTTATGAATTAAATTTGTGCCCGAAATAGAGTAGTTTTTGGGAATAAGTAGGTTGAATTCTACAGAAAGCACAATTTTTGTTATAAATTATTTATTTGACAAGGTAAATTAATAATAATTCATAAAAGTACAGAATTTTTGAAGTACCGTGTTCCCCAAACTTTTAAATTCGTCCGCGGTTTGACCTTATCACGTGATGGAATTTCAGATAACGCAAATATGGCTTATCGGCTAATTCAACTTGGATTTAAATCAACACTATGTTGCTGCAATCGTTCACTTAATGTCCTACCGTGCTGCCGGTCGGTCGATTAAATATAGTGGATTAGTATAATTGTCGATCAAGTCGACAATGTCGTCAGAAATAAACAAAGGTGTGTGGAAAAAGAAAGTCCTTCGGTTCGGATACGAGTTTGTGAATGGAATTACATCCCACGATCTTGACACACTTTACACGCCTTTAACAAGTCAGACCTTGCACTCCGCTCGACAAATCGGCGTATTTCGCACGCCCATTGAGTGGTCATAAATCACTCCAATTATGGCGTCGATAACGATGGCTGAAGAGCAATCCAGATTTATTTGCAGGAAGTACTTGCGATAATAAGAGTTTCTTTTGATTATGGTTTCAGGACCCGTAGTGGGAATGCGGCATGTCCAGGCCCTCCTGATCTTCCTCAACATAAGTGTTATGTTCCTAGGCCGGCTAAATGTGGGCGTTTCCGTGGTGGCGATGACCAATGCGGAGACCACGAATCCGGACTTTCCCGTAAGATTTCAGTTTGTATTTAAATATATATCTTTAACTTTTACTCACCCCATAGGAGTACGACTGGACCGAGGCAGAGAAGTCGTATATCCTGTCCAGCTTCTTTTGGGGTTACATCTTCACCCAGTTCTTGGGCGGTTATCTTTGCAAGCGTTACGGAGTCAAGAGCGTCATGTTCTGGGGAGTCTTTGGATCCGGTGTCTGCAGCACAGTGACGCCGCTCTTCATCGGATTCGGCGAATGGCAGGCGTACTGCGGAATCCGAGTGCTAATGGGACTGGCACAGGGCGTGGTCTTCCCCTGCATTCACCAGCACTTGGCCAAATGGTCTCCACCGGCGGAGAGGAATCGCCTGGGTGCCCTGGCCCACACTGGCATCGAGTGTGGCAACGTGATTGCCATGTTCTTGAGCGGAATGATAGCCAAGAGCTCCTTGGGATGGCCCGGAATCTCTTATATCTCGGCTGGATTCGCATTCTTCTGGTGCGCCGTGTGGTTTGCCTTTTCGGCCAACGATCCCACACAATCCAGATTCATCGGAGAGGCGGAACTGCACTACATTGAGTCATCTCTAAAGCATAACGAGAACTACCACAAGACCATTATCCCCATTCCCTGGAAGGCCATATGGACCTCGGCTCCATTCCTGGCCCTGCTAATAGTACGATGCAGCCAAAACTGGGGACTGAGCACTCTGCAGGCCGAGATCCCGTCCTACATGAACGGAGTCCTCGACATGGACATGAAGAGCAATGCCTTCTTCTCGGCTCTACCGTTCTTTGCCATGTGGCTCATGTCGTACATTTATATCATCGCAGCAGACGTTCTCATGAGTAGGAACTCAGTTTCGTTGACGGTCCTGCGGAAATCCTTCAACACAATAGCCTTCTGGATTCCTGCTGCCACCTTGGTGGGCATAGGATTCCTGGGTAAGGAACAGAAGAACTACGCCATTGCCTTGATGACCATTAGTGTGGGCGTGAATAGTGCTCAAACCATTGGAAGTATTTTGAACACGATTGATCTGTCGGAAAATCATGCCAGCATTCTGATGGGAATTGTGAACACAGCAGCGAACTTTGTGCCCATTGTCACTCCTTTGGTGGTTGGATGGATTGTAGAGGATAATGTGAGTGATTCACCATATGTATTAATTTGCTTTAATTCACTATCCTTATATTTCAGTCTGATCGGACCGAATGGCAGATCGTGTTCATCATTGCCTCCGTCTTCTTTTTTGTGGGCAACTGTATTTATTTGGTGTTTGGCACAGCTGTTACTCAACCCTGGGATGCCGAAGACTATCTGCAGTTAAGGGAACCTGAACTTGCCAATGGTCCATCCAGCCAAAAGACACCTAAAGAAGAATCTTCTCTTAAGATCAACGAAAATACCAAAGACAAATCCATTGCTATCAGCAGATAGGAAATGCATTTAAATGTAAGGCCATAAATATTTATAGAAAATATTAGTTTTAGGTTAAGTGTGAGTAATAAAATAAAATTTTACTTGTTAAATCTGTTGTAAATCAGCCTTGTCACGTATTTTAGGTCATGCCCATTTGTCAGTGTTATTGATTGTAAATTTTAGTTGCTTTTTCAAACACTAGTTGATTTTAAATGCCAATGCGAGTAGTGATTTTTTAAAGATTTATATTTAAACTGATTGGCTAGATTGAGATGTCAACGAAAGCTTCGGGTATTAATGAAAACCCAATTTTTGATAACTCTACTACGATCAATGAACATCTGAGAAAGCTTTCGAATCCCTGAGAAGATAGTCAAAGCTTTTCCGATAACCTAGAGTCGAGTCCATTGAGCTTTAGCTCATACCAATCTGAGTGGCAAGGGGAATCACTCGGATTTCAAAAACCAAGAAATCGGTGCGGCTAATCTAAGGCTTCCTTAATTTAATAAAGTTCAATAAATTGACAGAAGCAATATAAATACTTTGGCCGTGTGCCCGGTACATTATCGATTAGTTTATTATTTATTTAACTGGTAGCATCGCTTATCAGAGGTGCGTTCCATTGTTTCGACTAGATTAAGGCCATAAAGAATAATATTCCAAAAAATAAATAAAATCATTCATGTATGGGTGGTCTGCTTGGTTCAAGTGGTATGTTAAGTGTGCCTCTTTCCGCTTTCCGTTTTAAGCTTTTTACGGATCGGATTTAATTTCTCTACGGTTTTGGGTGTGCTGAACAGAAACCGTTAGTTGATAATAGTGCCATAAATCTTTTGGGGCAAATAAATATGTCTCTGGTGTTGAGTGGGTGTGCTTTTTTTGTAGCTACCAGCCCAACTTTGTGTAAATCCATCAATATTTACTGATACTACGTCGGAACATATGCATATGCTTTCTCGGCCCGCTGGCGAATAGTACAATAGGTCGGATACGTCAGTCGCCTTCTGGAACGAGGAGTTGCGTCAAAGTAGCTCCGATCTTGTTTTTCACCGAGCCATCTCTCTGGGGACTCACCTGCTAGTCCCCGGACAAACAGAATGTGAGTGAATGATATAGCTGTGAGGCCCGGCCCAAGCTCACAAAGCTTTCTGTGCTCGTATAAATGTTGGCAATGCAATGGCGACTGGGCTTAGAACCATTCTACCAATTCGGCAGTACAGACCTCGGGGTTAACTCGAACAAATAGGTGTTCCTAGTGGACTAGCTTCCTGGTTTTGCCGTGTGATCATGACCCACAAGCCATCGAAGGGCCCACGGCTGGGCGTTCGTCATTTGCAGTCGTTCCTGCTCTTTCTGGGGCTGACTGTGATGCACATAGCCCGCTTGAATGTCAGTGTGGCCATTGTGGCCATGACCAATGCGGCCACCACAAATCCCAATTTTCCAGTGAGTTTCAAGTGATGAAGTCATTAGTCCAAAATCACGCTGACGTGGCCGCCTTCCCTCAGGAATTTGAATGGACCGAGAAGCAGAAGTCGTACATACTCTCCAGTTTTTACTGGGGCTACATCCTTACCCTCTTTCCTGGAAGTTTCCTGTGCCGTCGCTTCGGCGCCAAAGTGGTCCTATTTGTGGCCAGTTGCGGCACGGCCGTTTTCAGTTTGATGACGCCCTGGTGCCTCACCTGGGGCGGATGGCAAGTGTTCTGTGCCATCCGCATCTTGCAGGGCCTGTTCCAGGGTGTGATCTTCCCCTGCGTCACGGAGCATTTGGCCATGTGGTCACCGCCCGAGGAGAGGAATCGGTTGGGCGCCTTCAGCTACACGGGCACGGATTGCGGCACTGTGCTGGCCATGTTCATCAGTGGCATGATTGCCAAGGGAGCGATGGGCTGGCCGGGCATATCTTATGTGTCCGGCTCCCTCTGCGCCGCCTGGTGTTTCCTCTGGCTGATATTCGCCTCCAACAATGCCACCGAATCGCGATTCGTGGGCGAGGCCGAGTGCAAGTACATTGAATCATCGCTGGAGCACAACGAGGACTTCCACGAGCGCACGATACCCATTCCGTGGAGGGCCATCTGGACTTCGGTGCCGTTCCTGGCCCTCCTGGTGACGCGCTGCGCGGAAACCTATGGCCTGAGCACTCTCCAGGCCGAAATACCCTCCTACATGAACGGAGTACTCAACATGGAAATCCAGAGCAATGCGGTGTTCTCATCGCTACCCTTCCTGGCCATGTGGCTGCTCTCCTACGTCTATCTGATTGCTGCCGATGTCCTGCTCAAGAAGAAGATCCTGTCGTTGACTGGCGTGAGGAAGCTGTTCAATAGCCTCTCGTTTTGGATTCCGGCTGTCGCCCTGATCGGCATTGGATTCCTCAGCGAGGAGAACAAGAACCTGGCCATCGTACTGATGACCGTGTCGGTGGGCGTGAACAGTGGGGCAACCATTGGTAGTTCCCTGAACTCCATCGACCTGTCGCCCAATCACGCTGGCATTTTGATTGGCTTGAGCAACACGGTGGCCAATGTTATTCCCATCCTCACACCACTGATTGCCGGGGAGATCGTGTCCGATAAGGTGAGTCAGCCGGAGAAACCCACAAATCAATAACAATAATAAATATTTCACAATTTCGCAGCACAATCGCGGCCAATGGCAGATCGTTTTTGGACTGGCAGCTGTCATTTTCTTTGTGGGCAACGTGGTATTTATCGTTTGGGGCACCGCCAAGGCGCAGCCCTGGGATGCCGATGACTTCCTGAAGCCCAAGGATGCGGAATGCGCCAGTGAGAAGCAGCCAAAAAGTCCCGCGGCGGAGATCGCACCACCCATCGATCCTGTTCTGGAGCAGCAAATCAGTTGGCCCGAGCGGTACACGGCGAAAGCCATCGAGTGATTTGTGGCGGAAGTGGACGCCCCGAACAATTGACTGTGTTAATCAGTATTAACCATAAGTAGGCTGTAATTTATTTTTATTCTATTTATAAGGCGTGACCGTAGCGCGAGACTTAAGTAAATTATTTTCAATAGCATTGCTTTGTTCTGTTACCAATCGCTCGTGATTTCAGCACTCGAATCGAGGAAGAGCCCGATCGGGCGACGCAATCTAATCTGTTAATTTATCTTATAAATGTATATAAGTACCATATTTATTTTGGATTGGGGCTCATGCGACCAATTGTCAATGGCTGGAACTACAGCTGGAGCTGAGTGCTTTGCACTCTCTCTGTCTTCCAATGGGTTCAAAAACATTTGCCACAGCTGTTTTTGAATACAAAAAAAAAATTGTGATATTAGAAATAAACTGTTGACTTGTTTCTCCGCTCTTTGTACTTTACTCTATTTGAACTAGCTGCTCGTGGCTGAAAATGGGATCTTGGTTAAATATGATCTATGTTAATTTGGTTTCTATACCCAAGGTATGCAGATACCCAATCTGTGCACTTTGCTCTACTTTTTACTAACCACTTCAGGCTAAATATTGTGTTTTTATTGTTTTAGATTTATGATTTGTTAGAGATCTTTGATTTCTGTTTTTGATAAGTAAGTATTATATATTTGATTTGACTATTTTGCACACACGAGTTGATAGCTGAAAAAGAAATGTCTGTTGGCCAAAATTTGCAAGCCCATATTTGTGACTTCTAACCATAATGCTTTATGCTCTATGTCTATTAATCGTGGAATCCCTTTCTGAGACCAGACTACCTTTAAATTGAGGAAGGTCTCTGTGCCTTATCTTATCAGCGGCTAATTCAGACGTAATTATCGCTTAACGATCGCTTTTTCATTTGATAAAACAAAGCCGTCTAATGCCCGGAACCAAAGTGACTGTAATTAGCTCCGGCAATTGATATAAAGTGCCAGGCTGACTGCCGGCGTTATATTTGCTCTCTGATAAGAACTTTACTGCCAGCTACTGCGGCAAGAACAATTTGCACCTGTCATTGTTATTGTTTGTTTTTATACCCAACCCCCACACAATTTCCCACGAGACGTAGAGTTATGTGGGCAAGAAATAGATTTGAAGTAGCCCGGGTTATAAAACCGTCAATAAACAAAAATGGTTGACTACTGGTTATGAGATAATCATCTTTAAGCCACACTTGTGTGTTTTGTAAAAAATGATTTGTTTTTCATTTGAACTTTTTCAAATGTGTGTTGCTAGAACAATAAAAGTCTTTCTTCAGTAAATTATGTCAAATTTTACTAGAAAAAGCTAAAGAGAAAATTAAATGCTTAAATATGTCAAGACATTTTTTTCTTACGAGGAAAATCATACACTCATAAAACTAACTTACGTAAAATATTTTTTGTTAAGTTTTAACAATAACATTAGTTTTTACCAAAAATAATAGGAATTGCGTTACAAAATTCTTCTTTAAAAAAAATAACAAATCTATTCTAAATATATGAAAATTCGCAGGTTGATTTCGTTTCGAACCCCATTTAGTATATACTATATATACTATGTATATACATACATGAATAGCATTACTTTAAACTGAAAAGTTTAAAGCTTTCTGGATGATAATTTCCCGAAAGTCTTTTTTCTTTTGCAGGTAGTATATCCTATCGGGGTTCCATATCGTATCTTATTTTAAACATATACGTCTTGGTTTTCATTATATATCCAAATAACTCGAGATATAGATGTTTCTTCTTCTTAAGGTTTCAGAAATATATACTCAATTTCCAAAAATCAAAGGTCTATATTATATAGCTATAATTTTACGATACAAAAATAATTTGAAAGTCGACATAACTAAATTGTTTTTAAAAATACAAGCATAAAATTCGTTTTATTGAAGGTTACATTTTACTTAAACATGCAAGGTATAAAAACTTCGGCTTGCCGATTTTTCGCTATTATAAGCTACAACTTAGATAACTTAAATTAGCTGTAACCATGTGATGAGTGTTATTTTTTTGTCCTCTGGTGTCTGATTTCACTTTCCATGCAGCCTTATCCAGATCACTTCAATTGGAGTGTGTGCATATGTGTGTACATGCCTAGAACTTGGAACATCGCTGGCACGCGGCCAGAATTCAAGTTTCGGAGAACAGGCCTCTCTGTTGATTTGGCGGGTAAACTAGTTTCGCAGCTACTTATTCACTTGCATTGCCAATCTGTAGTTTGCCAGTTAGGTGATTTGCGTTGCTCGAAGTGGTCGTTGCGCTTCGCAATGACGATAAGATCATTCAACTTGGTGGCAAAGGGTGAGTTCGAATTTTCGGTGCATTGGTCAAGTTCGCTGTCAAAGTCTTTGGTTTTTGCAGGTCCCAAATGGGGCAATCGTCACCTGCAGGTGCTGTTCCTCTTTATATGTGCTACTTTGACCGTGGCGCAGCGTTTCAACATGAGCGTGGCCATTGTGGCCTTCACAAATGCCAATAACAGCAACCCCAACTATCCGGAATATCGGTTGACGGAGCAGCAAAAGTCATATATCCTCAGTAGTCCTTTTTGGGGTTCCTGTTGCACCCACCTGATGAGTGGCTACCTCTCGAGTCGCTTTGGTGCCAAGTTTCTGCTGCTGGCCATCATGCTTCTGACCGCTCTGATCAGCACTGCCACGCCCTTCCTATTGGCTTGGGGCGGGTGGCAGCTGTTGTTCTGGGTGCGACTGGTCCAGGGACTGGCGATGGGTGGCATGTGGCCCTGTCTGTACACCCATCTGGCCAAGTGGTGCCCCAAAAAGGAAGCCAACCGCCTGGGCGGCGTGATGACCACCGGCCTGGATGTCGGCACAATAATAGGATTTGCCTTGAGTGGCGTTCTCTCCGCCTCGCCACTTGGCTGGCCCAGCGCCTTCTATGTGCCAGGTGCGTTAAATATCCCTAATAACATTTATCCCTTATTTATGAGGACATACATACATATATTCCTAATCGGCTTTGGAAAAAGTTCTTTTTTATTATTTTATTTTACAAATGTAACTTAGACAAACTTTAAAGTAAGAAAACAACTATTTTTTCATAAATACGTAAAAACATATAAATGAATTTTTAATGAGGTTTTGCGTTTCAAAAGAGGCCAGATGTAATTAATTTTACGCTAGTTGGTGTTGAAAAAAATTCGCAGAAATAAATAGAACTACCATAATAAAAATTAAGAAATTATTTCTGAAAACTAATACAAGTTCGATTTTTGTCTCAGTTAAATATGACTTATTTTCCCGCGTTAATTTATTTAAAATGTAAAACTATTTTTTTTTTTTTTTTTTTTTTTTTTTTTTTTTTTTTTTTTTTTTTTTTTTTTTTTTTTTTTTTTTTTTTTTTTTTTTTTTTTTTTTTTTTTTTTTTTTTTTCAACAAAAAAAATTTTTTAAAATTTTCCACGCTGTATTTCTTCCTTTTCCTAGTCGCAACCATTTGCCCATTTCAAGCTATTTCTCTTAATTTACTAGATAAATCTTGAGTTTTTGAAGTTCATTTTGAATATTTTAACCTATCAACGTTTTAACTTTTCATAGAGCACGTTTCTAAAAAAAATTAGACATTTTTTGTTGTATTATTGTTATTATTCTGGCGCGCCAAGTTTGTTCATTAGCAATTTTTGTATTGTACAGCAAGCTATAATTTAAAAACTTAAAGAAAAAGTTAAAAATAAAACATTAAGCTTATAACTATTAGAAATTATATCAAATTTGATATATACACCATGATTTCATAGTTGACTTTAAATACGCGTCATTTGAATCTTCTTTAAATTTTAGAAACACAATATACGTATTGAAATTGTTTTGTTATTGAAAAATCTTTGAAAACCGTTTTAACAAAAAAAATAAGCAAAGAACAATTTTTTTTAGCAGTATTATCGATTGAAAAAGCCGATTAAATAAATGTTTTAAATAAAACTTTTCAGTATTTACTATTTACTTTTTTATTTTTTTTTTTTTTAAGAAAGCGATATATATACAAATAAATATTTTTAATCGCAGGATATCTAGGAATTGTGTGGTGCCTTCTTTTCCTACGTTATGGCGCCAATAGCCCATCCGAATCCAGATTCATATCACTGGCGGAGCGCAAACATATTGAACTGGATCTGGAGCAAAGCCAAGTGGCTCGGGGTAAGACTCCTCCAGTGCCCTGGCTCCAAGTACTCACCTCACGTCCGTTCATCGTGCTGGCTTTGTGTAAGATGAGCCAGGCATGCAGCTTCTACACGCTGATGCAACAGATTCCGCGGTACATCCACGGGATCTTCCGCTACAGCATCACGATGAATGCCCTGCTCTCCGCACTGCCCTTCGTCGTCATGCTGATGTCCTCGTACGGGTTTATCTTCTTGGCTGAATACTTGACCCGACATCGGGACATTTCCCTGCCCATCCTCCGGAAGACCATCAACTCGTTTGCCACCTGGACGCCGGCTGTGGCATTGGTGATTCTATCCTACCTCAGCGATCAGAACGTGGTGGGCAGTATGTGTTGCCTGGTGGCAGCAACAGGTGCCATTTCTGGACAGGCCATTGGTAGTTCACTCAACCACGTGGACCTGTCGCCCAATTTCGCTGGACTTCTCTTTGGTATCAGCAACACATTGATGTCTGCGGCTGGTGTGATATCGCCCATCATTATTGGACTGACGGTTACCAATGAGGTGAGCGACCACGATAATTGCACTTATTTAAATGGATAACGAAAAGTTGAGTTAAAATGTGATACATAATAATATTGGGTGCATGGAACTCACTTTTTAGAGATAGTACATGTACTGGACTCTCTTGCATGAATCCAATATTCTTACATTTTCTTATTCCTATAATTATATGTATAAGTTATTATAATTTAAATATTATAATTTGCAAATTGACTTCAATTTCAGTCGGATCGCACGCAATGGCGTACTGTTTTCCTTGGAATCTCTGTGATTTTGTTCCTGGGCAACTTGTTTTACGTGATCTTCGGTCGAATGACTGTCCAACCGTGGAATGATGCACAATCCAAAGAAACCACAACGGGAGCATCACCAAAAGGAGAAGCGCCTGCCAAGGCGCCTGAGGAAACGATTTACGTGGAAAAATTTAATTATTTGTAAATGTGTATTTTTAATAACGTATTCAGTAATAATGTTGTTGTATAAAAACAGTTTAAAATCACAATGGTATATATGTCACGTGTCCGCTTCTGTGTGGAATTCGCTGCGACCGAAATTAGTGTCTCGTAGATAGTAAACTGGGGAATCGTTGATCAGCGACATCACGATGGACTTGAGTCCCAAAATAGAAGCCAATTTGTATTTGAGGGTCACCGATTTGATGAGTTCCACCAGCTGCGCCAGTGACTTCTCCTGTTTATTCTTTGTGGCATTGCTCTCGCTTAACAGCAAGTAGCTAAGAAAATTAATAAGAATTATTAATAGGAAAGGTAAGTTAAATATCTTGCATTCTTACCCCTTGACCACCTGCTCAATCACATCGTCATTAATGCGCTGATGGCACAGATACTCCTGCAGATAGTTCCCCACCTGAAGCACAACAAATTGGGACAAGATGGCCTCGCTCCAGTTAATGTCGTAGCCATAGGCTCGACTAAGTATCAGTGTCTGTGGTACGCTGAAATTCCAGACATATTAAGCAAAGGAACTATACCAAATTAGTTTCAGAAATGACATACCTTAAATGGTTGTTGACCAGTTCCCGAAACTGTTCCCTTGACCGCACTCCAATGACGCTCACACACATTTGCCGCTTTTCCAAAGCCCTGTTGAAGAGATCCAGCTGCATGGCCATCAGCTCCGCCCGGGAAACACTCTGCTGGGCCAGCAGAAGCTTGTTGTCCAACAGATAGTTCTCCGTGGCGTGTGTGTAATTTTCCAAGGCATGTTGCAAAAGTGTTTGAACCTCCGGCGAGCACTTTAGCTTGTTTGACTGCTCGGCAATGGTTTGAATTTTAACCACCAACTCCTGGGCTTCCTCGGTCCACATCTCTGCCAGCTCCTTGTACATAAGGAAGTGCAGGGCCGCCAGTCGCAGCAGTTCCTTTCCATTCTTTGGTTGATATTCCCTTAGGTAGCTGAGAATGGCCTGCCGAAGTCCGCCCTTCTGATCCTCATCGAACTGCCCCAACAAGGATTCGAACTGCTCGTTTTCAATCAGTGAGTCAAAGCAGTAGAACATCTCGCGGTAGCGAGCAATGCCAATCAGCATCCGCACAATGAGTGACCAGGATTTGGCTTGGGCCAGTTGTCCGTTGAGGACTTTCGCTCTCTGGAGGACACTCACAATGCCCTCCATGGAGCACTCGTGAACAAAACACAGATGCGCCTTGATCAAGAGCTCTACATAGATTTGATTCAGCTTTTTGTGGGACAAAACCTGAGGTATTCCCGATAATGTGCCCGTAGGAGTGGGCGTGGGCAATCCATAAAGGGTTATTATCTTAGAGAGATTATCAAAGGCTTCGGTTTCCTCGAAAACCTTGCCGTTCTGGTAGCGGCGATAGGCCTTTAGTGCATCACAGTACTCCAGCAGACAATTGCCCAACATGGTTGAGTTGGGAGCCAGATCAAGGAACAAGTGGAAATCCTTATCGATGCTGTGGCCCCAGAGATCAGCGTTCCTTAGGGCATTCCTTGGCTGCTCTCTGGCATGGAAGATGTAGAACCGGGGTCGTACGATGCAGGTGGTCAGCTCCATGGCCAAGCATTCGGCAATCTGTGGGAATTTGAAAAGAAAGTTAAGCTGATTGTAACTTTAGAAGATTATATATAAAGACTTACTTCTTTAGGCGTCATCCGTGTGGATATTTGTATATCACTGACCACCAACAGACGCTGCAGGCAATCCTCGGCAGCGGCGCTCTTCAAAAGGATACCAGCATCCTTGGTGCGCAGCACATCCAGATACTCCTTGTCCAGATACATGGCCGCCCTGTAGGCAAGCACAATTCGCCTGCCCAGCTCCACACCATATTTCAACTTTGATCCAATGCCCAGCAATGTGTCCAGCGTCTGCTGCTTCTCCTTGGATGGAATCTCCTCGAACTCCATCGCCACACTGTCCGAACAGCTGTCGGAGAGATCGCTGTCCCAACGAGTCATTACACTTTGGTTAAGAGTGATCCGATTGAACTTTGGAAAGGCACTCTTCTCGATTTCACCCAGCAGCTGGCGTTCCTTGCTCGACAGATTACTAATGCTGGTCATGCCTTCGGCCAATGCCATCGCAAACACAATAAATCGTAGGTCATTCGGTCGGAATTCAAAAAGCTCCTGAAGACGCAGTGCCTCCACAATGTCGCCCTCGTCCAGTAGGGTGTTTAATAAAGTATTGAGTCTGGTTTCCATCTCCGAAGATAGCTGTGTCTTATCAGATATGCTAAGGTCATCGATTCCCGCCAGTTCCTTGAGTTCCGAGAATGATTTATAGAGTACACAACGCTCTTGGAGCATGATTTGCTCATAGTACTCCGAGTGGTAGATGGATATCAGAGAGAGCTGATCCTCCGGCAGTTGCAGGTAGCACAAAACCATGTCGTACTCAATCTGATCGCGATCAAAGGATTCGTTAGGGAACAGATGGTGTTGCTTGATCACGCCGAGCGTGCTCTGAAGAAGCTCATATCGGCGTAGATTGGCCACTTGGCCAACGGAGGAGGCTGCCTGCAGCAGAAAGTTAACCAGAATGGCGGGTGCCAGAGCATGCTGTTGGATCTCTTTCTCATACTCCTGATGGGGTCTTATTTCTCCGGCCTCCAGCTCGGCCATCCATTTGCCATAAACAATATCACTCAGTGGCAGCTGCAGCAAGGTGGCCAACTGAAGGGCTTCCTCATAAGCTCGTGCCTCAGTGAGGGCATCGACCAGTCGTCTGTACTCCGAGCTATCCCTCCTCACCAGCTGCTCCAGATCAATGCTCAGTTTCCGCAGCCAGGTGGCTGCCACTCCGAAAACCTTATGCAGAAGACAGAAATCCAGCAGATCACATATGTCACCCACATCCGAGCGACAGATGCAGTCGAGGAATCGCTGCTGCTGCAGAATGCAGTCGAAATTGGACTGTAGTTGGGTGAGCAGAAGACCAAGAGAGCGATGCATCACTTGCTTTCGGGACAGGGGACCACAAAGGGGTAGAGTTACTGCGTCCTGGCTCCAGCTGAAAAAGAACTGACGTAGCTCCACGATTGTGGCATCGCTGAAATCCTCCTGGTGGGCTGTCAGCTGCAGGAAGCGGCACAGATGTGTGAACTTGCAGTCCTGGTAGAGAAACTCATTAAAGCAAGGATATATTTTTATAATAAGTTAAGCTTACAGGTTGAAAGATTTCGAAGCTGTGTAGAAGAGCATTCACATGTCCACCAGCGACAGCTTCTCGGATAACTGACCACACCCACTCCGATCGATTATCCTCGCGCACCTTGGCGGCCTCCTGCAGCTGATGGCTCCACTGACCGCTGGCCACCGACAGCCAAACGAGCCAGCACCAATCGCGGTTCTGTTCGCTCAGTGTGGCGGCCAGCACAGCCAGGACCGGCAGTTCTTGTCGAATGCAGTGCCTCAGGAGATTAATGCTACTGCAGTACGGAATATTTCCCATCATCATCTCCAAGAACTTTGCTGTGGTCGGAATCAGCTCATCTGGCTGACTGTTGGTACTGCACAGTATAATGGCAAAGAGATCCTGTCGAGCGGTGTGAGTTAGCAGAGTGCACAGCGACTGATCCGTGTTTCTCTGAAGCTGCTGCATACTGGAATCCTGATTCGAACTGTGCGAAGAGTTGGTCATCGTTTCCTGGGACGAGTTCGTTTGGGTTTCCCCACTTCGACGAGGCGGTCTTTGGAAGCCCCTTTTGTAATGGCGATCGCCGGAGGATTCGTAACTTAGTGCGCGCAGTAGATGGACACCGAGTGGAGGGCACTTGAAGTGCGGCAAGAGCTTCTTTAGCTCACTCAATGGAAGATCGAAGTACTGGAAGATGAGCAGCAAGTGCCACCAGTCGTTTCTGGAGGCATAGTGTTCGAGCAACGCCACTGGAAGTTTTCCTGGAGTGTCCCTCACAGCCAGCCGCATTAGGGATTGATAGAGTTCCAAAGGAAATTCCCTGGGATTCGCCTCCAGTTGCTGGACTAAATCCCGATCCCATCCGGCCAGCAATTCCGAGTAACTTTCTCCGCTCTTTCGCTTGGGCAGCTTTCGCTGGAGCAGGAGGAAGCTTCTCAGTGGCTGGGTATCAAAGCCCAGCATCTCGCAGCAGGCCACGCAATGGGTGACCAGCTCCTCGTCGCCAGTGTGCTGCAATGCCATCTGGGTGACCGTCTCACAGGCGTGGAAGAGCTGCGTCTTCGTGATCTGTCCGTATAGCTGAAGTTGCTCTGTGATCAGGTAGTAAACGGCATAGGCGCTCCTCTGCTGCTTCAGATAGTGGGTGTAATTTAGCTGAGATTTCCTGGCATAACGCTGACAGAGGCGTGCATTCGAGAAGCTAACCAGTTCACCATGTCCAACGGTGGCCAGGAGCGGCAGGTTGACCTGCTTAAACTTCAGAAAGAGATCGTGAGCCGTGGGCAGGCCGAAACTGCTGCTCGTCGGTCCGTGATCGAAACGAGCTGTCAGCGATTTGAGATACGGCACTCGACCCAAGCTGGTGCTAGTAAGAAAACCCTCCAGCGAGCGTACGGTTGGCTCCTGACCCAGAAAATCGTAGAAGGTGAGCAAGGGGTGCCCTTCAAAGGAGTCTGCGGTGTCGTGTGTTTTCTCCAAGTACGCCTGAACGCTCTTGGAAATCTAGAAAGATTCAGAAATCAGTTATAAATTCGAGACATTATAAAACGCATTAATACAGTTTTTAGAAAATGAAATATACACTCAATGTTAGGAATGATAAAGACAACCTTTTACATTCGTTTTTTGTCAAAGGAAAGAATTGAATGTATAAACATCCAATCATCAACAAAAGAAACGTATACAAACATTAAATAAGAAAAATGATAACTAATTGATGTCTAATATTTATACATTTTTTAACCTTTTTTTTAACTAAGAATGAGTACTGAAAAAGGCTTATTACAATTTTATTTCCCTACTTACCAGCTCGAATCCCTCATTCTCGGTTAGGGAATTGGTTTTCAGATCGACTATTAGATTGATCAGGGCCTCCTGATGGGTCTCAGTGCTCGCCAGCTGCTCCAGCGAGGCAACGGGCACACATTCCATGAGGAGCAGCGAGTGATGACCACGATCTAGCAGATATTTGGCCAGGGGCTGGCGGCTGAGCAGATCCGCATGCTTGCCCAGACACTCCATGGTGCACAGGCGACGCAGCAGCGTGGGAATATCGCCGGATTCATCGGAGAAAAAGTAGCCGGCGCGGGCAAAGAAGTTTCGCAGCACTTCGCTGGGCTGCTGCAGTTGCTCCAGGGCGTACTCGTACATGTTGTCATCTATCTTCCAGGCGGCAAAAGCCTGCTCCAATGGCTGGAGCGTTTCGTGGGCTTCCACACCCTCCTCCTGGCAACGGCACCAACGTTGGAGCTTCGTCTGTTGGTTGCTATCGACCAGGTGCTGCCAGACCAGTTCCTTGGAGAGGGATCCCAGCAGAGATTCATTGCCATTGGCGAAGTACAGTTCGACGAGGAGCAACTGCAGGGCCTCCTCGGGCAGGGTCATCAGGGCTTCTATGTGGACACGGGGCAGCTGCATCTGGTGCTTGGCCACCAGGGCACCACACTCCCGCAGTTGCTGGACCAAGGACCAGTGATAGGCCAGCACTGGCTCCTCCTGCTCGTACATCAGTGGCTCCCGACTGCGCAGGTGGTCCAGGACGAACTCACTCAACTCCTCGTCCTGGCACTCGCAGGCGAACTGAAAGAAGAAGCACTTCACATCCCGGTCCACATTCCGGATCACGTCCTCCGCCTTGCAGACAAGTCTCTCGGAGAGCAGGCGCTGCACATAGGCCTGCACCACATCGTAGAAGTAGTGGCGATACTCCGAGATGGGGATCTTCCGCTTACGCGCCCAGTACTCCAAGCACAGATCGATGTGCTCGCCCTTTGTGGCCACCTCCTTGATGATGGTTACCTCGCTGATCCCCGACCAGCTCTTGAAGATCTTGTCGCGGACCTGAGCCTGCGCCTGGGCGGAATGCATCTTGTTGGGCGGAGTTCTTGGAATGTTCTGCGGGTCTTTTCACATCTCTTTGTTTCTCCCTCCGAACGGGAACAATGCAAAACAGTCAGTGCAATCAACAGTTGATAATAGCAAAACAGCTGGCTTCTGCTTCCTCTTCCCCGGAACCTTATCTCTGGTTCAACTGGTTCCACGTACAGTGAGCTCTAGCACAGATCAACCACCTATTACTAACTCCAAATATGTATTTGAATGTACATCACAGCAGGAAAAACCGAAGATTAACATTTAATTTAAAATGAAAAACAAATAAACTTGGATATAAAATTAAAAAAAAAATTCAATAACTAAATTTGGCATTCAAATTCGGAAATATATTTTTTTGCTTTCCAAATTTTTGACTGAAGGGTATACAAATAGAAAATTACTTAGGGTCATATATTATATATTTAAAATCAGTAAATCAAACTTTTATTGTAAAAATGTTTTTTATACATAGATGTAAACCTTTCTTATGCCAAAAATAAAGGTTGGCAAACATTACACGTGTACATTCACACTGCCGATTAAAAGTCTGTCCCATAAGTATTTATCAATTTACATGGCATATAAAAAAATAGAAATAAGACTTCCAGAACTTATTGGTTTTATTAAGATGGAGTACAAATAATGGCTTACATCAAATGCGTTTTATGATATAAACAAATGTGATTTGTGTGCGCAGTATAGTTCGGTTAAAATTCATATGTACATACACAAGTAGACTTAGTAAGAGTATATAGATATGGAGAGCATTGAATTGAGTGTGCCTAGATGGATATTTGCTTATGTCTATGTGGGAAGTTCGCGAGCGGGACTCGGATTACTCGGTGGCCGCCATGGAGCGGGCCTGGGCGCGGACACGCTTCTCGTACTCCAGCCGGTTCTGGCAGTAAATGGTGTAGGCCTCCGCCTGGGCCGGGTCCTTGATGTTCGGCTCGTTGAGCAAGTCTTGGATGCCCAGCAGGATCTGCTTGATGGTAATGGCCGGGCGCCAGTCCTTCTCCTCGTCGAGCAGCGACAGGCAGACGGTGCCCGAGGGATAGACGTTCGGGTGGAACAGCGGCGGCTCGAACTTGCACTTGGGCGGCGAGGTGGGGTAGTCGTCCTTGAAGATCATGCGCAGCTTGTAGAGGCCGCCCTCCCAGGGGGTGGACTTCTTGCCGGGAATGCCGCACTCCCAGATCATCAGGTTGAGGGTGCCGTCCGAGTTTTTGGCGGGACGCGCCACGAATCCGAAGGGGTGATCCTTGCGCCACGCCTTTCGCTCCTCGCCCAAACGCGTGATTGCAATGCCAGACATGGTTAGTACTTGGTGTCTTTACTTCCGGTAAATGTGTATCCCGAATTCCCTATTTAATGGCAATTTCACCCTTCGTTGGACGTTCTGGTTGCTTTTCAATGGTGTTGCACTTTAACGACCTTAAAAATGCTTAGTTTCAGTTATTTGCTGGCCGTTTTACCGTTTTTTGCCAATTCTCTCTTATGCTCGTGAAAAGTAAAAACTGCAGTTAGCTATCAGCTGTTTTTTGTTTTGATTTTGCTAGAGAGGCTTGAGTGAGCACAACGAGTGTCTTAAAAACAACCAAAGTGTGCACGAATTTTACTTACTTTTGTTATCTGTGTTAGATTATTTCGAATTTCAGACGCCTCCTCTATGACACATGTGTGTATTTTTTGTTTCTTTCCGCACCTAAGGTTTCCCGCCTTTTTTTCGATTTGCTTAGAACTATTTTTTTGTTGTGCTAGTGGTGGCCCATAGGACAAAACTGGCAAAGTAATCGAGTATTACAAAAAATAAACGAGTAGCCTCCGAAGAGTTACCTCTCAACGCAATCAATATTCCACCTAAAGAAGGTTTTAAACAAAACTGTATTTTGCCGAGATGCACTTATCTTAATTCAGTAAAATTGTACATTAGCAAGTGTCTCATGGGAGAAAATGTATCTATGCCCAGCGCTTTTCTACTCGTGGTGAGAATACTCTAAAAATTCGGCCTGTAGTGCCAACCTGTTTTTTAAATACTTCCAATTAGATTCCATGATTTTCGGTATATTCAAGTTAGCAACACCATATGGTTTGAGTCCATGCTAAAATCGATATCAAAGTTCTCCTCCATTCCATCCAAATTCTTGGTAATATTTAGTATATTTTCTCGATATTTCATGGTATATTTTGACGGAAGACCGGCGGTCACACCGTATTTCCCTCCTTTTCGTTTTCGTTTCCGGCGAAGTAAGTAGAATAAATCTCCACGTTTTTCTTTTTGCTAATAATTGACTCATCCCATTGGTAAACTAGCGAATAATCTTGGAATAACCAGCCCGCGAGCAGCAAAATGTCGAAGAGAGGTAAAAATCCGAATGAAATGTGCGGTTAAAGCGTGAAAATGCGAGCATGTGACGCCGCCGAGTGTGTGTGTGGAGAGTACCAAAATGCCCCAACTAATTGTCTGTGCTTTCGCCCAATTTAGGACGTGGAGGTACCGCGGGAGGCAAATTCCGCATCTCCCTCGGTTTGCCCGTGGGCGCCGTGATGAACTGTGCCGACAACACCGGAGCCAAGAACCTGTACGTGATCGCCGTGCACGGAATCCGTGGTCGTCTGAACCGTCTGCCCGCCGCTGGCGTCGGTGACATGTTCGTGGCCACCGTGAAGAAGGGAAAGCCCGAGCTCAGGAAGAAGGTGAGTGTGCTCCCGGGGACTTCGAATAGGCAGTTGTATTTAAATTCTTTCCTGCTTTTAATGATACCCCATCATCGGCTATCAAACCTGCCACCAGTGAACACGTTTTTTTACCAACTTTGTTATTGTGCGCTTTCTTTGAATGAAATTAATCTGATGTTTTTGTAATATTTAATATTTATCGGTGTTTAACTACAATCAACTATGCATAAATGCACGTTTTTGTCTTTTGCATTTAACTTCGATTTTATTTAAATGTTATTAATCAGTATATAAAAAGAGATTGGACTTAAAATATTCCTTATTTTAAACAGACTGCCATAACCTTGTATATAGCACTAAATTTTAACCGGTAAAGATAAGAAATCGCTTCAGAGCACATTTCTTACGCTTTGTTGTCGCATAAACTTTAGGCGTAAATTAAACTATCAATTGTTTTTTTTATTGATGACTAAAAACCTCATTGAATAGATTTAGTACGTTTGATTATTTCTCAACATATTTGCTTTATTTGGTTTATCGACTTCTATCTCGGCTCGGTTCTTAAATAAATATCATACATGTACAGTGTAAATAAATTTGAAAGTTTTACCAAAAGCGTTACTTACTTCAATCAGAAACTTTTGGGTTAGGAATAGGAATTTAAATTTGTTGGGTTTCTGATTGAAGTGAGCATAAGTTTTTACATGAATTTAAGTTTTGTTCAAAACAAGAGAACAGCCGTTTTCTATAGCTCAATGAATGCAATCTGAACTTAAAAAAAAGTTTTCGAATTTGTTTCATAGATAATTTAAATTAAATAATATCAAAAAAAGAATATATTCATTTTTGGTTACAAGTTGCAAATCTGTAAATTGTTCTCATCCTCAATCTAATTAAGCAGCTATAGATATAAAGCGGAGCAACCTGTTAAACCGTTATTACCCTAATACTTCTACTGAAACCTCTTTACTAATTTGTTTATGCTTTTTTTTCCAGGTTATGCCGGCCGTGGTGATTCGGCAGCGCAAACCGTTCAGGAGGAGGGACGGGGTGTTTATATACTTCGAAGACAATGCCGGGGTAATAGTGAACAACAAGGGCGAAATGAAGGGCTCGGCTATCACTGGGCCCGTGGCCAAGGAATGCGCTGATCTGTGGCCCCGTATCGCATCCAATGCAAGCTCTATAGCCTAAGGAGTTTCCTTTTCAAATAAACCCACAACGGAAAACAGATTGTTTTGAATTAGAATTGTCGGATCTTTTATTGAAATCTGCGCCGCTTCGGTACTGGAAGATCATGTCTAGGCCTTGGGAGCCTCGGTGCGCAGAGTGGGCTTAGGTCGAGTCACCTCCATCGATATCTTGCCGTTGGCTCCCTTGAACAAGGCATAGCACACCTGGAACGGGAGGCCCTCTAGGGCATCGCCATTGAATTTGGTAATGATATCGCCGCGCTGCAGTTTGCTGTCGATCTCCGGGTACTGGCCTTGTATCTGCGGATGGAAATGTGTTTCAGAGGTGCATCTTTCACAGCTGGTCTATGCTATAAACGTACTACTTCCGCGATGGTGCATCCAAGTTCGTTGGGTGACAGTGAGAGACCCAGCTCCTTGCCGGGCTTCTTCATAAAGTCCACATTAAACTTTTCCAGTTCCGGTGGATCGGCGCGATAGACTGTCAACATGACCGTCTTTTCGTAGGTGGTGTGGAATAGCTGATGGACCTTCAATGTCGTCATGCTCCCCACGTGGGTTGCATTGCCGTTCACATCGCAAATGTGGTCAAAGATCTTCAAGCGCTTGTCGGCAGCCACGACTCCCTCGGGATAAATGTGTGTAATCACACAGCCAGTCTGCCAGGATAAAGATATGGTATTAATTGTACAGTACCTATATGAAATGGAGATAGCCTACCGTGACATGGTTGTTCTTGCCGCCGCAGACAATGACGCCCAGCGGCTTCTTCTCCACCTTCAACTCGATGAGTATCTTCTTGTTGGGCTTGATCTCGGCTGTGGCGGGCTCCTGTGGCTTCTCCTGCTCTTTCCTTGCCTCTGTGGGTTTTCAGATTCAAAGTGGTTGTCCGATGACTCTGTTTTAATTAAATGCTTACCCTCCTTCTTTTTTTCCTCCGCCTCCTTTTCCGCTCTAATGGACTCCTCGCTCTTGAGGGTCAACAGAATCATAGTCACTACGCCCTCGGCACGTTTTAGCAGTCCAGTTGCCTAAGGTCAATGAGAATTGGTTGATAAACTAGTCGCCTTGCTTTTATAGTTTTATCATAGTTTACATCATCATAGTTGGATTCCAGGGTTACGTCCTGGTTAACGGCCAGCAGCATATCACCCACTTTCACGCCCGCCAACTCGGCATTCGAGCCCTCTCTCAGATCCGAGATAAAGATGCCGTTGCCCACTTCAGCGTGCTTTCCGTAGATGACCATGATGCCCAGGAAACCCTCCTTGCGCACTTTCACTGTGCGCGCCTTCGGGAACTGGTCGAAGATGAACTTGGTCTGCCAAAGGAGGAAGAACAATTGATCAGTTGAAATTACAAAATAAATATACTCCTGAATTCAATTGGGGTTTGGGTGGCGCCATCTCACGGAATATTTATGTACATTTTATTTGGAAAAAAATGTATGACTCGATAGACCGAATAAACATATATTAATATATGTTACAGAGTGGGCGTATCCACATTTTGAAATAAACTTGCGTTGGCTTATTTATATTCTGCATGCTAAATCACAAATCTCTATAGACGGACATGGCTAGATCGACTCCGCTATTAATCCAGATCAAGAAACTTTATACTTTATAGAGTCGAAAACGCATCCTTCTACCTGTAACAAGCTTCTTAACAAACTGGGTATAGCAAATTGTTTGATATCTTATGTTTATTGCGGTCATCCCTTAAGTTTTTTTTACAAATACCCAACAAAGAGTAAAATCCTGTATTTCTCTTAACCAAGCATAAAAACCGATCTAGATCTTGTTATGATCTTGTAAAAGGAACCAATCATAATCTAATAAGCAGCTTTTTTGTTTGGAATAACGTCTTCAGTAGTAAATTAAGTTCTAGTACGCATTAAATTCTAATTATATTTAGAAACAAAAAAATAAAATGTTTTCAGTCCTGTCAGTCAGTTATTGGTTTTTTAAATTAATTTGGTAAGGGAAAAACTATTGACTAAAAACCGTTTGGGCAGTGTTTAAGAAATATAGTTTTTAGGTTGAACATTGCAAGGGCAATAACTTACCTCATCGGATGCGGTGGGGAACTTCTTGATGGGCTTTACGCACATGCCCTCGTCGTTGGGCTTGCGTCGCGAGGTGATCAGTACCAGTTTATCCCCATCCACGTTCTTGAACACAGCGGAGGCGTTCAAGTGGCAGCGATTCTTCAGCACATTGCCGTTGACCTCGACGATCTCGTCACCCGGCTTGATATCCACACTGGCCAGTACTCCGTTTGGATCCACACCGGCCACGAAGCAGGCCATCTTCTGGCGATCCTTGTGTCCAGCTAGAGCAATGCCTATCGGCTTGCTGGCGTCCCTCTGGACCTCGAGCCTACGCAGGTCCTTCATCATGTTGTACCGCTTGTTGATCTTAGCTGGGGGTGGAATTCATTGCTGTGATTACGATTTTATGGCTGGAGCACTCTTACCCATCGTGTAGCCAAAGTCGTCTTCCTGTTCCTTGTCGCGATCCTTCTCCTGCTTGTTGAGCTTGCAGTTGCCGGCCGAGGCGCGATCAATCTAAAGCAAGGATTCTTTGAAAATATTTGCTGCTAGAATATAGAAGTTTACCCCACCTCATAGCCCGACTCCGTGCGAATGCGACCGGTCATGTCTCGGGTATCCTCGTCATCCTCATCAGCGTAGTTACTATGTTTTTGTCGCATAGAGGCCGTGAACGTGGTGTTTCGTTTCTGCAGCGTTTGCTGCCGGTTCATGCCACCCGTTCCTTGGCCCATTCCCTGACCCTGACCCTGACCTTGACCCATCCCCATTCCCTGACCTCCACCCGCATTGCTGTTAGAGGTCTGCTCCTGGTTAAACTTGTTTTTGGCCTGCATGTAGCCATTGCTTCGCGGATCTGCCTTCGCCTGTTGCTCGTCGCTCTTGTCGAAGGTCTGAATCTCCAGGTCGATCTTGAAGTCGGCCTCCTTGATGAGATCGATGACCGCCTGTTCGGTGGAGTTGCGCACATCCTTGCCGTTGAGCGAGAGGATTCGATCGCCTACTTTTAAGCGACCACACAGGTGCGCCGGACTGTCGGGCACAATGCCCTTGATGAAGATGCCGGTGGTCTTGGTGTTCGGCGAGTCCTTCACCTCACCTCGCACTATGCAAATGCCGAAGGACTTTTTGCCCGTCTTGTCCAGGGTCACCATGTGAACGAGCTCTGCGAAAATAGGTTTATATTTGAAAAAATCACAATTTTTCGGAGGGTAATTTGTTTTTATTTAAAAGTTTGCAACGCAGCGAAGGAGACATTTTCAAACCTATAAAGTATGCTCATTGTTAACCACCATGAAAATCAACTCAATCTCGTCTTATCCTGGATGAAATAATTATTTTTCTGTCTATTGCAATTTACTTTAAGACTACTTTATCATATAGCTCCCATAGGAGTAAAGATTAGAGGGCATTTTTTGTAAATCACAGTCATTTACTTATGTTTTAAAAAAAACAGTTTTTTTTTATTTTACTTTAAATAAAGAACATTAAACGTTTCAATAGTATATATAACATTTTTATTACAAGCTAATAACCTTGTTATTTTAAACACATCCAGTAAGGAAAGTATATTTTTGTTTTTAAAATTTTAAAACATTGTGGTGATGTTGTTTATTCACGTTAAGTTGCATTACTACATTTTTTACTAGTAGATCTTTAAAAACATGCATATCTAAATTTGACAACACAATTATAATTTAAATAAATGTTTATTGGTATTTAGAACGAAAACTGTGCTTAGAAAACCAAAATGTCAAAAGTCATTTTCAAATTCTCAGCTTTTTTTTAAACGACGAGTAAAATAACAAAAGTCAATCAAATCGATAGAAAAAATAAAATGTAAGAATTGCCACTTTTTATGCCGACACTCAAATTAATACTTAATAAGTTTTTTAATTGCATAATTATAAAAAAGTTTTTGAATTCACAAAAGGTTCGATCAATATCCACGGAACCATCTATTTATAGGCCATAAAACCATTATTAGTTGCTATCAAGGTCAAGTTTTCTCCGGATTAGCTGCAAATTTGATTAGCAATTGGTCATGAAACCACTCAATGGACACTGACCACCAGCGGCGCCCGGATTTCCCAGGAACTGAACCATCTTCGCTGGTTGGGATCGACTGCTTTGTAATCCAAACCAAACTCGCGACTCACTGTTCGGACATTAAACGCACCAAATTAATTTTGAACGTATTTAACAATATTAATGATATTTAAATTTTTATTATTAATTAGTTGAAAATATTCCGCGTTGGCAGCGCCCGATTTGAGTCCATTGAAAAATGCGCCTAAACTGATTTTACAATTAGCGGGCGAACATTCTTGCTAACTGACTTAGTGGCCATTCTATTTTGAGTATGACTTTCGTATCGATTACACTAGTCTGCATGGCTTGCTCAAGAACAACAAAAAAATACTAGTAACCAAATACAATATGTAAGAATAATTCTTAAAACGACAATAAAAAAATAAGTGTTTTTAAAAAACTATTTAATGAAATCAATACATTATGATTGTGTCAACGATGGCAATTTTAGGAAACTACCGAATAAAAGCATACCCTGGTACATTTTTCTGTAATAAATTTAATTTGTTGTTAATTTGTTGAAATTGGCTTGCTTTTTATGCAGTACAGTGCTATCGATTCGGCTGAGGTGCTTTTCTTGCATTGAGTAACTTTCACTGTCTGTTATGACACCACTCACATAATACTCAGCTCCCCCAAGATGGCCATAATATGGGTTACATTCGCGAATGTAGAGGCGAGAAAGAAAAATCAGTCAAGTTACTTTATTGCACATATCAAGATATAATTTTGTTTGTACGATTTGGCCAATGCTGAACTCAACACTCCGTTGGAAGAAGCCTGACAAGTGTTGACCAGCAATGCCCATCGATTTTATCTTTTTCTTTCATTGTACTTACAACTAAATAACATATGTCATACACTTACCTTTGCGACAAATGTAGTTTAAATTTTATATTTATACTTCGGAATACAGACAAATATTGAATAAAATAACAGAAGCTTAAGCACATGTTTATGAGAAGGATTTATAATCATATTTAAAAAATTAAAATATACTGAAACAAAGGGTCTTAGAAATGTGTCCTAATATTACAACATTAAGTGTTAAAAAAGATTTGAAATTATACTACTCTTACTAACCAACTTTGATATTCAGTATTGTGATCAAATCGATTAAGATGAATAAAGAAACTGGTCGCAAATATGTATTGTGTATCATAAGAACCGAAAGATTTAATCCTATAACTGTCAGTTATTTTCTTTAGATTTCTATACTGTCAAGAATCATTTTTGTAATAACTGCTTAGGTATATTAGTTTCGGACTTCAAAATTTCTCCTATTCTTTAGTGCTGGTAAAATTGAGAAATTTAATAAGTATTGTCTTGTTTTTTGGTCAACATCCTGACAAGCCCAATAACCATACTTTGCCCCAATAAGGAGGCAACGCTTTTTATTTCGCATATAGTAAATTGTTTTTTTTACACAGATTTAAATATAACTTCAGCGCAAGGCAAAGCCAAAGGTAATCAAATAAAAGTTTTAGGATTTTCAGCCATTAGAGTGGTGGATGAATTTAATTTGTCTGCCAAGCTTAAATTCATAATCAAGATTTGCATTTTAATGCCTTTGCCAGTGGAGGCGGAAAAAATAGAAAATGGTTGAGGCGAATAGGAATGAGCAGGAAAGGAAGATGACTATGCAAACATTTCCATTAAATGCTCGAACGAAATGAAACGAAAGGATGAAGGCTTAGGCAGCTCCAAAGGAAAACTAGAGTAAACACATGCTCAAAGGCGAGGGGAATTAGGGGGAAGGACGAGTGAAACTGGAAAATGGCCACCAGAGCGGGGAGGTGGAACGTCAACGACTGCGAAACGATGTTGGAAATTAATTTCATAATAAAAAAGCGTAAGGAAACCCATTTGATAAAACAATTTCCTTTTTGCCTCCCAACAGTCATGTTTTGTTAGTAAAGTAAATTCAAAAGAGAGCAGAGCGAAAATATGGCAATGAGCTTAACTCTCCTTTGCTTCCCCCTTTCCGCTGCCTCCTATGCAGCCTCTGCCGCAGTCAGCGCCTCTGCTCGCAGGACCACGCCTTCTGATTGGCCCACTGGCCACAGCCACGCCCCTCGCAATGGCTGCTGTCTGCAGGGTCCCTTTCTCTCTCTCTCTCTCTCTTTGTCGTGTTGAAGAAGCTGCGCTGTTACGTCGCAGTCGGCGCATGGTTGTTGCGAGGATTTAGTTAACTGAAGTGATTTTCTACTGTTTGTTGTCACACACATACACACACACACAGGCAGGCGCTTATGTAAGTGGCCACACGTGCATGTATGTGTGGGCGAATCCGTTGTTGACTTGTTCTCGTGTTGTACTTACATGCAGTTATATCAAATTGCTAATAATCGTTTAGCAAGCACTTCAGACTGCGTCCTGGAAATGAATAAAAATTACAGTTTTCTGCGCAAAAACACTTGAGGCAATGGTTCGGATTTGGATTAATATGGAAATTGTTCAGGTCCCGGGGAGTGGGGCAACAGAAAACCACAAAACCTCAAGTGAGAAGGGATTACATGGCACCTCCTCTATCACACAGTTGTAGCAGCCGTCAGAACAGTTGATAACATTAATTGAAAGCTTTCATAAAGGTAATAGTTTAATTATCTTCTCCATTTAAATTTATTTGTTTGACAAAAGGGACACAGAAAAAATAATGTTAATGAAACTCAATATTTAATGTTGTCGCAAAATGATTTTTGATTAAAGGCAACTGTATAGTTTACAAAATAACATTATATAATATAAAAATATAGGGAAAAGATTGTCTAAAACGGAAATTATGGGATATTTGTTATTTCTATTGCAAGTAGTATTACAAATCGGCTCGTGCCGGATTAATTAACTATATTACATATTTGCCAATTAACAACTTTGGTGTTTTTTAACATATACTAAAATACTTCGAGATATAGAGATTTTTTCAATACGGTTCTAATTTGTATTTTACTTATAAAAAATACGGTTTTAATTTTTGAAAAATCGTGCGAAAGATCGAAAAATGACACAACTCCCATGGCACGTAGTTATTTCTAAGATTCCATAAATTAATTTTCAATGTTTTAAAAATCAAACAAATGTATATCTTTCATAGAATAGATTGAAAAATTGTTTAACGACATCGTTTTCAAACTTAAACGCATATAAACCAAAAGTTAAAAAAGATTTTATAACTTTAAGGGTGAATAAGCTTCGGCTGGCCCATGTTGGAACACTTCCCAGTTAAAAGAAATGTAAGTGATTACTTTTAGGAAATTAATTATATTTTCATAAAAAATTAGATTTAGATTTCTGGAATTTTTTGGGCATAAGGGGATGATGGAAATAGTTCTAGCTCCTGTAATTTATGAATCTTATTTAGGAGTAAGATGTATATGTTTTGAAAAAATATATTTATTTATAATCGGCAGCGCTTACTTATTCCTGCATAATTATGAAATATTTTTTTTCTAGTATGCAATCAAAAGCTGTATTGAACTAAACCTGATGCAAAATTATTACTGATACTTAAACTTATAATCGGTATTAAAAGGCGCAACAGGCGTTCTCCTCCCGCCAAGGTATACAAAACAAAACGGGGCCGACCGACAGGAGAGGAAAACCAACTGAATATTCTCACGACATTTAAGGACATCTACAAACAATTACGCCCGAACATGTGTACTCAGCTCGAGTTCGAACTCCGAACTTCCAACTCGGCCGGAATGACGCACGGAATGCCCGCCGGGGGCGGGGATTATAGATATTTGTGTTTACTACGGCTGTACATATAATGTCCTCATAACTTTTAGTACGTGAACGTGATAGAGCAAATAATGGTGCCCACATGGCCATCAGGACTCCGTTCACTTGCATCCGAGATCCGGGAACGGGATTTACGGGATTATGCGCGCCGCCGACATTAAAACTCAATTTGAATGACAACGCGTAAGCAAATAATTGTCCTTTTGCGTCCCGCCAGTGTCCTCGGCCTTTACTTGAAAGTTTGCTCTCCACACGGTAGTAAGTTATTCAAATATTGAGTTTTTCAACTCGCTCGAAGCGGGCGAACCACCCTCCGAACCGATCCTTGAATGTGCGCAGTGTCGCCAAAGGTTTCCTCCTCCTCTTTCTCATCGGCCTCGAAATTTCATTCGCTTCCCTTTGTTTGAGTTGGGCTCGGTTCACTCCTCTAAATACATTTGATTTGTTTACCATGGCCCGAGGCCGAGCCGGAGATCTTAAGCTGCATGTAAATGCGTTAAATTAAATTTCAAACGCTTGTACTCCAGCTGAAGGACAATGACAATCAAATGGCTGAATGGATGTTTTCGCCTGGCTAGGATTGAGTGGGTAGACGCTGACGATTTTGATTTGGTGCTCATCCGGCTGGCGACCTAATGAGATTATGGGAATAAAGATTTGCCAGCTCCATATGGAGACAGGCTTAGGGCAGAAAAACGAAAGAGAAAATATAAAAATCTTTTTAAACCCCGATGGACTTAAATTGTTTTAAAAATGTCCGAAAATGTATGCACTTTAATTAATCACAGGTCAAAGGTATTGTACAAACATTTTAGTGGCTCCTTGGGTAACGATTTAAGATTTTTAAACATTCCGAAAAATAAATTATTTTACAAAAGTCTAGTTAGTCTGTCTTTCTGATTGAAAATCTTGATCTCAGTATTATTTAACAGATACATGGTTTTTTTTATAGTTTGAGTTTATCTATTCAATTGAATATGTTAAATAATTTAAAATATAAAAAAAAAATTTCCGCTCTATGCACCTTCAACATACCACACTTCCGATATAAAATTTTGTTGGAAAAAATGACCAATCATTAGACTTAATAAATACCCTTTTAAATGTTTCCATTTACCAAACCAAGATCTTAAAATTAAAAAAAATGTTTAGTATGTCACTTTCACCGCCTTTATTCTGGTAGTGGTAATGCTATAATGACAATTATTTTCTTTGAAATATAGATTAAATCGCACCGTTTTTGGGTCCCAAATTGTATTTCCCAGCTTCACACTTCCTGGCCAAGATGATTGCACATTCAATATTGTTGATTTTGGACACTGATAGCCCCTCGACACCATCCCGCACGTGTTCGCACTTCGCGGTCCTTCAGCCACGTGTTAACTTGTTTGTGATATCCTCATCAGTGCAGGCAAATATTTATTGTTCGCATTTTATTTGCAGCGCAAATTGGTAATATCTACGGCCAGCATCCGGCGAAAGTTGGGAGTCCGGGACTCTCCGTGTTAATATCGGGGCATCGTGTCCTCTATTTTCTTTTCATTTGTCGCCATGTCGCCCACATTGCTTTGATCTAACAAATTGATTTACACTAACGATTATTTAATGAAATTCCACAAGCGGCACTCCTCTTTCCCACCCTCGTGCGATGTCCTGGCAGGAAGTGTGAATTACCCGACACCCAGTCCCACGAAGGACTCATCCACGTGGCACACGTGCCCATCGACAACTTATTAGGCGTGTCTTGCACCATTTTACATTAACAACTTTTCAGTGTTTGATTCTTTTTGGTTTGATTTTAATTTGTTTGGCTCAAGAGTTGGTCGGTGTGTTGTGTTTTATTTCTTTTGTGAATTGTCGTCAAGCCTACGGATGAGCAACTAATAAAGATATTGGGAGAGTTTTTGAAAACAGTTGCTACTGATTGAATTGCTGTAACATGTGGTTGCTGTTTTATATAAATATACAAAATTTATATTTATTTATATTATATTTATTTAATAGGGAAAACATGAATTATTATTTTCAAGATATTTTTTTGACCAGGATCTTCTTTTCCTTCTTCATCTTTTAAACAACCCATGACAGATGTTCCTGGTTCCCTGTAAGATTTAATTTAGCTTAAACATAATGATGAGTTAAATTAACCCCAACAAATTTGAGAAAATCCCTTTTTCATTTTGACTTCATAATCCTTGAAACCAAAACAAATAAACGATTATCTTTCACGGCTTGTGCGTGACCACGTTGAAAGGGGGAAAGCCACGGGAAAGCAGCGGATCAGTGCCCCGAATAGTTATTACCAACTGTCCAAATTGCCGCCACGCCCCAACAGTTAAGAGAGCAAAAGCCAAAGTGGTAAACCTATCCCATATTCAGAGAGTTTTGCTTTCGTGGCATACGGACAAGTGACAATCATCCCACTTAATTGAATTCTGCGCTGCATAATAAATCAACTTAATGCGATCCAAGTACCCAGTTGAGTTCCTCGACGATGCAGAGCAATTCAAAATGGAGGAAAGGCACGAGGAGACGAGGGGGTGATGGGCGGAAATGCTTTGGCTGCGGTTATAGGTGGCTCAGGCAGTTCCAGCAGCAAATAAACAACAATAACACACTCAGCCAGCGATGCCCACTTTTATCCACATTTCCACCCGCCCAGTAATTTCCACACTTGTGCTGACACATTGAAAGGGCTTTGGGTTTTATTTATGAATTGAGAAATTGACATCCTGAGTGCGGGGAGGGGGGAGTGCGCTGCCGAGGAGGCTTAGGCACACGGTTCTCGATTTTTATTGCCGCCAAACAAGAGGCTTAGGCAAAGGCATCACCACCACCATCATCATCATTCGCAGCCACATCCACATCAAATGAACAAAACTGAATGAAATGAGCCACGAAACATTGGTGTGTGGCACTTGCTGTTCGTCCCAACCCTCTGCAAAAAAAAAAAAAAACCGGGATAAATCGAGCGTGAAATATTCCAGCTCGTCCATGAGGTTTGAGATTCGGAGGGCAGGGGGAGGACGGTTAAATCGAATCCATCGTTGTGCTTGCCACTTGTTGGCAGGTTGGAGATCCTGAAACAAAATTTGCGGCTGCAGTTGTGCTATTTGTTCGGTGCCTGCTGTGATTTTTCCCATTGTCCTGGCAGTCCTGGGGTGGTTTGCTCGCTGATTCTCGACGTCCTTGTCCATCAAATTGAGCGTCACTCAAGTATTCAAGTGCCTGTATGTGTATCTCTCACGACCGGAGTCCTGCCTTGTTTTCTGCGCTTCAGATACTTCAAAGATTTAATAATGACATATAAGAAGTGAAGCTATTAAACCTGCCATTCCTCCGCCCGAACTTCTTATACGTCCTCAAGTGTTTGCCTTTGCGATGCAGCAGGTGCCACCGCCTGCTAAGTATACGTGCATCGGTCCAGGATTCGACAGGATGCGGCATCTCAAGCACAAATTAGTGGGAGCTCTTTAGTCCTCCGACGTACACTTGGGGAAAGATAACCATTTTATTACAAAGAAAGCTAATTTTGCGATTTAACATAAACTTATTTAAATAAAATAATTAACATATCGCAATTTAAGTAACTATACCAACAAACTATTGTGATTTTAATACCTTTTTTTTTACTTTTCAAACATTACATGAATTTTTGGTAGATTGTGTTGAATATAAATTAATTGATTTCCAAAATGAATTAAAACCCACCATCAACCTGTATACAAAATTACAATTTATACCTATAATAAAAATTTTCGAAAATGTGTGCCATAAAAACTTGAATATTTATGCGGTTAATCCAATCTTTTCTCAATCCTTTTGAACGTTTCTGGGGATTATTATCCCCACCACCAATGTATCTCAATGACAAAACATACAGAAACAATTGGTCCATCTTAAAAAGTTAATAAAGTTAAAAGAGTAGTAAATATCAAAAAGAGCAAGAGCGAAAATAAGTTGCTGTGAAATAAGTTCCGGCCGTGAAACAGTTCTGTATTTTCTAACACAAAAACATACTTATTTTTCTTCTCCACATTATTTATCTGAAACATTTGTTTTTGAAGCTGCAATCATGCTTTACATTCATACCTCTTTAAAAGACTTATTTTTAATATTATTATTATTATCTCATACAGACTAACAAGATGTTTTTATAACAAAATTGAACACAAAAAAATTATTTAAGTTCTGCAATTTTGAGCACTAACTAATTTGTAAGTTATTGTTTTTGGAACTATAAATTAAAAATCTTCATTTATAAATCTTATGTTTCCGTTTACAAACAGCCGAAGTTCCTGATTGAGACGTCTTGTCTAATGGTTTTTCCTCAGTGTAGTACGTTGAGGGCGGGACATCGTTTGGGGCTCGCAACTGTCGCCTTTGTTTGGGTCGAAAAGAAGTGATTGTCCTTGCCGAATCCTTGCAGTCAAAGCAATTCAAGTGTCAAATCTTTTATTTGCCTTTTGCAGATTTCGCAATAAAAATTTGTATTGTCAAAAGTCTGCGCTCATCCAAGCCAAAGACCAATCCCAAAACCGAATCCGAATCCGTAGTCAGAGCACCACCCTCCCCGTTTCAGCGCTCCGTTTTATCCGCTTGGCATATCCTTTGGTCGTTTGTTTGTGTGCAATAAATTTGCTGACAAAAGAGGGATTATTGCTGGATCATGCCGCTGTTGCTGCAGCTCGGTATGAGTGCGGAGGATATATATAAACCCAGACCTGAAGCTGGAGCTGAGCAGGATGTGCTCCTGGTGGCTGGTTCCTGTCAGCGTGCATTCCTCGGCGTTATTGTTTGGCCATAAGTTAATTGTTCCCCTGCGAAAGCTTCAATGCATCGCATCCTTACGCTCAACTGGCCGCCAGAGTTCTTTTTCCGGACTCATGCTGGGCTTAAGCGCTGATTAACCGTAGTCTGACAGCGGACATGGATACGGCTTTGACCACGGATTGCCGCATAGGGGGAATGGAGGTGCGCATAGTTGGAAACGTTTAATTGCCATGGAAACTATTGAGCATCCGGATAAGTATTGAAAAGTGGATTGAAAGAGCAAATATTTTTGATATTTAAACAGGAACTGGTGGGGGATTAAGTGGGCAAATGTTCGGAGTTAAATGGGAAGTCGTCAAGAATCGATACTTTATCCTAGCCAAATCGAGTAAGATTGCTTCCGACATTTGTGAAATTTTAAAATTGTATAAAAAACTAACCATAATTGGATCACCTAAACTAATTAAACCAAATAATAATAATTAAACAAAAAATGTGTATTCTTAGAACACATTTTTTAAGAGTTCAGTTTGTTCAGTCAAATTTTTTTTATAGTTTATTATAGTTTTTTTGGTTTACAATAATTAATTCATAGTTTTGCAACAGTTAAACATAAAGAAAAGTAAAATTAGGTCAATTGAAAACTGAACTGATGTCTTTAAACAATGAAAATAATTGTTCAATAGTTTTATTCTGTTTAGAACAAAGAAATAGAGCAAGAAAGAAAGCCACTTTCGGCAAGAAGGAACCTATATTCCCTTGCTACTAAAACTACAGATATCACTCTATAAATTCAATTTATTTTAATATTTTTATGATCTTTAATGTAAAATCTATGTATTTTATATATTGGTCAAATTAGTGACTAGTAAAAACAAGAAGCTATAACCCTGGTTTACAAATTTAACATGAAATCCTCCAGAGATCAATCGTTGATGTTTAAATATCGTTTTTCACCTGTTTTTATATCAATTCGTCTTTTTTTTTTCTTCAGTTTTGCTTATTCGTCTTCTGTAATCGAAAACTTTTTTAACTAGAAATAGATAATTCTTCAACTTTCTTATAGATGTTATAAGGCAAGGTTTCCTAATATATATGCGAGAGATCGACAAAGTTTGCATAAATGGCAAAAACTTAAGTTTCGACAACATAAATTAACATAAATTCTTTAAAAATAAACGCCTGAAAATCAAAAATAATTTTATCACATTATCTTGAAGATGAAACTTTCACAAATCTAACAAGCTATTAACTTTAACAATCCAGGAAAACAAGGTTTGATCCCTGGAAGATTTCATTGATTTGAATTTTTAAGGCAGTGTAATTTGTTTTCAATTATTTTTTTTGGAAACGGCACGTTGCGACATATATGCTCTCTGCAACATAAATAATACTTTAGGAAAAGTTTGATCTAGGCATGGGCAGATCGACTAGCTTAATAACGATGATCAAGAATATATAAAAAGTCGCCTACATAACGTTGCAAACTAATGACTGTAACTATAAAACTATTTGCAAGAGTATTGTAACATTACCATAAATTTTGCGCTTAAATACATTACCTATTAATATATTTATTATTTACCTATTAATATTGTGAATTCATGTGAACTTTGGGGAAGTTGATTACATTTTTGCTTAACTATTTCGGTCGAGAGCCATAAAACTCTCTGTTTGCTCATAAAAAAGACAAAGGAAAGCCGCAATAAATTTTCCGCATCTAAATTGCTCAACGGACAGATCCGAAAGTCGCCATATATGTATGTATCCCTTCTATTTACCCCCCTTGCCAATACCAACACTACTTAGCGGGGATAAAGATACATACCGAATGCCGATGCCACGCCCCTAAAAATCTGGCCAAAAAATCATTGATTCGTAAGTGTAACAGTGTGGAAAAGGGGGCGAGAGAAATGGGGATTAGGGTGGCAAAGCTAAAATAGAATAATGAAAACGATGCCAAGAGTGAAAGAAGCGATATCAATATTGTCCTGAATGCGAAGATGGCGGCCATTATTGTGCTTCTGTCTGTTTCCATGTTTATGTGTGTGTGTGGCTGTGTATGGGTAACTTCCGCAAAACTGGAAAACTAATTTGAACAAAGTACAACAAATAAAAGTGACTACTGAATGTTTAATTTGAAAAGGGAAGGCTCCAAACACTGAACGCCGAACAGCAGCGACAACAACAGCAATGTCTAACAACTGGAGAACAAAAACAGCGAAAATGAAAAAGAGAAATAATACAAAACTCACTTGGATACAAGTACAAATGCAGCAAACACATGTACAGTCTACCCCTGCTCTCCCTTTCTCGTTTTTGTATCCCCCATTGTGTTTAGAGGATGTTGGCCAAAATGGCGCATTCAGATCTCTCACTCCCAAACTCAGAGAAGTACACGGAAAAGATTTATACTTAATTTGACGGCTTATTAGGGCAGGACAACAGCTAAATCAAGTGTGTGTTTATATACTTCCGTATCCGTAAAACCGGATTTCGATTTAATAATGCTTTGCCGATTTTTCTCAGCATTCATTACGGCGCAGCTAGAATTAACTGGGAATTACAGCGGCGTATAAGCAAAAAATGCGATTGCTAAGATTTTAATATTTATTTTTAACGCTTCCAATGGCTTACGTCCAAGACTTTATGTTAAGTCCTTAAATTGATCAATGATCATAAAATCCTGCACAAGTTTTCTTTCAGTGCATAGGGAAAAAGAGAGCGGGAATGAGAATGCGAAACCGAGAGAAACCAAGAAACGTCGACATACGGTTAGAAAAACATTCGCACATAAAAATGCTAACATTTGAAGCATAACATTTGGGGCGGAGGAGAGGGTTGGAGGGGCAACCAGATAAAGTGGGAGAGGGAGAAGGACGCCTGCCCCCATGTGGCTGACATAATGAAACATTATTAAGAGCCACGACGTCAAAGCGGCAAAAGGTATCTAAATTTGCGCAAAATGTTTATTCCCCCCACCCCCGAGATTTGGCTTCTGCAGTCGCTGCCAATTTGCCGTCGCTTGGAGAGGAAAACACAAATATCACATTTACAGGAGGCACTCCACCATTTTGAGCCACACTCATGCAGTGCGAGAGAGTGGGATGGCAAGAGCGAGGGCGCCATAGATTGGTTCGCAGGATATTGTCTCATCCCCCGCCAGAAAGAGAGGCCTGGCTACGCTCGCTCTCTCTGCCCGGATGCTGCCTGCGTCGACGGCGACGTCGACAGTAGAATCACAGTTATTCGAGATACGAAAACACAGCAGCGGCGACACAAAAGCTCAGGGAAACGTCGGCGGCAGCGGCAATGGCAGCGGTTTTTCATAAATAAATGTTTGAGTTATGTAGAAAAACATTTTGGGCGAGAAGATTTTCGTTTTCGTTGCGATTCAGTTAACATTTGGCCAGCGGATTCCGCCTTCAACGGACACGACGACGGACGCGCTAGCCAACTTTCCACTCGACTGCTGGCCATATGTACAGTTATTCCCAGGACCCAAGCGGAAACGGTGACAGTGAACGGTTAACGGTGAAGAATAACGGTACTACTGGAAAGCGAGAAATTCTAGTTTAAATGCCAGTGCAAATGCCAAGTGAAGCTAGTGAAGAAGCGCCAAAACGAACACAGTTCCTGAGCAAAATAGTCAAACCAAAAAAAACAGTGTTGCGTCCTCTAATAACTTAAGCAAATCCAGTACTTCAACTCAAATAGACAACAGTGATTACCCGCAAACATGCACACCAGCACGGATCCCATGCACACTCTGCACGACAGTGTCTCCCTTTCGCCGCCGCTGCTCAAGAGTTCGAGGGGTGGCTCCTCCGGCGGCATTGGAATCGGATGCAGTGCATCCTCGCGCGCCGCCGCCGCTGATGCCATGTCCATGGGCTGCGACGACAGCGACATTGAGCCTTCGGCCGTCGGGGGAAGTGGTGCCGGCGGCGGAGACGGCTCAGGATCCAACGGCGGACCACTGGTGAAGCCACCGTACTCCTACATCGCCCTCATCACCATGGCCATTCTACAGTCGCCGCACAAGAAGCTCACGCTCAGTGGGATTTGTGACTTTATCATGTCGCGGTAAGTTATTCATAATTTGTTATACAAATTTACACACGTTTGTTTTTAGTTCTTGCAATATTTTTTTTAAAAAGTTTTTTAAAATCTTTCAAGATTATGAAATAGTAGTGTCTGTTTGAATTTAAAATTCAATTTAAACATTGAGAAGTGAAAGCTGGAAGAATCCTGGCTATAATCATGCCATATGGATTTCAACTTATCGCACTTGTAGAAGAATAGTATCTGGTATATAAGAAATGTTTAAACTGAAAGGAGGTGAATCGCTCTTTAGTCAACATTAAAGAACTGGTTTTTAAAGATTAATATGAACATTATACATACGACTGAACATATTAAGAGCCTATTTACCGGCGTTGATCATGTCATATTTTGATTTAAAACAAGTTAACTTTATTAAAAACAAGTTAAACTTTTTTAAATTTTAATAATACGCAGAATATTATGTCCTTTTTTGATCTGTTTTTTTCACTTGAAATTAGTTTAACAAATTTTGCTTCTATCGATCACTTTGAATTTATGGGTCTTATGAAAAGCTTAATGAATTTTTTGATTTATCTCTATCTAGCTTCCCATATTACAAGGATAAGTTCCCCGCTTGGCAGAATTCGATTCGGCACAATCTCAGCCTTAATGATTGCTTCATAAAGGTGCCCCGTGAGCCCGGAAATCCGGGCAAGGGCAACTTCTGGACGCTGGACCCGTTGGCGGAGGACATGTTTGACAACGGTAGCTTCTTGCGGCGTCGAAAGCGGTACAAACGAGCTCCGACTATGCAACGCTTCTCCTTTCCGGCGGTTTTCGGCACACTGTCTCCATTTTGGATCCGTAAACCCGTCCCCCTCGTTCCGGTGCACTTTAATGTGCCCAACTTTAATGGAAGCAGGGATTTTGATGTCGTCCACAACCCGGCGGATGTCTTTGATTCAGCCCTGCGGGCGGATAAGAAGTTTAACTTCTTTGCAAATGCGGAGGCTTCATTTTACCAGGGAAGTCAGTCGGGTGACAAGTTCGACCGGCTGTCCTTCATTAATCGCGGACGAGGTGTGGATGCTTTGGATGGCCTGCCGCATAGCAGTGGCTCCGGTGGCGGAGGAGGAGGTGAAGGCGGTGGTGGTGGATCCGATGGTAGCCGAGCCACCAAGTACAAAAGCCCCTACGCCTTCGATGTGGCGACTGTGGCCAGCGCTGCTGGAATGTCCAGTCACAGGGACTACGCAGATAGAGTTTCGGGCGGAGGGTATATGGACCTCAATGTGTACAACGACGATGCGGACACAGAGGCGGACGCGGAAGCCGACGGAGATGACGACTCCTGCGAGGACAAGATCGACGTGGAGAGCGGCAATGAGCAGGAGGATTCACACATCTCGGATTCGGTGGATAGCGCCTGTACAAATCGTCTGGACGCACCGCCGGATGCGCTGATCTTCGAGCCTGCGGAGGCATCTGACAGCTCGCCACCGGGAATGGGAATTGGCTCCAGTCCAAGAAGACGGTTCGATAGTGAGCCACTGGTTCTAAGGACCAGCAAGCAGAGCAGCGCCAAGGACTTCCGCATCGAGACGTTGATTGGCCACCACCTGCATCACGGTGCCAGCCAGGAGGAGGCCAGCGACTAGACGGGATTCGACCAACCCATCCGGAGCTTATACCAGAACCGATTGGCTTGTGTACAGTCCATCGAACGGTGATTTCTGTTTCGATATAAGCACGTTTTATCACTCCACCCCCACGAATCCAATCCGAGCAGCAAGTAGTGATCAGTAGGTGTATCTGTAGGATGTAGGAGCCAGCACGCGAGTTTTTAAATGCGACCAAATCAAAGCCAACGCTATAGTTGCCAGTCCACTTACGTACTTTACATATATCGACGCGTCTATCTATGTAAATCTGATGCAGTGCACATTTCTAGCATACTTTTAACGTGAATTCTAGAGATCTAGATCCTAGGCCTATATCTACTATACCAGTACTATTCATGTGTAAGTGTGCGTGTGTGTGCGTGTAACTGTAACACATCCAAGCAAGAGGAACACTATTAACTATAAATTAGTCTAAGAATTTTGCTGATGTTATTGAAAATTGAATAAACAACAACATAACAATAATTGTTAAAGATTGTTAGGACAAAAGCAGTACAAATTTAAGTGGTAAGTACCTAGGTATATAAACTGTTAAAATTTATTTATTATTTATTTTTTAAAAAGTATGGGAGATTGTTGAAGTCAATGCTAGATATTTGCTAGACTTTCCCACAGGAATGTTTCTATTTAAAACGATATAATTTGTTGAAGTTTTTTTTGATGCTTTAAACATACATTATTAACCTTTAAAGTTATTTTAGAACTTTTTAAAAATAATATTTCAGTTGTATAGGTGCTTTGCAATAAGTATCAACGAAGTCTCAATCAAATTGTGTTTTGTAATCAAAATACATATGTATGTATTAATCATACTATGTATGTATTAATATGTGACTCCACAATACTTTTAAGTTAATGTCTTAGAAATAATGCTTTAATTAACATTTAATTTGAGGGACAGTGCTGGTTAGTATCCTAAACGTCGGCCTCTACACGCATGGAAACTATTTAAACGTAAAAATTTTGTTTTTTATTTTGATAAGCTTGTTCACCAAATCAAATGCCTTGAATACGGCCAATAAATTTGTTTTTTTTATGAAATATCATAGAAAGAATGCCATATATCCGTCCCAACGAAATAGATTCCTCTCTCGAAGGTATCTTAAATCAAAACATTAAATTTTTACTTTCAATACTAACAAAATGTAGAGTAATACAGATAAGATACTATAAGTCTAACATTATTAAATATCCATTGTTCTTCACTAAAAACACTATTTTCCAGTCTTATGTGGAAAACATGTTGTTTTTTGTTTCATGTGCGAATTCGAATTTAGCGCTCAAAATCCCAACAAAATGTGGCAACAGTGCTTGGAAATCAGTTCAGCTTTAGCGCCTGCGCATTGAACGGCGCTCAGCTGATTTGTTTTGAAGGACGAAGGGGGTCGGTTAAATAGCCCAATGAAGCGCTACCAAAAAAGCTCGACTCTCGGGACGCGTCGTTGGCTTCCAGTGTTAAAACATTAAAAGCTGCGCTTGGAAGCGGGACAACAGTGTGCCGTAGAAGATACCAACACTAACTATTGGTATCCGACAGAACGGCAGAACTCACGCGCTACGCCGAGAGTACGAACTCCTTTTTGGCACAGTTCGCCCCCGCGGACTCCATTTGCACATACCCAACAGCAGACACTATCGCACGTATATATATGGCTGCAGAAAGTCGATTTTTCGCTAACAAAAAGTGCTGTATGTGGGCAAAACTTTAAATGGCCCGGGTCATAAAATGAGATTGCAATAGTTGCAATTGGCAGAGCGAGATGTCCTGCAATTTTGCCGCGGAGATGCTGCGGCCCAGGTGCTGAGCTCATCGAGGCGAGAAAAGTTTTGTACCATTCAGTGCCCGTATCCCCAGGAGAAAAAGCCATCCCCCTGATGCTGCTGCTGCTGTGATGAGATTGGTGATAATGAGTGCGACCAAAGGCCCCCATGTCTCCATTTAAACCCGTAAAACCAAGATAAGCATAAACATCCGACCAACCAGATAGGTAATAAGAGCACAACGCACAACGGAGACGGTTGAATTGGCCTTAGCGAACCGGCGGAGCAGGAACCGCAGTTTCCGGCAGAGACGGACGTGGACCAGGTCGCCAAGTAGACAGCCCTCATGGCGGGCTGGCGAGGGCGAGGGCGCGGGCTGTGTGCCACCCTGTTGGCGGTGCTGACCCTACTCTCGGGTAAGATCTTCCCAGGAATTTACCCATTATATCCCTAAATTACCCCCAAAATCCCCCACAGTAACCCACTCCGTGCGGATCACCAAGCTGAGGGTGCCGCGCACCTACACGCTGTTGCGTGACCACGAACCCGATCCTCTGGTCCTCGACTGCGAGGTGGAGATCGGGCCGCGGGAGCAGGGATTCGTCCTCAAGTGGCTGTTCAACAACCACTCCATCTACCAATGGATACCCTCGGTCAAAGGGTTCGCCATGGTGAGTCAGCCATCGGGGGCAGCAAATTAATTAACATATTAATCGAGCCGTGTGTTTGTCTTTGCCTTTGTCTTGTTCTTGCGATTGTAGGGCTTCATGAAGTCGAAGATAGACACCAAAATATTTAGTATGGAAAGCAGTCCCGGTGTTATATCGATAAAGAATCCCAACTGGAACATGACGGGGGAGTATACGTGTGCGGTGCAGACCTTCGAGTCTACGGATAAGCGGAGTGCCCGCTTGCAAATAATCGGTGGGTGTCACGACCGCAGCGGAAAGGATCGGCGGTGAAAGATGTGCTGCCAAGGGTGGGAGATTGACGAGGTCTAAGGTGGTGTCTCCAGAGGGTGACCTGCCCACCTCCTCAACTGCTCACCTTCTCAACTGCTCAACTGCCGACCGGCCCACTTGCCCTCCCCCATCTTGACTGGGGAACTGGTGTTTGCATAGGTGTTTGGGTCGGTGTTTACACGGGGAGACAAAATTATGATTTATGTACTCTAAGGCCATTTACAGAAGTCAAGGAAGCGTTTCATAAGCAAGCTCCCTTTTATTATTTTCTTCCATTAGTCTTTTGCAGCAGTTAAGTCCCCTTTTTTTCATGTCATTAAAAAGCAGTCATTATGAATGGGCTCAACATATAACTTGTAGGGTACTTATTTTCTAATTCCCATTTTACCATAATAATTTTTAATGTTCTTTTATAATTTTTACTTGCAGTAGTGGTAGTAGAATTAAAGAACAACTTAACGCCTAACGGAACGATAGAGTGTTATCTTAATCAATGACATGACATGACATGACAAATAAAACCACATTTAAAGCGAACACCTTTACAATTTTATATTTTCATGTTATTCAAGTAATAGACACTTCAAGAATTTAAAGTTCCCTTAGTACCATCACCTTTTATGCAGCATTTTGAATTTATTAGTCAAGAATCACAGTGTAGGATAGTTTTCGATTGTGTTTCAGGTGTTATAGGTCAATGGTTCAGCTTTGATTGGTCGAGCTTAGGCATGCCCAATTGAGTTCAATCCACTCGAGTCGGGGGTTGACTCTTTTTCTTCCGGTGCAGGTGTGTTGGGCCCTGTCGGCTGGGCACGTGTGATTCGCTTTCATATTTGCATGCGTGTCATGTGGCAGTCTCTGCGGTGTCCGGAACCGTCGCTTGTTTGTGCTGTTTTGTGCTTTTCTTTGGAACACAGTTTTGTTTTGTTTTGCTTTGTTTTGTTTCGTTGTTTAGTTTGACACTTGATTAATTCTCACGACCTTTTGTTTTTTGGCTCCTGTCTGCCGGCCCGGCCCACAACCAATCCCACACTCATAGTTCCTGAGTCGGATTTCATGCTGGAAGCGCGGATGAGCGGCTCTCGTCTGGATGTGGACGTAATGTGTGCAGTCCAGCACGTCTTCCCGCAACCCATGCTGTCGGTCATGTAAGATGAGCACGGCCATTGTGGCCGGTGAAATTGAATAGCCCCTGGACTTCAACACTCCATCCGCAGGTTTGACACCCACATACTGGACTCGGTGCTTACGCAGTTGGACCAAGACCCCAGTGGCCTCTACAGCATGACCGTACGCACCCGCATTCCTAGAGATCAACTCGAGTCCCCCACCCCGATCACCTGTGCGTTCATTTTAATTGGCACCAACTACACCAAACGCCGGGAGACTATTTTCTATGGTAAGTACAGGTAAGCAGGGGCTGCAAAATATAAGTTAACTATGCTTTACCCCTTGCTAGAAGGTTGATAAAATTACCTGTGAATTAAAGAAAAACAGAGTTTATAGATAGCTTGTTTGGCGACCTTTCGTGGTAAGACTAAAGAATTCCAAAATTAATTCGTATTTTTTATGTGGTAATTGTTAAACTTCACAAAGAAGCTAAAATCTTTAAACTTAAAAGACTTTTTGGTGTATTACTATTTATTTTAGTTTTGTTAAAATAATTTTAAGATATTTTCTAATTTTATTTATATAAAAGAAAGAACTTGAAGGCGTTTCTTGTGTGATTGTAAGATTTTAAACATCTCTTAACTTCTTTTTGTTAAATACAAAATAGTTAGGTCTTATTGTCTCTGAATTCGTGAATTTGGCAATCAGGCAACCCCTTTTAAAAAATTCTATAAAAACAAACAAATTAATAATTATACTTATACTTTTTACAGATAAGGCCTCAACTATACAACGCAAATGGACAACGGTCGCCGTAGTAATGTCCATAGCATCCTTAGCTCTAAGCAGTTAGTTCGGTAGTGTCCTTCGATGTAGGCTATACTTGTTCTTAAGTTTGATCTAGAAATTTTGATAATCTCTAATTTTTAATAGACTTTTAACGGATAAACGTAATTTTTTGCGATATTTTTAAAAAAGCGCTTATATTGTACATGCATGTAATTGTAAGAAAAACGAAACACAAAACAAACACCACAATGCGAAAGCAAACGAACCCATAAAAACAAGAACGATAAGACAACAGCAACTCATATAACAAGAAATTCTTGTATTCATATATTTACCACATAAATAAAATATATATATTATATAGTTATCTATGATGTATAGGTCTAATTGAGTACTGAAACGCTAATAAAACAAAAATGAAACAGTAAAAGTGCATTAAACCAACCGCCTTCGTCGTTTTTTCTTTGCAAATAAATTAAAATTTTAAAATTGTATTTTAAGTGTAAAATTAGGAATTCAAGTCCAAACAAAAATAACTTAATAAATAAATCACTGTAGGACTAACTAATATAAAATTCTTGTAGTTTTCTGGCATTAGGGGCTTGATTAAAATGAAAAAAAGTGGACAACTGATTTCTTTCAGCAAAGACTTGGGTTAAACAATTTTAAAATGTTTACCAAAACAAACCGATCGGTTTACTATTACAAGTCTATTTTAGTTGGTTTCTAAAAATGTGTATGTACAATTGTACTGTTGTATCTAGACGATTTTTTTTTATTGCTGAAACCAATAAATTCAGTAAAGAGTTGATAAATTAAAATAAAAATAAGTTCCCTAAAACTTCAGCCACAAGAATACTTCTTTTATAAAATCGGAATGTAATATAACTAGAGTTAACAAATGGGTTTTCAGCAACAAGTATCTAATAAAGGCATTTTTATCAGATTTATTTATTTTAACTTTGCGTTAAGCATACAAATATTAATGGTTCTTGAGTATTGAAACCAAAAAAAGCAATGATTTAACGAGTAAAACTGATTAATATTATTATTTTGATATTATTATTTTTAAATCATATTTAGAAATGGAAGTAAGGATACAATTTTTATTTTGCGCGGGCCTGTAAACAGTGCGGATGCTCCGCATTCAAATGTTATTGTGAATGCAACCCTGCGCTCGCTCCTGCGCACACCCTTCCAGCACGGCCGACCTTCCAGGCCTTCCAGTGGGCCTATGAGTATGCAGTGAAAATGACAGCAGTGGCAGAGGAGCCATCAACACATCAGACAGCAGACAGCTAAAGCGTTGACGCCAGCGCCAGACGAGAGCCAAGGTTCCTGCCCCCCAGTTAGCCCAATTGATTGGATAATCCCCGCAGATAGCGAAACGTGGGAACAGCGCCGAAATAGCTCAAAGTCCCTGCCAGACAGCATGTCCTAGTGAAGCCCTCGACGGGAACGCAGAGAGCAGGACACCTGGAGCAGGAGCACGATGGCCTCCGGCGATGGCGACACCATCAACACCATCGACATGGACAGCTCCTCGGCGTCGCAGGCCAAACTGGCGGAGCCCAGCAATGGTAACTATCACCCCCAGTCGCCTTATTTTCCCCAGTGCCCGAAAAAAAAATCAATGACTGGTGAAAGGCGAAAGGCGAATGGCGAATGGAAGTGCCCCTGGCGCATGTGTCTCGCGTGAAGGGAAGAAGCGTGAATGTGAATCCACCCCCGCACTTGACAGACAACGGACTTCCATCGGCTCTTATTTTTATTTATATTTTCGTAACGGATTGATAACAAAAGAAAGTCGGGGCCCGTCCAAGTTCAAGTTGCGGTGATTGCCTGACTGCGTCATGGCCTGAATAAAACATGACTCCTAATAATAAACTCTGTCCGCTCTTCCTTTAGCCTCCACCGACCATGTGGGAAACTCATCGCCCGACGTAAGTACTTCCGCCGTGGCCTCGAGGTCACTCCGATCCAAACTAATCGGGTCAACTAATTTCCCTCCAATCGACCAGCTGGGCAACCGACCGATGCGAGCGGCCAGCAAGGCGGACAAGGAGCGCAAGATTGGCCACAGACGCGTCGGCGAGGGCGGCGAGATCACATACAAGAAGATACAGACGTCGCAGATCATGGGCTCCATTCAACTGGGAATCCAGCACACTGTAAGATATGTTTTCTATTTGGTGTATCACAAATATGTAGAGGTACAAAAGTATAAGGCAATTCTGTAAAATAATGGCAAGTGTCTAAGTTTTAGTTTTGTCAGCATACTTTAAGGTACCTTTTCAGATTTGTTGACCCAAAAATATAAAATACATATGTGTTCATTTCCTGATTTTTGAAATATTGTTTTTATGGCATCTGCTCCTAAAGGCCGTAAAATTATAGATTCTTTTACGTTTAAAATACAGAGAAAGTTAAAAACAAGCAAACAAACTTTGATTGATGTATTTATGTATAGGCTATTAAGACCATTACACCATAAATAAGTTCATTGAATCTGTTTTATATTTATATAAAATATAATATAATATATATAATATATTTTTTATGAGAGCCTTTTAAGCCTTAAATTAGTAGTTTATTAGAAAAACGGAGTTGCCATAAAATACCTAAAAACTTTAAAGACTTATAGGAATTTGTTTGCAAATGTATTTCCAGTACATACCACCAAAGTCCTTCACATTTTCCCAGACCTTTTAAAACCCCATTTTAAATTTGTTGTTGGCACTGACTATTGATTTACACCTCAATTGATTAATTAATCAATATATACCCTGCAGGTCGGCAGTCTAGCCTCGAAGCCCAAGCGTGATCTACTTATGATGGACTTCTGGGAAATCGAGAGCATCACCTTTCCGCCAGAGGGTTCTAGCCTTACACCTGCCCACCACTACAGCGAGTTCAGATACAAGATATACGCGCCCATCGCTTTTCGCTACTTTCGGGATCTGTTCGGCATCCAGCCAGATGATTTTATGGTAAGTAAACTATCATTTTTTAAACTAGCAGCTTCTAATTGATAAACTTTGCAGATGTCCATGTGTACGTCCCCATTGCGGGAACTGTCCAATCCTGGTGCTTCCGGCTCTATATTCTACCTGACGACCGACGACGAGTTCATTATCAAGACGGTGCAACACAAAGAGGGCGAATTCTTACAGAAACTACTGCCTGGGTGGGTGGCTTTAGCAATTATTACTAGATGGATTTACAAAAAAAATATCCCCATTGCAGTTACTACATGAATCTAAATCAAAATCCGCGCACGCTATTGCCAAAGTTCTTCGGATTGTACTGCCTGCAGACGAGCAACGCCAAAAACATTCGCCTGGTGGTCATGAACAATCTGCTGCCCTCATCCGTAAGAATGCACCTGAAGTACGACTTGAAGGGCTCCACGTTCAAGCGCAAGGCCAACAAGGCGGAGCGCGCCAAGAAGTCGCCCACGTATAAGGACCTCGACTTCATGGAGCAGCATCCGAACGGCATTTTCCTGGAGGCCGAGACCTACTCCGCGCTGATCAAGACCATTCAGCGCGACTGTACGGTGCTGGAGTCCTTCAAGATCATGGACTATTCCCTGCTCCTCGGCGTCCACAACCTGGACATTGCGCTCAGGGAGAAGCAGAGCGAGCAACGGAAACCGCTGAGAGCTCCGCTGGCCGAGGACTCCGACGTGGATGGGGACGATCCGCTGGACGCCCTGGATGGCGACGGCAAGGATCGCGATGCGGCCACGGGCATAAGTAGAAACAAGTGAGTATCTCAGCACATCTCCGACCATAACGGAAGCAATCTAAAGAGCTAACCCAGTGCGGCATACAGGTCCGTCAATCGTCAGCGTTTAGTGGCCCACTCCACGGCCATGGAGAGCATTCAGGCGGAGAGTGAACCCATCGACGATGAGGAGGATGTGCCGTGAGTTTTATTCTTTTCCCTTGACATTTTCTTGGAAGCTAATGGAATCCCATTCGACCCGGATCTAGACCTGGGGGTATTCCAGCGAGGAGTGAGAAAGGCGAGCGCCTGTTGCTCTACATTGGAATCATCGACATTCTGCAATCCTACAGGCTGAAAAAGAAACTGGAGCACACTTTCAAAAGCATCATACACGATGGGGTAAGATTAGAATTAGAATCAGAATCATTAGATCAGAATTAATAACAAAACTAATCCATAACTGATATCACCATCTGTCGTTTCTTTCAGGAAACCGTATCGGTCTGCCGGCCCTCGTTCTATGCTCAAAGATTCCAAAACTTTATGGCCAAGACCGTGTTCCGCAAGATACCCTCCCGTAAGTGGGGTGGGCGTGGAAGTCGGGCTAAGTACTCGTACTGTAAGGCATTTTTGTGTGCAGTTGGCCGAGTTATGCAAGCACTCAGTTCCGGTTCCAGACATTTTTGCGTAGATACTTAGCCAAAATCACACACAAAACACACCGTTTACATTCCACACACCGAACACCATTAGACACTCGTAGCTTGCTAATTTTGGTTGATCGATTGATGTGCAGCAAAAATGCAATATGGTACACTTGGCCTGAGTAGACGCCGATCCGAAGAGATCTCTTGACATCGACATTCAATTACCACCAACCGCTCTGTTCTCTGCTTTCTTTTTGACCATGTCTCGAATGCAATCACCCCACACTTACGTTACGCATATAGTGGATCTCCCAGAGATCAAAGGGAATCACAGAAAATTTCGTACCTTGGTAACCAGCTACATAGGTAAACAATCTAATGATCGATGTCTCTTATTTTTTGATTATCTCTCACTTAAAGTTTACTTACACCTTCTTTAATGAGTATTTAATGTATTAAATGAAGTTTAATAACAATGTTTTGTATTCACCCCTTGGTTTAATATGATTTCGAAACGGACGCCAAAGCATGCCTAGCAATCTCACGTTAGTTGCCCTCACATCCCTGGCATCCTTGGCATCCTGGCAACCGTATTGCTCTTGGCTTCTTCGCATAGTTGCTTTGGGAGTGCTATGCTTTTTGAACCTTATTTTCCTATTGCGACTTCTTGAAGCAACCTCTAACTAATTCCCGATTTTGACTGGTTTTTGCAGCGCTTAAGCATTCGCCATCGAAGAGAAAAAGCCTTTCCAAGGCCATTCAGCGCTCCATCGACAGCGACAACGAGGTGGCCACGAGGCGTAAGTGTAGCTCATGAGAATATAATATATTAGTTATAAGTTGTGACCGTCTAACATATAGTTTACCTAAACCTAAACGACTGAAAATGTCCCTTAATTTCGATTTTTCATGGTTACTTTTGACTATTTTATGCTTAAGAATTCGCGTTGTGTTTACACCTTTAACCATAAGATGGACAATGTGTTAATGATGTTTTATTTCCTCAGCGGTTCACGCCTCGCACTCGCACAGTAGTGGCAAGATTCACCAGCCAGCAAAGCCGCCCACCACCGAGCCAACGCCAGCGGGAGCGGCAGGTGGAGCCGTAGGAGGAGCAGCTGCCCTTGGTCCAGCTAGCGGCAGTGCCACCAGCGAGCGGGCACCTCCGCCCGTCAAGCAGCGGACTCCGGCGGCCAGCAACCTGAAGACACGGGTGCCACCGCCAGTGCCACCGCGTGGTTCGCCGCGGCGCAAGGATGCCCATGATCGGACGACACCAGGTACAAAGCAAGAGAAGCACACCACTAATCCCAATACGGCACCAGCACACACCCACACCCTCCAGGTGCCAACGAGCGAGGCAATGCCTCGCTTCGGAGATCGTCGTTCGCCCAGCAACGTCCAGGATTGGCTGGAGCTCCATGATCTTTTCGATGGTCCAGATAATGGCCTGCGAGCTCCGACTGCTCCTCCGCCCGATCCTACAGTTGCGCTGCTCAGGAGTTCCTCGCTGAGGCGCCGGGACTCGCTGCACTCCGCCTACTCCACGGCTCGATCGGAGAGCAGTTTCCGGCGGCAACCGCCTCGACTGCTTAACCACGTGGACATTTTTCAGCGGCAGAACAGCTTCGTGGCGCGCAGCGATCGATCTTCAGTGGGCTCCATTGTTCGGAACTTTCCGCCTATCAGAGCGGAGAGCTATCGTTCCGGACGCTCCCGTTCCTCGGGCAGTATTCCCAGCCACCGTTCACCAAGGCGTGGAGTTCAGGAGAAGCTGGAGCGGCAGCAGAGACGGAAGCGCTACTTTCACTACGTGGACATGGCACTCGTTGGCGATGATTGCGACAACCAACTGGAGGAGGACAACCTGCTGCAGTCGGTCAGTGCGTTTCTGGAGGTGAAGCGCGAGCTGGAGGCGACATATCGCCCCAAAAGGCCGCTGCCCAAGCTCACCGATCCTCCGCCAGAAGCAGAGCAGCTGGCCATGGCTCCTCCTCCTCCACAGCAGACGAGACGGACAAAGAGACGGGCGCCCAAGTCAGCGCCTTCCACGATACCCGAGAGCGAGGGCACTTTGGGATCGACGGGACGCGGACTGGGACGGGAGTAGCTCCTCGCTTGCACCACGCTTTTCCAACCACACAATGCCATTACCCTATATTAGAGTTATACTAGACTTTTACTACTGTGTACTTCTGCCACTCATTCCGTTGTATGTTCTGCTCTAACCATTGTATTGCTAGGCACAACGCCCTCATGCAGCTCGACTCCTCCCCCCGCCTTTGACGACATCTCCGAGGACAGCTCGAACAAGAACAGCACCTCGTCGATGGGGCGCCGGTCCCATCATCATCACCACCATCACCAGCAGTCGCAGCAGCATCAGCATCAGCAATCTTACTACCTGGATCGCAAGATGAACATTGGACCCGCCTATCGAGGTTCCTACAAGGAGGACATCGTGAGGTAAGACTGTTTTTAAGATGTATAAACGAATACCTGACTTAGTATGATTTTTGGGAATTTTATAAATAATTTATAAAATTTATGGTGCTCATAATTTACACTTTCAATTAAAACTGCAGTTATTCTCCCCTCTAAAGTTGTAACTTGTTTAACATTTAGTTCTTTTGAATAAAGTCACAGATCGCTTAGTTCCCTGATCAACACTCTACCCAAATTGTACTCTATTAACAGTACTTTAGAATCTAAAATTAAGAGTGACCCCTTTTGATATATTTGTCGTTTTTAACTTTAGCGTCTCCGAGGTTCATCTGGATACACTGCTGGCGGTGGACACCTCGTCGAGCAGCCAGTACGGGTCCCGCGGCGGATTGGCCTGGACACCGCCCGCTTCAGGTGAGGGCTCCACTCCCACATGGACAGAGGGCACACCCAGTTTTACGGACTCCAGTTCGAGTGGTGATCTCGGTAATTGGCACTTGAGATTTGCTTTGAAATCGCTTTTTGTGTTTCTATATCTATCTGTATATGTGTATTCGTTCACGCTTGCAATCGTAGACAACTTCTCGCCCATAAACTCATCTAAAATCGATCGACACAAGCCGACGGTGGAAGATGCCATCAACTCTCTGTCCGCGGGAATGGTAAATATCGGAGGTGGCCAACTCTAGATACGATCCCAAGCACACACAGAAACCTCCTGATCCGCAGCACCCACGACACCTCCTGCTCAGAGATAACATACTCATGCCCCCCAGAGATAGTCGCACACGCCCATGTAAAATCGTACATTATTAGACTTTTCCAAAATTGCAATCCATCTTCCGTTTGGGTGTTCTTCACTCCCCATTTGCTGTCTGCAATCCACTGACTCATAACCTCTCTATTGCATTCTTATAGATCAACTAACATAGCATGTGATGACGGAACACAAGACACACCAACCCATATGTATCACGATGTGGACAGAGTCCGAGCAAAATATGCCTCATACTCTTACATACTGATTATGCTTGCGTGTTCAGGCGCTATTGTATAGCTAGGATATAATCAAAAGGCGCCCCACGTAGAAAAGATTCCCATGACATGACCTCGCCCACGCCCTCAACCACGACCACACCCACACCTGCCCATCCCTTCCAGCGGACATCGGGTGAAATCTATCCAGCAAATACATAACTCAACACTGCAAATGATATTATACACGAAAGCATACTCCCCATATACAGAACTACAGAAGCATAAAGCAAATAAATGTCAAATCAAATATATATGTATGAGTAAAGTGCGCAGGATGGCATCCAGTTGGAGATCCGAGATCCGAAATCCGCAATCCCGTTCCCCTATACATTTAGTGTACGGTGTAAAGAGTTCGTTATGCGTTCGATCAGATAATATGAAAATATACAATACACTGAAATTATACAAGTATAAACAAACGTTTTTGCGATACTTTCGATCTCCGATATATCCACATAAGTACGTATTATGTATACCTATGTATAATCAGCAATCGCGATATTACAATATTATTGTAAAATATTTCAATTTACAAGCCAGACAAACAAAGAGCAAAATTATATACATATTATTCATCTGTATTTATTAACGATAATTGTAACGCGCTTAGGTTAACTCAAAACACACAAAAACAGAACGGAACGGAACGCGACGGGACGGGACTTACTTATTATATTACATATATACACCAACGGACGGACCCGGACTGTGGACAACTCTCGACTCATACATGATGAAAGAATTGATTATTTATTAATTAGTTGAATGTTATTTAACTTATATGCATTATTCTAAAGATTACTGAAATCCAAATGTAATTACAATAAACTAAATTGCAAGGTTGAAATTTCGGCGTGTTCCCTTGAATGCGAATTTGCTAGACTAAAACAAACGTACGTTAAAAACAGGCGACTAGTACAGTTTCTGCAGGTCGTTGAGCGACTGGTTCAGGAAGTCGTTGGTCCAGTCGTTCTCCGGGCTGTCCAGATGGTTATCAAAGTCGACCAGGTCGCGCATGGCACCGCGTTTCAGCAGCAGCGACACGCCCTCCAACGTTTGCGACGCCTGCGACAGCGTGAACTTGGCCTTCGACCAGCGGGCGCCAGAGTCTCCAGCGCAGCTGAACACCTGGATGGCGGCACGGTCGTGCTGCAGCGTCATCAACTTGTTGTCCACCACCGCGAAGCAGGCGTTCTTGAAGTTCTCCTGAATCTTGTCCGCAATTTTGGCGGCGGGGGTCTTGTCGATCTGATTGTCGTAGAAGTTCTCCGGCGCACTATAGTAGCCGCCGATCACCAGTCCCTCGCGCTCGGCGTATGCATCGATCTGAAAGGAGAAAAGGGTAGGATGATATTATCAAAGTGGTGCATATAAAAAATGATTAGTTTCGACAATTAATTTCACAATTCACAATGTCTTCTTTGAAACATTTTTTGCCTCCTTATACAAATAGTCAGTTGAATTAGTTCGACATAATAAAATAAAAGTTTAAAAATTGTTTGCTTTAGGTTTAAAAATTTGAAATAAATTTCTGGATACACTCGGTAAACTTTGGATAAAGTACAAAATAATTAAAGGGATTACATGGGTTTCTCAAAAAAAAATAAATATTTTTTTTTCTTGTAATTATTGAATAGAATACGTTTAAGAAGACACTACTTATTGGTGGAACGAAGGGCTTATACTTTTTAAATTAACTAACTTAAAAACATGAATTCGGTTTCTTTAAAGTATTTATAAAACATAATTTTTTAATTTTTTTTTTAAATTTGTCACGAAGTTATAAAACTTGGAAAAACAGTTTTTCAATTTGAAATTATAATTTTAATAAAATTTTAAGATATAACACAAAAAATATTAAAATTCTAAGATATAACACAAAAAATTTGAAGGTATAAGATATAATATTAGGATTAAAATTAATAAAAGTATGCAAAATATTGATAATATTGTTGCTCTGCGATGGGGTACAAGGTACATTTAAAATACACACGCATAATATTTTAACTTTCAACTTTTTGGCTCAATGTCTCATAAATTAATAAAAATAATTTCTATGCAATATACATAAAGGTAAGTCAACAAATGTAAACAAAAAAATGTAACAGGTAATTGTTTTAAATGGATCTTACAATTTATTATGCAGGTATAAGCTTCCATATTTTGCTTTGAAATGGATTACAAAAGGTAAAACTAAATCACACCATACTACCCTTGAGTACGGGGACCTAGATAATTCTAAGAGATAATTAGCTATGCAACTACATAGGTTGTGCTACTACTAAACATAACCATCCCTGACCGGATTAGAGTTCACTGTTCACTGGTACTTTTGGAGCCGGCAATTGGCAATTACCTGCATTAGGGCAACTTCTGCCATGGGGGTGACATGCAGACACTGATGAAAAAGCGGAATCGCATCCACGATTTCCACCAGGGAGCCCTTCGAGCTCTTCTCGGCTAGCAACAGTCCGTTGACCGCCTGGTGCGGATACTTGGCGGCGTGGAATATCAACTTGGTGTAGGCTCGCTCCGAAATCTTGTAGTCGCACATTTTCTCTGAATATTATGACAATTTATTTGGCAAAAAATAAAACATGAATTGGAATTCGACAATTAAGCAGTGTGACCGCACCTCTGCCGTTTAAATAAACCACGTAATCCCCGAAACATACCATTTATGTGTTACTAAAATACCAAATTTCAATTCTCTTAACACAAATGGATTCCACAGTGTCGGATGATCAACTTTTATGAACTGAGTTCCCCAGTTTTGATAACACCCACGGGGAATGGATTCCACAAAATCTTGAATATCAAATAAAAATTCGATTTTATTTTCGGATTTAAATATTGAAAAAAACAATATTTTTGAGAAAAATTAGAATTTAAACAGATTTTAAATTTGCATATTGTTGCCTTTTGGCTATTTTACAATCTGATGTTTTCAATAAACATTTTAAAGTTCCAAAATCTGGTCACATTTTTTGTATGGCGCAAAATTTAAGTGGGTTCGACTTCAATTTGATTTATTACTCAAACTAATATTTAATACTAACGTGGGATGATGGAAAACATAACTAAATATGTGTAACATTTTATTTCTTAACTGTCCGTCTGCGTCTCGCTCTTGCATGGCTCTTTCTGTTTTTTTTTTTGTATTGTATATATTGTAACTAAAAAATATTTTGCAGTTCAGCTGAATGTCCGATGGAAGACCACCCCTGGCCTTCCCTCTGGATCCTTAAACTCCGCCAATCCACACCGATGGGAAACTACGTTTGGCTTTCGTTCAGTATTGCCTTGATGTCGTCAGCATCCAGCGTCTCGTACTTGAGCAGCGCCTCCGCCAGCGCCTTGTGCTCCTTGGTGTGTTTCCTCAATATGGCCTTCGCCCGTTCGTAGCTGTCGCTGAGGATGCGTTTGATCTCCGCGTCCACGGCCTCGATGGTGTTGGGTCCAAGGGTGTCGCCGGTGCCCAGGCCCTTTGACGCCTCAATCGTGCGAAGACCCACTTTGTCCGACATGCCCCAATCCCTCACCATGTGCGTGGCAATCGAGGTGGCCTGCTTGAGATCGCTGCTGGCTCCCGATGTTATTTTTTCCACTCCGAATACAAGCTCCTCGGCAGCACGGCCGCCCATCATCGTGTCCATCATGGCCAGCAGCTGTGCCTTTGTGACGTGGTAACGCTCCTTCTCAGGTATGTAAGCGGTGTGGCCTAGGGACGGTCCGCGGGGCATGATGGTCACCTTGTGCAGCGGATGCGACTCCTTGGTGTAAAAGGCCACAATTGCGTGGCCGCCCTCGTGGTAAGCGGTTATGGTGTTGGCCTCCTCGTCTGGCAAACGAGCTTTTCGCTCGGGGCCCATAAGTACCTTGTCTCGAGCCGTTTCCAAATGCTTCATGCTTACTGTTTCGGCTCCGTCGATGGCGGCCCTGTGTTCATTTGTAAATTACAGAAATACCATTAGTATCGCCCTTGAAAACAAGCATTCAAATAATCAAATAATAAGCTGCAAAAATTAAAAAACAAGTCTGCTTGTCTCGTATACATAAATTAAATTACTTCTAGTTGTTTGATGGTGAAATAGGTTTAAAAGAAAATGATTGTTCACCTTAACGCCGCCTGGTTGATCATGTTTTCCAGATCTGCTCCCGTAAATCCGGACGTGCCTCGCGCCAGTAAATCCAGATCGATTTCGTCATGCAGAATTTTTGTCAGATACAGGGAAAGGATTTCCTTGCGGCCGGTGAAATCGGGCGTGGACACCATAACCTCCACGTCAAAGCGACCGGGTCGCAGCAGAGCTTGGTCTAAATCGTCGCGACGGTTGGTGGCGCCCAGAACGATAACGCCGGCGTTTTGATGGAAGCCATCCATTTCGGAGAGCAGCTGATTGATGGTTTGATTTGCATATGGATGCAGCACGGAGTTTGTTCGCTTGGCGCCCACCGAGTCGATTTCGTCGATGAAGATTACACACGGGGCGCGGGCCTTTGCCGCCTCTGTAAAATAGTATTCAGGATGAGTTGAGTTTTCAGGGAGACAAAGATCCACTTACTAAACAAGTCTCTCACTCGTCTGGCGCCCTGGCCTACGAGCACTTCATCGAACTCCGGTCCAGCGGCATGGAAGAAAGGAACTTTGGCCTCACCGGCGACAGCACGGGCCAGCAGGGTTTTGCCAGTGCCCGGGGGGCCGACCAGGAGCACGCCCTTTGGAAGCTTGCCACCCAAATTGGAGAACTTCTCGGGGCTCTTCAGGAACTCGACCACCTCCTTCAGCTCCTGCTTGGCCTCGTCGCAGCCCTTGACATCTTCAAAAGTGACGTTGATCTCCTCCGGATCTACCTCCACCTGGTTGCCCAGCTGGATGCTGCTGAAAGAAAGGCAAATCAGGCCAGGAGCAATAAAATTGACGTTGAGGCTCACCGAAAGACGGATCCGTTGGAGGTGGTGAAGAAGCTCAGGAATATTCCCAGGAAAACGACGATTACGACGAGAGTCTGTAAAGTCTGAGTGACAATAACTAGGATTTACTCAAAAAACCGAAGACAAAAGTCTTCTATAGCCTTGCAAGTTCAAAGAACTTACTTAAATTGAAAAAGAAATCGTACCTTCAGATACTTCATTGTTTTTCCTGATTTTGGAGAGTCTTCGGCGTTGGCGGCCGCCAAGTAGCCCTCGGCAAAGGCAATTTTTAGGTTCTCCTAGGAGAAAAAATAATCAGTACAGCTAGTAAGTTTGTCGTACTGCAAGCGTACCGAATTATTGTATCCATGGTCATCGGACTTGGCCAGCAGCCGTCTCAGCTTTTCAGCCTGGAAGGGTGTGTCTCCGTCTAGGCGCTGCGGTGGATTGGCCAGCGCGTTCTTCAGACGGGAAGTCATTGTTGGATTGCGCTTTTGTTCCGCCTCGATGGAGCGATCCGTCTTAAAGCCACGTATGTGTTTACTATAAGCGAGAGTAGAGTTCAGCCAAAATTCGTAAATTAGTTCCGTACACTCACAGCTGTTGTTGGGAGAAAAGCGGACGAAGAAGACCTGGCGTTTTGGTTGGAATCAACTTGCTAGAAGTACGAAAATTATCAACTAGAGCCTTTAGAAGTTATTAACGGTATATGCACGTACACATTAGCGCCCATGGGCTGGTCACCTACTGCTCCGGTAAGCGAAACTTCGAACTGATAATTTTGCAGCTGGGCGCGACCGATCGGTGTGGAAGGCTCCACTAGCGTGACGCGGACGTCCCGCATGGCGGGCAGCATACTGGTCACCTTGGCCAGTACATCGTTTACCAGCTGCCGGTCGAGGATGCCGTTCAGTCGCGCCGCCCTCTCCACCATGCCATGTAAGCTGGCGCCCGAGCGACTGAGCAGGTTCCTAAGGTCCAGCACGAGGTCATGACTCCGGGCGGACTTCGCGAGGCGCGTCGCATTCGCGCTCCCGTGGAGCTTGGTCCGGTTAACGGAGTAGTAGTGTGGCTTTCTGCTGAAGTTGCCTAGGTACAGGTAGGGCTGTCATCGCATCCGATTCCAAGCAGGTGAGTGGAGAGTAAAACAGAGAGAGAGAGGGCAGTTAGGTGGGCGGATCAATGGGATGCCGCAGGCGGCACTTACCACGGAGTGTGTGGTGGTGGAGAACATTGCCAAAAGTACAAATTTTAGTTAATTACAATAACAGGCTCAGGATCGCGGCCAGCAGACGACACAGCTGTAACTTTACTTGACAGCGAAAATGTCATAATCTCGTCGCGTTGTGCGCGGTGCATCCCTGGATCTAGTGGTGCGCAACTTTCCACCCTCGGCACGCGTTCTTACGGGTTCTGACGGACAATTTTGAAAAGCTTAACTGGAGTGATGACTTTGACTTTCGGCTTGATTCGATTCTCAATTTTGTGTGTTACTTCAAAACTGCCAGTGGCTCAGTCAATGCTTGTCGATTATGTTTTGTTTTGGTTGACTGGAACAAGGTTTTCTCTAAAATAAACTATACACTTTGGACACGTCATAAATCGTTGCAAAGGATTTAGAGGACAATACCTTCAATAATTTCTTGGCATAATTGAAAACATATAAAAAAATTCTGATATGAAAATATATTAAAAAATTTTACAAAATGATGCAAGTCTACTTTGTTCGAAAGACAACGAACTTGAAACTAAGGTTTTTTTTTCTTGCGTGTTCCTTTTAAGAAGCCTTATTATCATCAATTTTTGAGCTAAAATATGTAACATAAACCATGGACTATTTACACGACTCTTTAATATTTAAACCAAAGCTAAAACGACCATCACTAGCAGTGGAGTAAACACAGGGCTGTTTCGTCGGCGACCAGGGCTGGCAAATCGTCTGCCGGTGGTCCGTACATATTTCACAAATTCCGGGTTAAATTGTGTCAACATGGACTCGCCGTTTAACGATGGCTCGCAGCGACCTCCACAACACTCCCCCCACCCACTGGTAAGTGCGCGAAGGTCCTTCTCAACTGTACTTCAACTGTGCTTACACCTTTTTCAGGCGGACTATCAGTTCTCCGCGGAGGAAGTGAAGGCGTTACGTGAGTGCAATACGGAATCGTTTTTCCAGCGGAGTCTGCCTTTCGGCACTGGTCTTGGTCTGTTGGCCTACTTTGGGGTCAAAAACGGGTATCTGCAAGGACATGGCAAATACGGGGCCGTGCCCAAGGTAGTGATGGGCGTCATTCTGGGCTACTTTGTGGGCAAATTCAGCTACCAGCAGAAGTGTGCCGAGAAGATCATGCGGCTGCCCAACTCCCACTTGGGCGAGTTGCTGCGTCAGCGGAGGCAGGGTGGCGGTGTCATCAGCTCCATCACACCGGACGAGAACCTAGGCAGGGCCTTCACCCTGGCCCCCTTCTCGCCCAGCTCGGCGGATGTTTACAGCGATGAGGCGTATCAGCCGACCAGGAGCACAGCCCTCAACCTGGACACGGAATCGCGCCCCACTATGTCCGGCCTGGACGACATCTACCGGCCCACGCTGGACTGTAGGTTCAGATAAACCTTTAGCGTCAAGTTGAGTCTTAATTTACCTATTTGTTGCAGCAGCTGCTTCGATGCTAGACACGGATCTGCCCTTGGAGCCAGCCAAGCCGGGTCAGTCGTACGAAGATCTGCGCCGAAGGAATCGTGAAGAACACTCGAAGCACCAGCAGAGTCCCTACTCGCGGCCCTACGAACCATCAGCTCCCGTCCAGCAGCGACCGGTGGAGCCAGCACGCATCGAACCCGCTGGCAGAAAGAACCAATACGGCGACTCCTGGACAGACTGAGCTGGCACATTGGCACATTAGGCATTGTTATTTTGTTGGACATTAAACGCGCATAAAGTTCTGTGTACAGACGATGTCTATTTACATTTGTGGGGGCTGCAATCTGGAATTACTTTCTGGCCTGATCGTAGTTGTCTTTGTACCACCTCACCGACTTTTCGATGGCCGTTTCAAAGTTTGTAAATGCGTAGTCCGGCAGGAGGGAACGAAGTTTGGCATTGGATGCAGTCTTCTTGTACTGTCCATCCGCCTTGCTCGTATCACAGACCAGTTTTCCCTGGAATAGGAAAAGTTATAAAGTGGTATATCTCAAAACATCAGATGAATAGCTCACCTTAAAGTTAAATGCCTTTGCTATGGCCTGAGCAACTTCGTAGATGGTCACCTCCTGGGCCTCGTCCACGCTCAGGATGATGGGCTCCACGCTGTCATAGTTCCGGAGCACCCAGATCATTAGCTCGGCCAGGTCCAGGGAGTATACAAACTGACGTAGGGGCTTTCCGCTTCCAAAAACTGTGAATACCTTTTCGCTCTCCGGCACTTCAGGCTGCTCTTTGATCAGCTGGTGCATCCGATTGATCATGCCCGGAATCACATGGCTCACCTCGGGCTTGTAGTTGTCGTGCGGACCGAAAATGTTGCACGGGATCACAGAGCTGTACAGCCGGCCGTATTTGTCGTAATAGGCGTGGTTCTGCACGTCTATCAGTCGCTTCGCGTAGGAGTAGCCATAGTTGGACGGGTGTGGTGGCCCATTGTGCACCATGGTCTCATCAATTGGATAGCTGGTTTTGTCCGGAAAAATGCAGGTGGACAGGCAGGAAACGACCTTGCTGCAGCCATGTTCGTGTGACGTTTGCAGGACATTATCGTTAATAAGCAGGTTGTTGCGCTAAACGGGATTCGATTGAAATTGAATTTCGGACCATGCTTGTATGTATGTAGTTTCAAAACTCACCAGGAAGTCCAGGTTGTTGTTCATGTTGTGGAACAGACCACCGACCATGGCGGCCAGGTGGATAACATGAGTAGGCTTTTCTCGGGCGAAGAGTGCCTGCGTGGCTTCCAGATTTCTGTGGAAACCTTTGTTTATGATTCTACTAGCTCGATGGTTTCTATTAACTCACGTCAAATCGGCGTCCTTGGAGCCGGCAAAGTACCATTGCTCATCAGTTGGAGCCTGTTTCTTAATTACCGCCTCCAGGGCTTTGCCCACAAGGCCAGTTCCACCTGTGACCAGCACTTTTTTCATTGTTTTTGTGCGATTCCACGGATAAGTAAACTATTTTGTTAGTTTCTCTAACATTAAGTGTGACCAGCAGTCTCAAATGCCGGTAAGTTAGCAGTACTGTCAAATAGATTTTTTTAGCCAAATTTTAGCGGGAATCATTAAGAGTGTCAATAGGGAGATTCTTGGAGCAGATTTTATTTTGCTTTAGGTTTCCGTGTTGGTTTAAATTAAAACGTAACCTTATAAAAGTACATAAATAAAAATATGCATAAAAACAATATTAATTAAATACATAATAAGCTAATGTTATATGTCAAATAATAAAAAAACAAACAATTTTAACTATTTGTTTTTAGCACTATTATTACATTAATTACATTTGTATGATAGGTTTTAGCTACTTTAAAATATCAGCACAGCTCTGATTTTAGCTTATTTCTATCCACCCTCTGGTCACACTGCGAAGAAGAAGTGCAGACGCGATTTTGTTTATGCGGTGTCGGAAATGCGAAAAACAATTTAAATGGATATGGAAACGCAAGTTATAGACACCGTCAATGAGTTTTTGGTAACGAAACACTTGTACACTTTATAAACCCCCTGTTGACTTACATTTGTATTTGTTTAAACAGAAGGTGGACTCCATTGACGAGGCGTTTGTGAGCGTCATTGTTTTCAAGCCAAATGGCGAACAGGAGCGAGCCACCAGTTTCGCCAATGATTTGGGTAAGTAAGCTACTCTCCCGGATTTCAACCAGTAACAAGTTTTTTTTTTCAGTTACCGCTTTTGGGAACGTGGCACAGGAGAACCGGGAGCAGGTGCTGCGAGCTTACCTGGTGCGGGCGGCCGGCGCCTCCGGATACCACATCAAGGTGCTGATGGCGGCACTGGTCAAACTGGTGGACGCACACGTGATCACTGCAAGGATGCTGTGCGACAAGGTGCTGATGTGCGAGAAACTGGACTACGAGCACAGGACCTTCTGGATCGAGAGCTTCCGGCTGGTCAAGCGCGTGATCGCCCAGGTGGACTACAAAGGCGTGCGCGAGATCATGAAAGTGTGCCGCGACAAGACGCAGTGGTTTCCGCCCAACGTCAACGTCACCTACATGCCACAGCTTCTGGCCGTCGAGGATATCCTACGCTTCATCTTCGACCGCACCAATTGCCTGCTGCCCGCCTATTTCATTGCCAACGAGATTATGCGTCCGTTTCCCTACCATTGGAAGCTAAACCGGCTGATGACCGACTTTGTCGAGGAATTCCGCACCACGGCGCAAATGGTCTCAATCATCGGACACGCCAGTATGCTCCCTATAGTGGAGCACTTCGGCTATGCCGATCACATGATGAACTCCTGGCGGCTGGACCACAACACCCTCAAGTTTAACTTTAAAGGCATCCTGCCCTACGAGCCAGAGCTTCTCGAGGAGCAAAAGCCCCTGCTCCGCTACGTTTTGGAGCAGCCGTACTCGCGGGAGATGGTCTCGCAAATGCTGAACCTTCAGAAGCATCAAAAGCAGCGTTATAATGCCCTGGAGGAGCAGCTTGTCAACCTGATCGTCCAGGCCATGGAGATGACGGAGGCCAATGACGCCACTGCGGGCAGTGGCTTCAACGCCTCAGACGAACAAATCACGCCCTACGAGTGGGTGTGGCTGCATCTTTCCTCGCAACTTATCTACTTTGTGCTATTCCAGTTTGTTAGTTTTATGCACATCGTGTTGGCGCTTCACGAGAAGGTAGTTTTCATGAAATCAAATCAAACTTATATGCTTTCTTCTAACTAATTTTTGTTCATCCATAGCTTTCGAAGTTGGAGCTCAGGAAGGGTCGTGACCAACTGATGTGGATCCTTTTGCAGTTCATCTCTGGGAGCATTCAGAAGAATCCTGTAGGATGATAATTTCCGGTTTTTATCAGATGATACATACTTACAATGTCTTTTAATTGTAGATTACCAATTTTCTGCCCGTGTTCAGGTTGTTTGACCTTCTCTACCCCGAACTGGAGCCACTTAAGTTGCCAGACATCAACAAATCTTCGATGGTCCGCCACATGGCTCCCATTTGCGTGTGGATCCACCTGATGAAGAAGGCGCGAGTGGAGAATATGAACATTACTCGGCCTCTGCCCATTGCGCTTAAAAACCATTACGAGTAATATCTGATTGCTTGCCTTAGAAATACTATTAATATTGATTGGTTTTTTGCACAGCTTTTTGCAGCACCTGGTCACGCCCAACACCATGATGAACATGACTCTGGGCAACGACTTCCGCATCATTCTAATCTGCAATGCTTACTCTACGAATCAAGAGTACTTTGGGCGACCCATGGGCTTGCTGCTGGATGCTTTGAATGGCTCTTCAAAGTCACCGAATGGCGCCCAGATACCAGCAGTAACCTTCTCGGTCACGGTTCTGGACAGTCTGACGGTGCACAGCAAAATGTCGCTAATCCACAGCTTTGTGACACAGATGCTGAAGCAGGCCCAAACCAAAGGGCAAGTTCCAGCGGCGGCGCTATTAGAGACATATGCAAGACTTTTGGTCTATACGGAAATCGAGTCGCTGGGCATCAAGGGATTCCTGAGTGAGTCTAGCCCGTAATCCAATTTATACTCAATTTGTAAACATACTTTCATGTCTTTCTCTGTAGGCCAACTAATGCCAACTGTGTTTAAAAACCATGCCTGGGCTATGCTGCACACCTTGATGGAAATGTTTTCGTACCGGCTGCATCATGTGCCCACCCACTACAGAGTCCAACTGCTATCTCTGCTCCACTCATTGTCCTCCGTGCCGCAAACAAACAAGATGCAGCTCAATCTTTGGTGTGTTATAAATGCATATGTCAAGTATTAAGATTTGGCTAAGACTTATATATTTTTTGCAGCTTTGAATCCACTGCCTTGCGTCTGATTACCAGCATCGGATCTGCGGAGTTTCAGCCACAGTTCTCGCGGTACTTCAACGACAAATCCCCCGGAGCGGTGGCGTCCAATGAGAGTGAGGAACTAAACCGGGTTCTCATCCTTACACTCGCGCGTTCCATGCATGTTCACGGCGGCGGCGATGAGATGCAAGGGTGGTGCAAGGACTTCCTTTCTAACATCATTCAACACACGCCGCACTCGTGGCCCATGCAGTCGCTAGCCTGTTTTCCGCCCGCCTTAAATGAGTACTTTACCCAGAACAACCAACCGCCGGAGAACAAGCAACAGCTTAAGAAGGCCGTGGAAGAGGAGTACCGCACCTGGACGTCCATGACAAACGAAAACGACATCATTGCGCACTTCCTGCGACCAACCACAAACCCCTTGTTCCTTTGCCTGCTGTTCAAAATAATTTGGGAAACGGAGAACATAAGCCCAGTGGCTTACAAGTGCGTAACGATACGATTTTATCTTTTGCGCCACATCAGATAATGATGGTTTTATTTCAGAATCCTGGAGGGTATAAGTGCGAGAGCCTTATCCACTCACTTGCGTAAATTTTGTGACTATCTGGTGGCCGAAGTGGCTAGCTCCTCGGATGGTCGTGATTTTATTCACAAGTGCGTGGACACGATTAACAACATGATCTGGAAGTTCAATGTAGTGACCATCGATAGGGTTGTGCTTTGCTTGGCTCTTCGAACGCACGAGGGCAACGAGGCTCAAGTCTGTTTCCTTATTATACAGCTGCTTTTGCTAAAAGCCAGTGAGCTGCGGAATCGAGTTCAGGAGTTCTGCAAGGACAACAATCCTGATCATTGGAAGCAGAGCAATTGGTAAGTGTTGAATTTTATTAAAGAAGTAGATTTCAAGTAAATATCTTCCTTAGGCAGGACAAGCATTTGTCCTTTCACCAAAAATTTCCGGAAAAGTTCGCCCTGGACGAATCTGCATCGCAGATGGCGTTGCCCGTGTACTTTAGCAATGTCTGCCTGCGATTTCTGCCTGTTTTGGACGTTGTGGTGCACAGATTCATCGAGCTCACTATAACGAATGTTCACCAAATACTTGGCTTCATTTTGGATCATCTGAGCATACTCTACAAGTTCCACGGTGCGTAAGGAGCTGCTTTTAAGATAATCAAAACTCAAGTTTAAGCATTGCAGATCGCCCCATCACGTATCTTTACAACACCCTTCATTATTATGAGCGAATCCTAAGGGATCGTCCGGCGCTGAAGAAAAAACTGGTTGGAAGAACTTTTCTAAATATAATTTCGATTTTAGTATATTTAATTGTATTGTTTCCAGGTGGGCGCTATTACCAGCGCTTTTAGTGAGATTCGTCCGCCCAACTGGAGTGTAAGTGAGCCTTATAAGGTATTCCTGCAAAATCAGGACTCGCTATGGACCCCCGAATTGAGTTACTATATGAGCTTGATCCGACGCCTGGCAGACAGTGAGTTAAATTTGGTATAAAATATATTTCAATTTTGACCTCCCCCCCATTAATTTGCAGCTATCAGTGGGAAGAATGTCTTTTATTCCACCGATTGGCGTTTCAATGAGTTCCCAAATGCCCCAACTCATGCGCTCTATGTGACCTGCGTGGAACTGCTGGGTCTGCCGGTGGCACCCACATTGGTGGCCAACAATCTCATTGATGTGATAGTCAGCGGATATGCGGTCATTCCGCAGAAGGATATACACAGCTATATCAATGCCGTGGGCATTGTTTTGGCAGCTTTGCCAGAGCCCTACTGGAGTGGCATCTACGATCGCTTACAGGATATGCTCAACACACCCAATATGCTGAATTGGACCTACAGATTCAATGCATTCGAGTTGTTTAACTTTAAGACTGTGCGCGAGGCGATGCTGGAGAAGACCTACGCCGTGGTGTTGGCCGTGGCTCACTCGGTGTTTCATCACATGGGCGCCTTTAAGCTGGCCGCGATGACCAGGTACCTCACGGAGAAGCTAAAGCCGTGCGTGCGAACTGAGCAGCAATTGTTGTACCTGTGCCACGTGTTTGGGCCCTTCCTGCAGCGAATAGAACTTGAAAAACCGAACGCAGTGGCCGGCATTGCCGTGTTGCTCTATGAGATTCTGGAGATTGTGGACAAACATCATGGACCGAAGCCATTGCAGTACATGGACCAGATATGCGACTTTCTGTAAGGCAGGCCAATTAACTTGACTAAAATAACTAACTTACTAACTAATCTTTTCAGCTACCACATTAAATATATACATGTGGGAAACATTATTAAAAACGAATCGGAGGCTATTATTAAGCGGTTACGACCCCTGCTACAGATGCGTCTAAGGTTCATAACACATCTCAACCTAGAGGATATTAATTCGGAGAAGATGTAAGAAGGATTTTAAATAAATATGAATTTAGACTTTAGGTTTTTAAATAATTTTAGCTCCGATAACGCCATGAATAGTGCACTGTCAACACAAACGCAATCCCCCCTGCAACCCCAACACCAACAGCAGCCGCAGCAACAACATCAGCAGCAACAACAACAGCATCAACAACAGCAACAACAGCAGCAAATGCAAATGCAACAGCAACAGGTGAATGCAGGGCAAACAACAAGCCTTCCATTGGGCAGCGGTGGCAGCCTGCAGCAACAGCAGCAACTCAATCAGCAGCAGCAGCAAATGTATATGCAACACATGCAGCAGCAGCAACAACATCAACACATGCAAAACATGCGACACAATTAATGCAAGCAGACATAGAATCTAAGCTTAATTTTAAATTAGTATTATCGTCTAATTGGCTCGTTTTTGCATTAATTATCGTTTAATTGTGTATGCTCAATTTCCATGTATTGTGTGAACCGTTCTCAGATATGTTCTAAGAAATTTTACAAAAATTACGTTTGAATGCTATTATCAGTGGGATAGATAGCCCGCCAATTTCTTCAATCAAAAGCTTTACACGATTAAACTTAAAGCTCATCGTTGCTCAGTTGTGTTGGTAGATCTGGTCAACCTCGAGTGCCGTTCTCAGTTGTGAACTCAAAGCGTTCGGCTATGCACGCGTTTCCCGGAACTAAGTGGCTGCTGCTTTTGGTTTCAGTCGGTGTGGCGGCCGAATATTGCGACAATGGCACGGGCGAGTGCAAGGATTTGACTCCCACGGACTGTCCAGTGATATTCTACAACCAGCATTTGATAGGATCTGAAGTCAAGTACTGCGACGAGTTCAATGATATTGTCTGCTGCCCCATACCGCTGGATCATCAGAACCTGAAACCTGTTGAGCAGACAAGGCCGTTTGAGAAGCGTAAGCGGTGATAACAATGATTTTCGTTCATTATTAACATTGCATTCTTAATTCCTGCCAGAGTGCAAGCAGTACAACGAGGCCCGAGCCGCCTGTCGCTCTACGCCCTTCATTGTGGGCGGCACAAAGGCGTCGGGTCGGGAGTTCCCCTTCATGGCGCTGATTGGCACACGTCGGAGCAATAAGTCCGAGAGCAATTGGGACTGTGGTGGTGCAGTGGTGCATCCCAGATTCGTGCTGACAGCAGCCCATTGCCTGGAGACGGATGAGTAAGTTTAACCAAAGTAAACTTACTCAAGTCATATTAATGTTTCCGAATACCAGATCTAAGTCCGAACGTTTAGACCCAAATTTCGATTCACCCAAGTTTGTAGTTCGACTGGGCGAACTGGACTATAACAGCACCACTGACGATGCCCAAGTGCAGGACTTTCGGGTGGTAAACTATATCGTGCACCCGGGCTATGATACAGAGGACGAAGAGCGCGGCTTTAAAAACGACATTGCTCTGGTGGAACTGGATAGGGATGCTGCGTTTAACGATCATGTAGCGGCTGTCTGCCTGCCTCCCAGCAGCGGCAACGAGAACGAACAGGTGACAGCCGCCGGCTGGGGATTCACCGCGGACGGAGTGAAGTCCTCTCACCTGCTGAAGGTCAGCCTGCAACGATTCACCGACGAGGTGTGCCAGAAACGCCTGCGCTTCAGCATCGAGACGCGTACCCAGTTTTGTGCAGGATCAATGACCAGCGAAAAGGACACCTGCAACGGCGACTCCGGCGGGCCTATCTTCGTGCAGCATCCGCTCTATCCGTGTCTAAAGCAGGTGATCGGAATCGTATCGTATGGATTGGTCTGTGGCTCTCAAGGTCTTCCGAGTGTTTACACCAAGGTTCACCTTTTCACGGACTGGATCGAGAGCATTGTGTGGGGCAACTGAATTTAGCAGGAATACATTCTTTATTTCACACTAAGAACTACTACTTTTCTGCGCTAAATTTAAACTTAAATTTGTTCCACCGAGATAGTTATCTTTGGAAGTATTCTTTTTTAGCTAGAATACAACTTAAAAAGAATACATAATAAAGTAATCATTAAATTTAAACTTCGAGACTAAGTGTAATATTATAAAAAAAAAGTAATTGGGGAAAGGCGGCTTTAGTTGGGCTAAGCGGCGCACTCGTATCTGTATTCCCATTTTGCTTATAATATCTTATATTATATCATAGTTCATTTAAATAATAATTAATTAATAACAATAATGTTTAAACTGATGGCATATATATTTGTTTTAAAAAAATATATTATTTTTATTATTTCTTTTTTAATATTTTCATTTTTTTTTTCAATTATTATCTTAACTAAAATCATTGAACGAACCATGGACGTTTTCAAATCGAAACCAGCGATTCTTCTTTTAATACACTTATAAATAGTAGCTAAGGCTAAGCATATCTTAAATATTCTTATTTTATAATAATAAAATAATTATTTAGAAGTTATTATAAAATATTAAAGTTGCATATATAGTAAAACTACAATTATATAACCTTTTATTTTTACCACTTTTATAATAACCTTAATAGCAGTGATTTACTTAAATTGATTTATGAAGTAAAACTAAAAAATGACGATCTTTTTTTTACCGCTTTTATAACAAGCTTTGTAATAGTGTATAAACTTATAGTAAGTTTAATGAAAACCATACGTTTATTTTTGTATAAAACGATTGGCAACGCATACATTTGGCAGATCGCAAATAATTGTGTATACCTCAATTAAATATGTTTTAAATTTTATAGATAACTTATAATTGTCACTGCTAATTATTATCGATCGGTAGAGTTAATTGCTTTGGTTCCATATGTAAACATAAACATTATCAGAGTCGTTGGTTGTGTAGCTAAAACAGTTAAGGAGCTATGGTGGTGCTTAAATTACTATTTCCGATCCTCTTCGTAGTGTTTTTACTTGGATTTAAAGTGAGCCAAAAGGAATCCATTGAAATACCACAATTTAACAAAACACTTTATTAAGGTCAACGGCAATTTCGAATTCACCAACATAAAATGTACCTCCTTGGACAAGGAATATATGGATTTTGATGCATGTTTTCTGAAATCAAAAAACAGGACTTACAAATTTATGACGTTCAGGACTAAAATTCACAAATTGCCGTTTGAAGATTTATTGGTGAATAGTTTTTCTAACTTTCAAAATTAATCGATTAGTTAATGCTGACATTTTTCAGGTAAGGTTTGAGGTGTTAAAGAGGTTAAATGGATATAAGCCGTTTCTTTTTAACGTAACGTTCGACGTATGCCAGTACTTTAAGGGAAAACGTAATCCAACGGTTCGATTTTTCATCGATCTGTTTGCGACCTACTCGAACTTTAACCATTCTTGTCCATACAATGTACGTACTAATCTTACTACTCTCTTTTAATTTTGATAATAGCCTAGTAATTGCAGCACGATATATATGTGGACGAGCTTCCCATTCATTTTCTCAATCATAAGTTAACAACTGTTCTCCCAGTCCCGGAAGGCGAATACTGTGTGCATTCGATTTACACGGTTCTTGGTATACCAAGGATGGACCTAAAAGTGTTTGTTAGAATCTACTAAGTATGATGCTCAGAGGATTGCAAAAAAAAAAATGTTTCGCATGCGGTTATTTTGTGTTCCGTTATTTTCATAATGTTGTTATTTGAGATGATCGGTGTATAAACCACTTAAGTATGTGGTGCACTTGCTCTTACGATGGAAAAGGAATTCATAATAAAATCTCTAAACTGTGTTGGATTCTGTTCCAAATACCTTGCTTATACACCTATACTTGTAACACCTATTAAATTTGCTTTGTATCTGATTCATGTGTTTATTACTCCAAAGTGTGTTTTATTCTGTTCCGAATGGTGTGGTAATCATTTTGCTGACCAATTAGATTACTTAATATATGGTTCACTTATTAACACAGTTTTTAGTTTTTAGACTATAGCATTGTTTTGTAACAACTCAAAAAAAATTCATGACTCCCCTCCTTTTAATCAAAGGAATGTGATGATGTTATACATGGACAGCCCACCTTTAAAACATTTTTCAAAAAAAAAAACGTAAATTCGTAACTCGTGGTTGTCAAACGGCAGCCCTGGTCGACTCGAAGCCGCTCTTTTCGAGTTGCCAGATCCGAGGGAAAACAATCGTAAAGAGAGAGAGAGCTTTTCGGAGAGCTTTCAGGCGCGGGTGCCGAGATCGCCTCACCTGCAAGCCCGACCAGATCTTCAGTTTCGATCGAGACGGCACTTGAGTGCGGACGTGTGGTGCGCTTGGACTTGCGATTTCCTTCTGTGTTGCTTTGCGGTGTCGTCGCCTCGTCGTGCCTTCCGGAGCGTGGATCCCTTGGATTTTTGCGGTCGTTGTGCAAGTGCACGGCAGTCACGTACAGCCGTTGCAGCAAAACAAAAAAACAAAAAAACTAAAAAAACATAGGAACAGACTAGCGAACAACCGCCAGAAATAACCAAATCAATGTGGCAAATAGTGTACTTTCGATGCGCGCTCGTTGATTGATTAACACATCACCTCCCACACACACTGCAAGTACCCTGTACCCAATACTCACTTACCTGTGGGCTGCAATCCGCTGCAATTGCAATTGCGCGGTGTGCATCATCAGCGGAGAACGTTAAAAATCGTTGAAAGTGCCGCGACTGCATTGTTTTGACTTTGATCGTGTGTCGTGGTCTCCGCTTCTCGACCCCCCACCCCCCACACCACCCCTTCGCCGAAGCGCGTGCGTGCTGTAACTTTTGATTAGCTCCGGTGTCGGTCTTGGATTTGGATTTTAACTCGGATTCCGATTCGGATCTTCCAGTGCGCCTGCGATTTTCGTAACTTATCGCCGCCCACATCTCGCCCTGGCATTCGTTCTCCTCCTTCAGGTGAGCCTACGAGGAATGTTTCATCCTCGAAACATTAAAGGGTAAAACATATATGCATTTTGAAGTAAATGATAGAGGACTCAAAATTAAATAAAAGGTGTACATGAATCGGGTGATCTGTTACACACAAAAAAAACGTCATCAATACGAATCTATTTAGACATGAATTGGCCGTCTTGACAAATCTTAATAAGGTTCGTAACAAATTCGTATTAATTGAACACAGGGTCAATTTAATACATTCACTGATACTATTTAGTATAGAATTGTATTTCTTAAAAAACGTTTTACTAAATTTGGAATTAAATTGATAAGTACTTGAAAATGTTTTATCAAAGATTTTTATTTCGGATCATTTGTACACTAGATGTTTTTAAAAGCTTGCTTTTTAATTCTTTTATAGTTTTTTAAATTTAAATTTAAATACTATTTAAAACTGCTTTTAAAAAATAAATAACTTAAAAACTCGGTGGTACTACCAACTTGTTTTTAGCTACTGAATAAAATAAAACACTTTTCCCAATAATGAAAAAAAAATGCTGTTAAATTAAAAACAAGATTAACAATGAAGAATAAAGTCTTGGTAAATTTAAAACACATTTTAAAGTTTAAATTTCAATATTTTCGTTTAAAAATAATTTGTGACCATGTACTTTACCAAGAAAAGGAAGCAGAAGGAATGCTCGCTGAATTGGCAATGCAAACGAGCGTTCATTTCGGAATTCACTGCACATGCCACAGCGGAAGATGGAAAAAAGTGAAATTCACCACAAACCACTGTAATTATAGACACACACGATACGCACACTCAGTGCCAGGCATAATTTATTGCATATTAGCGTTTGGCAGCTGACAGCTGCTTTTGGGATTGTTCTCCGGAGATCGATGTGGGCCGCCAGAACCGAGGCTGTGGCAGATGAGATCACTTCTAAAAACCGAGGCCGGGCGAATACGCCAAGAATGGCCGAAACGCCAAAATCGCGTATGCGTTCTGTAAGTCCATTAATCACAGCCGAATAAAAAGAAATGTCGAACTCGCTCTGAGTCACCTGTATTCCGGAGACGAACTCCGTTGGCGACTTCTTAGCTTTCATTAGTCTTCCCTATCCAGCAGCGGAATCTAATTAATTCTCCTTTGTTTTCATCACCTCGATAACTGTTTGTCTCCATTCCATTTAAGCCGCTTAGCCAAGATCCCGGCTAATGGTTTTACCTCTGAGCCGATCAGACAAGAAGCTAGATTTAGGTACATAGAAAAAAATAATGTTAGCAGTTGACTCGCTTCACCTTCATTTTTGATTTTAATGTTCTACATTAACATAAGTGTATGTAAATGTATCATGGTCTAAAAAATCAGTCCTATTTTAAATGTAATCTTATTTTTTTTAGGATAACGCTAAAACAAGAGCTAGGCCAGATTTGGTACACTTCTGTGCGACTGAAGCTTGACTTATAAGTGATTTTAGCACACTAAAGTGATGACCACTCTATGATTTATTATTGTTCTGAGTTCTATCGATTTGTCCAATCGCCGAGTCATGCCAAGATTGGACCGCCGGAGAAACAGAAACCTAGGCAGATGTGACCTTGAGGGTAATAACTCCCGCGACTCGCGGCTCTGTTAGTCATGCCCGGAATGCAGCCGAGCAGCATTGGCAGCTGCAAAGGCCAAAACCGGATGGCATCCACCAACATCTAACATCTAATGTCGAACACAGGCACATGAGCTCGTGCGAGTCTGTGTGAGATTGTGGCAGGCTGCCCACACCACGCAGGTTCTCCCTGAGCCTCAGCCTCCATATTATTTTGGGGGCACTATAAACGTATTTACTGCCGCTCATATAAAGCTCTATTATAAACATACTTATACGCAGCGAATTCCAGCGCCTAATAAACAAAAAATGCCAATAAGCCCCGAAAAATAACAGCTTAAAACAAAAAGCCATCGGGCAAAACAAAGTACAAAAAAAGTGAGAATGCGCGAGGGCAAACGAAACCAGAATCAGAATGTGATCCGTCGTCGTCGTCGGGCAGGTTTGTCTAATGGTCGTTTCGGGGGCTGGGGTACACTTGGCTAAACAAACTGGTTGGTAACATATACACGGCACAGGTGGGGGAACCTTGGAGCGCATCTTGACTCTTCAGAAGTAATTTGAACTGTCAAAGTCGGACAAAAACCAATTTGTAATTTGTGCACTTGTTCAGACCTGAACCTGATCACATTCGGCCATACTACACATGTATGCCAGTTTTATAACAAATATTTCGCATTCATTTGCCAAATTGTTTATAATGGCAGTTATTTGGATTTTGTTATTGTTTTTATTATACTGTTTACGCTGGCCAAGTCGAGATGCTGCGCGTTCGTTGCCTAAGTCTTTTGTATTGGGTCCATATGGATTGGCATTTGAGCCGCGTGCGTTTCAATGCCGCGCATTTGTAAGCAGCCCGTGTAAATGGACATAATCGCACATCGGATTACGCAAAAGACCGTATCAAAACCAAACAAACACACAGCGGGCCAACAGCTTGCTTTAATTCACTTCGAATGCGTAAGGCATTCGTCGACTGACCTTAGATTTTTGTGGAAATCGCTGGTCAATTGCTGTCACACAATGACACACAATCGCGTCTGCTAAAAACATTTTGGTTTTGCGAAAGTTATTCTCCCGATCGGCCAACAAAAGAGAGTTAAAAAGCATTTGCCGTTAACGACTTTCGTGCAAATTTTGTAAAGATTATATACGGGTATTTATGTAAAGCTCGGACAGGTTTCTGCAACTCATTAATAAATTAACAGGTGGATGCGACTGCGATTGTGATCGGGAACGTCATTGCGATCGTCTGACGCCAATCGCTGGGATGAATTTGCACAACTGTTGAGCCGGGCGAAGGGACGAGAGTGTATCCCGCGAATGATTTAATGTTTATAAATACGATTTGCGACTCGATCGGATACATTTTTATAGCCAAAGTAATGTCATGAACGTGAACGGGAAAACGACAAGTCCAATGAAAATAAAAGGCACTCTGTTAATAAATATTAAGTTATTATCAATAAAATACTCTACAGTGAAGAAGAAATTACTTTATAATCTATATAACAAGCTGCCTCATTTCTTACACTTATGCCCCCTCTTAAGTTACTTTGTACATATTTAGTATAATTACATTTTTGTCTGTTTCTTTTGACCAACTTTTAACATTAAGGTACCAAGTATCAAAGTAACTTCTCCTATGACTAGCATATATAATTTATGGGTAATCCGCCTAAGTGAGGGGTAAATAAAATAAAGCTGTCAGTGATTTTCCTGCTGCTCTTAACCTGCCTGCCTTCTAATACCAAAAGCCCACTCAGCCGAAACGACCATCATTTAATCTCGCTGCTGTCTGTATGAAATATGATCTTATAGGCAAAGCTCACTACGGCTGTGGGTACAAGTACTTTGGATGGCTCTCGCCAGTTTAGAGATCAAGTTAAACGGCCATAAAGCGACAGCAAATAAACGCTTGTTTGTTTGTTCGCTTGTTAGCCGTGGCTTAACCCTTGGTCTCACCCTGACCCCACTAGTGACCCTCCTCCATACCAAACCCGTGTAGCTCGTTCTTGTGAAAGTTAAAAGAAAGAAATCAAGAGCCGAACGACGAATTCATTTAATTTCGGAAATACTTATGCCGAAAGCGAAAGACCCCCGAAGTCAAACTGGCTGCACCAGTTCCACGGGATTACACGGTTCCACTATGTAAATCAACGGAAATTAGTCGCAATGTCAATAGATTGAAAACGTGGGCGTCTTAGCTACATATATTTGAAAAAGCCAAATATGGAATCATTTGTCAACTCAGTGATGGCTTAATTTTCATAATTGATAGAAAACCATCGAAAGTGATGATTGTTTACATTGTGAGTGTTTATTTTTCCTCACTTGCATTCCAAGGCATCCAAGTCGAAATCGAAGGTGAAATAGAAAACAAACACAAATCAATGAAAAACTTGGACTCGGACGAGGAAACTTTCACTGCGAACCGAAGATGTCATCGGTGCTCTGATGTGTGGACTCCGCCAATGGAATTGATTAACGAGCATTAGCACTTTTTATACCCGGGAGCTGACTTTGGTGGCTCCTTGTGCCAGTAAAAACCAGACAGATGTGCTTAGCAAAAACAAATTTCTGAAAATATAGCTCAAACTCATTTGTATCCACTCGTTTTAATATTTTTATTTAATGATTAAATATTTTTTCACTGTGTACATAAGTCTTTACCATACAGTAATTATAATGAGCCAACTTGGCACACATGTCTGTCAATCACATATTATCGACGACTCCCCGTCCAAGTTCGGTGGCGGATTCGTGGTGCGTGACATTAAAGTTGAGAAATTTCGCGGAAATAGAAATCCAAACACGAAATGTTTAAGTCAAACAGCATAAAGAGCAGCACTCGCATAACCATCATGACGAGCTGATTTTCGCACCACACAGCAGCCGCAGATTTGTTTGGCTCGAATCGAGTAGCCAGTCACATGGACCGTTAACAGCCGCTGGCCAAAATCCACACATCACCCATACGCCGGGTGGTGCGACAAGTCGAACAGCTCGAACAGTTCGTCAAAAAGGCCCGATTAGAAAGTCAGGGTGCTACACCAGCTTGCTAATCAATTTCTGGAAAATTTTCAATTTTTTTTTAAATTGGCTAGTTAGAAGTTTAGCCACTCGTGGCTAATTGTTGCCTTAGATTTGTAGTAATTCTAGGACGCTATCTTATGCCATCACATACAAAATGATCTCAAATAAATTATATAGAATACAATATGTGACGCACATTGGGGGCTTTAAGTACATATGCATTTTTGTTTTTACTTTTAAACGGCTGTTGATCACATTAAATGTATTTGAATGAACACGACTACTAAAACATGCTTATATTTTGCTTTACCAAAAATACAAACAAATATTAAATGCAAATCAAATAATGGGGAAGTTATTTACTTAAGCGATTAAATGTTGTGATGTTTTGAAAAATTAGTTATTGTGGGAATAGTCTGTATTAACTTAATTTGTTATTATGAACAAATTCGTTGACACTTTATTTTCTTTTGTGAATTCTAATAGAATAAATAAAAAACATGTTTTGGTAAAATTTACAAGAATCTTTGTAAGTTTTTATAGGCGTTTAAAAAAATTCCTTTACCATTGTTTTTACATGTTGATTTTAACAAATCTCTGCCATGTTGTCTTCCTTGTTAACCTCTTCCTTAGCCGCTAAGTGGTTACACAATGGCCAATGGCCAACTCAGTCGATTTAAAATCAATTTCAGGCATTTTACTAAACAATTTTGTACTTATCTAGCCGTGTTGCTGGCTGCCTGCCATGTTATTCTCTAATTTGGCTGGCTGAAAATGGAGCGCGCGCGCATAATTCCATTGAAGTATTTTGGTCAAGAGTGTGCCGCAGATCGGGCTCTAATTTCGGGGCTTTTGGGAGCGGCCATAGGCGATACACTTGCCGTCCCAGAGTCCGACTTTGGCCGGGTCCGAGATAGCATCGATTTATAGTCGATCCATTAATAGTTGACTATATTTTGTTTTGGGGCCAATAACCGGTTTCCGGTGCCCAGGCACTCACACAACGAGGCTGAGGCCGACTCAGTCACAGATACAAAATCAGATACAAATACAGATACAGATGCAGATACATGTACATGTACGGCGGCTGGCGTATTTTGAAAATCGTATCTGAAGCTCAACATGAATGAGCTTTTCGAATATTTCGTAACCAGTTGGACTGCATTTTTTCCACTCGCTGTCGCCGTGAATCGAACATGAGTAGCGTGGCCAAATGTTTATGTCCGCAGCTCTGGCTGGCCATAATCGATATGTCGTAGAAGCCGAGTCAAGTGTTCTTTTCATCCAACGTGTTTCGCGTCGAATCGAGTTGAAGACTTCAATTTAATGGCGTGTGAATTGCATTCGAATCCGTTTCGCTCTGGCATTGACTCTATGGTCAAGCGGTACGTTAATTACATCTCAGTTCTAATTAGTGGAAATGCAAAGCGCTCAAGAGGCATTTCAATTAATGTAATTGCTCACCTGAGCCCCTTAAGTCAGCTTTAACTTCCACTCCAGACTCGAATCGTTTTCCCCCAGTCAGTTGTTGGGTAATGAACCTCGGATTTGGCCAACTCATGACAGCCCGACCAGCCAGTTGACTCGGCATCACGCAGACTTATTTCAAAGAATGCCTCGCAGCCCGGAGTTTCCCACTTTTCTTGGCAACTGCGTCTCCAGCTGGGCGCCATTTGTTTTCTTTTGGTCGGCTATTGCCCCAAATGTGGGCATATTGGATTGCACAAAAAAGGTAGATCACTTTCAACATTATATAAATAGATCAAACTTGTGCGTATTAAGGGCAGATTTCTTAAAGACAGTGGGTACTAATTAGATTCGAAATATACCTTTGATTATAAATTGTGGGGGTTGCAAAATGTTTGGTAATTATGATTTCAGTTGTTGCAGCATTTTTGGAAACAACCAATGTTTGCGACATTCTAGACATATATAAATTAATATTTTAATAAAATATTAAAAATTAAATTATTAATTATTAAATTAAATTGTATAACAATCCAATCTTTAAGTTAAACCGAAAAAATAAACTCAAAATGGTTTAACGTTTATAAAAAGTTCTGATCTTACTTAATAATGCTTTTACTATTCAAGATTCTTTAATAAAAAAAGTAATAAAGTTGATCATTGAAAAATTGTATTGTGCTTCTTTAATCATAAAAAACTATTTTAATTACCTTTTTTTTAAATAATTATCTTATAAGTCATAAAAAAGAAAATAAAGTCCAATTTCCAATTCAAATTTCAAGCTTAAGTTCTAACCCAGTTGCGGAGACTGCTCCAGATACTAGTTTAATGCGACTCCATTTGTTTGTGTGCCCCGTCTTAATTAACATTTTTTACATGCTTTTCGATTTTGTTTTGCTTTGGCGACTTCAATGTCAAGCCATGTGGTCGTCACAGTCGATGTTGCTGATGTTGTTACCATTGTTGCTGCTGCTCTCAATGCCAGACAGTTGCTGGCCAACACCGGAGCCGTAGTAATCAAAACCAAACGAGGCGGTCACCCAAACGCGGCAGCTGCCGCCTCGGAAGTTGACTGCGGCTACCGTTATGGCTTATAAAAATGTTTATATATCTTATATAGATATTTCTGGGGGTCTGGCATTGGACAATGACTGGTTGATTACCGCTGCTTACCTGGGATGTCACTAGCAAAAGTGGAGCACAGCGGAGTGGAGTGGAGTGTAGTGGAGTGGTGGTCCAGTGGTCAAGTGGCTGCCCGTTCTCATTCGCGTGAGTCGCAGAGATTTTCGCCAATCAGCCAGGCCCCGAGACCAACTAACACCAATTGTCGTTGATTTATCTTGGGGCAAGAAAACAGAGATTTCATGCAGCATGCAATTTGCTTGTCAAAACTGTGGCACCATTTTCCATATCCAAACAATTGGCCCGGCCGTGCCACATTTTTACGCCCATTTCAACGCCATTTGTTGTCGTTTAGTCCGGAGGCCAGACCAGAAAAAAAACTAAGAAACCAAGAAGCCAAAAAAAACCCAGAGCAGGTAGTTTGGGCCCCTGATTTATGTCGTTTCATTAGACAAGCTTTTTGCCGGACTTCGGGGCTAGACACTTGTCTAATTGCCCAAGCATCTAAGTATCTCAGAGTTTGGAGTTTGACTCTTTGGGGGGCAGCTGTCATTGGCTTTGATTAGTTTGTTGAACGCGGCAAGGCCTTCGATTTCACTCAGCTGCGAAGGCGTTGGACATGGCAAATGTATGTGCAAGTATATAGTAATTCCGATCGAGCATTGAACCGCGCTTTAGGAGGATCACTCCGATGTATCTGCCTGTCACACTGAAAATTCGCAACAAAAATAAAAGAGAAACGTATCTTTCGACACTTTCTGAAAAAGAAACTTTAATGGACTTGTGGGAAATTTCCTTGTCATTGTTTGGCCAATGCAATAAATCATTTTCACAGATCCATCTGGCAGATACTCTAGCACCAAACAAGTGATGCAATTCTCGGCTAATAAATATTTCTTTATTTCTATAAATTGCCTTCTTTCAGAGTCAACCGTTGGCAGCTGAGATGTGCGTCCAATTTGTGGCAAAATTAATTATATAATTTCAAAACACCGCCAAAATCCCTCTGAAAATCAATTGCACAAAAGAAGAGAAAGAGAAGCGCTTGAATAGACACGCCACGCGGTGCTAATGCGAAAGGAAACTCCCCGACAATCGCCGCAAATTGTAAAGAAATAAATTATAAAATACAAAATGTCTATAAATAATACAAGACATTCGCCATTCGGATTTCGATTCCGATTCGCCCTGCTGGTGCTCGCCGCCTGGTGCTGCTACCTCGGAAACTTCGGATCGGAGGCCCATGTGGCCCTCACCTATCCACCTGCCCGCAAATTCGATCTGGACTTTTTGGACAATGCGCGGACGAAGGCGCCTTGTGGCATGCCCAAAGGTGAGTGTTCTACGGGGAGCTCTGTTTTGTTGGGAAAGTGACTTGGATTTTGGATAACCTAAAATGGTAAAACGAATACACTGAAAAAGTTTAAGGAAATCTGTATTAACTGGTTAAGGTTTTATTTGTAGGAACATTTTGGACAAATTAAATTGATTTATCGTACTCAAATCAAATGACAACAATCTTATAACATTTCTAATCATTTTTAAAAATACCTTTAGATGTGTTAATTGTGTTAAGCTTTTTGAGAATTGACATTAGTGTATGATAAAAATATTTGGTTCATTCATTAATTCATTTCTCCAACAATTATCACTGGCTTTAAAAATAATTTTGATTTCCTAATAACATTTCACATCAAAGGCAGAGATAAATCTTTTGTATACAGGTATTTTTCCCCTGTTCAAAAGCATTTCCCCGGCTTGGTTTCGGTCGTGGGAAATACAGCTGCTGGAACAGGAGCAATAGGTTGGCCCAGTTCCATTGAAAATGCATTTCCCAATTGCCGATCGTTAGCCAACTTTGGTTAGTTTACTCAGTTCGTCTGCCAGGCACGCTTTGATTATAATATTATGGCTTATTATGGCTGGTTATATGCGCCTTGTTTGCCGACTTTAATTGGTCAAGCACGTTCAATTAACACATACATCTATTAATACAGTACGTTTCAAAAGCTTTGATGAGAGCTAAATGATGATAGGAAATAATGTGCAACATCATGCTTGAAACATTTAAATTAATGATATTTTTTAAAAGTCTGATTGCAATACAAACTTCAACCGACAATGGAGGGTTTGTTCCAAATACATTGCTTACCTTCAACTGGAAATAACACTTAAGCTTAAATGGTTTTGGTAAATGGATATGTGCGTTTACTGGCGTTCTGTTAAATTTAACCGAAATAGATTCTTAAAGTGTTTACCTTCAGTTTGACCGATTACCATTTCCTGTATCTTATAAGAAGTTTTAATACTATTTTCTGTTACTTAATTGGCCATTCACAATACCAATCAATAAAACTTTGTTCATTTGGGTAATATTAGATTTTTTATAAGTCAAACCACAATTTTGTCTGCAATTTGCCCCATAATTAATTGAGAATTCCAAAAAAAAAAACGTAGGCTAGCGTTATGAAAGCCTAACTCAATATAAAAGTTTGACAACCAATTGCAATTGGAAGGCTTTAATCCATAGAAGCCAAGTTATACACACTTCGAAACCTTGAATTTATGGAAATAAAATCGATTTATGTCATTCAAGTTGGGGCTGCTAATGACTTACACCTGTGAAACGCACTGCATGTCGGTTAAATGTATTCATAATTCAGAGACGTGCATTTTGCAGCTGAAAAACTTTTGCTTTTGCAGTGGCTTGCATAATATGCATATGCTTATGCTTCGTTGTTATTGTTATGTGCGGCATCTTGCTCAATGCTACTTGCCGCGTTGTTATTGTAGCCGCGGCAGCAAAGTGTTACCAATTAATTTGCATATCGCGAGCGAGAGAAGCAACTCGACCGCCATTCACTTGTTCGCTCACAGTTGAGTGTGTGCGTGTGTGTGGGGATGGGGATCCACAGCCCAAGAAATTGGGTCACACAAATTATGAGCATTACGATTATGATATTCGGTGGATCTCTTGTGTGCGAGCGCCTGGAAAAATGCACTTTCGAAAATATTATAAATAAAAATAACACCTTTGCGCCGGCTCTTGAGTTTTGACATTTGATTGCGCTGATTCAAGACGACGGGCTAGTTAAGTGCTGTTTTCTGTGGGATAGTCCCATCGATACTGTTTGCATATCAATTATAGACACTCGCAGCCGACAATTGCCTTGAGATCGTTGGTAATTGGCAACTGCCAACTGGCAACAACAGCACACGTGTGCCGCATCAAAATGCCAAATCAATTTCCATGGATATGTCCATAAAGTATCGCACACACTCGAATAATGTGCAAAGTGTATATACACTCTACAGAGTGTACAACCCGTTGAGCGACATTTTTGTGCGCAGCACTTTTGCCCATATTTTTATTTCCAATTTCATTTTCATTTTCGTTTGCCGTTTCATTTCATTTCGCTTTGTTTTGCCTGGTTTCTTAATTATATACGCGCGCGCGCGAACATTGCGTATACGCAACGTGGGCAACGGTGGCACGTTTAACCCATTTTGGGGCATGACAACTTTTGCCTTCGCCTGCGGCTGCTGTTTTCAGTTTTCAGTTTTCATTTTTCCGTTTGCTGTTTGCCGCTCGCTGCAGCTTGCCAAACGCGTCTCAAGTTGGCCAAAAGCTGGTCTGAGCCATGGCAACTGCAACTGCAACTGCGGTTTGGGGTTGCTGCTGCTGCTCCAGCTCACTGGCTGCCTTGATGATGATGTATGCGCCGACGAGAGGCAAAGTGGAATGCAACATGCTACAAGTGAAAAACTTTCACTTGTGCATTACGGCACACAGAAGTCGCCGGGGGCAGAGCGCGTTGATTGGCTAGCGGTGGGGCCAAATATTCCGGCCACAATCCGCGATTACGGCATGACGAAAGTGTTAACCACTCTATCCATGGACGTAGACACAAGCGATTTGTGGTAGCGAATTATTAGTAATATTACATAAATATGATCCTTGAAAATAGACTGGCATAGATTTCGGAAAAGCGATTCCAAATCTACCAAAAATCACCATAACTTCTCTACGACTTACTAACTATTTTAAAAAATATATATATGAAACTTTTTAAAAAGAAAAACATTTCCCTCAGTATTTGGGGACCAAAATTAGACATCGTTAGTCAATCTATGAGTAGCGGATATAAAAATGATAGGGCAATATGTTTATATCTGACTTAAAAGGTTGATTTCAATTATTTTTAATCATACTAACATATAAAAACTTTTCATTAAACTAGATTTGGTTTCATACAAATACATTTTTAAATCCTTTTTATTGAAATAGTGTTAAAACGCTTTCCCTGCAAAATATTACTTTTTAATTGGTTATTAAAGATATTATTATCATTCAATTTACATATCAGTGGAACAAATTAGATTTAGTTTTAGAATTTTGTTGACCATTATAACTGACCCATCTGCCAAAGCAATTTCTTTAACAAAAATTTCTGATACTTAAACCTTCGATATTTGAGTGGTGTGCAACAATAGTGAAATTTGCCTATAAAGTATTTTACTATTACGTTTCCAAAATGTAGTCTATCTACGCCCATGATCTAATCTGCAGATGGGCCGTTGTATCTGTATCTAACCGTGACAGCTAAATGAGGCTGCAGTCGTTGATGCTGCTGCGATGGTGCTGCCCTTTCTTGCGTCTGCCACTTGCAACTGGCTCACTGGGCCAAAAAAAAACGCAGGCAAAGGCTTTGGAAATGGGGACTGGAGTGACTTGTGTGACTGACTGACTGCTGACCTCTGCGCAGCATCTTGCATCTTGTTTGCATTGCGGCCACCCCTCTCAACACATCTCCAGCCTCGTCTAATCCATCTCAATTTGTTCGTGTTTGACACTCTTTTCCACAGCCTTTGTCGCTGTGTACGTCTGCTGCTACACGATTTGTTTTGATTTGGCTTTGTTTTTATGTTGTTTTTTTGTGGCCGCCAGAGTCGACATGGCTTGTAATTGTCTGCTGGCGTGCTGAGCACGCTGGAATGGAGGTCAAGTTGTGGTCGCCTCTTGTGTCACATGTCGGCAGATGCCAACAGCTCAACGAACATCGGTTGGGCAATCCAATGGGGTTGACAAAACAGCGGTTTTCGATAATTAGAAGAGCAATCAGCTCAATGCAAATGTCAATTAGTCGGCCACGATTGCGGCTCTGGGATCCATAATACAGCCACCGACTTGAGCAATATTCAATAAGCGCTGCCGCAGATTTATCATCGCAGTGGCCGCGACAAAAACCCAAAGCCATTTATCACTAGAAACTGCAGTCGTTTGGCCAATGCCTTAAACTCATATTTCAGGCCGAGATTCCCTTCGTTGGCTTTTGCTAAATCCTGTAGCGAAATGTCGCATTGTGGGCCATTCAGAATATCAATGAGAGCGACCGGCATAAATGACATTTAAGCCGTCGCCACGGACATAGCTACGTATACGTAATATAGTTGGGGAATGCATAAGTAGCCACAGCACCACATGCACAGCACAGAACAAGCACACAAATCTATCTATTTAAATGTATCTGCATCCCAGTCCAATCGGAGCCATAAATACCAGCCGGCAGGTGGTGAGGACTGTGGGGCGAAGTGTGGAGCAGTGGATCGGATCGGATCGGATTGGATTGGTTTGGCTTGGCCTGGCTTGGATCCGTCGAAGGCCCCCTAAGGGGCTGGCCAAGACAACGTCACGAGCAATTAACTAAAGCGAAACTCCTTTGACCACAACAGCAGCAAACACCACAGGGAATGCAAATAGGGCACCGCGAGAAAATCGTTTATAATATCAGGACACAGACTTGGGTTATTGTCTGCTTATTCTTATTTCCTTAGCGTGTTCTTGATTTCTAAATAATTTGTGAAAATGAATTTTTTCTATTTAAAAACTAAGGAACTATACTCAAGAATGAATAAATGGATAAATCAAACCAACTTAAGTACCAAAGAATTGTCTTTGATTGTATAAAAGTCTTTTAGACTTCTAAGCCTTAGCAAGTTCAATGTCACCCAATTTTAAATGGATGACAGAAAGCTATATCAGTAGATGAGTAAAACAATTTTACATAAACATATTTAATATGTACCTTTAAGATGAAAAAAGTTTTAAGAACTCAATTTTTGAGACCAAAAAAAATATAACTTGTATATAGAATTATCTCAGCCTTTTTAATTTTAAAATTTTGAAAATGCGTAAAACAACTATTTTTTTTTATATAACTGTCTTAAGCTTTCTTTGCAAGAGTTTCGAGTATATGAGGGTTTTTTTCAGTGCAAACTGCATATCGAGAACTGCCAAAGCTGGCCAACCGTTGGCCACTTGGTCAGGTTAATTTGCGGCTGTGGCTTCCACGGCGTCGAACGGTGGCAACTGGCAGTCAGTGTAGGGTTGCCAAAGCGAAATTAATTTTATGGCACGTTACTTATGCCGCTCCACCCCCTCCCCCGGCTACCCCTGCTCCCCTTTTCTCTGTGTTGGCGGCAAGAAATGCTGAAATTTATTGCCCTCCACGGCGCATGCGCAACGCTTCGTTAGTCGAGGAAAACGCTGCCTGGAAGTGTATTTGTCAACCTTTCGCAGTGCACCCTGTACTGGCAGTGGTCGGTATGGCGGAAGTCTTTGTTTACGGCTACGTGAGAGGCGTCGACCATATTTGACTGCTGTTTTTATTTTTTTTTATAACGTGCTGTTGTAGTTGGCCCATGCAATTAGAATGCATGCAAGCGAACATTCTTCTATTTACAACAGCAAATTGTCTTGCCGGGGCATGGGGATGGTTTTTTTGTGGCCTAGCGGAGTTGGGAGGGAAGATGATGTAATGCCACCCATTATTAAAATGCCCACCAGGGTCTTCTACCCATGTACAGAGTGATGAGTTACCTCTTCCAAAGAACTGCTGTTCCTCAGTTCATTTTAATGGCTTTGTTTTACACAGAGGATAGGACTTAACTTTATGCAAGTGTCTTCTTTTCCAACAAGTAAAGCTTAATGCACATCCATAAAACGGGAACCCTAGGGCAAACTTACATTTCATATTTATACTATATATGTGTTTAAAATACCATTTAAAATGTGCCCCTGATTAACTGTTTTATTAATTTATTTGCCGTCATTACATAAATTATTTTTAAGGCACTGGGATTCTTTTAATAATATTATTATTTTAAAGTCAATTAAATGCAAATAATACAAATAATTGATTAAATAACTGTAATTATAAGTAGAAATCAGCGGTGCGGTTCAAGCCATCAAGGTTTAAATACTAACTTTTATAGTATACCTATAAAAAGCTAATATATTGAGGTTTTTTTTGTTTATTAAATATAAAAGTTGTCAGAGTCTTTTAATTATATAAATGTTATGAAGCACCTTACCAATAAAATTCGCCTAAGGTATTATTTTAAACAATATAACACACTGAGTGATTTTCGTATATTTTATTTTAAAAGTTGAACTGATATGTCTTTCCGTATAAAAAAAATAAATTCTTTTCATAGCAGTTATTATAAAAATTACATTATCCGTTATTTTTCCGTATATTAAGTTACAAAAAACTAAAGTTTGTTAGACTCTGGGAAATTCAATATCGATATGCCTTCAGCGTTAGGCCACCATAATTCAATCAACACACTCAGCCCCAAAAACGCCTCCCTCCGCCGATCGATGGAATTCGGCTTATAATTCGGATCAAATTAGCCGAGTTTCCAATCAATTATAAACCGATTTCACGCGCATTTCCACGAGAGATGAGGCGGCCAGTCAAGGCGGCCCCGACCGATTTGAATCCAGCGGGCGAGCGGGCAAGCGGGCTAGCGGGCAAGCGGGACGGACTTTCGAAATGGCCAGACGACGCCGGCGAGTTCAAGCTCAACCAGCAGCACACAGATACGAATATTTTCAGCAGCCTCCAAAAACAAAACGCAAAGGTGAACAACTTTCGCGGGCCTGATCATGGGAAATATGACGGAGTAGAGGCGAAACACGAAAAAGCGTACAAAATATTAACCAGACAACTCCAATTGGACTTGGGCCTGGCTTCGACCGATCGGCCCCGGACCATGGGAAACATACAAAAAAAAAAAAAAAAATTGGAAAAAAGACCGAAAAACACCTGCTAATTTGGTGCATGGATTCAGATGCGATTCAGATTCGGATACAGGTCGAGCGGCTATGGTAGCCGCCCCTTTTCGGGCATAATTTGTGTGTTGTTTCGATTTATTAATGGGAACACTTGATTTATCCACCGATAGTCGCTTAACCCATTTCTCGATCTGGTTTGGCGGCTTTCCGTTTCGAGTCAAAACAAAGCGAAATCTGGTTGACTCATGGGAAGCTGTGTGAGGTCTGTGCGGTCGTCAGGTGTAATCAAATGTTAAGAACGCACTGATCCGCATTCGATTCGAAGTGATTTGCATTTCCCAGTGGCCCAGAAAGTCAGCCAGGGAAGCCCAGTTCGTTTCCAGTTGAGTGAAGCTCTGATTTTCCCCTGATGGTTGCGCAATAGAAACCAAGAGTTTTCCGCCAAGAACGTGCATCCAGTGACCCACAAATGGTATTAGCTGACTACGGAATACCGCTTAAAAAATGGACACTTCCAATGCGGTTTCTAAAGTTGCATCCAATGGATATACCCCCCTCTTGGGGCATACCAAACAACTTGGCGTCATGTCCATCGCTTCGACTGTCAGCTTATGACCATATTGGGATGACCAACTGGCAGCTGCACGACCATTGAACAGCCATCGAATGACTCAAGTGGTCAGCGCTTTTTATGTTCCCAGCTTCTATGACTATGACTATGACTTTGGCTAACTTGGCTGCGCGATCTCGTGCCAGCAGTAATCATAATTTTCAGCTTCCTTATTGGCCGAGACAAGCGCGGGTACATCGGGAAAGTGACACTCCTCCTTTCGCTTTCGCAGATCGAGCATCGCTATAACTATAAACGTTTAATGGCCTCAATTAGCGACTCGTTCGCCGAGTATTGGCTGCCAACGATGTGCGAGCTGGCCATTGATAGCTCTTATTGTCCATCCAAGACACAGAGAAAAAAGATGATAGCATTTATTGAATATTATTAGATTTGTTGAATAATAACAGATTTATCTTATTTTTAAGTTGCAAAACTTTACACTATTTGTTAAAGAATTTCACAAAAATGTTAGTTACTTACTTTCACACTTTTTCGGATTATGTTCTTAGGGTTAAACTTCTTTTACACACAATTTTTAGAATTTGCTTGCCTTTAAAATCTTTAATTTAAGTACGTATAATATAGTGATTAATTGCCTTAATAGTGTTCTCTTATTTAAAAATTGTATTTCCTGATAAGCTACAGATTTATTGGTTTCCAAGTCGCTAAAAGTGATTTCTGTGATAGCTTGCCTAGAAATTTTCGCTTGTGCAGCTGCAGCTGTATAAGCATCCCTGTCCCTCCAGCCAAAGCCCCATTCAGGTTGTAATTTTTCACAGCTGGTCAGTGGCGTTCAGCGAAGATTACCGCATGGGTGTTATGCAACAGACGAGTATGAATTTTGTCTGGGCAGGTTCACAAAGATGTTTGGGGCTGGGTCTTTGCACATACATACGAATGTTTATGGCTATATGTAGTATATATGGTGTCTCCTTAGCTGTCATGCACAATTTGGCGGGGAGTTTGGGCAGCCAAGATGGTGGTGTACTCGTTGCCATCCAATGCAGAACCAGTCCATACCAGGGTTAGTGGATTTAATTATGTGACTGGAGCTGGGCAAGTAGGTGGCCCACGATGGCGACTGTCACCCGTAATCACCGACCCACTGATCACGCTCTGATTTCCTCCTTCTTCCAGGCTCCATCCGTACCTCGCTGCTCTCCGGAACGCAGTTCAACGTCACCTGGCATCTGGCCTATGCGCACAAGGTAGGTGGACCCGGTGGAATGGGAGCAGGCACGCCCCTTTGGGGTTCATATCGCCGAGGCTCTAATTAGCCGAGAATCCATTCTCGTACAATTGCCTCACATGCACGCAGTCAAAGTCAAGCCCTGAGACTCGAGATTGCCATGTTTGTGGCTGCACGACATCGCTTCACAAGTTCTCAGTCATTGTTTGGGCTCAATCATAATCATAATCGCATCTTTTTCAGGGCGGCTTTCGGTTGCAACTACTGGATGCCCTCGATCGACCTGTTTTGGACCTAACACCACATGTGAATAACTCGGAATTCGTGAGCACGGACGTCACGTAAGTTTAAATATCTAATTTGTCAAATCAATACCAAAGCGAACGTTTTAAAAAGAACAGGAACCGTAATCATTAAAAACAATATTTTGTATACTCCATAAGTCAAGATTAATAAGTCGTGAAAAGTACCAACCCATTAAAAAGAAATATTATTGTTTCCTTATTTCAAAATATATAATATAATAAAATCAATTGCAATGATTGCAGATATAAAATGATTGTCTAGATGCAACCAAATAATATAGTTAACAAAAATTTATCTTAGTGTCAAATTGACAAAGCTAGTCCACCGTAGGGTTCATTATAACTTTTCCACCTGACTTAAAAGATCTTTCTTTTTTACAGCGCTCAATCCTACCAGGTGAACATACCTAAGGACTTTGAGTGCTTTAACTGCACACTTAGGCTGCTCCGGCAGGCCGATGAGTGGTCCACCAGCTATCGCTTTTGGTCCTGCGCCGATGTGGATATCAAGCAGCGCAAGGACTTCAAGGAGACCTGTTCCGGCAATGGCAAGTACTTCCCCTCGCGATGCAAGTGCGACAAGAACTTCTACGGCCCGCAGTGCCAGTACAAGGATGAGTGCTCCGTCGACTCCGATTGCGGTGTCCAGGGCAAGTGCGTGGAGCACGGGGGAAGCTCGCTGCCCAAGAAGCAGTGCTACTGCAACTTTGGCTGGTTCGGAATCGGATGCAACAAGCGATCGCCCTACAAGACCACCAGCCTTGACCTCTCCGCTTATGCCAAAAAGGAGCTCTCGCCCGACTACCACGTTTACTGGAGGCTGCTCGAGGAGCAGAAGGAGATCGAAATGGTGCTCAAGGTCAACAGCACTTCATGGGTGGGATTGGGTTGGAGGCCGCGTGGAATGACGCCGGAGTGCAGGAACTTCCCGCTAGTGCGTGACATTGGAGATCTGACCACAACGGTAGAGGGCCCAGCTCCGGAGCCCAAAAGCGAGCCGGAGCCAAAGAGCGAACCGGAACCGAAGAGCGAACCGGAACCCAAAAGCGAACCGGAACCCAAGAGTGAACCAGAGCCCAAGAGTGAGCCGGAACCCAAAAGCGAGCCGGAACCCAAGAGCGAACCGGAACCCAAGAGTGAGCCGGAACCTAAGAGCGAACCGGAACCTAAGAGTGAACCGGAACCTAAGAGTGAGCCTGAACCCAAGAGCGAACCGGAGCCCAAAAGCGAACCTGAGCCCAAGAGCGAACCGGAACCTAAGAGCGAACCAGAGCCTAAAAAGTTAGCCGAACTGAGAGCCGCACCGGAAACAAAGAGCGAGCCCGAACCCAAAAGTGAACCGGAACCAAAAAGCGAACCGGAACCAAAGAGTGAACCCGAACCGAAGAGCGAGCCGGAACCGAAGAGTGAACCAGAGCCCAAGAGCGAACCGGAACCTAAGAGCGAACCGGAACCCAAGAGCGAGCCAGAGCCCAAGAGCGAGCCGGAGCCCAAGAGCGAACCGGAACCAAAGAGCGAACCGGAACCGAAGAGTGAGCCAGAACCTAAGAGCGAACCTGAGCCCACTAGCGAACCGGTACCCACCAGCAAACCTGAACCAGTAAGCGAACCTGAGCCCACAAGTGAACCGGAGCCAACTACCGAAGCAGAACCCAGGAGCGAACCGGAACCCAAGAGTGAACCGGAGCCAAAGAGCGAACCGGAAGCGCAAGGCACAAAATCGAAGAGAGTTGCCGGAGACTTCACCCAAAAGCAAGGTGTCTCCTCCGTTTCCACCAGTGTTTCCTATCGCGTCAGCACCAAAGCAGATCGTCAACGCCGTGAAGCAGGTAAGGATCGCCTATTTCAATCATACCTCGACAAAAGAGTGTTTAAACCAAATACTCATTCTGTATGGTTTTTTTTTCATAGAGTCACCAAAATACCGACTGAATCCGTACACACCACGACATGACTTCAACCCAATGGACTGCACGGACATCGTGATCGGATCAGCTCGAGGAATGGCCAGCAGGGTGGGTGACTACTACTCCCGTGACCGATCAACACCGCGCACCGACGATTTCTGGGGCGGCAAGTCAAACCTGGCTTTGGGTACGGGCTTTGAGGAGAACGGCGTGACCACGATCATCTTCCGGAAGAAACTGGTGGCCGACGAGCCCACTGATCACACCCTCGACGATGCCCTGACCCATGTGATTTGGGCCAGGGGCCAGGAGCCGAAGGAATATGTTCACGTGCCAGCCTCCGGTCTGGAGACACAACCCTCAAGCTTCAAGGACTTCTATCAGCCAGATGAACTAAAGTACCATGGACACCAAATGCAACGCGGTGTAACCCAGATCAACTTCTTTGGTAAGTAATCTAGATTCTAGAACGTAAAGCATTAATTATTTGGTTATGATATCATTACAAACCAATTTCTAATCTTTACTTTAGTAAAAAGCTAAAATAAGTTTGTAATCTGATAAGATACATATTTTAGTTTGCAAGACCTATAAAGCTTACCATAATTATGTCAAAACAGCTCTTTATTTCCAACAAAAACCACCCCTCATTATTGTAAACACAATTTTAAAATATCATCAAAAATTTTAAATGCTTTTAAGCCTCTTTTTCATTATAACTATTATTTCCTTAAACAGAAAAGGACAAGCCAGCCGCGAGCACAGACCGTAACGACTTGGGCACCAATGTCCTGGACAACGATTGCTTCGGCCACTGGAAGTATCCGTCCAGCTGCTCTCCCCAGGAGCACACCTGCGAGTACTACGCCAGCTGGGAGACGGTCGGAAAGGGCGACGAGATGCGTTGGCACATTGAAACGTCGAACACGCAGACCTGGACGGGAATTGGTTTCAGCGAGGACCAGAGAATGTCGCAGACGGACGCGATCATTGGCTGGGTGGACGGACGCAGTGGAAGACCATTCCTCATGGACACCTGGGTGCTGGGTTACGCTCCACCGAAGCTGGACGATCGTCAGGACATCTACAACGCCTCCGGACGCATCGAGAAGGGCGTGACCATTCTGGAGTTCAATCGCAAGCGGGTTAGCAATGACGAACAGGATTTGTCCTTCACGGACGACCACTGCCTGTATCTGTTCTTCCCGGTCCTGGGCGGTGCCTTCAATGTGGTCAACAAGAAGATACGCAAGCATGAGCAAGTTCCTCCAGTCTCTGCGCAACGTGTCTGCATCAAGTCCTGTGGCAAGGGTAAGAGGTCCTTACACATAGAAAGAGTTCTTAACTTATTGTGTTTGTAAAACTTCACAGAACTAGAATCCGTGTTTGTGGGCACCAGCACACCGGCTCCCAACCGACTGGTCTACGCCGTGGCCGTAAAACTGATGAACCTAGCCGAATCCTTTGAAGCTCCGAAGCCGGGAACCGTAGAGTTCAATAACCTGGCGGCCACCATATCGGATTCGTTCAATGGCATCCTAAGTCCTTTGACTGGTTACTATAAAACTGAGATTCTGGGTTTCGAAAAGTAAGTACAATAGCATATATCTTAAATTGTTTCCAAACAACACTAAATTTCTAAATTTGTATTAAATATTGCATTAAATTAATAATAAATAAATTGTTTACAGAGAGGGCAGCACGATGGTAGCCAAGGTTCAGGCCATGTTTGACAAGGCGGACGTGGAAAAGATGCACGATTTAGAGACCAACACGGTGGATAAATCTGGTGAGGCAGCAGCTCAAAAGAACGCTGCAGCGATTCGATCGGCCCTGAAGGACCAAATTGCCACCGGTCGAGTGGGTTCACTGACGGTGGATCCCCAGTACTTAGACTTTGAGGCATTGGAATGTAAGAGCCTTAACGAACACTACCATGTATATATAGGCTAACAATTATATTGTATTATTTTGTTGTAGACAAGAGCTCGTCAGAGCCCAATGCTAAGGAGACCCTGCTTTCCTTCTTCGACCTCTCCGAGACACGATTGTACATCGTACTGGGTCTAATTGCAGCCTTGGTGCTCATCGCCTTGATTCAGGCCTTTTGCACGATTTGGAAGACGTCAAGAAAGAGCAAGAACACTAAGGTAAGTGGACAGAAAGTAACCCGATCGTTTGGGTCAGCATTAGCTTAGCCAACACAGAGAAGACAGAACATTTTATCATCAGTGTAACAAATTATTTGGCATTTCTATTGAAACAATTCAAGTAAACACAGTACTTATTAATTAGGTTTATATTAAACATTCCTTTAAAATATGAAATAGAACACAGATATATTGGTGGTTTTACTTCTCTGCGTCGGCGCGGCTTCTTTCATTCCTCTCTTATTAATCTTTCCCCATTGTACCCGTGTCGTTCAAAGCTTGTTTACGTAATACCCGAAGAGTGGCGCATGTACCAACAGCGACAGCACCAGCGCTACTATCAGCCCTCTAGCGATCTATAATACTCACTCTACAAAACAAATTCAGATCAGATAAACTATAGACAATCCCACTGCCCGATCCACCTGTAACCCGAGCATCGGCTACAACTGCCTTAAGCGCATTTACGTTTTAATCCGAAACCATCTTATAGTTAGTTTAAGAACCGGAAACCCTTTGATTATTCTACTGTATCTGTATCTGCATCTGCGTAGGTGCCACGTTTATCAAAATTCAATAACCAAATGGGTAATTCAAAACTCTATATTTTCTTGTGGTATCTGTTGTTGTATTAACCATGTCACCTAACCCATAATATCAAATCACCTCGCCACTCTGGACGGTAATCTCTGATCTCCTTTATTTTCCCCACTTTCTCTGTCTGTGACTTAACATATTTCTGTGTTTCCAGTTTGTTCTAATCACATCCATTTCCCATTTCACATAATTTGTGTGCGGGATCTCCTGGCCAGTCAGCATTTGATATATGCTTAGAAAAAATTCCCAATCCTATTTTAGATCTCCAGCTGTCTTTCATCCTTACAAAACTTCACTGACTATTAACTCTTATTCTGATCCGCGTTAATCATACTGCATCGTAATTTGGTTAGAATGGAGGATTTGGCATAAACGCAAGCCCAGTGCACATTGCAGAACAGTTTTTTTTTTTATTAGTTATTTTTTTTTTATTTTAAAGGTTTTATTTTAATGCTATAAGCTTAAAACTTTTAAATTAGTGCGCTAGTCACAGTTAAACACAAAAAAAATCAAATTTTCTATAAAGTCTGAAATAATATTTTGTCTGCTTTAGTACATGGTTCACCTGACAATTCTCTAGTTCCCAACACCTAAAGATACCCACTACAAATGCTGACTGGTCGAGCGCCTTGAAATAGAAAACTTAAAACTAAATCATGCTCAAATCTCTTTGTGCTTGCAGGAGAAACTGATCCAAAACTCACCCTGGAAGGAGTTTGCCTCGAACACCAACTACGCCTTTGATCCCTATGGCGAAACGGAGGAGAAGAACGCTACCAACAGCACGTCGACCAAGGAGAAGGGGCGCCACCGCCATCAGTCGACCACGAGCAGCCAGCAGACCACGCTTCCGATGTCCCATTCGCCCACCAGCAAGTCCCAGATGTACTACGAGAGTCCCAATGGTCAGGGCAAGAACGGCGCCCATGCAAACGGCAGTCGCACCAATGGACGAGCCACCCAGGAGAGCAGCGTGGGCGGAGCAGGAGGAGCACCTGGTGGAGCAGCTGGAGGAGCACCCTACTCCCGCAGCTCGTACGCGGAGCGAGCATACTCCCTGCCCCGTCAGGCGCATCACTACCAACAGAGCCCGGCCAGCATGCAGCCGTCGGGTTACTACACCCACGACAGGCGTGCCGCTCGCCAAGGCAGCCGGGATAGGGAGCGAGAGCGGGAGAGGGAGAGGGAGGAGGAGCGGCGCCCGCGCCAGGACCGCGATCGCGACTCTGGGTACGATCGGTCGCGGGATGATCCGCGACAGAACGGTGGATCCGACACGCCCGACTTCTACTTCATGCCCTCGCAGCGCAAGTATTCCGGGGAGGTAGTGCGCGTCTACGTGGACTACAACAAGGACCCAAAGCACTAAAGCTCAAAAAACACATATGTTTATTTAAAGCTCGTTTTAAGTTCTACCATCTGTACTCCGTCCATCTGTTTAAGCGTCCGTTTCGAGTCACAGAAAAAGAAATTTGATTTGGTATCTTTTTAAAATAGGGCACTAGTGTTTAAAAACCCCTTATAAAAACTTAAAAAGTATGCAACACTATGTTTTGAATCCGGAAGTCTGAAGGTTGCACTCCAAAAGAAATTTTTACTGCATACTTTTAGACACCATTGTAAGAGATTTCTAAATTTCTACGCTAACATCACATATTATACTTTTGAATTGTCCTTTTTGATTATGTCAAAATTGTCTTTTCGAACTTGGAATTGAATTAAACATTTTTTATAAAAACATTAATGTTCAATAATATTAAACTAAAAATCCACATATTTTGAGCTAAATGAATTTGAGCTAATATCAAACAAATAATTCCAGGTACGAATTAATTTAAAAAAGATCCAATCGAACTCGATCAAACATTCTGTGCACTCTTGTTTCCTCCTCTCCTTAGTTTCGATTTTGCCATAAAGCAGTTCCGCTGCAGCGGCGTTTCCAGGTGCGCAAGCTTTACCACAAAACGCACAACGCATGATTCCACAACTTAGTGAATTGTATATATTTTACATAGCCATTAAAGCTCTTACAAAAAGAAACAAAACAAAGCCACACAAATCACACAAATTATTAAGCAAACTTTGCAATTAGGTACGTGCATTCAGAATGTTTTCGCATTGTTTTATCTTATATGTGCAAAGAAACATAGTCACTGTATTTAATCAAATTAAATATACGCATTAAGTACATATAAATAAAGTTAAGAACATTAAAAAAAAGCCGACAAGGACTTTTTCTTTTAAACATGAGCTGGGTGGAACTGTATTAAAACCCGTAATTTATTTAATTTGTAAAAGTAATTTAAAACTATGGAAAAGCAATTTAATTTGGTTGCTATAATTGATTTAATTCGACGGTATTTGCGATCCACTCTGTATGTCTCATTATATTTGTAACAACGTGCAAGTGATTGTATGAATAACTGATAAAACCAAACAAAACGAAACGTTCTATGTTGAAATGTACCATACTTTTTCCTAAAATGTCGCCTGGAATTCCGAATTTCTGACTCATTCCGCGGGGAGTTATAAAACAAACTTCATCTGTTTCAATTGACTTCTGAAGTATTTGTGAGCATTCAAAGGAATCAATAGGCGCAACGCTAACAGCATCAATTTGCACGGGTTCTTCAGTTCGCACATAGTCAAATACGGTAAAGGGCGACACAAATTCGCCCCTCTCTTGGATTTGAACATTTGAAAGAATACAAATCGGTTTAAATCCATCTGCAAAAAAAATTGTGAGATTACTGGCATAACCTTGTAGAATAATTTAGTTACCTCTGTACATCACCGAGCCATTAAGTCTAAGTAATGCGATGTCATATGTGTTATCTGAACACTTCTGGTGCTTGAAGACTGAGTCAACTCTATATTCTCCATAGGATCTCCCCATTCCTATCACAATTACTTTTCTATGAAAATATTTTAAAATAAATTTTTAGCATGAAATATAAATTCTTATCAAACATGCAAAAATTACTTACAGCGAAGCAGTATTTCCCCGCAAGTCTCTGGCATTTGAGATAACAAAACCTGGAAATCAGTAGAATATATATAGTGTATTGTATTGTATTTAGTGAATGAGACACTTAATCCTCTGCTCCATGAGCATAGAAATATTAAAACAAAAAGTTTTTGGGGAGGGGGGCATAGTTTAGGGAGAATAAATAGTTAATGAGATGCCTACCTATAGTCAAATTATATTTCTTATGAAAGAAACCTTTATATTCTGTTAGAATAAAAATAATGTTACAAATTATTTTTACTTTCACTTTCGTTCACCAGCTTGAGTCGGTTGCACTAAAATGATTGAAACTGAAAATACTAGAAACTAAATAATTCTAACAAAAAAAAGTGCAAAGAAAATAACTGATATTGCAAGATTGAAGTTATATATGGCAGTGTAAGCGGTAGAGGGTTAAATAAAAATATATATATAAATAATTTGTATGACAATCTGAGAAACTGCAAGGGTATATAGACTCCGGCTTGCAGAAGCAGACTGCTTTTTATGTTTAATTTAAAACTTAGAGCTACAGCAAGAAAAATAGAAATTTTAATCAAGTCAATCAATATTCTAAAATTTGTTTATAAGAGTTTACTACATAAATACTTACGGTCTGTGATCAGCACGCCCTGGGTCTTGAAATCAAGTCCGATAATGTTGGCCTGAAAGTTGGATGCAATGGACTCACCACCGCAGTCACTGTACAGCCACATGTCCTTGACAATTGATTCTTTTATCCAGTCCACATAGCTTGACACATCGGTATACACCCCCGTGTCATTGCACATTCGAGTGCCATAGCTTACTATACCAAACTGAACTTCGCGAACGCTGCCATTATTAAGAGAGACATTGTTGGTCAAAGGACCACCGGAATCGCCACGACAGGTGTCTCCGTTGTGAACACCAGCACATATCTGTTGCTGAGTGAGATTCATACCCAAACGTCTGTGGCAATCGGCTCTTTTCAAATGGTTAAGAGTGATGGCTTGAAGAATGTCGCTTTGCTTGCCATCACCTTTTTCTCCCCAGCCAAAGGCTTTAAATGTCCGCGTGAGCTCTACTTGGCTCTTTATATTATGGTTCAAAATAATGCAAATTGGGTGAATTAAGGCTGCGGAGAAATGTATTTAGTATATAGCTTTCTGTTGAGCGATAACATAAGTGAACACTTACCATTAAAGACGACGCTGTTCGCTAGTTTCAGAAGGCCCACATCATGGACGCTTAGGAAGTTGTTGTAAAGTGGGTGCGGTATTGCAGCTAACACATTGTACTGAGCTGTAGGTTGACTTCTGTTGTATGCTCCCAATTTCACGATCCTTAAATTAAACAAAACATCTTAGTCTTATTCCCACTGTAGTATTTATAAAGTTATAAGCACAACATTTTTAATGAAATCATTTGAGTTTATTTATTACTTACAGTTTTTTTCCACTATTAATGCAATGAGCAGCAGTTAAGACGAAGCCTGCGAACACCTAGTGTATGTTATCTAACAATCTTGTGATGTACATATTGAAATACAAACGTTTGTGAATCAGCGTTCCGCCACACAGGAAATGGGTGTCATTGCTAACAGCTACCATCCATGCGGCAGCTTCTGTTCCTGCATCAAATCCACCGATTATTTTGTTTCCAATTAAATTCATTCCACACGGTTCCTCCAAAAACTGGGCAGCTCCTAGGTAGCTAAAGAGCACAGCAGCCAGAGCTAAATAAGTCTGCATTTCACGCGGTTCGGCAATAAAGTAAATCATAAAGTGAGATTATCAGCGCTGAACAAGCTCGGGATCATATTTTATAGCTTTCGATTCCACTAAAGAATCATTATCGTTGACTTATACATACACACAGTATATGAACATTTTGAGTTCTTCGCCTCACCATGCCCAAGTGTGCCATTTCGTGCGTTAAAAAAAATCGTTTTATCACTCATACGCAGTGTTGTTTTCAATAAATAAATGAGAGAAAATTTTCTTTGCACTAAAGTTAAATGGAAAACGTGTTAATTAGTTAATTGGTATGGGAACTTTGGTTTTTTTTTTTTTTTTTGATCACCCAAGTGTATTTCAAGGAAAAAGAGGGGGTCCGGACATGAATCCCCCTGATTTTCTATCGGGGCTCAGAGTCAAATGAACAAAGGTGGTTAGAGTCGAAGTAGAATTTTATAGAATTCTTATTTTGGCCAGATATTTTTAAGACAGGTGGCCAAGCAAATTTGAATTTCGAATAGAATATATGATTGTTTACCATTGTATTGTATACCATTACTTAGGCTGCCAAAATCCTGGATTTTTGATTGCACATTAAACGGTGAGAGCAAGGTTTTTATGAGCCACCTTAATGGGATTTTAAAATAAGTAATCGCATTTAAAATTATTTATATGCAATACATGTTTAATGGGTACAAATTTAGTGTTTTTATTGACATAATAAAAGTGATTTTCCATTTGTTTTCTAAAATTAATTAGATTTAACCATATTTTTGATCCACTCCGAATGTCTCATAACATTTGTTAGAACATGCACACCATTGGATGAATAACTGACAATTCCAAGCAAAACGAACCTTTTCTTTCCCGCCAGCATTATATTTCCTCCCAATAAGTCGCCAGGTTTGCCATAATTCTGACTCATTCCGCGTGGATGTTTCAAACATAATTGATCCCGATAGATTGTTCTGTGAATTCGATATGAACAATCGACGGGTTGAATGAGTGTAACGCTAACAGCATAAATTTGCTTGGGAACTTCGGTTTCCACATAATCAAAAACAGTAAAGAACGGGCTAGATTCGACCAGCTGCTGGTGCTGTGCGTTCACGAGCATACAGATCGGTTTCATTCCGTCTGGAAAAAGAGGATCTCAGTAAGTCGGAGCACAGAATTGTGGTCAAATTGGGTTACCTGTGTGGGTCACCGACCGATTTAGTCTAAGCAAAGCTATGTCATTTCTGCCTTCTGAATACTTCGGATGCTTGAAGACTGCGTCAACTCTGTATTCTCCATAGGACCTCCACATCCCCATCACACCAACAACTCTGTGTAATAATTCAAAAATACATTTAAAATAATTAAAAACATTTTTATATCGAACATGCCACTTACAACGGAGCATTTTCAGGCAATCTTCTGGCATTTGTGATAACAAACCCTAAAAAATTAAAAATAATTATTTTTGAAAAAAGTTACTTTTACGAAGGGAACCATTAAACTTGCGACTTTATCAAGTTTCAATTAGAATCGTTCACTATTGATACGTACGGTCTGTGATGAGCACGCCTTTCGATTGAAAATTAAACCCAAGTATATTTGCCTCCAAATTCGATGCTATGGTAGCACCACCGCAGTCTTCATACACCCATGTATCTTGTACCAAATCGGACCGATGGGAAACTGATTTCTGTAGCCCATTCCCAACGTTATGCGTCTTTATTGTTGCCTCTATCCAATCCGCATAGCTAGTCACATCGGTATACACGCCGGGTGCATTGCAGCTTGTTTTGCCATAGCTAACGATACCGAACTGCGATTCGCGGAGTCTTTCACCAACGGTAATGGTGCTGGTCAATGGGCCACCGGAATCGCCGCGGCAGGTGTCTCCGCCATTGGCACCGGCACATATCTGTTTCGAAATAAGACTCACACCTAAGTGCCTGGTGCACACAGCTCGAGCTAAATGGTTAAGGGTGATGGTTTGAAGTATTTCGCTTTCCTGGCCGTCACTTTTTTCACCCCAACCAAATGCTTTAAACGTTTGCGTGGCCTCCACTTGGCTCTTAATTCTCATGTCCAAAATAATACAGATTGGATGAACGAAGACTGCAGAGAAATGTATGTTATATCTTATGCAAAGCGATAAAACCGTGCACATACCATTGTAGACGACGCTGGTAGACAGTTTTAGAAGGCCAATATCATTGAGGTGAGTAAATCTGTTGTAGGAACGGTGGATTACTGCAACACTGACGTCGTACTCAGCGATGGGATTACTTTTGTTGTATGCTCCCAAGCTCACAAATCTTTAGGACACACAAAATAAAGAAAACTGAGCTATAAAAACATACCCTAATGTTCACATAACTGATATATGTTACAAAATGCTTGGCACTTAAGTTAAAAATCAACTTACAGGCTGCTTTGACCATCTATGCAATGGGCAGCAGTTAAAATAAAGCCTGTTAAGAAATAAAACATTATCGACTATTCGAGATTTGTATAAAAAAAAAAAAACGTACGTTTGTGTATAAGCGTACCGCCACACAGAAAATTTGTGTCATTTCTAATGGCTGCCATCCAGGCAGCGTATTCTTGCCCAGCATTATAGCCTCGGATAACTTTAGGTATAATCGCTCTTCCACATGGTTCCTCCAAAAACGATGAAGCTCCCAGCAGGCAAGGGAGGAAAAATATGAACAAAGAACTACAAACTAAAAAGGTCTGCATTTCACGCGATGCTATGAAGAACTGAAACACCATTGCTTATCTCAAGCTTTTTGCAAAGCCTAATGAACATACGCCATACACCAGGCTGTGTAGCCTTTCGATAGCACGAAGGCAGCATTATCATTATTTGCATTTTAAAATAAACAGGGTAAAGCAGGGCAAATTCAAAGATCTTTGTAAATTTTAATGGTGGTATGTTTTAGGTGGTAATCTAATCTACAGTCAACACTGAACGAACACAAGAATCAATAACTCAACGATAATTCATAAAACTCGATCTGAAACGAAAAAGGGTGTTCCCAGTTAATGCTACAGAGTCTCAAGAAATGATTTGCCATTACTTACCCGCCAAAGGCAGGCTTCTGGGCATTCGAGTTGCCAGTCTGTGCCAAGTTTCCAAAGGAGAGTCCAGATTCCTGACCACCCAGAGTCTCGAAAATGTTTCCCTCGGCCGGTTTGGCAGCAGCACCAAAGGCTGGCGGTGAGGCTACTGGGGCAGCCCCGCCAAAGCCACCAAATCCCTTGGGACTGCCGAAGGTGGGGCCCCCTCCAAAGGTGGGACTCGCTCCAAAGGCCGGAGAACCACCAAAAACGGGCTTGGCTCCAAATCCACCCGGCGTCGGTTGCTGTTGCGGCGATGGCGCTGATCCAAAGCCCGTCTGAGCCACTGATCCGCCACCGCCCTGGGCAAAGCCACCACCACCAAAGCCTCCCTGAGCTGGTGTTGTCTGCGAGAAGGAGCCAAATCCACCGGAGCTGTTGCCACCGCCAAAGATCGATCCGCCGGAGACAGGCGAGGCAGTAGCTGGTGCAGGTGATCCAAAGATCGAATTTCCTCCGCCGCCAAAAGCCGAAGCCTGCGGAGTGCCCACTGGATTGGCGAATATGTTTCCACCAGCTGCCGGCGATGCTGCCGCTGACTGACCAAACACATTTTGGCCAAAGATTGAAGTACTTCCTGCAGCGGGGGCGCCCACGGGGCTTTGTGGATTACTTCCTCCAAAAATGGAGCTCGATCCAAAGGGAGCATTGGTTCCACCTCCAAATATAGATCCACCGCTGGCTGCTGCTGGCGCGGGCTGACCAAACACGCTCGTCTTCACCGTCTGTCCGAAAATGTTTCCGCCGGCTGCAGCTGCTCCACTTGGAGGACTGCTGAATGGCGACGGATTGCTTATGGCGGCTGATGCAAAGAGACCCGTGGGCGGTGCAGCTGCTGTTGGCGCAGCCGGCGTGCTCAAAGGTGCAACAGGAGCTGCCCCAAAAACACTGCTCTCCGGCTTGGGTATACTGCCAAAAATGTTTCCACTCGGTGCCGTGCTCTTTGGAGCCGATTGAAAGGGGCTGACCACCGGAGCCGCTGACGATGCTGGCGCTGCGAAGCCAGCTCCAAACACCGAGGACGAGGCATTACTGGCTGTCGACGCGGTGGAGCTGCTGGCAACTAAAGGAGCAGCAGAAGTGGTACTTGGAGTCGCACCTCCTGCACTGAGGCTGCTAAAAGCGTTCGAGAAGGAGAAAGCGCTGCCGGGGACAGTATTACCGGATGTAGCTGGAGCGGTACTCGAAGGCGTTGCTGCTGATGCTGCAGCCGGAGCAACTGTTCCTGCACTTGATGCAGCTGTTGTAGCCACTGTGGGAGCTGCCATTGCTGTGGTAGTGATGGGTTCAGTTTTGATTGTGGCATCCACAACAGTTGTTGCAGATGTTGTTGTCGTTGCTGCTTGAGTGATGCTGCCAAATAGTCCCTTCGAGGCGTCTCCAGTTGCGCCGCCAAATGAAAAGTTGCTCGTGTCTGAACCACTACTGAGACCTCCAAAAATATTAGCTGGTTTGGTGGAATCTGTTAAACAAAAATATGATATATATATATTTAGTTTGGGTTTTTATATGTTTAAGCGTATGATTTCTCTACAAATGTCCATGGGACCTAGTTAAATCAAGAAGAAACGATACACAGCTAATCAATTAAAAAAAAACACATATTCCCCTAGAAAACAATAAGGTTTTTGAGGGACCCCATACATCAAAAGTTTACATCTATGCTACTAACTTCTAAATTAATAGCTTTTAGTCGATAGTTAATGTCCGGATAAACACGATTTGTGGGCGTAAGAGTGGGCATGGCCACATTTTGAAACAAACTTCCGCTTTGTAGGCTTAACTAGAATCTGCGTGTTTAATCCCAAGTCTATAGTTTTCGTAGTTTTTGAAATATGACTTGATCCACTGGGTTATTGATCCTGATCAAGAATGTATATACATCATAGAGTCGAAAACGCTGCCTTCTCCCCGTTACATACTTTTTAGCGAATACAATTTAAACGTTTACTCTACGAGAAACGCGTGTATAAGTAACGAAATATGCAATAAAATATGCAAAACTTTGGTTTTATCACTAGGTTAACACACAAATTAATAGAACTTACCTGCTGGGGTGTTTGGCTTGCAAATGTTTACAGAGCTGAAAAGTCCGCCGATGGGGTCCGAGATGCTGGTCACTCCGGTTGACGCAGGCACGGAAGTGTCTTCAGCCGAACTGGTCGAACCAATTACAGGCGTGGGCTTGCTGGTAATAGTGGTGGTGCTGCTGGTGGTCACTGTGGGTTCACTGGTGGTTGGCTTAGTTAAAGCTGCCGAGAACATGCCAAATGGAGAAGCGGAAGCGGCTGCGCTAGTGGCTGACGCGTTGGGAGCTTCCGATTTTGGGACAGATGGGGCGGCTCCGCCAAAGCCCAGTGATGAGCCCAATCCACCAAAGCTGAACGGAGTGCTGGTGGCACTTCCCACAGCACCGCCAGTTCCCGAAAAGCCGCCGAAGCCGAATGATTTGTTAGCGTTCTCCGCCTTTGGCGTTTGTGGCGGTACTTTTGTAGTCTCGACTGCCGCTGTCACTGGCTTGATTTCTAGCCCCGCCTTCTGCTCTTTGGGCTTAGCTGGCTCTGGTGCAGGCTGATCCTTTGCAATACCTGCCGAAAGGTTTGGTTTCTGCATCGGAGCCGCTTCCACTGCCGGTGCTCCGCCACCAAATGAGAGCGCCGACTTGGCACCGCCACCAAAACTAAAGCCGGAACCAGCACTGCCCATTCCGCCGAACAAAGAGAGACCCGGTTTGGCAGCTTCACCAGGGGTCACAGTATTTGTCGTCGGTGTCACCGTGGAAGTCTTCACAAACGGGCTGCTCTGGCTGAAGGAGAATGGCGTAGCTGTGGATGTAGCAGAAAGAATGGGGGCTGCAGGCTTTTCCACAACGGTCGGCTTAGATGGCATTGGTTTCGGCAGCTGAGGAGCCACTGTTGGAGGAGCTTGCGACATGGGTGCAGCAGCTGGGGCCGGAGGAAGAGCCACTGCTGCCTGAGTGCACTTGTTGGCCGTTGCTGGCTTAGCGGCCGCCTTTTTAATCTGCTCCGCCCTACGTTTTGTTTCCAAAATCACCTCCGACTTGAGACCCACGCGATCCGGTCGCTGGGGACATATAATATTGATTTTCTGCAGCTGGACAACCTTACGAATCTTCTGCAGCCTTTGCTGCGTGAGCTTGGCTGCATTGGAGTCCACCACTTGGCTCAGGCTCATCGAGAGTATGGAGTCGGCCAATGTGTCCACTCTACAAGAAAATTAAGGGTTAAGGTTGAAGCAGAGAAAAATACATTTTCCACCTACGCTTCGTTGGTGCGAGTGCGACTGTTCTCCTGGTCGAGCAATGCGTTCTGGAGCAATCCGCGCTCCTTGAGCTTGGCTTTGATGTGGTTCTGTCGGATCCTCTGGTCAGAAGTGAGGTTCTGCAGCTTCGTCAGTCGCTGGTAGATGCCCTCCAGACATGGCATGTGCATGCGAGACTTGGAGTTGCGCCGCACCACGTCCTGGAACTGCTCCCACTGCACATCGACGTGCTGCTGGGCGAGACGCAGCTGGGCTTCGTTGGCGGCCACATAGCTCTGAAGACGGGCTAGCATGCGACGGCCAGCGGGGTCACAGGAGCTTGAGTTCATCAGACGCGTGATACTGAAACCAAAGGGGTTTCTTAAAATATATGTTTAAATAAACGAATATGATACCCACTCGGGTTTCCTATAAATCTCCAGTTTGCCACGGCACTCGGCCACAATGGCATAGGCCTCGTTAAGACCCTGGCGTAATCCCTGAACATCCAACTCGAATTCCACATCCTTGGCTTGTTCGTTCAGCTCTTGAAGATCGTCCAATCGCTTGGCAAAGGCGCGTAAGTCTGAAGGAGCTGCAATCTGCGGGGAAAGCACAAAACAAAGATGTAAACGAGTATGTATAAAAAGGTGATTCCCTTACGCCTTTAAGCAACTCCTTAGTCTGATTCTTCTGCTTCTGAATGTCCTGACTGAAGGCCTCGATTTGCAGGGCAATCATGTCTTTTATGATGGGCTCCGTGTCATCCGGCCTAAGAGTTTCTACTACACTAACAGGGGGCGCTGGTGCAGTTGGCTTCGTGGCCACCGGTGCAAATGTCGGAGGAACAGTGTACAGTGGCTTATTAACGGCAGCAGCAGCTACATTGTCTGCTTTCTCCGGAGCCGCCGAGCGTGGGGTTACAGAAGCAGCGACCGGTTTGTTCATAGCCATGCCGCCAAAGGTATTTACTGCGGGAGCGGAAAACAACGATCCCATTGCCGGAGTAGTTGATTGCACACCAAATCCACTAAATCCAGTGCCTGGCTTGACGGGAGTAGCAGTTGGAGCTGCAAAAGATTGCGGGGCAGGGACCGAAGCAGCTCCGAACGACAGTTGCGGTGCCGAAGCTTTGGCTGCAGCGGCTCCAAAGCCGGAGAACAGCGATGGCGGCTTATCCTTTGCAGGAGCCGGAGTTGAAGTTACGGTATTTGATGTGAAGGCGAACGATATGTCCGAGGGAGCGGTCACCGCAGGAGTCTTGAGCGGCGGACTGGCAGCCGCAGCCTGCTGCTCCTCCTCCTCAACGGGAAGCAACATGTTTAGCGGCCTGAATTGACCCGAAGTATCCGCCACTGGCGGTGGCGGCGAGCAAACAGACACCGCACCCGGCAGCATATTCAGGAAATCGAAAGAAAGCAGAGCTCCGTCCGAACCCAAAACGTGCACCATGGGCATGGTCTGGAGCTTTTGCTCGTTAATGGTCAGTTGGTGCGTAGTAGACGTATCGTAGACAAAGCCCAGCGGGAAGGTCTCCTCCTGTGTGGCCTCACTCAGGGGCATCTCGATGCGAGCCTCATCCAGCAAAGTTAACTGTTGCCAGGCGGGCGTGTCACCGGTCTCCGAAGTTCCCATCACGCCCACCTCGACGCCATTAGCCGAGATCACGAGCAGCAGATTCCACTGGGGCACATGGTTGAAGAGGAACTGATGATTCCGCGGTCCATTCAGGCTGTAGCAGATGTCATAGTAGTTGATGTAGCTGGGTGCACCGGCTTTGGGAGCATTAACGATGTACAGGGACGGATTGCAATCCTCGCCGTGTTGCAGGAAGATCACTGCGAACTGGAACGTTGATAGCCACTGGATGGCGATCGTGTCGAAGGGGGCGTCGTGTACATTCGGCGGACAGGACAGGGTCTTGGCCGGAGTCAAGTCCGGCTTGAATTGCTGGATCCTGCCGCCGGGGAAGCCGAGGACGATCTGCTTGCCTTTGGGCGACCAGCAGCCGCACTTCACCTGCTGGTTCTTGTCCAACGAGTGCATCTCAAAGTTGCCCCCCTCCTTCAGGGCGTACATTCCGAGGCCTCCGTTGCTCAGCACCACGGCCAGGCTGTTGGGCAGCACGGGATTCCAGAGCAGCTGGACAGCGTGCACGTGATCCTCGGCCGCCAGCCGAATACTATAAACGGGACGAACATCCGGGGTCATGAACGTTGGCACCGCATAGATGCTGAGCAGGCTAGTGCCGTTCTGGGTGTGATTCACGCCCAGCAGGTTGCCATCGGAGCTGCAGGCAATGTAGTTCGGGACACTTGGCAGTGGCACAAGTCGCGCCTGCGGCTGTTGTCCTGTACTCTTGGCATTGGCCAGATCCTTGACGATAATAACTGCAAGTGGAACAGGTAAGGCATAGTTATACAGGAAGTTCTAATAATATTACCCTTGAGTTCCGGCTGTGTTGGACTGCCGGCGAAGAGCAATCCACGGCTGCTGGAGATCGCCAGTAATTTCACATTGCTGCGGGGCTCGCCGCATTTTTTGAACGCTATAAATTTGTCGCGCAGTTTAAATTGGAAATCCTGGAACGACCCCATTATAATGTTTGACAAATTAGTTTGACGTTATTCAACTCACCTGTGTGTCCCTACAAGCTGGAGCATTTTGCGCCATTTTCGTTAGTTTTCGATTTTATTCTGCCAAATTCGTGCAGTTTGTCAATTCCCAATTTAAGCCGGTGGTGTGGCTGCAGGTCAAAACCGTAAAAATCTTGAAAAACAAAAAGCGCGCCACCTTATATAGGGTCACTCTACATAAACTCACCATTAAAATCTAACCAAAATAACCTAACAACGATTTGTTTAAGACCCTTTTCCACCTATCAGTGTTTTGGGAGACCACGCTTAAAAGTCACGTTCTCAGTGATGTTCCAATCAAATTGCCATTCGAGCACTCAATTATATTATGAAATAAAATAAATTGTTATTATGAACTTGTGTTCGTCAATACATAAACAAAGATGGTTGAACTGTTGACTTTCCTTATGTTTTGACGAGCCGCAGCTGTTATCGGAAGGGTGAAGACCGAAAATACAAGCACCTTGAAAATATGAAAATGATAAGTTATAAGTTATAAGTTTTATACCAATATGAAAATGATAAGTTATAAGTTTTATACCTCCTTGCAAGGCCACTTAACGAACTGTTTGGTAAAAAGTGGTTGCAACCTATTCACACCGTCGCTGTTTACCGTTTTTTGTTAAAGTAAAAAAAACAAGTTAATTTAATATTTCAATAATTTATTCATGTTTTGATATCAGTTTTTGGTTCTTGTTTATGAATAACAATTTATCCACAATATTGGATTTAAGGCAGCTCCTGCGATCGGAAAAAATTTGTCCGACTATGCTGAATGCACGTTCCGAAGCGTAAAACGAAGCCGGCACACAAAATTATTTTTTCGCTAAAACGCAAAACGCCGCATTGAGTTTTCCTAAAATATAAATAAAGTCGTTAGTTATATATACCTATAAATAAATAAACATAGGAAATTAAAATGAATATAAGACGAATTTAACTTTACTCATAAGCTGTCTTCAATGCCGAGTCAAACTAAAAACAATCGATAGTGGCCAAAAATATCGATGCTTAGAAAAATAAAAAACATCGATGGTATCGATAGTGCCATCGATGGTCTTCCAGCTCTATCGCAGCAGCTTTGTTGTTGTTCTGCTATCTCTTTCGTGTTTCTTTTTGTTTGCCGAGAATTAAACAAAAGCGATTATTTCGCGGGCAATGCAATTGCAAATGTGGGCAAAAAACATCGGCTCTTCCGAGTGAAAATGCACAAAGCCATGTAGTTGAAACCGAGCTGGCGAGTCGCAATTATCCAGTGGCGACGCAACACGGTGCTAAAAATTGCGTAGCCAAATAATTTCGAAGTCCTACTCCTCCTTCAATCGCAGTAACCACAAAGGCAAAGAAAAAAGGAATAGTCAAGTGAAATCAAACGCAGTGTAGTTTATGTCAAAACTGCTTAAAAAGTCTCCCAAAAATCATATAAAACTCGGTTAAGTCCAGGAAATTTAAGGGGCAGGTGATAAAAAAGGTGAGAAGGAACAAGGATAACGGAATGGCCTAATGTAATACAAACCCCATGTTTTTCTTTTAGAACTGCTAAGCGAAGGCCTTCAAGATGATCAGCAGTCTGTTTTCACGGCTTATAATGTGAGTAATTACCAACTTCACAGAACCCCTAAGCGAGCAGAGCGTGAGTGCGAGTGCGAGTGAGAGCGCTGCATCTGGCTGACCCCCAAAAAAAAACTTTTCAAGCTCGGCCTTCGGAATCGAGAAAAGCACCTCAAAAAGTCAGTGATTTTGATTCCTAATTGTGTGGGCGTCACGCTTCTGATTTCTGTATATTTCCGTGGTTTCGTTGATTGCCAGATTGTTTGTTTATTAATCAGCTGTCGCAAAGTACCGTTCACTTGTGCGCGAGTGTGAGACTATGTGTGTGTGCGTAACCCTCAATTGGAACTCCTAATTTGGAGCTGCTACTTTCCGAGTTTCCGAGGCCGACGCACTCGACTCGCCCGATATGGGTGCAGAACATGTGGATATAGCCGGCGACTCTCTTTGTCACTCCGCGAACAGCGGCTATTGTTGTCAATATTTATAGATCGTGGTCGAATTGGCAACGTTATAATTGCTCATATGAATGACACATTGGAGATAAAGTTTATAGCACCTCTTTATTCGGCCCATTTACATCCCTTGATATTTGAGATTTATATGTTTATTTAAAGAACGAACTTTAAGATCCACCCCAAATGTAACCAACAATAGACCTCAAATTGCAGAACAAATTAATCTTATGTTTTTTCCTAAAAGAGGCCATCCCAAATAATTTGATTATTTTAAAAAAAAATGGCCAAGACTTCTTCCTATTTTCTGTTACTTTTTTTTTAAACAAATTCCAAGGAAATGTATTATTTAAATACAAAAAGAAGTCATGTCTTATAAATAAAACTAAACTAAAACTTTTTAAATGCGTCAGAGTTTTAAAGTCATACATTTTGTGTGAAAATATTTAAAACTAAGATGGACCATTACGTTTCGAAAGTTAAAGGTTCTACGACTAAGTAAAAAAAAAATGTAATGTCAAAACTTGTTTCTTATGAACATTTTTCAGATTAAGTTTCAGAAAAAAAGGGAATGCACCATTGTTTTTAGAAATATTCATTTATATACATCAACCCATTAAAGTGCTATTTTTTCGAGCGCGTCTGTAGCTCGGAACTGTGGTTCATTCCTCCGTGTAAACATTGTCGCGGCTGCTCCTATTGCTGCCGCTCTCTAGACCCGATCGTTGGTTTATTAATAGACCCCCCGGCTGAGCGTTAGACGCCGGATCTGAGATCGCAGATCGCTCTCCACGCCCCGGCAGGCAGTCTCTGCTCGACGTTCTAGCGGCCAGGAACGATCTGCGATCTGCGCTGCGGGCAATGCATCCCCGTTGCCATGAGGCCAATCTATCAGCAGGAGCAGACCCAGCCGCTCTTCTATCAGCGGCCAGCTAATCTTCGACGTCTCCGTCATCCGCCGGGCACCGTCTACGGTCGCAGTTACTCGCTCGAGGACCAGCCGGAGGATGTCATCCCCGTCTATCCAAAGTTTATTTATCCCCAACAACAGCAGCAACGGGTCCATTATCCATTGTACCAGCTGGGCGATTCACTGAGCTCGCTGGACAGCGATTTTCCCGATAATGAGTACAATGGGGCCTACATAGTGGAGCAGCAGGTGCCGCTGGCCACCACTCACCCCACCCCCACTCCCAAAGTGGTCCAGAATCTCAATGCCCTGGGCCGAATGCTGGAGCTCCTGCAGCGATGTCCTCTCCCATGTCTCTCTTTCAACACGGCCTGCATCTGCTCGCTGATTGTCATATTCCTAGCGCCGCGAACTTGTGCCCAGAGTTTACTGTTTCCCGCTTTCAGATTGTTCTGCGGCACCCTGTACCCGGCCTATGCCTCCTACAAGGCCGTCAGGACCAAGGATGTCAAGGAATATGTAAGTACATCTACAAACACTTGAAAACTAAACCAAATGATACCATACAAAAGTATGTATTTCGTTTTTGCATGATCAAATTAAAACTATTGTAATAATTTAATAATTTAAATTCAAAATCACCCTTTAATTACTTTAAATGGTACTTAAAACCAGTAAATATGAGCTAAATTGTACAATAAATTTTGAAATTATATCAATTTGTCAGTAATCATTTTAATACATTACTGTAAATTTTGTTTTTTTATGGTGATCATTTGGGATCATTAACAGCAATTTAACAATATATATAAACTCTTTCATGCTGTAGGTAAAATGGATGATGTACTGGATTGTCTTTGCATTTTTCACCTGCATTGAAACATTCACGGACATCTTTATCTCCTGGCTGCCGTTCTACTACGAGGTGAAGGTGGCCCTGGTCTTCTGGCTCCTCTCGCCAGCCACAAAGGGCAGTTCGACGCTGTATCGGAAATTCGTGCATCCGATGTTGACGCGCCACGAACAGGTGGGATCTGAAAACTCGCGTATATACATATATGTATTCCCCGGTACATCGTACTTTTCTCTTTGTGCAGGAGATCGACGAGTATGTGAATCAGGCCAAAGAGCGCGGCTATTCGGCGGTCCTGCAGCTGGGCTCCAAGGGAGTTAATTACGCCACCAATGTCCTCATGCAGACGGCCATAAAGGTAATCCTCCCCACACAAACCAATCACAGCCCCCACTGACACACTCACCCACAATCTCGCACACTCACTCGACTCGCTCAACCACATTCATTTGGCCATTTTCGATCGCCTCCAGCGTCGTTGCATAAAATGAGCAGCAAACAAACATCAGCTTCTGCTGTTCTATATTCGAGTTATTTGCGCAACACTCTCGCGTGCTCATCTTAATCATCGCCAAACTGGTCAGCGAATCCGTGGCAGCAGGGAGCTCCTCACCAAGAGAATCATCATCGCCTTAATCATCAGCTCGCCTTCTCTTCACATTTAATTTTATTATTATTTAGTTTAAACGTCTAGAACGGAATGCTCTTTTGTGCCATTTGCGTGTTTGTTTCGATTTAGTTTGTAGTGTGTTTCTCTTTGTGTAGCTAGATCACAGTATATACTATACGTAATACACGCTAAAAGATAAATCAACATGTTGAAACAATGTAATAAAAACAAAAAAAACTGAACAAACCCGTGCACAAATACCCGTCGCAATTCACAACTGTTTGTAAACAATTGAGATGTGGGCCAAGACATTTGTGGGCTGCAGTCGATTGGATATATTCTGGAGGGCATAGACAACTCAATGATGAACTAATGCAGTCAATAAATACATTTTTTTTGTTAATGTAGGTCAAAAAAGATATAGAAAGAAAAAGAAAACGACTGCAAGGTGCAAGTTAATTTAACTAAATTGGTTAAGTTGCACAATCTGTTAGGTTTACTCGCAATAAAAGTTTTTACAAAGAAACTGAGTTAGTCATCCAATTCCTGGAGTACTAGTCACTCTTTTTCGTTCTTTGTTATCAGACAAAGCCATCCGATTATAAGTACTTCAAAAGATAGTAATAGTAATGTTACGAGTATTTCTTAGGTTTATACAAAGACTGAAAGTTTATTATAAGAATTGTAAACATGTTCTCAAGAAACCAATCATGTACAAATGTACTGATACAACGAATTCCTCATCGAAATTCTAGCAGAGAAGGGATCTTTTACCCTTCTTTGTTCTTAGACAAAGAAACTTGTTCGCTTTTGGAACAAAAGTGTTTATTCCGGTCCTCCAAAATTGTCTTTTATGTGCTGTTGTTTATACCTGAGACATCTGCCAGGCACTCCTTTTTTCTACATTGGAATTCCGCTGATTTCATTCGACCAGCGCCATTGTCCCCTTCCCAGTTGCCCAGTTGCACAATTCTAATTCCAATTCCGAATCGCCTCTAGGGTAGGGCATATACATATAAATAGATACCCCGAGCATGAGACAATTTTCGAGCGTGTGTGTATGTTCTTCATTTGACCCAGCTGCAATTCATTTCAATTTGAGACTTTTGCGTTGCCTATCTTTTAATTAACTTTTTCGTTTCTTCACTTATGTTTCTTTGCATTTAACCCACCAAACAAACAAAACCCAAACTGAAACCCAACTAAATGCACCTGCCTGCACCGCCCGATTGCCACTAACCCGCTAACTGCTAGACCTTTGCGCTTACCACGGCTCCCTCATTCAACGGACGTGGCCTGCACGGCTCCCATTCCGCCGATGAGCTGTCCCGGGGTCAGGATATGATGGACAGCACGGACAACTGGCTGCCGCGGGCCAGTTCCCTGAGCAGCATCGACAGCTATACGGACGCAGTCTACGAGGCAAGGGGCGAAACCAGGCGACTGGTTATTGAGGAGGTGCCCGAGGAGATGGAGCACCAAGATGAGCCCATGGGCGATGCCGGAGCCGCTCGTCTGCGGGATTTGCCAGTCCGAAAAGCTCAGGCCCGTCGTGTCGGAGGCACTGCCAAAACGGCAGGCAAACGTGGCCAGCGAAACAACGATGCTGAGGCCGCCGGCAGCTCCACCAATGTGATCCGCTCGCGTCGCAAGCTGCGCGATCGTACGCCCGATGTGGACGTGGAGGGCTATTGAAGATGGCCAACAACCAGCATCAGATACTCAGCGAAAAATCGAATTTCAAACACTCAGCGATACACTCACACATCATCACCTTAACCATGTCGCCCACTTGTAGTTTTAGTTTTTTCCCTACATGTATTATTGCTATGTTTACACCTAAGTTTTCGATTAGTTGTAGTTTAAATTAAATTATTCAAATGCCAACTCTTGTACTCTAATCCACCAACCACGACCACTACCTCCCACCTAAATCCATCGTCCTGCTGAAGGGCGGTGGCAATCTGGTGCAGACGATCAAGCGGAGCTACAGCCTCAGCGATCTGAGCGAACCGGATATGCATCGCACGCAGGACGAGCTGGACGACGTGATGATGTCATCGATGACTTCGTCGGCTGTGGTCATGCGATCGCCATCCACGGGCGCACGTCTCCTGAGGCCAAGGAACCAGACGCCGGTGGGCCGATCTGGAAGCGGAACACGTCACTCCACCGGCATGTATTTTACGGAGGTGGATGTGACCGCCAAAAATGCTGGCGATTTCAAGTGAGTTTTTTTTTATTTTTTATTTGAGCCTTGCATTAATCAATGCTTCAATCGCAGTGCTTCTTAGTAAGCATATTGTCTCTACAATATATCCAATTCCTCCAAATAATTTTTGTCATAGGTATATATATAATCAATAACAAGAGATTTGCTGAGAATTCTTTTACGCGAATTTTTAAGGTTCATAAAACAAGAACCCATATTTATTTTAAGAAGTGTTTCGAATCATCTCGGAATTTTCGTATAAATACAGCATTTATTAAATACATTAATACTCATACAGTGTAAACGCGTCAAGATCTTTGGATCATATAGGTTCGGATCAAAAAGCATTACATTTTCGAAACACTGTTGAGTTATGTAATCATATAATTTCTATATGATTCTAAAAGCATTGAACTAAATTAGCTAAATTTTACTTCCGACATATATATTTACATTTTGGAAGTTCTTAATAATATTTTAATCTTTTTTAATGTCTTCCTGCCCCCTACAGCTACAACATTCGCAGCCAGGATGACATCAGCTCCGGTTACTCAAGTGCCGAGCCCGTGAGCGGTCTCAGTCGCACCTCCTCAATGACGAATGCATCCAAGGGTCGGGTCAAGTCAAAACGCAATGAGGTATGAATAATGTGATTTTTTCCATCTGCAACTATCTTAATCCGTTTAGAGATTGGTGTTGGTTAGCAGTTGCTGGAAGAGATGAGGGACGAAGTCTATTTAGAGAACCAGCTATACTTTCAAGGTGTGCGAGGGGAGAACGCAGTTCCAGTGGCCCAAGAACTTAAAATTGTGGAGAGTTTTGAAAAAATACCAATTTTGGATGTGGAAAAAATTACGAGGGAGGAGAAGATGGACGATGATGCAGAAGACGAGGACTTTTATGAGGCTTTGCCTTTAATGGAAGAGGACATAACAGAACTGGAGGTTGTAGAAGAAAAGCAGGAAGAATTGTCTTACCAAAATGAAAGGGAAAATTGCAAAATGGAGGACGATTTTGAAGATGCGTTATTCGAAGAACCTAATCAAATAATTACGGATGAAGTTGATGCCAAAAAAAATAAAGATTCATTCGAGGAGATACATAAGGATAAGTTACAAAATGAGAATATCAATGGACCTGCTGAGACCCTCGAATCGGGTGCACCTCCCCAAAGCAAGCCATATATATCACCACCGATAGACCCCTTTGTCTTGGTTCTAAGTACTTCTGCATCCGCACCAGATCCTTTTCTACCCGAACGACCACGTCCCATGTCGCCCCGCGAAATGCGTGCCACCCTGGAGGAGATTAAGCATAGTTTCCGTGCCCAGCTGGAACCAGAGCCCTCCGTATCGGCCTCACTATCGCCATCCCTGCGGCCCAAGGCCAACCATGGCAAGGGACGTGCCCCTCCTCCGCCTCTGCCACCGAAGAGGCACTCGCTGAGTCCCCAACCGGACGCCATTAGCCAGACATCGACGGGCAGCGTGGAACGAAAGTCAGGTATCGGCCAACTGTTCAAGCATATCAAAGCTAGTGTGCTGCGTAACAAAGCTAATCCCAGCCAGCAGCCGGAAGATGAGCAGCTGGCGGCCAGAGAGACGCAGATTTGAAGTAAGCCCAGCCGCAGCCCGTTATCGAAGCTCTCATCATCCCAGTGTTATGTATCGCTCACCGCCGGGCAACGTCAACTCCGCCCTTAACTTCCATGGCCCCCAAATATGGCATTATTCCCTTGTACAGTTGCGTTACTAACCCCCAGATTTAAGGATTTGCAGCATGCTGTTTGAGCCGTTTCTAGTCAAGATCAACTCTAACTATTTGCTATACTTTAATTTTTGCAGGACAAATCCATGTCTGCTAGCTGCACCACCTTGCCCCGGTCGAGTAGCCGAAAAGCGGACAGATCCCAGGTGGGTGGAAATGCCACTGGTCAGGCCAAAACGCGCAACAAGTCGGAGAAGTAGTGGGGCATCTAGCTGTGGCCATCCACCTACATCTGCATGTTGATTTGGGTGGTAATGGTGGACATGAAGTAAAATCCATAGAACCTGGACCTCATGTTTTAGTTTAAATTGTAACTTAAAATACTGATGTCGATACAGATTATGATAATATTAGCTATATATGCATATGCATTGTGTACTTTGTTTGTGATTCTATTAGAGCTCCAGGACCAATATGTCCCTGGCTGCTATTGGTACTCATTTCGTGACTAGTTTAGCGTTAAGCGAGTCTCCTAGCCTCTGCCCAAAGGTTCTCCAACAGCTGTACTAACCAAAAATGAAACCCGAATAAACCTATCAATTGTGTAGCATAAATTCCTGATATTGTAATTGAGCATTAAATAAAACAATCTATACCATTGAACTGAACAAACTATGTTGTCATTGATTGTCAAAACTATAGGTATCAATAGGAAACAGATGTTTAATTAAAATTAGCATTGTCCAAACTTTTAAAAAAAAAACATTAGGTTAGTATGGTTTTTTTTTTGTTTTTAATGTTGGTGCAGTCACAAGTCGACAATGTGTATTTCCAGCCCAAGAATATTATTCAGCCTCCTCTGCGGGCGCCTTTTGAGTGTCTCCAGCACCGCCTGGTGGAGTCGCAGCCTTCTCTGGAGTTTCTCCTTCGCACTCATCCTCGTCAGGTTCTTCCCAGTCGGAATCATTTTCGTGGAAGTACAAAACTTTGCGTATATAGCGGGCCACTAGCACCTGCGGTCGCTTCTCCCATTTGGCCAAAATCTCATGCGGCGTTTTGATCTAAATAGGATTTTAATTGGTAGTAAAAGATTAAGGTGTACAATATACAATATAATTTAAAAGACAAATACATATGGGTAATTCTCAAGAAAGGTCAACCGCAGCCAAAACATACAATGTCTGAAAATGTATTTTTTTTCCACATGTTTTTACAGGTCATCTATTTAATTTAACTATTATAAGACAATTGACCATAAATGCATTACACATTTTAAAACATAACACACAACAGCCATTAAAACTCAATTTAAACAAAAAACTACTTAACATTTTAGGGTCAAACTAAAAACCTTGTTAAGATCTGTCAATACAGAACATTATAAAATAAATTTTATTTAAATCATAGATCACGTGTTGCTGAAAAGCGTGCTTGAACATTTTTTCGAAAGAATCACTTCTGTCTGTGTAGCGTGCGAATGGCTTAGATTTTTGTGATTATCTTGAATATAGCATGTCGAACATTAGAGAATAACCCATAAATATTTTTTAGAACCTTTTACACCAAATATAATGGATACTAGCCATACCACTTAGTTTTATAGTTCTTCGGTAACAATAAATTTAAACAATATCTTTTTGCATATGCTTGAGAAAAATGAATTCATATTGATTTAGATTTATTTAATCTCACCTGATCTCCATTGACGCGATTTAATATGGCCACGCAGACCACTGCAGCCCTTATATTGGCCCTGCTGGTAAGAGCGGCCAAAGCCAGACTCTCCATCTCGATGTTCTTCACCCCCTGGTTCTGAAGCTCCTCCAAGTAGGTCTTTTTCATTTCGGGTGTGTACTCGCAAAAGGCGCCATCCAATCGCGACTGACCCTCGTAGAAATCATGGGTGCACATCGTCCGTCCGACGATGGTTTCATAATTGTCCTTGCTGGGATCGTGGCAGGACTTGATGTCATCAGCCAGACCCTCGTCCAACTGGCTGGCATGTTGGACACTGACGCCGTGTACCAGGATCTCGTGGGCGGGATTGAGCCGACCATCCACCGCCTCGGAGGAGATGACCACGGTTCCGGGATCGACACCAATGCCACCACAGGTTCCAATCCGGATGAAGACGGGATCTTGGCACTTGGCGTGGTGCATCATCTTGATGAGCTCGTGCAGCAGGATGGAAATCGATGGACAGCCCATTCCGTGGCTGGCACATAGCACGGGACCCACCTTGAACAAGGCGAATCGCTTGCCCGCCTCCCCCATGTCCCGCAGTTTGGTGGCCGCGTTTATCTTGAGGCCGATCTCCTGCATCAAGTAGTAGGCAAAATTCTCCATACGCCCCGGTGTACCCCCCATGCAAACGAACTATTAATGAAAAATAATAATTATTTGTTACAGTTTTGGGAATTCTTTAAAAGAAATAACAGATTTCTCACTGATTATACAAATTTTACAAAATTATTTATTATGCCAAGGGTCAATAATCTCAGTACATCTGAAGTATTGGAACAGACTTACCCGCACATCGCCGAACACTTTGGGGAAATCAGTAGTCTCCGTGTCTAGCCCCAGATGATAAAGTATGTCGGGCTGCAGGCACTTCAGACAAGGATTCAAACCGCACAGGGTGGATTCTTTGGGCTCCTCATCCTTTTTGCAACCATCCTTCATCTGCCGGACCAACTTGGAGAGGGTCTTGCTCTGGGCATTCACAACAGCTATGGGATGCGGTCTGTGTTACAAGGGATCTCAGCGGACTCTCCTCCATATTCTTAGTTGTTACCCTTTAGCTGGCACACCTCTTTGGCCAAACGACATGTGCAGTCACTACAATTACTCTTAGGCATCTTTATATTTTTTTTTCTCTTATTTTTTACAAATAAAAATTTTGTAGAATGTGTTTCCAGAAGCAGTTTTGGCTAGTATTTCAATTTTATAATATAAACTTCAAAAGTTGTCATATTTATTGAACATAAAAAAAAGATTTAGGAAAAACTTTTAACACTTTGCGACATGAAAAAACATAATATCAGTTTGATTTTAGTTGATAACGCTCTTATTTTTTAAAACAAATTTAAATAACATTTACCAAGCATTTACATTTACATTTATTTTTTAACAAATAAAGCCTGTATGCCCTAGCTTGCTTTATTTATGAACAAATCTTTAGAATTTTTAGCTGAATATGGAATATGGAATACTTTGGGTAACTTGGTAAAGTTTTCTTTCCCCTGCTAAATACGACTACAGGTGATAATTATACCCATAACATCTGCAACTCCTCTCATAGGCCTAAGTAAATGCAGCGATTTTTTATATGGCTCGCGATCGTACCGCAATAAAATACAGTGAACCTCAAAAAAGAAGCCAAACCGGCTCGCTAACCGCCGAAACCACTCTGCGAACCGCTCTTCTTCTTACCCACATGCAGCTCCTTAAACAGAGACTTGGAGCGCAACTTTCGCGGAGCCTCCGCCTCCGACGTCACACATGCGCGCAGCAGCAGCTGATGTGCGAGCGCTGACCTTGACCCTCAATCGGAGTGGATGTCGATTGTCGACTTGTTGCCAAGTGCAACCGGCGGAGTTTTTGAGTTGCCACCCAGCCCGCCCTCTCTCTTGCTCTCTTTGCCTTTTTTCGCACAGCCAGTTTTCACCATTAGCGGCGACTGTACTTCTCAGCGATATACTTGTACATATGTATGTATTCACTTACCGCGTGTATGTATGTGAATTGCACACAGGGCAGGAGCGCAAAGAAAGCGGCATACACATACAGACAAACAGGGGAGACAATGGCAGATTTCGCGAGCAGAGAGAGAGAGCCCCATCAGCTGCCCGCGCCATGTGTTCGCAGCTGCAATTGCCGGTAAACTGGTTGGCAGAGAGAGGGAGAAAGATAGATCGCTCTCTCCTGGTCAGGGGCGGATCTCCTTTAAATAAGCTGGGGGTAACTCCTTCAGTGAAATTAATTTAATGATGTATTAACATTTCATAAAGTGGGTCCCCCACTGGATTTGCATGCAAGTGATCCTCAATCAGTGGAGCATTTAGTAGATACTGGCAGAGGTGTTATAACGTTCTATTATCCCTTTTCCCAAAATAATACACACGGCGTATAATTATTTTTTTTTGTCTCAAATCAGCAGCTCCAGCATTTTAATTTACAATTAAAAAACAATCACAGTGATATTTGAATTTTCATTTTCTTCATCGTACGTAGGTTTCACATCTTTTGTGTCCCGTCCAACTGAACTGGAGGTGTGTGTGTATTGTTGTCTTCTTCTTTCCCACTGAGTTCTGAGTGCTGCTTGTTCTTCTTCTGCTTTAACCGCTTAGCTCATCCTCTCCAGCGTTGCGTTCCGTTTTCATAGTCGTCGTATCGTATGTCTACCATTGTTGATGTTCTCTTCTTGTTCTTTGTCTGCTTCTCTGTTCTTGTTTGCTGCCCCCTTTGGCTCCACAGCTATGCGCGCTATATAGCTAGCTACCCCGCTCGAGAGATCTTGCCGGGCGTCTTGGATGATGGGAGTATGGTGTGGTTTGGATGTGGGGTGGGTGGGTGGTGGTGGTGGGATACTGGGTAGGCAGTCGTACATCCTGTAGGATTCCCAAGGCTCGCCGACAGCAGCTGGATGGAGTCGAGTGGTAACGTCTTCTCGCCGCTTCTGCTTCTTTGTTTTTTCATTGGTTTTTAATCATTTTTATTTACGTTTTTTCTTTCGGTTGTTTCTGGCTGTGGAACTCCTAATAGGATCATTTATATAGTATTTTAAGGTATTTTTTCTTTATATAATCTTATATAGTTTCATTCCATTCGTTATAATGTAATTAGTAAATTCAAACACTTTTTGCAGCATAATCATATAGGTATAATTATAGTAAAGTGGTTTGCTTGGTGAATTCTCTTGTTGCTGTTGCGGTTTAGTCTCATCTTACAAATTGGGTCGTCGAGTCTTCCTCTTCCTCATCTTCATCTTCATCCTCTTCGTCGGCGTCATCTGCTCTCTCGGCTGCACAGCTGCCGTTGGCTATCGTCTTCGTCTTCTTCTTCGTACCACAGCTCGAAGAGCCTTTCTTCCTCCTTGGCCACTGATTCTTCTGGCTTTCCTCCTCGGAAAGCTAATTCTGCTTCTCTTCTCTCAGTTCTCGGGACGTTGGCACCGCGCTGCAGGCTCGGCTTTTGGAATCAGAGATGGTTTACTGGATAATTTTTGGATTAGATTATAGTATCTGCATGTGTATTAATGGGGGGATGTATTTTGGAGGGGTTGATCATGACTTGGGTGCTGCTATCGCTTCTTGATGTTGTTGTTGTTGCTGTTGGCTGGCTTTTGTGAATGTTGTAGCAAATTGATTTTTCGTTTTTTTATGTTTTTTCTTTCTCTTCTTCGGGTTGTTCTTCGTGTGTTGAATTATTACTCATTCCTCCTTCGATGATTACATTTTGTGAGGTGGTACCACGGCCTAGTTCCGTCCGCCCTTCTCGTCGCACTCGCGCCTCAGATGTCCGCTCTTGCCGCAGCCGTAGCAAGTCTTCGAGGTCTCCGGGCAGTTCTTGGAGATGTGTCCGGTGCGGTTGCACTTGTAGCACGACACATTGGCCGGCCCGCGCTCGTTGACGGCCTCCGGGCAGTTGCGCACCCAGTGTCCGGTCTTGTTGCACCGATAGCAGGTCGGGTTGTCCGCCTGGGTGCAGTCCTTCGAGATGTGCCCGATGCCGTTGCAGCGGTAGCAGCGCTCGGCCTCCTCGGGGCAGGCACGTGCGAAGTGCCCGAACTGGTTGCATTTGTAGCACTTCTCGCGGTTGCGACGCATGCCGCCGCCATCGCTGCCGCGCATACCGCCGCCACCGCCGCCGCCTCCACCAACGCCGCCCGGCCCGCCGCCGCCGCCGAGACTGCAGTCCCGGGCAAAGTGGCCCGGCCGGTTGCACTTGTAGCACGTGGCAGACATCGACATCTTCGCTCTTGGTTAGATTCCGGATCGGTTTCTTCTCAAACTTCTCAACTTCCTCGCACACTCACTGGTTCCACGGGCCCTCGAGCACTACACACTGCTTGCGCTGGATGCAAAAAAACCACACAGACGAACAGGATCTCCGGCTTCCTCAGATTTCCTCGCCGTATTTTCGACGCCAAAAGTTAAAATGGCTGCCGCTGAGCGAGCGAGTACTAAATCGGTGAGGTATCGACTACTCATCAGAGTTGCTTCGGTTGCGTTTAAGTGCAACACTGGTCCTCCACGCGGTGCACATTGGTTCAGGGTTTGTCGATTCGGCAACGAAATATCAGACTGAAGGGGGATTGCTAAGCCAGCGTGTTAATTCTCCTTCGGGGCTTGCTGTGTAATACGGACTTCGTATATCCATTTTCCATTCACACAATTTACTTTTACCACCACAGAAGAATATTCGACACCTGGAGGTGACAACATAACCCAATTTGGTTCGCTCCAATTTGATACTTTTTGACCACGCGTAACCAGTGTGCCCGTAGTGATGGCCAGATTCTTATCGGCTCAAGCGTAAGGGATACCCCTCTCTGCAGGGTTATCGAAATATATTATTACCAACTAATTATGTAGTTTTTACTTTTTGATTTACTTTTAAATTGTAACCGTGCAATTTAAATTGCCAACACTTCAAAATTCGCAAAATGTAGGCATCGATTACCGATTGGCATTTTAGGGGTACGCTTTATAAATTGCCGGATATTAAAATGTTTGTTATATATATCCAATTTGTATATTTGTTAAATTGATGTAAGCTTTTAGCATAAAATAAAAAATAGATCCAATTAACATGTCATGCCAATCGATTTCTCCAAAAAAGTTTAACGGCTTATACATATGTGTAACCAAAACAAAATTATTTCAACAATTATTAGTTGCAATTAGTTAAAAACATAAAATATATAACAATCAAATACCCGAAACTATTCTAAATTCAAAAGCCAATTAGCCAATAACAGACATATTATCGATTTCTTAATCAAGGATATTCCCTAAAAATAAAAATATTAAAGCAGCTGCAAAATGAAATGTTCCAAACTTAAAAATCAATAAGCTGTTGCTTAAAATTTGAAATAATAATTCAAAATTGCGTTGCTAAAACTGGCCCCATTCGATACTTTGTATAGTTTTTCAACAGCCGATAGTATCGCTAGAGCGGCACCTTCGACGGCCGTTCCATCACTAGCGCCGTAAGATATTAGTTTGTTTTTTTTTTGCAACAAACATTTACATTAGTTATGCGTGCGTGGCCAAAATGCTAATCGTTTGGTTAGTGCTTGCCGCCACACTGAGCCGCTTCATCCGAGCCAGCACCACGATATCGATACCGATCACAACCCAGGACATAATAGCGGGTGACGTGTTTTTTGAAATCCTGTCGCCCTCGGACCTGGAATACACGTACCGGCTGCGACCGGCCAAGGACTTTGGATCCGCCTTCTCGGAGCGGCTGGAGGGCGTGCCGCTGGTGCTCACAGATCCACCGGGCGCCTGCCAAGAGATCCGGAACGCCCGGGATCTTAATGGGGGCGTCGCACTCATCGATCGAGGGTGAGAACCGCTAGAATGGCTAGAACATTATACAGCTTATCTTCGGTGATGGCAAGTGTCTAGGAGATGGTGCCCCTGTGCATACCTAGGTACTTATTATCAGCACTCTTTACCCTACTTATGCCAAGAAAGCTTTTTACCTCAACTGTCAGCATGCCATTCCATAAAGTTCTGTCCATTAAACGCTTATCATCAAAGATCTCACAATCTAGTTACGTGCCTCGCAGCTGTTACTGAAATGTCTTGGAGTCCATCAAAATATCCCAAGATACAAACAAATTGTAATTCTGTTGAGATCGGTTTGTTTTCTTCAAAACCGCTTATTCAAGTGTCACAAAGTTGTATGTCTGTTTTACGAAGAAATTTTATTTAAAACATAGATCTGGGTCAGTAGTCACCGGTAAATATAAAATTATTATGTCATAGTGCTCTGGAACAAAGCCTCCATTGAACCGTTAAACTTAGTAAACACAAAAAAATTTAAGTTGCAAAATCATTAAACCATTTTAAAAAGTCACTATACAGACCTCTCTCTTCTGATCAACAAAAATTTCAATAAAAGTATAAATTAAAGTTTAATAAAGAATTGTAATGTTCTTATATTATTTCTGAGTAGAAATGATAGTTTTACAAAAATATAAATAATAAATAACATTTTAGACGATTTAGAAGGGTACTGTAAAATATTTGGTGCACATGCCTTAAAAAATTAAACATTCGTTCATCATAGTTTCTCTTTGACCAATTATAATCGACTATTTCTTTACAGGGAGTGCTCCTTTGTCACCAAGACGCTACAGGCGGAGGCAGCGGGTGCCTTGGCTGCAATCATCACCGAGTACAATCCCAGCTCGCCAGAGTTTGAGCACTACATCGAGATGATACATGACAACTCCCAACGGGACGCCAACATACCGGCCGGCTTTCTGCTCGGGAAGAACGGAGTCATTATTCGGTCAACGCTGCAGCGACTGAAACGGGGGCACGCCCTTATAAACATACCCGTCAACCTCACCTTTATCCCGCCCTCTAAGATCAACCATCCGCCGTGGCTGGGCTGGTGACGGGGCAGGAATAGAGCCAGGAACAAGGACTTGTGTGGAGGAGATACATACGATCTAAAACCAAAGTGCATACTCGTAGGCAGACAAATCGAGACCGGAACTGAGACTAATCTTTAGAGTACCAATAAGTAGCTAATTCGTAGACGGAAGCCATTAACTGTAAATAAATTGCGTAGCAGCCGGTCAGTCAGGTCGCAAAGTTGTAAGCTAGACAAATACTATAAGTGTTTATTATTATAGGCGAATGCATACAAGTACTTGGTTAAATTTTGCCCAGGGCGTTGAGATTCAGGCACATGCCCAGCGTAAGGATGACGATGACCACCACAAGGATGGCGAAGCACAGGTAGTTCGGCTGGATGGGCATTCGGAAAAGTTTGGCGGACATGTCCAGCGAGGCGGCGAACAGAAGCGTGGAGTTGAGGTCCTCCGCCGAGGTATTGTGGTAAACGAAAGGTCGAACTCGTATCTGATGACCATTCGCCTGGGCATTCTGACACACACGCGTCACCGATGAGGCTACGAAGAAAGGCAGCAATCCCAGAAACAGCCACAGCATCACATTGGCAATGTTAAGTAAAACGAGCTTCAGGGCGCAGTAGTGAAAATCAAAGTCCTTGAAGAGGTATACCAGTCCCGCGAAGGCGTAAGCCAGATTCATCACAATGAGGAAGCACACTGGGATTGACACGTGCTGATTCAGCCGCTCCAGCAGTTTTCGAAATTCGAGCACTTCCCTCATCCAATCCAGCGAATCGATTGAGTGCATAAGAAGCTTATGCGAGAGCGTTTCCAGATGCATCCTCAGCAAATAACACTCTATATAGTAGTTGCTCAGTATAATAATCTCCACGAGATCTTGAAGGAGTATGGTCACCAGCAGACCCACACGAACCCAGGTCTCCCAGTCGCTTAGAGCTTCTGCCAGCCAGGACAACTTGACGATTTGGGTGGGCTGCATCATCACCACACAGCAGGCGTATGCGAAGAGCAAAATGAGCAGGGCCAGTGCTACGGCCAGAAAAAGCCACAACATCCGGCAGAGTCTCTTTGGCTTGGCAGACATTAAGAATACCCTTTCGATGAGGTTCTGCAGCTGTTCGTGGTCGATGACCTTGCACACTAGCACTGCGGACACGAAAGCCATTAGGTTAAACCCACTGGGCACTATGAATCCGAAAAGTAGTTCTCCTATGGTGTTGGCAGAAACTGCACCACCATCTGTTCCATTGGTGATGGGTCGAATATCCCGGTAGCTGGTGAAGCCACGATCGCCTCTGGAAGGAAAATTATTTGGAATCAAAGGATATTTTTTCAAAAGAGTCTAATTAGTTTAAAAATAGATTGCGCCAGTGGGCTTTATTTGATATTATCAATTAACCATGATGACGAATTAAAACCAAGTTATACTTATAGTTTAAGCAGGGACCGCAAATAACTGTTCGGATGTTGAAAAGAATCATGGGATAAATGGCAGTCTACATAAAAGAGGTCATATAATTTTTTTGGTTTAGATATCCTAAAACAGCATAAACTTTTATTATTGATTTTATCAATAAAAATTATAAAATAACTCTATATGTTGATTTTTTTAAAGAATACTAAACTACTAAGTGCGTTTTTTGTGTTTATATATTTTACATGGTTCAACAGTTATTTAGTTTTGACTTTTTAATTTTAAAATTTTTTTTTTTAAATTTTTTTTAATTTTTATTATAAAAACCAATGAATAACTGTTATTTCTGATTTGTCAAAATAAAAATCAGAGAATAGCAGTTATTTATAATTTTTATTAAAAAAATAAAATTCACATTTGATTTATAAAATATAAATCGAGAATAATTGTTTTATAACAATTTTTATAAAAATATCATAAAATAATTTTTATTTAATATAAAAAATAAAAAAAAAGTTATTTTACAAATTGTATTAAAAAATCAGAAGTTAACTCTTAAGTCGTGATTTTTATTTTATAAATCAACTGTTACGGTCCCTGGTTTTAAAAAATACCAAAACCCTAATCAATACCAAATCATTAGTATTTATAATGTTCATACAAGTATCTGAAAATCTTTTCTATATCTGTGAAATTGTCAAAAGAGAAGATGTTTTTTAATATCAATTTGAAAATGTTTGGCAATTTTTAATAAATATTAATTTACAGTATTTTGAATGAATATTAAATCACCAAAAAAAGCACACGTAGAAAAGATTGTGACAATAAACATGTCTGGGGAAATGTTGACGTTGTTGTTCTTACGTTGTTTACAGTTGTTTTATTGTTGTGTTATACAATCTCTTTCTTTAAATTTGAATATTTGTTTGTTTTTATAGTTGTTTTTTGTAATAGTCGACTATTGAATACGGTTTTACATTCAAAGCCGGTAAGGTTTTTTTCCATTATTAAAAAACGAATGATAAGAAAACGTACAACTATATGTAGGTACACTTGATCGCATTTAAGTGTGGGTTGTTTACATGATGCGATAAACTGGTTGCAATGGTTTTCTCTTAGAGTGGTTTCACTTTCTTTGTTATAATCTAAATATCTACTTGTCTTTATTAAAGACATTGTAAACAAAATCTTTAGGAAGGAATTGATATGCACATAAAACTCACCTATAACCGCATATGTATCGCAAAAGGTATCCCACGAGCAGAACGAATAGCACCATCAGCGCCTGGACGTAGCTGCAACAGGCCCGGACATTGCTCATATCCGTGGAGATGGGATTGAGGCCCACCAGCGTCAGGATGGCCACATATGGACGGAGGAACTGTTTTGCGAGACGTTGGTCAGTTCCCACGATTCGGGTGTTGTTAAGTAATCAATGAGCGGTCATCGCACCACACCCACACCAACCTTGCGTTTGCAGTAGTCCAAAAGAGCGGAAGTGGGCTCGTGCTCTCCCGGTTGCTGCAGTTCATCGTTGGCATTACCGTTCAGACGATTGATGAAACAGAAAGAGCTCTCCGCATTATGTCGATACATGACGGACAAAGAACGCCCGGCGTGGGAGAGAGTAGAAAGTAACAGTTACAAACACAGTTTACGGGGCTCTTATTCACAACAAAACACAGCACATAGCGTGGGCGGGGAGAGAGAGTTGCGGTTCGGGAGAGGGCACAACTAACGGGACAGAGAGACCGATCGCGGCTGGCGGTCCAGCCACAAATGAGACCCCAAACTTACAAGCTCGTCGTGCAGCCAGGATGAGCCGATGGAGGTCGCTCGGCTGCGACTTCGACTGCGGCTCCCGCTCCCGCTCCGACTGCTCCATGGGTCCGCTTCGGCTGTTTGTTCGACGGCGCTCATCAAGTGCAACTGTAACGGTAACGGTAACGGTAAATTGACTAAATTGAAACTCGAGCTGCAAAGAGAGCGAATACAATAGCTAGCAATAAGTGTGGCGAAGCTTTCCTGCGTGAAGCTCTCTTTTCTTCGAGCTTTGTGTTCTTGCCGCCCTCTATTCCCCACCCCCCGCAACCCAAAACCCTCCCCCCTTATCAATCAATTTTATCTCGGGACCCAACGGGGATCGCGTTTCTCGAGTCTGCTGGGCACCTGTTACAGTTTAGATAGGAATCAGCCCTGTTATCGTCGAGCACTATCTGCCAGTAGTCAAATTTGCATATACATACACATATGTATGTATAATGCTGAGATCCATATCGGACATGTGTAAAATCCCCTTGGTATGTATAAATATACATGTATAGGCTTTGTTATAATCGCGTGTTTGGTGGGGCTTTTCTTTGTCACGGTTTCGGTGATCGCACTCTTTTTATTAATCACTCTCTCTTTTGTTCTCTCAGCTCTTAATGGAGATGCTGATTATGCTTTCAGAGCTCGTTACCCCCCTTTCTTTGCTTCATCTTTCGTGTCCCCATCAAAAGCCATGATATGAAAGCATTTGAGCTTGACATTGCAGACTATTATTTCTTTTCAAGGAAACTATCAACTGAGAGTCCGTTGATATTGCTTATTAGCTTGATTTGATATAATATGCAAGCTGGTTAAACACCCGACTTGGCGAGTCATCTTTCGTGTGTTGTCATTGTTATTTATTGATTTTGTTGTGCCTAATAGGTTTTTTTTTTGGTAAAATGATGTGCACGCAACAGTTTTCTCTAAATTAACCCTACCTTGACTTGCACGCTCCTCCGGGATAAAATGTAATATTTTTTAAGCTTTACCCCACTACGAAACATTTTAGTTATTTAGTAAGTGCAGCGGAAACTTTAATAATAATAATATTGATTTAGAATAAAATTAATTTTTTATGAAACAACACTTAATAATTTTAATAAGTCTTCATTAAAAAACACATATATTAAAATATTGCTCCTAATTTGGATACAAAATTGACTTACTAGTAATTATAAAATTTTAAATTAAGTGCACCATTTCCTCAAACCATTTCTCTTTTTATTTTAAAAGACATCAGAAAAACAAGATTTTTATAAAATTCAGTGATTGGCAGACAGAGGGTTAACACTTACGTGCAGTTCTCCTGCATCGGTAATAAAGTTTCAAAATTTACGTCAAAGTAATTAAATGAAATTGAACGCAAGTCGAAAGTGGTTTCAACTTTTTGCCCACTTAAAATACAGTTCGACGATTTGGCAATGAGGCCAGGGCCAGCTGCAGTTCCAGTTTTAGTCCACTTTCGGGTCCATATCCATGCCCAGGCCGCAGAAAGAAGCCGCAGACAGAAACCGCAGGCTGTCGGGATGTTAGATACGAGTATCAGCTCCTGTCTGTTCAACACCCGACCCCCACAACCCCCTTCTACATGCACATGTAAATTAGCTGCGTTGTCAAATAATTCTGATTTGTTGTTGCTACACTGGCATGCTAATAAAAGCGGAGTGACCACCCCCAATCCCCTTGTCCCCATGCCAATATGTCAGCCTGACCAACGCTCGTCACTTCACAGTGCCACTATCTCACTCTAACAAGGCGTGGGACAGCGTTTTGTTTAAAAATCAAATCAAATATTACGAGAAATTTTCAATGTGGTCGAATGCATAGGAAATTTTATGCCCGCCGCAGCCGCAGAAACGCAAATGTTGACTTCGCTGGACGGCAGCTGGAACCCGTCGAGATGGAGCCGGACAGATACGGATACTCGCACAGCCGCACATCGTTCAGAAACGGATCCTGGTTACGGGGATTGCAGTCGACGGGTTGTGTCCCCAGTCTCTTTAAATACGATTTAAAAGGGCTTTAGTGAAAATTCGAAAGGAAAAGTTTGTTGTAAATAGCTCTCAAGGTAACAAAATAAATTCAGATAGATGTAGCTAAAAAAAACTATATGTCAGATGTAGAATATGGTAATTAAAGCGTCAAAAAGCAATAGAATTGTCTTAGATTAATCTGAATTTCTAAAGAATATGATTAAAAATCAGAAATTTCTGAGAGCCATTGTTTTCTTGTAGTAAAAATTCAAATGTACGGGGCTGCTGTTAAGTAATGGCTTATAAAATATTATTGACAAAACTTTTCAGAAATAAAAGTTTGGTTTAACGGTGCAGATTAAAAAAATATTTAGATATTGAAAAAAAAATAAATCGAAGTTAATTCGTAGCTATTGTACAGAAATAGTATCCAAAATGTTTTCACTTTACCACCAACTTTAAAATTGCGAACTGTATGAAATGCGCTTTATGTTGTATCTTTTTTTCTTTTGTACACTATTACTAGCGAACAAGACGTAACATTATTAAAAAATTTAAAACTCTACTCCCCTAGTAAAGATGGAGCATTAACGAGGCCAAACTTAACTTAAGAAAGACAGACGGACACGGCTAGATCGACTCTCCTATTGAAGGATATCTAGAATATATATATTTAATGGGGTCGGAAATATCTCCCGCACTGCGCTGTAAACTTATAAATAAATAAATTATAATATCCTCTGCAAGGGTATATTGAGGATATATATTTTCTAAAAAGTTTTAAGTAAAATTCACTCTAAAAATGTTTTAGCTAAAGCGAGCGGAAACCCTTCTTAGTCAGCAGTAAACTCCAGATTATATTTGCAAAGAAGTACAATTGTTACTTATTTATTTAGTTGTTTAATTTTATCGAGATAAAACAGTAGCAGAATATATGATTTTTGTAGATACTGTAAATATATATTATAATTAATTATCTGACATTTTTAAACATTTTTATAAAACAATTTAACTTATCTATTTTTCATCTTTTTTATTATTTGGATTTGAATTTAGTAATAGTTTAATAATTTAGAATTGCTCTTTTAATTTAATTCTAGTCTAGTCCTATAGGAACAAAAAAATAACTGAGGGTAAAATCATTAGAGCTTCAATGTTTTTAAACATATACATAATCAAAATTAAGGTGCTTTAAAGAATATTTTATTTTTGTAATAGCTGCAAGGGTATATTATCTTCGGCTTACGGAAGTTTTTTTTTTTGTTTGAAACTTTTTATGATTCTGTTCTTATTCATATTTTCCTAAAATTTTGTATGACCGTGTTTTTTTTTGTATTAAACCTAAAATGTTGTATAATGTTTTTTGCTGATAAGGTTTAAATTTTATACACAATGTTTTATTCGTTTCGTGACTTCCGTGGAATGCAGACATCATTAGCTTGGGTTTTTTTGCTGACCTTGCTTGTTAGCTATGGTGATGCTTTACGTTTTTTGGAGGAACCCTGCGGATCTTCTAGTCCCAAAGTTATCAATGGCCAAAATGAAGTAATACAAGCGGCTGCATGGATGGCAGCCATAAGTAATGCCACATATTTTCTGTGTGTCGGCACGCTGATTAACAAACGTTCGTATTTTTGTATAAATAAGAGATTGGGTGATAATATAACATGTTCGTTTTTTAGAGTTTGTTTTAGCTGCTGCTCATTGCATATATTATCATGGAGATCTGTAAGTATCCTCAAAAAAAATATTTTATCTGTGCGTTAAAATTTTGCATACATTGGGACAAAAAAAAAGTAGCTCATAATTAATTTTTACAGTCGTTTTAATTGTATTGCTAACTATTTGTTTTGGTCATTAGTCAATGGTTTTGGATACATAATGGTTTCACTTTGTTTGAGAGTTTGCGTAAGGTTTAAATCAAATAACACATATTTTCAAACATATATTTTTTTTCGTAAAAAAGTTAAACAGTTTTTTGAGGATTTAATTTTACTTATTTTAAAGTTTTTTTTTAATATTAAAATTACAAGGCTAAAAAAGTTATATTTTCGGATTTTTAAGACAAAATGTTTTTTTGTGGTTATTTCCTATCATATAAAATTATATTGAGCTTAAACAAATTTTTTAACTTAGCTTTATAAGAAAAAATTTTTTTTTTATTTTATGAAAGGTTTGTGAAGTTTGGAACGCATCCCGAATCAGAGCCATCCGAAATGTATGCAGCAAGCCTTGCCGTGATACATCATTCCTACGAAGAACTCGATCAGTCGAGTGACATTGGTCTACTCAAACTGTCGCGCCCAGTGGTCTACAATGGTTTGTGCAAAGTTTAATCGTTTAACAGATGTATTAATATACTTGTTTTCACAGTTTATATTAATCCAATCTGCCTTGTTTTGGATAAGACTTTAAACAAACGGTCTGGTCTGACGTTCACAGCATTTGGCTGGGACCTGAGAAGTAAAACGTATAAAGGCGTCATCCTTAATTGGCTTAATCAAAGCTATTGCAATTATAGATTGGGTGTGAGTCTTAGTTCTCATCAGATCTGTGCAAGTACCTCAAACAAACAACAAGATTGTGATTTTCAATCTAGTCCCTTGATTATTTCTGTCAGAACTAAAGACAAATCACATCGCCTAGTCATTGTGGGCCATGGCAAAATACGCTGTAATAGAGTTGGAGTTTTTACTGATGTAACAAGCTATGTCGACTGGATTAAGACAACAGTAAAGCGTTTTGAAACATGGCAAAGTCTAGTGGTTGCTCCACCAAAAACAAAAATTATCAAAAAACCTCCACACTATGAAATGGTTCAGCGGATGTGGTTGTATGACGACTGCAGTGGCAAAACCTTATCATCAAAATTACGCGCACAAATTTATGGACTGAACTTCATGGCCCAGGGTGTGTTTATCACAGACAGTGCGTATCTATTCCAACGACTCAAAATAATTTTTGCGGAATCGGTTCGGTAATAAAATAAGTAATTTTTTATACAAAAAATCATATAAATCAAAAGGTTATCTATGTATTTTGTAAAGGTATAAAAACCGATTCCGCCAAAGTTGATTTTTTTTTGGTCAGAAATAATCCGTTTTAATTTTAAGGATTTATCATTACAAATGCTAGAGGAATACCATTAAATCCCGACTCTCTGTAAGTAATATCAAAGTATTAACAATAATTTCCTTAAACAATTTATAAATTTATTTATATTCTCAGCGATGTGGGCGTGGCGGGAACCACACGGATCTATGACGAATTCAGAGTTGACTCAATCTTTAAGCACCCACTGTATACTCATAACTTCAAAAATGATATAGCCTTACTTAAACTGAAGCGACCTGTCATAATTGGTAACCTATTCATTGCAGAAGTCTAACTTTTTCAACAATGAGTTCCTGTTTTGCAGATGGCATGAAACCAATATGTTTGATTGTGAACAAAACCTATCAGCAACTTGTCGAATCTAGTGCAGTTTTTACTACATTTGATTATGTGCAAACTGATAAGGACGTAACTATTTACCAACAAATTGTTGATCCCTTTAAGTGTTCAATCAATATTGGGAAAACAATCGAAACTAATCAAGTTTGTGTAAAAACACCCCCTGGAGTGAGTCAAAACTATGGAAAACATGGCGACATATTGGGTAAAATTATGTCGTTTTCGGAAAACGAATGGCTCGTCCTAATTGGTATTGTTAGTTATTCGTCCAATAGCTTACAAATTTTCACCAATGTTATAAAGCATACCGAGTGGATAGTGCATATTGTTGACTCAAATCAATATCAATAACCAACTTTTAATAAGTAAGGTTTAACCCATATCTGTCAAAGAAATGAGTAAGGCTACAGGACTATTAAAAACATCAATGGAAAGCTCTCATAAAAGATGCAATGAGTAATGTAAATATAAAAAAAATGTATTGTATTGATAGGAAATAAAAACTATGGGAAATAAATCTATTAACATCTTAAGGCCGCGATTGATTTAACAATCTGCTTACAATAATGACTTTCCTCATAAATCTTTAGCTACTTCCTAACACAAATTTATTTAATAGAACAGTAGACAGGAGTTCAAGATGGCTCGTACGTTTTGTGTCAACATAATGTTTGAATGCCTCTATTAAACCAACAGGAGGCAAATGTTTTAATATCAATATCGAAATTGTTTATTCACTCCCACTTAATTGCTGGTTTAAACTCTGTGTTTTATGCGCCGCGCCCCTTGCCAGCGTGTCAACAAGAGATCAGAGATTGTGGGACGTGTCAAGTGTCCGAAATTCAATTAGACTTCATTAGCATTACCAGCCGGTGGCAGTTGGTGACCCCCCCTCCCTCCTATCTCACCTCTTGTGGTTTTGTCTGTCTGTGTGCGTGAACAGATTCGAGCGTTTGCAGATTAGCATAAATGAGATCATTAAAATGCGCTTACGTTTGTGTGGGTGGCGGATGGTTTTGGGGTAGCCAGGGTTCACGGGGTCAGTTGAGGTGCGGGGTCACGACTTGTTCCTTTCGCACGTTTCTCCGAGACTGTCGCAGCCTGCAAATTGCCTGGGTCCTAAGTCCTGGGTCCTCGTTTTCATCCTTGTGTTCTAGTCTAGCCTGCCCAACGAAGGTGTCACTGCTGCTGTGGGTTTGTGTCCCGACTAGACGGACCAAATTGAAATTTGCATAATTATTGCAGCATCTTTTGGATGTGATGTCGTCCTCAGCTGTCCTCCAAATAGTTTTCCCCCGACCAGCTCCCTCTAATTTGCTCATTACGTTTAGTGTGATGAGGCAGTTGGGATAAAAAAAAACAGAAGGGCAGACCTTAAAGTTGGTTTTCACTGTGCTACAGGTTTAATGGTTAAAGACCATTTGAGAATAGATATTGAAGGTTTTTTTTAATGCCTTGTCCCATTAAATTGAATTGATCAACACCTTCTGAGTTAGCATCAATCATCAAATTATAGTTTAGGTCGACTTATGCTTAAAATCAACAGTGTGTTGCATTTGTTTTTTTAACTCAGATTTCTCATTAGGAACTTACGAATATATACATTTTATAGGGACAGTAAATTTTGGACCATTAATATAATATCCCTTTTATGGTTATCATATAAGGTTGGATTGTACATATATTGTTCATAAAAGTTGTAACCGTTCATAAGAATTGTAACACCGGACTCAAACATATTGTATTGTTAATTTAATTTAAATAAACACTAAGTTTACATAAAGAGTGTTATTATCATCTGTGTTAATTATCATCTGGTGTCCCACATTCAGCTTACGCAGTCATTCTCTTTAATTAGGACATTCTTTATTTTGCTCACAAGTGCTTCATTAAACTCATTTAGTTCATTTTAAATTCCGTCAAGTTAATTGGACTGTCATATACCTGTTGCTTTGTGAACTTTACCCAGGAATGACCCGACCTTTCCAGCGGAAGTTCGTGCACATGCATTTAAAATGCCACATGTGGATCCCACTCCCACCTCAGCAGCCGTCCCGTCAAACAAGCTAATTTTTGATGATATCCACAGACGGGAGGATGATAAGGAAGATGGGTATGGTTGGGAAACGGTCATGGGATGCGTGGTGGTGGTGCTCTGGGGAGTGAGAGCACTAAAAGCCTGTCGCTGGCTGCAAATTGAATCAGTCGGCCAGTGTTTCCACCCCATCCGTGTGCGAGTAAAGGTCCGCCTGGGGCGAGTTTTAGTGTCCAGCGGACGGCGTGCCCGCTCTCATGAAATGTGACCGCAATTGCGGTTCGTTAGCTGCATTTCAGCTAGTCCGCATCCGTGTCAGGGCGATGCGATGCGATGCGATGTGATGCAGCAGCCTCACTCGCACCCGTAGCTCCACCTGCACGTGCTGCCGCCAAAAAAGCAAACCCACAGAGGTGGTTGGAGGGAGGGTAGGAAGGGCAGTAGCCAGCATTGCCAAAGCGTTGTGCTTAAGTGGTCCAAGCGACCAAAAGCACTTTGACCATGCGGTGGGAAAACTCCCGGAGGAATGTCGCCATCCTACGCCCTCCTCTACCAGCTCCACATTGGGGTTAAACTTGTCCATAACTCCAAATATATACCCATCAAGGAGCTTTCAAAACCGATTGACTAGACTACTAATAAATATTGCTAGACAAATGATTAGTGGTAAAATGAAAACCCCAGGCTGGCTCTCTGAAATCCACTACCCTATTTAAATGTCTCCACACAGGAAATAAATATATTAAAATTCCAAATTTGCCATAATTATATTATGGTACATCAAACAAAAATAAGAATATAAAACGAATAACTAATATATTCATATACGACATAATGATTATCGCTTGCTTACCTGAATAATATAATAAATAATAGAAAATCTTTATCAGGTCTTTTTTTAAATATTTAAGTTTTAATTATTTAAAAATTGTCAAAGTCCTTACCAGCGATTGCAAACACAATGCATGATTAACATTACTTAGTTACAAAATGAATACATCCCAATGAGAAACAAGACTGCCTCTGTGTTAATTGGGAGCTTAAAGTAAGACATTGCGAGTCTAAATGATTCACAAGCCCCCCCAATCGTCCCACTTGTCACTGTGCAAACCCTGAGCTCTGTGAGAATCATGCCCCAAGTCAAACGGCCAGCTGACTGGGATTATTTATGTCGAAAATATCAACCGTTTGAGGATTGCCCAGGCACTTAACGGCAATTAGCCCCAGGGCCACACACCCACCTGTGGCTTCAGTTCGTCGCCCATCTTTCGGTTTCGGTAGCCATTGAGGGGATGGGAACTCCACCTGCGTCCGCAATCACAGCTCAGTGCTCCGGCCAGCTCGACGGGATTTGCGCATCATCAAATGACCAACTTGAGGTAATTACCAACAAAGAGCAGGAGACACGCACCCAGATATCCAGCAGACCAGCAGCCCAGCAGACCAGCAGCCCCATCCTTTCATCCCTGTTGGTCCGTGCCAGGGCAATCTGTCCGGGCACGGAGTGAAAAAACTTCTGGCCCCCGTTTGGTGTCTCCTTTCAGCGCCGGACAACGTGACAAGCATGCGGAATAAGCCGGAGACCAAGACGGGCACGCAGCTCGTCCGAAGGAAAGCTCAACAATTTAAACGGATCTCGTCCTGGATTTCAAGGATATGTCGCATTAACAATGCCCTGACCTACTGATGAGTGCCAAATGAGTTGTTAGGGGGTGAGTGCTAAAGGCACGGCCACACAAGCCTCCCATTCCGTTTTGTGTGTGTGTGTCCTTTGGGTGTGGGCCTGCGACTTTTGTTGCCAAACTAAATATTGTTAGGCAAAGTAAACGACGTTGTAGACTTTGTGAGAATTGAGGTTGCCAGGGGCGTAGGCAAAAAAGGTATAACGGTATTAAGGGTCAAGATTATTGCTCACCAATATTTGAAATCAGAACTTACTGTTACTATCTTTAAGACACTTATTCAGCTGCTATCACTTATTTCGTAAAAATATAAAAGCATTTTAAAAAAAGTAATTCTTACTTACACAATCGTTATTTAAAATAATACGACTACGAATATAAATTTTCAACGAATTTACATTAACATACTAAGGACCAAACAAATTAAGGGACTACCAGTATTGTTACTATTTTTTAGAGTAAAAAGCATTTGAGCCACTCTTTACCATACTCGTTAACTAAATTATATATTTCTCATTGAAACCCTAATAGCTCAAAGGAGCAACTGGTAAAGAAGATCTGCTTCCTGATAATTTTCCCCGTGCTTTTTCCAAGGACCAGGCCGAGTGCCTTACGTCTATTACCGTTAACCGAAACCCAATGCCATTGCGGCCATTCAAGTCGACATCCTATCGGAGCGGCTGCTCCTTCGGGGGCACCTGCTGCCCCCTCCTTCTCCACCCGGCTCATTCTATTGGAGATTTCCTTCCTCATTTTCCTGCCTTTTTTGTGTTTGTGTGTGTGTGTGTGTGTGGGTGCGTTTACTTTTCTTTTCCTTTTTCCCACCATTATGAAACTGAAGCCAGACTATACGAAGGATGATGCAGTCAGGAGCGGACGCACCTTGGATTCCCTGCAGCACACACACACATCCATGCCGAGGGATATCCTGGCGCACGGTCCTAGCTCATTGTTGACGCAACTTGCTCATTAATTTTTTACGCTTAATGTGCGCTCATAATGATTTTTAAATTGAGTCTCCGATTTCACAGATTTTTCCTGGCTTTCTACCTCTGACTTTGGACAGTCAACAGCGTTGACGTCAGAGGCGGCTCATTAGTGGCCAAAGTCAAACGAAAAATATCATTCATTAATGCCTCCATTCATTTGCTGAATCATTGATACACCGGACTCATTCATTTATTTATTCATATTTGCAAACAAATATGTAGAGAAGGCGGCCGTGAGGATAAACAATGAGTTTACTGAATGCAGTGATTAAAATGCAATAAGCCAGTACCCCGAACCCCGTACCCCGTACCCATCCTTTCATCCATCCGTTGCTCACCCAAAACTCCTTTGCAGCTCATCGCATCAAGCATACGCAACGTTGTGCAGTTGGTAGGTCGAAAAATGCCGAACGTTTTGTCCGGCTGACAAATTTAATTACTGCCTGGGCGGTGGGGCTCTGTTCTTTTCTCTGCGCTCTGTGCTGTTTGTCCCGTCACTGATATGGCCCAGACACATGGCCAGAGGTCCTTGCCGAACTGCCCCGTTGTCCTTTCGCCCGGACGAAGTCACTTCATTTGATGCGTCAATCAGCACAATCAAAAACTGCAGCCATGAAAATCAATTAAAAACCCGTTGACACAGTGGCCCTGGCCAAGCATACTGCACTGGCAAAAAATATGCCAAAATCGTACCTCCATATGGTCATTTTGTATGTTGAATAATATTTTATAAAGTCAGTTTCTTTGTTATTCATGACACTATTCAACTAACCAGTTCGCGACATATTTAAAAACTTATTTTTATAAAATTCATTCATAATCTTAATAAGCAAATAAAATAAATAAATAAATAAATTTAATGTGTATCAAGATAGCATAAACAATAAAGGAAATATTGAATAATACTTTGTGTATTATTTGATTATTTCTTACCCGAAAAAAGGTTCTTAAATCAATCTGATAGTTTGAGGACGTTTGTCGCCGTGCAGCATGTTGCGATGGAGTTCGGTGCCTGGTTCTGTGTTCCGCATTCTGTGCCTGTTTCAGGTCCTGGTCTTGGATTGTGTGCATCCGTTGGCTGTCAACAACGTTGAACGTTTTGCAATTGACGCCGCCAGGATTAACATTTATATTTCAGTTGGCTAAAAGGGATCGACTGGTGGGGTGGGGTGAGACATCATTGGGGCCACCCTATGTTATTTTTGCCTGTTTCATGCTCGTTACAATTCATTTTATATGCAAATGCTCTTTTGTAGCGGATATAAGTAACACATTCACACAGTCTTGCAAAACAAATCAAAGGCGGGCGACATGACCCTCAGGATTTTCCGACGTCCGTTTTCCCGCCGATCGGTAACGCTTACACCGGTGACGTCAGCAGGTTGTTGCATAGTTAATTGGTGCGGCGCTGAGTTGCGAAAATCGGGTAGGGGAATGGGAAAGGCAAACTGCCGAAAGACTCGCCCACTTAATAAATGAAATGTCATTGAGGCATGCGGCAATCAGCGCCGCACAAAACTCAAATGAAAACACAATTCAACACGCAGCAAATGAAAGGGAATAGGAAAGGGGCGGGTGGGGGTGGGGCGGGGAATGGTAGTAGGTTTTGGTAGGATCCCTGCTAACTGACTGAAGTACTGAGGCACTGACTGACTGACTGACTGTTTGACTGACTGACTGGCTATCTGACAGCGTCCAAGCGAACCCGCTTTATCTGCCTCTTCAGGGTTTCACACAGCCAAGAGAGGTGGTGAGTTGGAGGGGCGGGAAGTCACACCCTCTTGTCCACTTGTCATAGACACCATACTCGCATTCCACACAAGCATATAGCCTGTTAACTGATCTCGAGCATTAAAGTACCCTTGAAAGTTATTGCGAAACAACAGCAGTTCACTTAAAAAATATGAAACAATTGTAAGGTTCACTTAATAAAAACAGTCATTAAAAAACATATACATATAATTAATAAATGATCATGGAAACAAGCATCAACTAAATGATTATACATCCTTCTGCAAAAGTATTCAACATTAAATTTTAAAAAATTCTTGAATAACAAATCCAAATACAAATTAAAGGTATATTTTTGGACTCCAACTTATTATTTAAGCAGTAAGATGCAGGTGAAAAAAACTCAGTACACAACAACAACTGCCATTTAAACATATTAAAGTTATTCGTCAAGTATCAATACAAAACTGATACTGAACTTCATCGACATAAATACTGGTCTGTGTGTTTTGTAATTTTTTAACAGTCAGAATTCAATTATATAAAAATGCATTAGTGCTCTAAATATTCAGGGGTGTTAAAGAGATCTCTTCTGTTGAAATTTGGTTGACTCCCAACGGAGCAGATTTGATAAAATTAAAACCGCAATTCCAAAATACTAAACCATTACTGTAAATCAGTGTTCTCCACGGGGACGATTCGGGCGAGAGTCAGCGAGTTATTCTGCCGGCTCTCTGCCGCGACACCGCCACTGTTAACAGTTTAAAGTTTACGCACACAAATGCAAGTTAACATTTGTGTGGTCATCACTGCTGTAAATCAAAAAACAAAAAAGTTTAAGCAACAGCAGTAATAAATTAATTTTAAATTTTTTTTTCTCTGTGAGCTATATGATATAGAGGTTTGATATTTAAAATAAATTAGGCATTTATGGCATTATCAAACTCTTAAATTTTTAAAAATATTCAAAAGTGCTTGCCTACTGACTGCTACCCTATTATTTCCCGCCAACACAATTTAAGAGGGTCCCTAAAAAAACGAGCGATGCGTGCGGGACTGCACAAGTTGACTCCCTGCAACTCTGCTGCAACTGCTACTGCCACTGCTGATTTCTACTGTTGCTATATCTGCTATATCCGCCATATAGCTGCTGCTGCGTCAGCTGCAACTGATGACATTGTCAGACATCAAGGCGGCTCTCCAGCAACTAACGGGCCTGACAGTTACTCAGCGTCAGACATTGGAATCCTTCTGCAGCTACACAGAGAAAAATATAAATTAAAGTAAATTGTTTTTAGTGTATTTTAATAATTATAATGTAGCTTTATCTTTAATAAGCAATCTCAATGCTAATTCTTGTAACAAATTAAATAAAACAATAAAAAAAAAATGGAAAATATTCCGGGATGAATATTCGTTTTACAACATTTTTCTGTTCAATTTAAAGAAAGTTAAAGCTTAAAAATTTTAAGGTTACAAAATATCGAAACCATTAAAATGTGGGCAATTGATGCTGTGGTAAATTTCATATTCTAATATCAACCCTTTTTGCATATTTGATATTAACAAAAAAACAAATTGATATTATTGTATATTTGATATTTTATTAAAAATAAATGTAGAAGCAGAAGTGAGAATGTTTATTTTAACAATTTTGTTAGCAATGGCTATAAGTATTTACATTTGTTTTAGAACTAACTTAAAATATATATATAAACATTTAGTTATAATTAAAAATTTAGTTATAATTACAAATTTTTCTAAACTTGATTTGGTTGAGTTGTATATGCGTTTCCGGCTGATACTTAAGTTCATTTATTGAACTTATTTTTATCAGGTTGCTGTTAATTGAGTATTGTATCAAGGGCAAATAAAAATATTTTAATTAAAATCTCTTGTAAATATCAAATGAAACAGTGGTTATCGAATTGAATTTTACAATTAATTTTTTATGTATACAAAAAGCCCATAAGCATTATTTAATTATATTTTTATTGCAAGTTGATATAGAAGCTAATTTTTTTTAGTGAGTTATGGGAGTACTGTATGTTAGTGGATGCCTCGGGCAAATTAAAACTTGGGCCACTCACTTGACACGTGCTTAGTTGGTGCTGCATTCGCCGCTGCACTTCTTCTCCCATTCTCCCACTTTTCCACGCCCCTGTTAGCCCTTTTTTTGGCTTAGCATGTTTGCGGCTTCTGCGGGCTGAGTTTGTTCTGGCCAGCTAGTTTTTTCTCTGGTTTTGTGACGTTTGCCTTCCTTTTTCTCCGGTTTTAGCTAGTTTAATTTATGAGATCGCATCACAAGCTTCAACTGGCGTGCGGGTGCATAAACTTGTTGCATACATTGCGGCGTCTCAGGTGAAAGGTCAACTTGCAGTTGGGCTGAATTTTGTTTAATTTATGTGGCAGAAATAGGGTATTTTATCGAGAAAAATCTGACAGAGTTCAGGATAAAGGCATCTATTAATAAGGCTTTGTATTGATTATAAATCCAGTAACAATTATATTAACCTCCTTTCCAAATGAGTGCGGTACTTCAAAATATATAATATATAATGAAATTAAGATAAGGTTCGTCTTTGGAAAATATGAAATAATAACGAAGTATATTATATAAACTAAAACTATAAAAGATTCGGTGGGCTTTCTTTCATAAACTTTAGTAAGCCTTAAAATAAAATATTTTAATCAAATGTTGCCTTTTAGCTGGGGTTTCCAATTTCCTTGTTTACCAAATACATTTTTTTTCATTTGCTGGTAATAAGCAAAGTTGAAACTTGCTACTGTTGCACAAATTGCAGCTGAAACTAAATATTGTTATTATTTTAAATCGCTTTTTTCAATTTACAAACTTGCATATGTTTGCTAGCTAAAAATTAAATCAAATAGTAATTTATGGGTCGGCAAATTTCTGCCAACTGTGCAAAATATTCTAATGCTTTTAAGGTACTTTTTTGGTTGCTCCACACACATGACATTGCATAATTTTAGGCATAATTTTTTTTAAACAAACTACTGGAAGTTTTAGCCCGGCCTTTGGAGGTTGTATTTTTGAATGTGCTGCAGTATAAACAATCCCCTCAACCCACTTTGTTCGCGATGCCAGCTCTTTTTTCAGTCTAACATGTTAGGCGTAAATGTTTTTTTTTTTTTGCGACCAGCCAAAAGGAAGGGGGAGAGTTGTCAACAAAAATATCACTTGTTTGCATGAAAAATCTCTGCCCGCGGGTTTCAAGAGGGGGTGTCAGCGATACAACGAGACAAAGCCTGGTAAAAAGAAAAAAGTGTAAACCAGCAAACGCCAGCGGAATTGAGCAATTTTTATGAATAGCAATAGTCACAGAAAATAGAGGCTCACTGTTAGATGGGGAAAGCGTTCTAGTTCATCTGTCTTCTTTGAAGTGGGTGGCAAAAAAAAACAAAAACAGTTGGATGGGGGCTGGGTGCTTGACAGTTTGACGCCCCGTAATTCATGCCATGATGAACGTCGACTGTAAAAACCTTTTTTTTTTTGCTCGCTACTCGCATGACATCTCACTTGACTTATGGAACAGCTGTTAGAGATTAGCATTTAACATGGGCTCCGCCGGCCGTTTAAACCCTTCATCAGCCCTTAAATGAGTTAAAATGGGAAACATTAAAAAAAATGAACACATTTGTCGCTAATTCGATTTGTCTGTCGCAACTGCAATGGCGGTTGCCGATCGGAAAAGTTTTCGCCCGGGCTGGGGGTCATAATTTATTACCTCCAGTTGGGCCAACTTAATTATATACGTTTAATACAATTTACAGGAAGCGAAAAATCGAAGCAAAAGGCAGATGAAATGATGTGGGAGACGGCAAATTAAAAATAAAAATTGGAAACACCAAAAAGTAAATGCAGCCGCAGCAGATGGCGCTTTGCAAAATTTGTTCGCCATTCATGAAAGTTAATAATTGAGTTGGCTGAGCTATGTAATTATACCTGGCCTCAATGAAATGTTATTTTTTCCTAAGGATCCACACTCTCGCTAAATCTTTATTACGTTTGTATTTGATCGTTATTGTCGGATAAATTTTTCATCGTCCGTTAGGTCAATAGGTAGCCAGTTTTCTATTAGATATATGGCAACCTTAAAAGCCCCTGCGTGAACGTCAAAAGTGGCATTACAAGATCAACTTAATATGGTCTCACTTCGATGCGCTTCCTTCTTCTCTCTGTGAAATCCCTACTGGCTGGATGTGTGTGCGAGTAAATATATATACAAAAACACATTGTAATTCCACTGTGTTCTTATATAATCAATTAAAAGCTGAATTTACAACAGTCTCTTTCCCACTATAGCTTATCCATTACCATTTCCAATTTGATGTTAAACACCTGTTTTGGGTTTTTTGAATCAAAAACAAGAATGGTATCAGAAGTATATATAATTTATATATGTAATTATATATAATTTCATTTTCTATGTGCTCTTCCTTTATCTTGCGTTTATATTTCCGTTACGTTGGATTTCGGTATACAATTTTGCCGCTTCGCAATGGCTTGCATTTATAAATAAAAAATATATTTCAGGTTTTTAAAATATGCCTTTCCGTGGGAAATGATTTTTGTTATTGGCGCTTTGCAAGATTTGTGAAAGTTAATTATTGAGTTGGCTGGGCAATGTAATTATACCTGGCCTCAATACAACTTCATGGATGCCTTTTGTGGTATATGACACAAAAAAGGGATTACTGGATTGAATTTGGAATTTCAGTTCAGCTAAGACTCTACGGAATCCATAGTATGGATCTCTGGCTGAGAGTCGCGTAGTCCAGCTGTCTCTTCTCCACTATCGCTTTTCCATTACCATTTCCAATTTGGAGTGCGACTGCAGCTGCCCGTTCAACACTAATTTAATTAATTGAATTCATTTTGGCGCCGCTGTCGTCTGTGTGTGTAACGGCAAATTAACGGTGGTGCCATGTGTGTGTGGGTCTCTCTCTCTGCAAGTGCAACTGTATTGGGCGTGGGAGAGTGTATTTTCGGTTTCGGTTTTTGAGGTTTCATCGTTTTAAGCTCTTTGCCCTTACCTGAATATTACACTCGGTACTCGGAGATTACGGCGGTATATTTCGTATACTTAAATTAAAGTTTACCCAAAAAGACAAATGGTGTGGGCTTAGTAATCAACTATAGGCGAAATAAATGATAAATGTTGTTAATAACCCCTTTCCACGGAAATATTATTTTTTCCAATATAATAGCCACATCCAATAAGATATCAGTTTTTACTAGTTTTTGGATGAATTTTACTATGTTTTAAGCACTCGGACACTTTAAGCACACTTACTTTCTCACGCAGTTGTTAACTCACTTGTTCACTCATTTGTACACTCGGTTATATGCTCGATGCTACTTTATTCTTATTATAGTCAAGCTTTTGTTCATTCCCTTTTTCTTTACTTGCTCACAAGTTCACTCACATTTGCTTCACTCACATATATGGTTACTAATTTCTTTACTTGCTCACAAGTTCGCTCACTTATTCACTCACATGTTCACTCTCGTTTAATGTCTTGTTCACTCATTTGTTCACTTTTGCAGTTGATCACTTGTTAAGCTTTATGTATAAATAAAACAACATGTAATGGCTATTTTTCAGTAACGACATAAAAAAAAGATTGCTTGCTTTTTTTACTTTTCCAGAGCTGCCGTATAATATTCACTGGCTCGAAATTTTTGAGGACTTCATCTTTGACTGGCCCCTCAAGTCTCGATGTCTAATCGACTCTAATTCGATTTTCGCTGGCCCAATCAATTACGTTACCGATTTAATGTTTCAATTGAGTCGCAATTACGTTCGCCAGCGGTCCTAGCCCTGAAAATAATTGCAATCAATGGCCGGCAGCCAGACGACTCTGGGAAAATGCCTTTTGTGGCATTTCAAATTAGCGCATCGCTTGCAACCGATTCCACCGATTCTACGGCATCCCGTGCTGCTGCGTGGTAATTCAAATTCAAATTCAGATTCAGATTCTGTTGCAGAAATATGCCAAATGGTTGGAACAAATCTGCAGTTAGCCCGGCGCCATTTACAAACTGCTCGCTATCAGCCCGCAATTATGCAAGTGAGGGCGTGTCATTGTGCGCGTAATTGTGCGCTCTTTCAACTGGAAAATGTTTCGGGCTAGCGTAAACAAAAGGCCTCCTGGCCGTAGTTTTCGGGGTTCGAGTTTTAATTATCATAAAACCGCACATCACCATCGGTCGGTGGGGCAAATATGTATGTGCAATGTCAACTTGATTATAAATTCAATAGAGAAACATGCTTTGTTTTAGACGGGATGCAGCCTCAACTGAAATGGGTTTGTTCTCGACTGCGGAAAGGCTGTCAATTAGCACGAGAAACGATTTTCTTTCTTGCGATAACATGTGTCTGAACACGGGAAATCGGAAGCCCGTCAACGAAATCGATCCCACAGATTCTCAATTGAAAATTGACGGCTTGCGTGGTTACCTGGCTGTCAAAATGGAGGCCTATTCATTTTGTTTTGGCCTTTGAGCTATTGAATCAGGGAGGTAAGCCTTTAGTAACATAATCTTACATTCAACTACTAAACAGAACATTATATTAAATTATATATATCAAAAATTTATAAAGTATCTCGACCTCAATCACTTTGAACCTGGGGATACGAAAACAGATGAAAAGGTTATCATTTGAATTAATTTAATTCGCTTGCCTCTAATTTTCCTAGAACTATAAGCTGACGGAGTTAAAGTACAACGTATAAATTCTAAACCAATTTTTGAATGACGCTATTATCTAGACATGTAAAAAACTGGATAGTGCCCCCACTGGATATTTTCGATAGTGATAGTTTAAACCATCGATAATACGATACTATCGATACGATCGACCTAAAAAAATTTGTTTATTTAAATGCTTTAACGCTTTTCAGTTTCAATTGATTTAAATTAATGTTATTTTGAATTCAATATAAAACAAAAAGATCCGGTCTTTGGTAACTTAGGGAATGTTAGTAACAAAGTATAATAAATTTGGACATTGAGCCAAAAAAAAGAGATCCATTCTTTGGAAAGTAAAGGAACATAAAATATGGTAAACTAAAATTTAGTCTAGTCTAGCATCCATAGCTTTTTTTGGCTTTAAGGAGACCCTTCTGCCTGACATTATTTGGCCGGCTCTCCTAAACATCTTCTCAGATTCCGTCGAGGTTGCCGGTATTCCGGTATGACTTATTTTTCAGTTTGTTTGCAAAGGGTGCATGTTGTTTTTTCGAAAAAGACCAAACTTTTTACGCAATCAACTAAGTTGCATTATTTTATGTTTATTTATGATCTTAATAGTACACTCCAAAACAAAGTTTTTTTCTGATCAATACCGTTCAATTACTTGATAAATTTGTGCCAAATATGGTTATCATTTCTGTTCCCACTGAAAAATCACTTTGGCGCCTTTGAGATTCTTTGTGCCGTATAAAATCTTGGCCCAGACGAGCTCAACACAATTTGTGCCAACTGTTTTAATGCTTAATGCTATTCCCACACTTTCGGGCCACCGCTTTGACTTCCCTTCCTTTTTGAATCGACTAATGAGCTTTGGGTACCTTTTGGCTTTTGTCATTGCTCTTTGACATGTGCTGTTCGGGTCCCAAGTTTGTTCTTTGTAAGCATGAATTTGCATTTGGCCTGAGGCTCAGGCTCAGTTGGAATTTGCAATGAGAATGACTCTTGGCCAGGGGAATGGGAACATGCGGGTGGGGCGGCTGGGAAGCCTTAACCAACTGCTTGGCATGTGAACATTGTAGCCCTACTGCTGCAATTTATGAAGTTCAGCTGTAATGCGCTTTTAACCTGCAGCAGGAGCATCCAGCGAGCGGCGTTTGTGGCATTGTGGCATCGCATCTACGACTGCAACGGCTCGAATGCCGCTTATTATTATGCGGAGCACGTGGCCGAAAACTAAACACACGACCACCACGAATCACCAGACGGTGTGCACTGCGAGAAAATTGACATTTGATTTTCTTCTTTCAAAGTTATACAATGAAATTAAAAAAAATAAGTAACAGCTTTAATTAATGATATACTTAAAGCCAATAATTTAAATTTTTAATTACATATTTTACCTGTATTAGATATATAGATATTAGTGTATTCAATAGTTTTATATTTGCTTATTATTTGTAGAACCCATTTTCCATTTACAACAAAAATGCAAGAGTTAATATTATCTTTACATTGTGAATTTATTAATTTAGCTAAATAGGACTTATATTTTAGTTTAAACAATATCAAAAGAAATACATAAGTTTTAGGTATAAAAAGAAAGGTTTTTCATATAATTTGTTTAGTTTTTTACTAGTTTTTGTGTTATTAATATATATTCAAAATGGATTCATTCAATATTTTTTATTTCCGTTTGCCTCTTCCTAAGTTATTATTGGTTAAACATTTTACAGATGAATGTTGCCAATTCATTCTTGGCTAGTACCGATGCTCCTCAAATTGAATTCTTAATGCCCTATTTTATCATGATTTCTGCAAGTGCAGACGGCAGCATAAATTGCTCACTCACACACTCGTACATCCAGCTCACACATCCCATTCACACAAATAAGTCTGGGCAAACATAAAATGTAACATGCGAGCGCCGCATGTGCCATGCACAATAAATACGCGATACCTCGGGAGGCGGCTGCGGGAAGTGGGCGTGGCACGAGGTGGTTACTGTCAAATGGCATGGTCAAGTAGTTTGGCTAAAAACTGCAAACTCAGGGGATAAAGGGTTGGGGGGAAAGTGACTACCAGATCATGTTTCTTGGCACGCACACAGATGCACATTAATATCAAACATGGCTTATGGCAATGAAAAGTGTGGCTTTTGGCAGAAGGAAAGCGGTTGAGAAAGGGTCCTTGAGAAGGACTCCCCTGGTGTGAGAGGTCAAACTTTGACAAGGCCCAAAGCCACTAAAGTCAGCAATGGATACCATCTCATTGGCACAATTAAAACTAAACAACAAAAATGACTAACCCCACTGAGGCCTAAAAGTGTTTTCCCTCCCCCGATTTCCCCCGATTTCTCCAATTTTCCACTGCTTTTCCTGGCTCTTGAAAGTATGCACAAATATTTTGACAAAGCAAATATTTATCAACTTTTGTGCTCTCCTGGCCTTTGGACCTTTGCATCCAAAGCAAAGTGATATGGTGCGACGGAATGGACTTCATAAGGGTTGCTTTCCAGTGCTGGGCAAGAAATTCAAAGTCAAAGTTGTTTGCTCAGTTATATGGGCACTATATGAGCGGACAGTACAAAAGGGAATCTGGTCAGCCTTTGGCCCTGAGTGGTGTGAAGGTGAAGAGGAGTCTCTTTTCTGAATTACACGTATATAAAACTATAGTTGACGTTGACAGTTGCACAAGTGTGTGTTTAGCTGGTGTAACGCTGGCAACTTTTGAAAGCTCGAATGCAAATATATCACTGCCAACTTGCTTTTAACTTTGTCAAAATCAAGAAAGTGAATTTAAACGATTTGTCTATAATATTAGTGTTATAATAGTAGTCTCCAAAAGCTAAATATTTATAAACTGAAACTAAGTTTATACTTTAAGTATAAACTAAAGCATAAACTTTTGTAATTGTTTCGATAGTTTCAATTTTTCATGTCCAAAAAAACTTGCCATGTCGGAACGAGCCCCCACAGGAGCAATCGAAAAACTGTATAAAAACAATTATAACTGTTATTTAGTTGATTTGAATATACTTCGATATATTGTAATGCTTATTATTTCAGAACTAGGAAAGATCGAATAGTTCATTGGAGAATCAGCACTGTTTTTTAATGAAATACGCAGATAATCGAAATATATATTGTAAAGAATATTAATTTTTGCAATAACTGCAAGGGTGTTTTAACTTAGGCTGGCCGAAGTTGGCTTTCTTCTTGTTTTTTGTACCATTAACACAAATTTATATTTATTTATACTTCTTACTAAATGGCAGTTATAAATGTATTATATGAGTTATATTAAATGGTAACACATAAAATATATAATAATATTGATAAATGTTGCTTGTCGACCCTGGCAGTAAGAATAAGCTTTAATAAACTTTGCAATTCTGCATCCTATCCATCTTTCTATTTCAAAGACATACATATCTCAAAGTAAACGCCTTAATTTGCAACATACTTCATACTTCCTGCTGGGCAACTGCAACTAGCAATTTACCCTCTGCTATTGCTGTTGCTGCATCCTGAGATACGTAGAAGTGCCATGGGTGTTGCAAGAGGATGCTGAAGGTGGGGTGTGGGAAGTGTCTGGCCGAGTGTTGTGAAAACCCAATAACCCAAAGCTCAAGGTGACAATGATGCAGCGGGGCCAGAAAGTCACAGTATGTCTCTTTCTCCGGCATTTGTGTGCTTTTGTTGCCCGATTGTTTGCCCTTGTTGCATGTTGTTGTTGCTGCTGCTGCTGCTGTGTTGTTGTTGACTTGTGTTGTTGTTGACTTATTATATTTTAAGAGAGAACAAAAGCTGAATACTGCCTGCTGTTCTTCTGTTTGTTGCCGTTTCGGTGTTTTCATTGTTCAAAAACGGCAAGGGGTCAAAGGTGAGCGGTGAGCGGTGAGGACAGCAATTCATTCTTGATGTGTTCCGCCCACTATTTGCTTTCACTGATGTAGTGGTTGTTTCTCATGCAGTTCCTTTTAGTGTCCAAGATAGCATAAGTCCAATGTCAGTTAGTGTGTCTCATGTTGAGTGTGTCTCATTTGAATCATTATGTCATTGTTTTTATGGTTAAGTTTTTTCCATAACTTAAAGAAGAAAATTTCATAAAAGTATTTCAAGAAATGCATAAAAAGTTTGTTAGCTTAAAAATTATGAAATATTAATTATTTAAAATGTTGAACTTTATTTTTAAGTTTAATTGATTAACAAAAAAGTCCCCTAACAAAAATTGGTACTGCAAATATATATTATCTCTAACAAAATGTACCATACTTTAAAATTTCGTACCTAAGAACTTATTTATAAATGGTTTCCATAAGTTCTGTTAACATCTAGCTATTCTGTTCTGTAAATTTTGAACATTAATTTAATCATCAGTTAATCCTAAATATTTTAAGATTCTTCAGTTCTTATATAGTATTGGTGCTTCTCAGGGTGCTTTGGTGCTTTTTATTTATTTTAGTAAAGAGTATTTCCGTTCCGCCTATATCCATAAATGCCGTTTCGAGGTCACACATGGCACACAGGTAGTCTGCTGTTGGCAGGTTGCAGCTCGCAGTTGAATAAATTTGTACAATGTCACGGCAATTATGTAAAACAGCGCCATTAGTGCTAAGATTTTCACCTCGAGCGGACCTGACTCACTGCCTGAGTGACTGACTGGCTGAATGGCTGACTGACTGAGTGACTGAATGACTGAATGAGTAAGTGTGCGACTGACAGACATTTGCTCGAATTTATGAGGCATGCGGGCAAGGACAATGCAACCTGCAGCGTGAACGTGTGTTTGTGCATTTTGATGATGTTGCCACAGCGGCTGAGGCTGGATGCAGTGGTGAATTATTTATGCCAACTTGACATTTACTTGGCCAGCAGGCTCTCTAAGCCCTGAGCTCTGAGCCTTGTCCTTTGCCTTGCATATTTGCTCTGCTTGAACATTTCTTAGAGCATACTTTCCTGCGCATTTCGTATTAATTGCTCTGCTGTTGAACTTTAAACAGAATTCGCTGCACAAAACGAGTACGTACCTTTAAAGTGAACTATTACTTTAACTATTTTCAAATGTTATCTTAATTATCATGGGCTCATGCCCAATTTCGAATCTAAATATTAATTAAGTACCTTAAAATCAAGTGGTTTTATATTGAATATATCATACAGTTCAGATTAATCTAAGTTTCCAAGTTTAGAACGTTCAGCACTATAAATGATTATCAGTTCAAAAAGTTGTATAAGCCCAACACAGATATTGTTTACTAACTACAAGTAAACTGTTTTTCTATCGATGGTTAGGAATTTATTTTAAAAGTATATTTACATTTATTTAACCAACTTTGTTAAAAAATTTTTTTTTTGCTAAATAATAGTTTTATCTATGAATTTTCTACTGTATATCTACTTGAGGCGGCTTTTATATTCCCATCTATTTTGGATTTTCATCAGTGGTCCAAGACGAAGGCCAAGAGAAGAGGCCGTCTTGCCGCATTGCTTAAACACATTTTAAATATTCATAATTCAATTTTGACTCGGTTTTCCGCTCAACTTTTTGTGGCCAGTCAACAAGATGTTGTTGTTGTATATAAATATATATATATGTAGTTGTAACTTATTTGCTGCCACCGTGGCTGTTGCAACTTGTTTGCTCTGGCTTGGCCGCTGAGTATCTTATTTGTTTTTTTGTACGTTATTAATGAGCAAAGTAGAATTGCAGGCCACAGAAACAGATAGAGGTTGCTGGAAAGGGGTTTTAATGTGGTGGGCTGAAGGGATCTAGAGGGGTTTTCCCTTACAGGCAGTGTAACTTAGCTACTGCAGAATATTGCTTTAGGTTTGCGGATGCAGGACTCGAAATATTGTGTAGCAGGTTTCTAGGTTGTGGTAATTGTATACCAAAGGTTTCTTATACAAGTTTGTCTAAATTATTTTGAAATTCGTTCAAGGGACAAACCTATAATTTATTTACAAGTTGTGCATCATTTTGCAATGCTTAATAAACTTAACAAGATAAACAAAAAAATTAAAAATATTATTTGGCTTTGGTAAGGAAATAGTAGAAATGTGTCCATTTTATCAAGTAATTGATACAACTATGACCTATTAGCTTATAATTTATTATTCATATTTATTTATTATATTACATATTTTACGTTTTTGAAACCCAAAAAATTAAATTTATTTTTTAATTTGAAACATGCACTTTGCACGCGGTTTACGATTGTAAACACAATGCTTCGTTCCAGCAGCAGCATAGGTACTTATTCAATTGTAATCAGATTAGCTTGGCAAATTAATCGAACTTAGTGGTCAGCTTCCACCTTATAAACAGAATTATCGCTCGATATAGCTGGTGCTTAAGGACTTTACCTTATCCGGCCTGTAGGGCAGTGGCTTACACGCTAACGCTTTTTTACTATCAAAGCCACGGCCAGGGGCAGTCGACTGGCAACAGCAAAACAAAGCAAAGTAATAATTTCTGAAGTTTCTGACGTTGCCCCACCCCACAACACCCCACAACACCCCACACCCACACTCTTCTGACCAAGTCTAGATGCACTTAAATATGTATATAGAATATTTTTAATATGGCCGAGCGGCCATTACTTTGTAGCTATGAAAAAAGTGAAAAACTCAAAGGAAAGTAGAGGGTAAAAAATTAAATAATACTTTAGTCAGAGGGGTCTGGGTTTAGGAGTGGTTAGCTCAGCAGGGGAAGGAGTAAATTCAAAACTCATGATATTGTCGTTTGACTTGGCAGCGGATGGGGCACATCATATTTATTTGCTGGCTGAGCAGAAGCTGGCTTAAGCCTTTGCCCCCACCCCTGCCCCCACCTGGCAGTCAGTCAGCAATAATAAGGATAATGCATGGCTCAGATTCCTTTACAGTAGCTCAATGCTGCTCTCGGGGAGGTGGGCTCCGAGCATCTAAATAAATAGCTCAGCAAACTGAAGTTTGTCTCGAGTTGGGAGCTGGGCGGGCATCTCAGCTTTGCCAGCTCTACGAAAGTCCTGTACCTGAGCTGCGGCTTCAGTTCCTCGAGCTTCTCCCGGGGATTTATGTTGTGAAAAGTGAAACATAAGCACCCCGGATTGCAGCGACTTTGGCAAGTCAGACATAGGAAATAAAAAGCGCCCCGCAAAAGTATATGGAACTCGCACATAGAACGACACGTCCCATATCATGAGGAAGTGGCATTTGGACTAGCCCTAGCCTCAGACTTTGCCCAACTCCCCTCCGATGTGTGGATGAAATGAGTTCAGCGCAAAATGTTTATATCCGTTGCAATTGCCGGCGGGGAGCGCACACTCTCGGATCATAAATTGCTAAAAACTCGGCTGATGCTGCTGGCAAATATTGCGGAAAAATGTGCGGAAGAGGTATCGCTAGCTGGTAGCCGGAAAATCGACAATAAGCACAGGAAATAAGGCAAGCGAGAACAGCTGTATAATACTTCAAAAATATAAGCTCTTCCAGGAGGTTGAAGGTTGTGTATCTGAATCTACTCATTTGAAACTGATCATAGATACGGCCCATTCCCCAGATAAATTGATAGATATATATGAATGTGCAAAAGGGTTATTTTTAAATCATAATTTCAGTCATAAGTTTGCAACGCAATAAAGGGGACATCTCCGACTCTATAAAGAATGAATATCAGTATCACTTGGATTGTCGATCTACCCATGTCCATTTTTTTTATTTTAATTCTTCGAGATTAAAAACTTAATTAAATTTAACAGAATTACGGTTTAAATTTCATTAAAGTCGGATGACATTATCATAAGGCTCCCATAGAAACAATTGAAATATTAAAAAAAAAAAATATTAAAAACAAATAAATATATTAAACTTCTCTATTTTGAATTTTTTTTTTAAACTCTTTTGGAAATATTATTAATAATACGTTTAAACTTATGGAAATGACTAGGGTTTTATATAATTGATATGAAAATAATAAATTGTGTTGTTATTTAAAAATAAATGTGAAATTTAAAAGATACATTTTTGTTATAGGTTATTTGTATTCAAATTTTTTGGATTGATATGAGTATGTTTAGATATTACTGGAAAATTAGTTAGTGCATATAACAAGGCTCTTGCAAAGGAAAATACAAAATGTTGCCCCATTTCAACAGCATTTCTTTGATCGTTGATCCAAACGAAAAAATTGTTATCCCTTCGTTAAGTTCCTTTCCACCCACTTAACTCCAACTAAGTGTTAATATACTTTTTTCACCTCACCCCATTACCAGAAAAATGTAAAAACATTTCTAATTGACTTCAAAATTAGTTTTTGCCTTGTTGCACAACAACAAATATGCCGCTCAAGAAAAGATAGATGAAAATTACGGAAACCAGGGGAAAACTATTGCTGGCCAAAAGCCTTTGAAATAGGTAACAGGGAAAATATTTAGCTGGGCGAAAATTCTGCACACTCAACTGAACAGCAAATAGTGGAGCAAAGCTCAACAAACAAATAAACAACTAAATAAACATTTAAACTTTTTCTCCATTTGTGGAAAATGTGGCAGCGAGGGGCAGATAGAGTGCAACTAAGTGGAAAAAGCGTGCGTCCTGTCCTGTGGAAACTTTCGTTTGTTCTGTGAGCGAAAATCAAATGCACATAATTATGAACTTGAGGTGTGAAATTTAGCCCATCCCCCCATCCCTTTTCGCCACCCCCTGTGGTGCCTTTGAGTGGCGTTTCGGATTTAATTGGAATTGTTTCTGTGTGGGGTCCTGGGAAAAAATTTGATCTGTTCTCCCTAGCTGCATTTTGCCAATTAAAGTGCCAAACTACTTTTTGATTTTGTTTGGAATTAGCTTTAGCTTTTGCTGGCAAACAAAAGTTATTGTTGTAAGAGCTATCGGCTGAAGTTAATTTTCATAATTTAAATAAGACTTTTTGGCTTATTTATACCTAACCAATTGCCAAGATATTTATATAAAAAAAAAGCCATTTTTTAATAGAAGAAACTTTGGAAAGTTTTTCTGTTTATAAATGAGTTGGTATTAAATATTTTAAACTAGCTGCGTTATCGTAGTCACGCATCTAACACCTTTAATATCAATTTCACATTTATGAGGAACATTTTCATTTGTACGCTGGAGGCGATAAAAGTTACCACTTGCCCCCGAGACCTCATTTTTAGCCCCCATTTGCGGGTGAATTGCTGGATGGTGCCGGTGAAATCCTTAGCCCATTTTCGTTAATTTTGGCCAGCACATTTTTTAATTTCACAGCATTTTCGGGGTGCACCCATCTCCCCCCTATCTTCCCTTCCTTCCTTCGAGTTGGTCCTCCCCAGATCTTTCCCTTCCTTGGCCATTACCGATTGGGTGCTGGACAACTCTAAACACGGCAATGGTCCAAAGCAGTGAAAGACCGGAGGAGAGTCGGAGTCGGAGCCATAGCCGTAGCCGGAGTCGTGGCAACAAGAAATGCGGTTACAGTGTCCAAAGGCCGTCCTGGAATGCCATAAATTACGTTGTCGGCAGAGCGGCAAGCAGCGAGTGCGGGAACGGGGGGGCGTCGGGGGGGCGTGGCAGTCTGGGAGCCATTTCAGATCCTTTAGGTCCAGTGCAATGTGCACTGGGTAAGGGGATTGCAGGGGTCTGCTGCACACTGCGTTACGTTTTTGGCTCTAAATTAAATTTTTGCCAACGCCGAAAGAAGCTGCAAATTTTTGTGCTGCGCACTGCACTGATGCGGCATCGGAAGCGGAGAGCCATTAGTCCTGCGAAGTCCTGGGCCACCGTAGCTCCTTCCTGGATTTGCTTTGTGGCTACCGCCTCATTATGGCGGTGTGTGCGTGCGCATCTGTGTGTATGTGTATACGTGTGTGTGTGTGTGTACGGGAGTGCAATTAGCAGCGCTTGTTAGCGGCGAAATGGCAAATGGCCAAGAGCCAAACTGATATGAGCTATCATAGAAATCATTGAAATTTACTTAATACCCATCCATCCTGGCCGTCTTTTCTTCCTGCCAAGTGGCAATTTTCTAGTGTGCACGGAGAGAAAAATCCTAATAAAAAGTATAAAAAACAATAACTTTAAAGCATTTGTTTGTCCATAACTTTTGGGAACTTCTCTACGCTTTTAAAGTAAAAATTCTTGGTATATTTACAAATAATAATTGACGTTTGAGGAAATAAATTTAAGATAAAATTAAACACTTCAATTTTTGTCACATGAAAGAGGAGTATACTTTTAAAAACCCCTTCCCACTTTTAGTTGTGTAACAAAAAACAATGACGACGAGGTGGGGGCTTTAGGACAGTCTGACACGACCATCAACTGTGTGGACATGACAAGTTGGTGTGATATTTGCGACAACCTGTAGACCTCCTTTGTCTGAGCTGACATTCCCTGCTCCTTTCCACTTTGGTGTCCTGACAAAAAGCCGCACGATATCCCTGCTAAGTGCAAAAGTGGATTGCAGTTGGGATGCGCTCCTGCAGGCAGGCTGCTGCAGAAAAAATATTGCGACAGGGATAAAAAAGACTCGCGATCTGCCCATTAAAAAAAATCTGCGAACAAAAAATTATGGCGGCTTTTACAATACACTTTCAGAAATTCGTTAGTTTATTTTGTTGAATATTTGTTAAAAGCCTCATGATAAAGTCATTAAAGTTTGTAAAGCATAGAATTTATTTTATTATTATGAATTTAAGCCTAATAAAAATCATGTTTATTAAAATTGAAATAAACAATTAATTAAACTTTTTAAGCTTGCAATCAACAGCTTCTGGCCACTCAAGGCCAGAATAACAAAACAAATAAAATTACACTGTTATAGGATTTTTTGCAGATTATAAATAATGTTAATTAAAATCAAATTATTTCAAATTGTGTTCTGTATTAATCAAAGTTAGGTGTTTGTGATGCTCTTGGCTCATCATTTTAAAATCATGCTACAAAAGCTATTTTTACTTTTTTTTTTTTTAGATACTCTTTTATCAATGCAGAAATCCGGAATCCTAATTCTCTATCTGACAAGTTTAAACACCTTTTGAAGCACTAAGAATTTGTACTAATTTTGACGCGCTGAAAATAATTATTGCAATGAACCATAGTTAAAAAGAATCTTCCATCATCAACTAGCGAAACGTCTAAGAGTTAGATATACCCTTAAACCACCTTATCGTTACCAACTATTTTGCACTTGCAAATGAACTTTGACCTTCCCAGAAAGGTGGCAAATCCTGTCCATTGTTGGGCCCTTTGTGGGTAAAGTGCATACCGCGCAGGCAACTTTATTAAATAGTTCAGCAGCACCAACAAACAAGTCTCGCCTGACAGGCCCATAAAAATGCCGAGAAGAACGTACCAAAAAATGAAGAAAAGAAACTGGCAAGTGCAGCTTAGTGCAAGAAGAAGATGGAGGACTTGACTGACTGAGTTATGATAGCCATAATGCTGCCCCCAAAGCGAGAATGTCAGCATGGCCAAACGGTTCGTATATTTTTCTCACACTCTCCATTTGCTTAATTCTTATTATACTCAGGTGGAGCCTACAAACTGCAGCTCCTAGAGACCTTTGACCGCCCTTCATTAGGGGAATTTCGCGATGATTCGCTCCGGGGGAAATAGGCTCAGCAGGCTCACGTAACCAGGCAACAAAGTATGCATTACAGCCCCCTTTCGACCACCCACTTTCAACACAATGGAATTGAATTTAGTCTAAGGTACCCGTCACGTACTCTCTCCTGGATATGGTCGCCAAAAACTTTATTTTTTTTCACAAATTATTTTCCTTTTTTCTCGTTCTTGAAGAAAAGTTTGCTCGGCTGCCGAGAAAGTTTACTGCATAATAAAGAATAGAATAAAAGGAGGCAAAAATAAGTAGGAGCAGCAGAACAAACAGAAAACCCCAAACAAAACACAAAGGCAAGCGAAATGATGGCCCCAACTTCAAATCAAAATTCTGTGTATGATACATCCTGGGGGTTGGGGATAACCTGAAAACTTTAAGGCATCTTTTCGGCATCTAATTGGCTGCAATTGGCAAGTCATTGCGTATGCGTAATGTGCGACAAATCAAGCATACGTCATGCAAGCCAAGCGCCGAATGTTTTTCGTAGCCATTGATTCCTCTGCTCTTCTCGGACTCATTTTAATGGGCTTCGATGGAAGGGGATAGAACAAACAACGACAAGCCGCAGCATCCGTTGAATTTCAAAAAAAATTGTGGCTAGGAAATGAGAAAAAACTCCAACAAAATAAAAGAATTGTATAAATTTTTCACTTATTTGGGCATTGGCATTGAATTTTCATGTTCACACATATTTATCATTCATCTGTATATATTACTGGCATAACAAACGCTTCTCTTATGGGTCCTACCATTTTTCCAACCCCGCCCCCCCACCTTACCCCGAAAAAAATGAATGAGTTTTAATTTAAGCATAATTGCTTTCTGCGGGTTTTTTTTTGTGTGCTCTCTTGCCTCTGATGCCGTTGACTTCATAGCCCGGGTAGCTCCACCCGCTGATAAAAAAATTCCTCAAATGTGTTGAACAACATTTTGTTTGTGCGTCGCGAAAAGTAAACAAACGCTGGAAACAATAATAAATACATTTAAGAGAGTATTCGCCTCTATAAATACTGTTACAAATGAACTCCCTTCGGAGTATTGGTTGCATCGCGGCATTGTGCATGATTAACAGCTCCTTGCGGCTGCACTTCTTCCTTGACCGGCGGAATGAAAATCAATATGAAGAATAATTACCAGACAATCTCGGCAGCCTCTGCAGGCTTTAACTTCTGGAATTGCTGCAAACAGAAATAAATCCAGGGCCTGGCCAGAAGTCAACCTAGCGCAGACGGAAGACATTTGTCAGGCAGCCACCGCAGACAGCGCAATTCCCAGTGCACTCGATGGTCTTAGCCGGGTGTGAAACTGAAACCGAGGGCTTGGCCATAACCAAAACAATCATCATTTGGACACTTTTAATACTTTGCCAGCTTGCTGGCTATCCTCGCCATGGGGCCAAAGGAGGATCCGAGCTCCAGAGAACTGGAACTTCAGCTCAGTTTTGGAGAACTCGAAGGCGGCACAAGTGATAGCCACGATGGCACTGTCACAGCTTAATTTCGAGCTGTTGTTGGCCAACTTTGCAGCTGCTGGGAATATCTCGCGGGATTGAAATTTATGCTCTCAAGAAGTTTTCAAATAAAAAAGGGCAACGCAAGCCCCAATTCGCACTCAAAGCAAACTCAGCTCAACAGTGCGTGCTGATTAGTTTTTGTGGCTGATATGTGTCGCTTTCGGCTTATATGATAAAAAGTTGCCTCAACATGTGCAAAATGGTTTGGCTGCTAATGAAGCAATGGAATAACAGATGTCGTGGGATTTCACAATTTAAGATATTTTCAATAATGTTGCCATTACGAGAACAAAGTGCGGGCCTGTTTTGAATTTAATTTTCGAACTATTTGATTGTGTTATTATCTGTTCAGAAAAAGATCAATAATAAGACTGGTTTTTTTTTTACGGTTCCACCGATCAAAACTGTAGCTTAGGGCCTAACTGAAATATCTAGTGACCAAAACGAAGTTATATATAACAAGTATAAATATAACAAGTTCTATAACAAATTAACAACGAAAAAATAAATACAATATAGTAATTGGAAAATTGTAATAGTATTTTTATGAAAGAACATTATTAGTGGATCCTTTTTATTAATAGTTATACATTTATAATTTCATTGAAAACCTTTCTCCTAAAGTATAAACTTCTAATATGCTTTTCCAATGAGGCTGTGTACTAACTTTGAAAGTATGAAACTAGGTGAACAGACAAAAGGAAATTTTTTTCAAGTTCAGATTTCTTAAAGAAAATCTTTCCAAAACAAGAAACTACGCTTTAGTCGAGTGATAAAGAGAAGTGGACCCTCGGGGCATAATTACATTAACCGTAATTTGTCAAGTTTTATATAAAAATTCAAACACAAAAGATAGTTTTCAGCTTGTATATTGAACTTTGTTTATAAAAATTCAGATATTACACTTGCTATTCACCCATTTTAAGTGAGATGTTGTCAACGCAAATCATACATATTTATTACCCACTTACTATTTTTTGGCAGCCCCTTACAAAATATTAGACACCTACCACATGTTGCTCCCTGGCAACATGTTGATGGCAGCCAGCCAAGTGCGGCAACAACATTACTGCGACTGCGGCAACAGCTGCAACAAACATGCAACCGCAATTTGTAAATGTTGTGACAGTTAATTTTGACAAATTTGTCTGAAGTTTATCACTTATTGATGGCAACAACAGCAACTATTTATGGGTTGCCAATCGAATTTTTGGGGTGCATAACTAATTATGAGGTTGCCGGGCAAATTAGTTTTTGACTCCTCCACTCGGTCTGTTAATTGTAAATGGCTGAAATGGCCACAAAAATTTAAATATTATTTCCAGCTGTTGTTTTTGCTGTAAATGCAACTGCAACTAAATTTGTTTTTGGTATATTCACTGCTCTATATGAGGTTATATTTGCTGCCAGAGATACCATAAAGCCGGATTTTATTGGGCTTCTCGCATGTGTTTGTTTCGGGTTAGCTGGCGAGATTAAAAACTTTTCCCATTACGTAAAAATTAACAACTTTTTGTTGTAGCCACTGCCATTTTGTTTTGTTTGCTGTAGGCCACTTCTTGACCGCAGCCATAGAGACGTGCAGAAATTGTTGCACTCGCCATAGTTGCAGCCACTAAATAGTCTAAAATAAGCCAGTTGCCAACTGGACGGCTGTCCGCCCTTCGCCGGAAAAGGGGATGTGGCAATTGCCACCGTTCGGCTCCATTTAACCAACAAGCATTGTTGATTACCATTGCCTTTAAGGCCAATGAATTCCTAAGGGAGCTAAGCTTAAAACACCCAATGAATGTGGCAAATGCCGAAGTAGTAGAGGTGATTTGAGAAAGTGAAAGGCTTAAATAAATGAAATTTCAAAAGCTTATTCAGTTGTTAAATAAATATCAGTTAAAAAGTTGGAAACGAATAAAATTACGGTTTGCTCTTTTTTTAAAAACAAACTAATTGAAGCATAGAACTATAAATCAAGTTAAAATCTTTTTTTAATTTAATGAAATATCTACACCCAGAGGAAAAACAATTGCAAATTTAATTATATTCACTTTGAAATAAATATTTGCGGTACTGATTAAGCTCCGAAGGTTGTTTTGTTTAAATCCTAGTGTGTATCACTTTCATTTTTATTCTTAAGTATACAAAAAATGTAGATTTACAATAAAAAAATGTTGAAATCTACAATTTTATTGGATTTCCAGTTTATTTTAATTACGATTATATTTTGAAAAACAATATACTATATTTCTTGATGCTCTCAACACATTCATCAATGATAAATAATTTATACATTTTAATGTGGACATAGCTGTATTATTCTTATACATAAGATAAGCAAACCTCACTTAGATCAAGAGGAAATTTTAATCGGTGACTAATTTATATTTTGTTCAGGAAGACACATTAAATGGTTTTCTAATAATGATATGTCGTAGTTTCAAGCTACCAAGACTATAATTTTAAAATCTAAATAGCGTTATAGCCATTTTTGTATTTACCTATAAGATAAGCACACCTAACAATTTTATGCAGTAAATACTGGTTAATCCATGCCAAGAAGTGTAAAACAGCCATGCTTATGCAACTTTGTTTCCAATTAATTACCTTTAGTTAAATCAAAACCAAGACTATTATAACCCGGAGCCAATACAACAAATATCAACCGCCTTTGGTGCACTAATATCCGTCGATGCTAATTGACAGGTAAATCAGCTTATATAAACCACCGGAGCTATTGGAATTTTTATATGTGTGGCACAAAGGTGCGGGATAGAGAACGAGCAATATCTCTAGGAAGGATCGTCGAGGTGTGTAATTTCATGTTGCGTACGCACTGGCGTCAGTCAATTTCACTTATGGCATGCGAACACCCGAAACCCCTTTCCCTTCTCAGCCATCAAATGTGCGCTCTAAGCCAAATGCCAGAATGGTAAACAATGTGCAAATGTCTTTGCTGCTGGCCTGTGAGCAAAATTAAAACAATAAACGATTCAAGTGGGGGTGAGCGTGAGGGTTACTGCAAGCCGAGCCAGCTTGGCAATCTCCGTCTGGGCCGTAAAAGTTTTTGAATACCTCAATTGTAGCCGCAACAATGGGTGGGGATTTTGCGGCGTTGAAGAGGGCTGGCAGCTTGCTGCTGGGTGGTCAACTAACATTTTACCTTTTAGGCAGCTCTCATGCATGAAATTGAAAGAGTAGCAATTGATTGAAAATTTACCGTGAACGGGGGTTGCAGAATATACAAAAAACAAGGCCGCACAGACAAAATAAGGATAATGGCTGTTGCACGAAAATTGCGGTTCAGTTGATATTTTTGACGTAATTTGAATTTTTTGCAAAAAAAAAAATAAAATTGAAAATTGAAACGAGAAAAAATGGAAATTTCATTGGAGCAAGAAAGAAAGAAGAACCACCCAGGATAAATTGATAACGCAGCATTATTACGCATATGCCAGGGATATTTAGTATCAGCGGGAGGCGGAGGAGGCGTGGCTGGAAAGAGACAGATAGAGGAAATAAGCAATGCAGAGGTTCAACCCACTTGGAGTCAACTAATCCGCCCGGCAAACATTACGAAAATGTGGCAAAGAGCGCAGCGCATTTTTGGCGCATTTCACTTTTCAGGATTATTTAGAATTTATGCATAAACAAGCAAAAGGACGTTACCCAAAGTCATTTGTTTAAGTCAGCCATGTGAGCGGAAACGGGGCGAAGGGATTGGCAAAGCCAAGCCATTTATAGCCATCTCGTCTGCTGTCTCTCGGCTGTCAGGCTGCCTTTGTTCTGCCTTCATTTTTATTGCCACTAGCAAAACAATTTCACATTTGCCACTTACCCGGCGGAGAGTCAACTTGCAAATTGCCGAAACGCCCAGCGAAGTTTTCCCCCATTTCCACCACTCTTCGCCTTTCCCTTCTTTTCGGTTTCAAATTGGGCAAAAGGCCTACGAAATGTGGCACGTTCTCGTGCATAAAAGAACATGCAACTTGAGACAATCCAAAGTCAAGAATGCAACGCCAGTCCGAGGCTGACACTTGGCTTCGTCCTTGCCTTTTTGTCCGGAACTGGTCATTAGCATTGGGTTTGGTGGCCCCTTGCATTCTCACCTGCTCGCTGCTCAAGTGGCCGCCGGAAGGTCACAGTCAGAGTCACGTAGGGATGTTTATTAAAAAATTTATTGGAACGCTTTCACCCGGATTTGTGTGACATCGCCAATAAAGAGATTTGTTTCTTCGGATAGGTGAAGTTTACTTTAAGAAAACAGTGTTTAATTTAAAAAGTCTTAAGATTTATTGCAAAGTAAATCAAACAATTAGTTTTTTATTGCCAACTTAATACTTAAAGACGAAAGTTGGAATATAAATTTTAACATATCGTTAAGAGAAATGACAAAATTTCTTTGCACAAGAAATTAATCTTATGAACTAGCTCTACAAAAAAATATATAATCAAGAATAATAAGATATAAACACTTTAGTTTTATTGCAAGCCAAGACACTGTACATTTTTAAAATGTACATCTGAAAACTTACTCATGAAACTTAAAGCTACAGTTTTAAATAGGGAAGTAAATAAACTGAAATAAATTTTTTTTGTTTAGAAAAGTAACTTATCCTTATAATTATAAAATTTTTTTATTTTTTTTTTTTTTTTTATTAGCTGACTATTTTATTGTAAACCTGCAATTAAAGTTAAGTAACAAAATGAGTATATTTGCATGAGTTATAAGTTTAATAAGTTTCTTGTTCAAATCAAAGTTGCTTATGGTTGTTAATTTCAGACTTTTTGGTTCGAAACAGATGACAATACATGTTTCGACTTAAGTTATCAGTCTTTTATTTCTGTTACCAATAAATAAGTGGATAAAACTATGTTGAGATCCTGCTTGCCTGAGAGCAATGCTGTTCCGCAATGCATAATCAATTTGAAGACATATCTCCATCGAGGGATACGGCAAGGTGGGCCAATTCAACCACGCCCCCGACAAGCTGCACTAATTGCCGGACCCAGAAAGTTGGCTTCGAGAGGGCTCGCATGGTATCAGACAGCAGGTTGGTTTGCCATTTGCCATTGTCATACATGGCGTATACGTCATATGGCAATTTTGTACGTCGACCGAAACTATGAGTGCAATTGAAGTAACTTCTCGAGGATTGCAGCACTTGAAATGTCCTTTGGCTGTTGACAAGCCAGCTGCCAGTCCGTTAGCCAGAGCGAGAGGGGGAATCGCCGCGAGGGAGCGAGAAGGGACTAGGGCTCTCTGTGACAGAAAGTTGCTGCAATTTTCGACTTGACTTGGCGGGGAACCAGGGAGTAGGGCTCTCAAGACTTCCCGAGTCCGTTCGCCGACAAGTTATTTTATTGATAAACTTTTTGTCGAGTGAGTAAGGGGCGGAATCGCTGATTCGCCCGTTTCGCCGACTCTTTTGACGTTTTTGCCTTCTGCTCTCTGCTGCTGCCACTACGGCTTCTGCTGTCTTCACATTGTTTGGCTTAAATGGCATTAAATCCTTTTAATGCTGGGCTGCCAGAGGGGCCCGGAAGCGGGCACTTTGGGGAAATCAATTGTGCTGATTGTCCTGCAATTGAGCTGCCTGCACCCCTTTAGCCCACTTTTGTTTCGCCTTCTTGTCCCGATTTTTCTCGACTTTTCTCCGGCTGAGTATTTATTTTTTTGCGCCCGACACTCGGGGACATTATCCGGACATTTAAGCCAGCTGAAGGCAAATTGAAAGATTTCTATGGCAAAACTGTTGCACGAACACAGAGTCTGGGCCGGAATGCCTGAACATCTTCGTTGCCATTTGATGGCCTGCAACTCGAGAATCTTGGAAACCTTGAGGCCACCTGCAATGTGCGTGTTGGAATGCCCGGCCCAGTCTTTATTGCCACTTTCGAGTTGCATGAAATTAAACCCCTTTTACGAGCAGGAATGCAACCGTCTTTCGTTCTGTAATCTTAAATCTTTAAGCGTCATCTCGGTGGGTGAGAGAAGTGGATTTGCGGCCTTTTAATTATGGAAATGTGCGGCCGAACTGAAAGAGCATCGAGTGTTATTAATTACAAACAAAGCGAGAGCCTTGTCAAGGACTCGGCGCTAAGCCAAACCACTCAGCCGCACAGTTGCCCATTAGGCACCGCATCCAAGCGCCGTTTTTATGCGAAAAGGCTAAAAGGCGACTGCAACAAAAGGCCGCAGCCGAAATGCTGCAAATCTTTTAGTGGAAAATCTGGAAAAGCGTGCGGTCACGTGGTCGTCAACCCCCTCTACCATCCTCTATCCCCCTCTATCCCCCTCCTCATGGCGATAAGAAAACGCTTAGAAAAGCGTGACCACAGCATCAGGCTCCACCTGAATAGCCACCTGCTCCATGGTCCAATTCAGGTGGATGCAGTACAACCACAGCCGCAAGATAAACTCCACAAAAGACTGGCGCCGGAGGAAAGCCAAACGGAAAAGCCAAGGAAAACGCAACTTTAGCGAATTTTGCGCACTGCTCTAAGTTTTTAGTTTGTGTTTCTTTTTTAAGATTTTCCTCTGCTCCTTTAACCGTTTCGCGCTGAATAAATCATCGTCTTTTTTTTCGGCATGCCAGTCTTTTTTTCCCTTTTTTTCGACTTTGTTTTTCCTGCTGCTGGTAGTCATAAAACAATTGACGTTAAATGTAGCTAAATGAAAGCTCTGCCAGGAGCAGCAGCTGAAGGGGAGTTTTGTCCATAAGCGATTTTCCAGCCGATTGAAAAGATTCTCAAACAGACTGCCAGTTGATTCTAAGTAGATTATCCGGGGATCCAGAAGCAAGTGCAAGTGAAGTGGGTTATTTACTCTTCTTTGAGACAGGTAGTCCACAGTAGAGTGTGCCTCTTCATTCAAAATAATAATCCGTTTTCTTTTCGTGGCTTATTTGACGGATGAAAACTCAAATATTGCAATCAATGCAAGTCCATCAATGGCATTAAACGTACTTGGCTTTCATTCTTTAAGGCGAAAGTCAATTTTAATTTGGATTACTTATTTTTGTTCTTTTATAAACCCAGTTGCTACTTCCAATAAGGTGTTATTCAATTGTTTTTATAATATTTTAATCCTTTAAAAAGCCATAGCAAAAGCTTTATAAAAAAACAAATTTTAAACATATTTCTGTGAAGTCTTAAACATTTTTCAGTAAGTATCAATAGTTTAATTTTGGTTTCCTATAAATTACATAAAAAAATGTATTAAAAGGTTTTTAATAATTGTGAAATTACACTTGTTTTTATTTTAATATTAAGCTTAATATGATTATATACTTTAAGTTTAAATTATACGAAATTGCTTAAGAAATCTTCCTCCAATGAGATATTATCGTCCCAATATCTGAATCCCGTTATGCTTTATTTAAGTCCATGCCTTTAGTTGCCCAAAAACATTCTCAGACTTGGTCTGTCTTAAATAGTTCCCTAATTTACGCTGATGCACTTAGCTTTGATGTTTGTTAGCTTGCAGGGAATATTCTAGTACTAATTAAGTTCTTGACTGGAAGGGTTTTGCCGACATTCAGTCGCAGTTGGAGACTCTATTCACATTTGAGCAAGGATGCTCGACCCCTTGGCTTAACCTAAAAAGTGTTGCCTACTTATGAGCCCTCCCTGCACATTAGTGCTCTGCCTTGAACTTAACCATTCAGCAAGCCCGTCTCGGCGATGCTCGTTTTGATTTATGCCAAAAAATGGGTTGAAATTGCCCAGCACCAACGCCAACACGCACACACATAAGTACAGACATCTCCAGTCTTTTAATTGGCTTTAATTTCCAACACCCAAACTGATCTTGGAGTTGGCAAGCACGTCGTCCTTCAATGGCTTCTCTTGGCCATTGTTTTGCCGCTTAAGGCCTTTTTGGGAAGCGAAGCTGTCAGGCGGGAGAGCGCTAAAATAAACATACGGTTGCCAAGTTAAACACAGTCACACATTACCACCCACACTTGGGGAAAAAAGTGGCGAAATCAATATTTTAAGATGTAATCAATATTTTAATCAATCAATATTTTAAGATGTAATAGGAAAAAGACAGATTTACTCAATTTTAATGACATTTAAAACATTATGGTTATATTTATTTTCAGAAATTAAATACACAAAAATCATATTTGCAACGCTAATCGAACTAGCAAGTTTAATTTTTTTACTTATTGTTGAGACACAGCCTTACCTATATAATTTAAATGACTGAAATCAGCATGATATGCTTATAACTAATATACAAAATTTTAAAAATGCTTTAACAAAATTATAATTCTTCCTTTTTCATTATGTTTTCTTGTTTGATATTTATTCTCGTTTTTGCTTGAATGGTGTAGTCGCCTTTCTAGTCTGATTTTACATACAAGTGAATTGGCATTTGATCTTATATGTTAATTTCTTAAATAACAAATCAGAATTTAGAATGCTTGAATGTTTAACTTGAGCCAATACGTCCTACCCCAAAAAATATATTTTAAAACATGAAAAGTGTGGTTTTTCTCAGTGTATATACTAAGCTGACGAGCATAGATGTAGATGTGCCGTGGCCCTCACACACGGACACTTAAGTTGCCAACAAGTCAGCGCTGAGGCTGCTGCTCCTTGGTTTTTCCCCAGCCTTCACTCTTTTGCACAGGACCGTTAAGGCTACCGTTGCTGTGTCGCTGCTCAAATATTTACATTCCATTTAGGCGCCGGCCTGTCTGGGATGTCCTTCTGCCTCAGCTTCATCCTCAGCCTCTGCCTCTGCTCTGCTCGGCTGCCTTGGCTGCCTTGGCTCCTGTTGACTAAAGCACTTCATCTTCATTTCACAGTTATTTTCAACTTCATTTGCGCGGTAAATAGGTGAACAAATACGCTCACTCAGCCGTGCAACCCAAGGATTCCCCTCTTTCACCACCTCCCCCCGATATCCTGACATCCCAGTTTGGCGGGCAGCATGCCGCCTTGGCATTAATATGTGCCCTCGTAACTGTGTCACGGTGTCGTTTAACTTATTAGCCTCCATGGCTGGCGCAGCCTCAACCGCAAGTCGGCCAGGTTCTGTGGCCTATTTGCATTAGCTCAAGCATTTTTCCCCGTTAACCTTTAGGCGGGAGTATTGACTTTGGCAAGAATTATACTGACTTGGGGCCAAACTAAGGATTACTTAGTCAGATAATCACATTTTTTTTTTCCAACTTATCTTGATTAAGTTCTAACGAATAAATTATGACAAGCGTACTTAACGTGTTAGTTTAGAAGCTAAATTAATTAATATCAAAATTGCAACATTTGGTAGGCCGCATACGCAAATTGTTTGATTTTACAATTAAATATACATCTGATACATTATCTTACATAATTAGATACATTACTTATAAATGAGTTATTTAGTATTTATTTTAAATGAACTCACACTAAGTTCCAATATAGGACTAAAATAAATTCATACTCACCTTTCTTTTCGTCGTTTTCATTTAACTTATTGACTTTGTAAAGTATCCCACTACTTAAATCTTAAAGATTAGTTGGTGAATATCTCAAAACAAATTTTGCTGAGAATGTCAGTTTCGACGGGTAATTGGATTGTTTTTTTTCGTATAGATTTTAGGTTTTAGTATAGAACTAAAATTATTCAAAAAATAATAACTACTTATTAACTTAAGCATCCTTAAATACACTTAATCGACTTCTGGTTAAACTGCCTATAAATGCAATCACTTGTTAATTTGAAAAAGTTAAATTGAACAAACTGAATTCAAGGAGTTTTACAAATAAATGTTAATTAATTTGTTGCACATTTTAATGCGCTGAGAGCTGGCTTCTTATTATTGTTATTATTTCAAGTAGTTAAACAATTTGTCATGTTTTTCTCAACCCTTTTTTTTGGTTCGAGCACAGTTTTTCAACTCCATGTAATTAGCCGCTTTCCAAAGGGTATGTGTTAGTTCGGTGGACCAATTACCTTAATGTAAGTTTTTCAAAACTGTGTTTTTTTATTTGTCCACCGTGCTGATGGGGTTGACAAGTCGGGCGCAAAAAATGTCGGTTAGCCGAACCGAGAAAATGTCGCCAAGTGGCAGGCGAGACGCCAGGCGGAGATGCGGGGGCGCAGATTAAATAATTCATTAAGGAAACTCGACTGTCGTCGGCACTGGGCCACATCTACTGCTGCTTCTTCGAGATGTTTTGATAAGCAAAGGGTAATTAAGCCCAGAGCTGCGAGCTGAGTGTTGGCCGTAAAATTTGTTGGCGGAAAGTTTGTTCGCGCATAGATGACATGAATTTAAATAGAAATTAAATTAAAATGAGTCGCTGGCAGCGACGAGGCCGAAACAATCACGGCTTAAATTGTGCAACAAATTCACTGATAGGGCAACGGGTGGGTGGACCAGGGTGACCCCTGCAAATATATTTAATAGCTGCGCGAAATTGGCGCAGCTTGTAAACACGGCCAAAAAGCCAAGGCGACTGCAACTGTAACTGCAATTAAAGGCTGCCAAACAATGTGTACGTGGGTATCTGTGGTGTGAGTGTGCATTTATGTTGTGCATGCGGATGCATATGTAGCATGCACTTCATATGCATGACAATGTCATGGCAACTTGTAAGGCAACACCACTTATCCTGCCCCGCCTCCTCTCGTCCCCCTCTCAGATTTATTGCAGCCGGAAAAGGGCCTCCTTTCACGGTTCTCGCTTCTGTGTGTTTGCCATTCAGTTTTCTGCTTTTCCAATATATTTCGGAGATGGCCCGTTGTTGGCCTTGGCACCACAATTCGCCATTCGATGGCGGCCAAACCGCTGAAAGTAACTAAATTGCAGCTGCAGTTGCGTTCTCGGCTTAAATTCAATTGTTGAGTAAGAATCTATAATGTGTGTTTGGTCATTGCTTGTTGAATTTTAGCTCGATTACTGTAAGTGCCTTACCTAAAATATGTATAATTTATCTTTAGCAAAACTAGAAAAGTAAGCTTTTACCAAAATTAAAGTTTAAAGAGAAAATCTAAAATTTTAAATAAGTTAAAAAAAAAATAATAAAAAGGCAAAATATAAATTTTTTTTTTGAATGATTGCTAAGGAAAAAAAAGAACATTGCAGCTTTATAAAAAATTGTATTTGTAAGACACAGAAGATATTTGAATAGCTTTTAATGAGCCACCAACAGACAGTATACTATCTATTGATTTTTTAAAGAGCGCATAAAATTAATCAAAGCAAAGAGTGTGATTAAATTTCGATGAAATTTCAGTCTGAATTCTTTGATAGCTAATTTTAATATTTATTTAGCATTTCTCATTTGTTCACGGCAGTTACCAGCAGGTGGACTCATCAAAGTCAAAGCTGAAAACAATAGTTTATTGCAATGCAAAAAAAAAAAAACCGATAATTAACGCTGCTTGACCGCGATTCCATGGCATTCGTTTGACATGGTTTTGTCATTAGTTGAGAGTCCAGAGAATGCATTAAATTCAGCAAAGTTACGCTGGCCTTAAAGACCGTCCCGAACCGAACAGCATGCATTGATTTATTGCCATACTGAGCCGTCGTTACCAACTCCCTTTTGGCCATGGACCTCGCTCATCTGCCGGAGCTTCGGTTTGCTCGCCGGTGCATGAATGTCACTGCCGAGCCAAATGGACAAGACAACCAAAACCAAACGAACAGCCAGCAACCAGCAGCCAACAGCCAAGCCAGCGAAAGGGTTAAATCGCACTGAACATTGGCTAAAAGGAGGGCAGCAACAAATAACAAACGGGAAGATGGAGAGCCGCAAAAAGTGTAGCAAAGAAATCAGCGCACGTTAGCAATTAATAATGGGGGAGGCCAAAGTATTCCGAGACTCTGGGACTCAGTAGCAGTCCGGGATCGACAAAAATTTGGCGGCCTGCGTATGGGGACCGAAAAAAAGAAGCCACCAAGAATAGAATGGTAGAAGGAATCGGATGCGATGTCGGCTAACCAAAATAAAGGAGAAGAAAAATCCTGCAGTTTGTGCCGGCAAGCAAGGAGAAACATGTTGAATTTCATTTCAATTTTGCTTATAAAATTGTGAAAATATGTTCTGATCACATTAGAAAAATATAAAAGAGTAAAAGAAATTATATATATAAAATAAATAGATTCTTTAAAGAAAATAATACTTTTGTTAATGTCAACCAATTGCAATGGTTTATTGGAATTAAGGTAGTAAAATAAATTACTAAGGTATAACTACAATTATGAAATGCAGATCTAAATTAACTAGACTTGACTATTTTAGAAGGTGAATTAAAAATTAATTTCAAATCGAATGCTAAAATATATAAGATAATCAAACATAAAACACCTGAAAATATTTGATAGTTCCTATGAGAGCTATATGGTAACGTTTTTTGATTTTGCTAAAATTAAAAGCGTAACTCTATATTAATAAACCATTATTATGTCCAATAGAATTAAAACTAAAAATTAAAAATTAGAAAAATATTTAAATTTAAAAAGTATGGATAAAAAGAACTGATAACGCGGTTAATTAATTTTTTTTAACTGAGAAACTGTTTTAAGTTGAGTCAATCACTCGCCTGGTAAAGCTAATGAAAATTATATTTCTTTAGTTAATGACTTTACGCCAGTGTTATTATTTCCCTTTTTAAAATGTCCATTAGCTTCTTTAAGCCTAAAGCTTGTCATTGTGCGTGGTGCCAATTTTAATGGCTGTAAAAGCCTTCGACCGTCGGGTCGCTGACAGTTGCATAATACAAAAAATTAAGTGCCACGTCCGACCACCCACACCCACCCACAGCCGAGTGCACACATGGTTGTCATATGTAATTATTAATTTCTAAAAAGCCATTCAAATATAATATAATTTGAAAATGCGCGCGACGACGTGCCCGGCTCCAAATGTCTCTGATTGTCCGGTTTTGTCCAGACTGTCCAGATTGTCCGGGATTGTCCAGGATTGTCCAGGGGTGGCGGAGCGGAAAATGGAAATTGGGGCGGGCAATGACCAACGGCCGGCTGCTCAGTTACAAATGTTGTTAGGACATTAATTTATGTGTGTGCCCCCCACTAGTGGGCCAAATCAATATTCCCGCGGCGTAAAGAAATATGCCGAATTGCCAAAAACGCATCCCGATGTCTCACCCCCTTTTTGGCCGGTGCATATGTTTTGATTTAAAAGCTCACGCGCATACGGAACTAATCCTAATTTAAATGTTTTTGGCTGCTATTTTGGCAGCTAAATAAAGAGGGAAATTTAATTGTTTTGTTGTTTGGCGGCAGACTAAAAAAGGAGAAAGAAAAGAGAATCGATTTTGCATAACAAATTCAATTAAATATCCTAGTGCATGAATTAAAATCATATTAAAGCTAATTGGAAAATGAAAATTTGGTTAAAATAATATGTGAATAAAAAACTAATGGGCACAACAAAAAGAGGTTAAATATTTAATCACTTGCATGCGGTTGCCACTGGACAATGGCACATTATTTTGAAATAAAAAGCACTATGTATTTAAGCACTTCCATTATGTTTTCAATAGTGAGTGCCAAACACACTTAACATTTATTTTCGCCATTTAATTCCCACAAACATAATTGAACTTAATTCTTAAATACTTCGCTCGACTTGCGGCCATCCAAGCTCAATGCAATAAATTGTGGCAATGGTTGCCATAATAATTCTACTTTTCTGCCACAAATCTCCGCAATTCCCAAAATAGTTTTCAAAGCGCGTCAACAAATTTATTTGTGCGCGCCAAAGTAAAAAGGCCAACAAAACTATTTTGTGCAAACAAGTTAAATCAAATATATTGCTTCGATTTGCTGCTGCTGATATTTTTGTTGTAATGGGTTTTGTTTTGTTGTCGGGGCAATTGCCAAACACCAAGTTCAACAGCAATTAAAATGGCCAAAAAAGAAGCAAACGAAGGATGCACACGAGAAGAATAAGGGAAATAAATGCATCTGACCAGCGGCAGGAGAAACATTTCGGCTGCTTATCTTCTAGTTGCTGCTAGTTAACAAACAACCCAAAAGCCCCAACAACTAAACAACTACAACAAGTCGCATCGCGAACGACAGCAACCCATGAAAACTTTGCTTTGCCCAAAATAGACCATTCGCTCGTCCAAGAAGCCATAAAAATGTTGCTCACGCTGCGAGGTGATGCTAACTGGGTGGAGTGGAGCGTGAGTTAGAGTGAAGCCTCATCAGGATGGACAAAATATATATAATTATATTGGAAGTTATTTTAAGTCTCAAACACCTAATCAGAGTCCCTTACTATTAATACGACTTCATACTATAATACTAGAAATAGTTATTTTAAGATTACACTTGTAAGTAATATATAAGTTTTATGTTTAGCAAAAAAAATTATTTTGCATAATTTCAAAAGCTGTAATAGATTAAGAACAAATTTATAATCATAAATGAAATTGATTGATGTTTATTTAGTTTAAATTATACTCAGTAGCTTCCCGTTCATTTACAGAGTTTCACTGTCTTTCAGCTTCGTTGTGTGCACGTAAATCGCTGTAATAGAAACATTGCATTTTATTGCAGTTGTCTTCGTTCTCCTGGATGTCCTTTCTCTGGTTTGCTTCCCCCGTTGCCCTCTTTTTTGTCTTTGGGCCAATAACATTCTGATAAATGGTCAGAACGGCTTTCGTGTCGATGTCCTTGAGGCAGGAGCATCAGCATTGCCATCTGCAACAGCTGCCCACTACTGCAGATATTTGTCTAAGCTGAGAGAACTTTTCAATTTGCACTAAAAGTATTTTCGTTTTCGGGCCAACCTGGCCCAAGTAAATCCCATGTCCCCAGATCTTGATTTTGTCAGCCCGAACGTGGCGAGCTGAACCTGAACGCGGTTGCACTCGCCACAAATGGATGCAGGCAGCTGCCAGGCAACTTATAAATGGTGTCAACCTAAGGGGGCTCTTCATCACAAGTGGCCACCGCACCAAGACTCCCTCTTTTTTCATGCTCGATTTGTCTTTGGCTTCTTGTTGGCCGACCAAAAAATAAACTTTAATTAACTTAAGTACATACATGGGAAACGGAATATATAAGCGAGCACAATTCACAGTGTTTCCCCACTATGGACTCCATGGGAGATGTATGAATTGAATTTTTAAAGTGCGCTTGACTCTTTTTTGATCAAGTTACTAAATAAATATACTTACAACATTTTCTGTATAACACTTCAATTTCAATTTGGTTCCAAGGGTATTTAAGTTTCGACCAACCATCAACGTTACTTCTCTCCTGTTTGACTCGACCAGCATGAATAATGCAAATGTCCAGGAGCTGTTGTAGGAGACATTTCCATGAGCCCAGCCTTGGACACTGTGAGTGCAGCCCCAGGATTGTGGTTTCGGTGTAGAAAAAGCTCTGCACATAAGGAAGAAACGAGCTAAGGTAGCTTGTAAAAGCGGGTGTCACAGCTTCTTTATTGAGGGTTGTTAATATCTTACCAATAACTTATAAAAGGCTAGTTTCAGCTTTGGGAAATAATTTAAAATTAGTTGAAAAAATGTAAAATAAAAAACTTTTAAAACAGTTTTTGGCAATATGTAGAATTTTTGTTCTTAAACTAGATTTACGGCTTAAAGTACTAAAACTTGTCATTGTTCCAAAATTAAATGATGAAAGCAGAACTGAAACTAAGTACTCGCATCAGTGGGACTAGAACTATCACTAGAAGTTGTAGGACCAGCAGTAGTTGAACTAGAACTAGGTTTATCACTAGATGTTGTAGGAACTGCAGTAGTTGAACTAGTAGAACTAGGTAAAGTACTAATAGTTGTAGAACTAGGTGAAGTACTAGTAGATGAAGAACTAGTTGTAGAGCTAGTACTGGTAAAGCTAGGAATAGTACTGGCACTAGTAGTACTTAAGCTAGGTGTAGTACTAGAAACACTTGTACTGGTAGTTGTAGAAGTAGTTGTAGAACTAATTGTAGTGCTGGTACTAGTAGACTCAGAACTAGAAGTAGGTGAAGAACTAGAACTAGAAGTAGGTGAAGAACTTGAACTAGAAGTAGGTGTAGAGCCAGAACTAAATGGACTTGAACTAGTAGAGCTGTCAGTAGTACTAGTACTAGTACTAGTACTAGTACTAGTACTGGAACTAGGAGTATCCGGGGAGGTATTTGCATCTATCCAACTCTGAAACCAAATCACACTTGCGTAGACGTCGGGTTTGGTGGTGCAACCGCCCTCGGAGAGAATGCCCACGAGCTTTCCGTCATCCACCAGGGGCGCTCCGGTGTCGTAGGAACATCCTCCGGTGCCGTAGTTGGTGCACATGGTGTAACCTGAGATGCCATTGTCCCAGAGATGAAACCAAACAGCCCGATCCTTGGCGCACTGCTCCCGGTTGTAAACCGTAACCCATGCCATCTGCAGTCGGGACGGCAGACTGCCAAAGCACCTGTCCCACCAGCTTCCCCACCAACTGGTTGATCCCCAGCCGGAAACGGATAGCCAGGCTTCATCCTGGGGTACACTATTCGTTACACTGATCGGTTGGATGGTTTTTGAGGTCTCGAGTCGGTCGCACAGCGTCAGCAGAGCCAGGTTGAAGTCGAAGCGCCAGTAAGAGTATTGCGGATGAGTGATTTTGCCGCAGACGTCAAGCAGAACTCCAGTCCCATCGTAGTCCCGCGAAGTGGTGCTCACGCGCACTTGAATATAGTCTATGGAGTAATCGTATACGCAAGAAGCTGCCGTGAGAATGGTGTCAGATTTGATGATGGCACCACTGCAAACTGCACTGTTGTCCACAATTATGGCCGCCTGGTAGGGGGCATCTTCAATGTCCACGGAAGAGCCGCCAATGATGCGGGTCTGGGGGTCAGGGCCACCAAACACCGTCCATGGAAGGGCCAGCAGCAGAAGAGGGAACACTAGTCGGATCATTATTGCCAACTAAACTAAGTGCCTGACCTCCAAGACTTTTATAGGCAAAATGCCCTAGTTGTCCTTATCTGCAAAGTCATACCTCAAATTGAGTGATGGCTTGCCTTCTGTTCTATCTTATTAGGAAGTATTGCATGTTTTGACACCTATCTTAATAGCTTTTTTACATTTTAAATTGAATTGACTGCACAACTCAAGCAGGTTTCATATTTGAACGAGCTTGTTTTCACCGGGGCCAGAAGTTTAAATCGACTTAAGTGAATGAATTTAATGCAATCTATAAAATATATATTTGCCTCAGCTATGGATTTTATCTCCTGGTTCAGTTATTTGGAGTTTTTGGCCAGCCAGGTCTTATACTTGAGAAGATTGGTATATACGTCGGGACGTTTGGAGCAACCGCCTCTGGACAAGATGCCAATCAACTTGCCCTTGAGGGCTAGAGGTGATCCCAAGTCAAAGGAGCATGCTTCGTCACCAGCCTTTTCTGTGCAGAACATGTCGTCCGTGATGTTTCTACCAAGCTGATTCTGCTTTGGCCAGTTCTTCATGCACGTCTTTCGACCGGACATCTTTACTTCTGCACTCATCATCTGTTGGGCAAGGCCGTCCAGACATTGCTCCCAAAACAATGACCACCATCTGACGGACGGCCAGCCGGTGGATAAGACCTTTGAATTGTCGGCTGGAAATTTATCGACCAGCTGGATTTGCTTGATCGCATTGGAGGCCGTGAGCGGGCTGCACAGCTTCAACAGGGCCACGTTATAGGGAGTGTTGAGCTCCGAGAACTTTTCGTGAACGATGATATTGCAGACGGCGGCATCAGGGGAGCTGCGAGTGGAGCTCCCGACTCGCACCCTCACGGCCTTGGTCGTAAACCCGTCCACACACTTTGCCGCCGTTATGATGTACTCCATGCTGTAGATGACGCCGGAGCACTTGGCCTTTTCTTTGATCACAACAGAAGCCGTCCATGGCGCCACCTTTATGTCCAAAGGTGTTCCTCCCATAGTGGCGTTTCTGCACTTGTCCGCTTCTATTTCCTCGTCGTCCTCGGAATATACGAGCACCAACAATCCTAGGAAGAGTTGTAGAGCTGGTAGAATCATTATCGCAAATGAAATTGGCTACACCGAGGATTGCAGTTTTTATAGTAACATAGCGAAACGGTTTTTTAAACGTGTCATCAATCTGTTATACTACACGGTTTTATATGCCTTAACTATTGCATTTTATACGCTTACTTTGCGTAACTTTACTTAGTAAAGTTCTTTTACTTTAAATTTTTATTTGGTTGCTTGTAGACTTTTAATAGACTTTAACTAATTGTGCATCCCCCCTAAACTTTTCTGACTGTAAATATTTACCTTAAAAGTTAGAAACTATTATAATGTGGTACAGCCAGGACCTACGTTTATACAAATGTAGATATATATTAGCTTATAATCACTAATAAATATATTTCATAGACTTGGGTACAATAGTCTCACGTAACAAGATGGCTATGAACCCATTGATGTTTGTCCATTAATTGCCCTTAGTATTATCTTTTATCCAGTTGGTGTGATGGAACAAATTGACAAAGACATCGGTCTTTGCTAAACATTCGCCCTGGGCCAATACGCCCGCTAACTTGCCATCGATGACCAGCGATGAGCCCTTGTCGAAGGAGCAGCCCTTGTCCTGCTTGGCGGCGCAAATGTTCTGATCCGTGATGGCAGAGCCTTTAACAATCCAATTATAATGTTCAGCGATACATGCCTTTACGTCGTAGAGCTTGACATTTTGTTTTCGCATATGCGCCGATGAATCGGAACAAAATTTGAATGTTGGCCATCGGAGGGCGGTAAAGCCAACAGATGTGGCTATAGCCAGCAGATCGGGCTGCTTGTCGATAAGCTGGATTTCCTTGATCTTGTTCGAGGGTTTCAGTGGCTCGCACAGGTTCAGCAGGGCCAAATTGCTGACGTACTTGTTCCTGCTAGACTGGGGGTGGATGGTCACTTTGCAAACCCCCGCTACAGTTCCGGACTCCATGATCCAACTGGAAATGCCTACGGCGACCTTTAGGTTAGACAGTGGAATCATTGACGCGCAATCCGAGTTCGTGACTATGTACTTGGTGCTGAGGATAGCACCGCTGCAAATGTGGTTGTCGTCATACCGAATTGATGCCTGCCATGGCACATCCTCCACCATTGTCACGTTGCCAATGTACCCACACTTGTTGACCTGAGCAGTTGCCTACCAGGGAAGGAATAATAGAGAAAGTATACAAGCTGGCTGGATCATTTTAGTAATTTGAGTTATATAGTCAATGGAAGCTACTATTTATAAGATATGGCAGAAATCGATATGAGGGGTGGCATACTAAATTGATCTTATATTCGTTGCACTTCTAATGCGCAAAATTTTTTTTTATTCTGATGTTTAAATTTTACAAACGGTTTTTTTTTTTGTTTTTAAGTTTTATTATTTAATAGCACCTCCTCAAAATATTAGGTGGATAAAATTGAATAAGATTAAATAATTTTGAAAGTATTCTCGAAATGACACATTTTTAACCAATACACCATTTTTTATGAAGTTCGGCAGGATTTTAATCGTTAAATTTTTGTTATAATTTGAATTTTTTTTAGTGAAAATCGGATAAAAAGGTAAATTTTTTAACAATGAATATTTTTGAAAATCTTTGTTTAGTGTGTCTTAGTTTATTGGTGTGATGAGCAGTCTTAAATTAATACCACGAAAGTATCCAAATGACACGTGAAATCAAGACAAAATAAGAACTTAAACTACAGTTTAAGACTCTTCGGTGTAGTTATAAAATTAAAAAGTATAGTACTAAATTATTACTTTTACTTTTATACTGCCTGTATATTTTTTTAAAGACTCACTTACTTAAACTAAAATTTCAAATTTTTTTTTTGGGTAAAGAATTTTGGTCACTGGAAAACAATCCTAAGAACAGTGGTGGTGGTAGAATCATTATCGCAAATGAAATTGGCTACACCAAGGATTGCAGTTTATATAGTAACATAGCGAAACGGCTTTTTAAACGTGTCATCAATCTGTTATACTACACGGTTTTATATGCCTTAACTATTGCATTTTATACGCTTACTTTGCAAAATGTCAATTAGTAAAGTTCTTTTACCTTAAATTTTTATTTGGTTGCTTGTAAACTTTTAATAGACTTTAACTCATTGTGCATCCCCCCTAAACTTTTCTGACTGTAGATATTTACCTTAAAAGTTAGAAACTATTATAATGTGGTACAGCCAGAACCTACATTAAATTTCATAAGCTTTTGAGAAGTTTTAAGAAGGGCGAATCGTACTAGAAATACAGTGGGTTATACAAACGTAGATATAGATTAGCTTATAATCACTAATAAATATATTTCATAGACTTGGGTACAATAGTCTCACGTAACAGGATGTCATTGATGTTTGTCCATTAATTGTCCTTAGTATTATCTTTTATCCAGTTGGCGTGATGGAACAAATTGACAAAGACATCGGGCTTCTTGGAACAATCGCCCAGGGCTAATACGCCCGCCAACTTGCCATCGATGACCAGCGAAGAGCCCTTGTCGAAGGAGCAGCCCTTTTCTCGCTTGGCGGTGCAAATGTTCTGATCCGTGATGCCAGAGGCCTTAACAATCATATTATTTCGTACAGCGATGCATGCCTTTACGTCGTAGAGCTTGACATTTTGTTTTCGCAGGTACGCCGATGAATCGGAACAAATTTTGATTTTTGTCAAGCCCCTCCGTACGAGGGCGGCAAAGCCGGAAGTTGTGGCTTTAGCCAGCAGATCGGGCTGCTTGTCGATAAGCTGGATTTCTTTGATCTTGTTCGAGGGTTTCAGTGGCTCGCACAGGTTCAGCAGGGCCAAATTGCTGGCGTACTTTTTCTTGGAAGACTGGGGGTGGATGGTCACGTTGCAAACCCCCGCTACAGTTCCGGACTCCACGATCCGACTGAAAATGCCTACGACGACCTTTAGGCTAGACAGTGGACTCTTTGATGCGCAATCCGAGTTCGTGACTATGTACTTGGTGCTGAGGATAGTACCGCTGCAAATGTGGTTGCCAGCAGACTGAATTGATGCCTGCCATGGCGCATCCTCCGCCATTGACACTTTGCCCATGAGCCAACACCTGTTGTGCTGAGCAGTTGCCAACCAGGGAAGGATCCATAGAAAAAGTATACAAGCTGGCTGGATCATTTTAGTAATTTGAGTTCTATAGTGAATGGGAGATACTATTTATAAGATATGGCAGAAGTCGATGTAAGGGGGTGGCATACTAAATTGATCTTATATTCGTTGCACTTCTTATGCGCAAAGTTTTTTTTTATTCTGGGATCTTACAATTTAGCCTTGATGTTCAAATTTTACAAACGGTTTTTTTTTTTTTTTTAAGTTTTATAATTTAATAGCACGTCCTTAAAATATTACGTGGATAAAATTGACAAAGGTTAAAATATTTTGAAAGTATACTCAAAATAACACATTAATAACCAATAAACCATTTTTTATGAAGTTCGGCAGGATTTAAAATAAACCTCAAAACGTGATTGTTTAATTTTAGTTATAATTTGAATTTTTTTTTAGTGAAAATCGGATAAAAAGGTAAATTTTTGAACAATGAATATTTTTGAAAATCTTAGTTAAGTGTGTTATTTAACTGAATCTATTGGTGGGATGAGCAGTATTAAATTAATACCACGAAATGACACTTGTGGTGTTTCAAAATAAGAACTTAGACTACAGTATTAGACTCTTCGGTGTAGATACACAGAGAAAATTAATCAAGTATATTGAACTCAACCTGAGAATATTCGTACTCAAAAAGAATCCAATAGAAAAATTCTCACTTTGAGACCATTTTACTCAGTTTGAGTACAAATTTTCAAGAATGAAAAATGAATGAGAAGCTACCAAAATAAATCGTCCAAAAATTTAACTAACATTTTGTTTCAACTTTGTTTTTTGTTTTACATTATATTATATTATAAAAATTTGCGTGCTAAATGAAATCATTTTACTTACGAAATATTTTTATGAAAACCTCGACTGAGAATTGAACCCGGAACCTTTCGCATTTTAGATGTAAGACCTAACTAATCGTCCACGCACGCTCTAACTTCTCAGTAATTCTGAAACATTTAACCATTACTATATCTCGAAGAACTAAAAAAAAAAATTAAAAAACACCAAAGTTATAATTTTTTTAAATTTATTTTAATGATTATTCCTATGGGAGCTATATGCTATAGTCTTCCGATCCGGCTCGTTCCGATTTATATACTACCTGCAATAGAAAGACAACTTTTGGGAAAGTTTCATGCAGATAGCTTTGAAACTGAGTGACTAGGTATAATACCCTCTGCAAGGGTATAAAAAGAATCACACAACTCGAAGTGAACTCGGAACCTCAAAACCTTGGGTGTTGGCATCCTGGTCCGGACATCTCAGACCGCTAGACCACGGATTTTAAGAACGTTTTGCCTCATTATTAGAAATTTTTTCTCAAATACAGAATATATCCTCAGTTTAAGTATTTTTTCTTAAAATGAGTACAAATATTCTTAATGTGAGTTTTTGGGCAAAATCAGTACTCAAAATGAGTATATCCTCAAGTTGAGAATTCAAAGTCTCAATTTCTGAACGTCAGAATTTTCTCTGTGTACTAACTTATTACTTTTACTTTAATACTGCCTGTATATTAATGTAAAGATACACTTTCTTAAACTAAAATTTTAAATTTTTTTTGGATGAAGAATTTTGGTCACTGAAAAACAATCCTAAGAAGAGTGGTAGAGCTGTTAGAATCATTATCGCAAATGAAATTGGCTACACCAAGGTTGCAGTTTATATAGTAACATAGCGAAACGGTTTTTTAAACGTGTCATCAATCTGTTATACTACACGGTTTTATATGCCTTAACTATTGCATTTTATACGCTTACTTTGCAAAATGTCAATTAGTAAAGTTCTTTTACTTTAAATTTGTACTTGGTTGTTTGTAAAATTTTAATAGATTTTAACTCATTGTGCATCCCCCCTAAAAGATTAGCTTATAATCACTAATAAATATATTTCATAGACTTGTGTACAATAGTCTCACGTAACAAGATGGCTATGAACCCATTGATGTTTGTCCATTAATTGTCCTTAGTATTATCTTTTATCCAGTTGGTGTGATGGAACAAATTGACAAAGACATCGGGCTTCTTGGAACAATCGCCCAGTGCCAATACGCCCGCCAACTTGCCATCGATGACCAGCGGAGAACCCTTGTCGAAGGAGCAGCCCTTATCCTGGTTGGCGGCGCAAATGTTCTGATCCGTGATGCCAGAGGCCTTACCAAACCAACCAATTCGTTCAGCGATGCATGCCTTTACGTCGTAGAGCTTGACATCTCGTTTTCGCAGGACCGCCGATGAAACGGACCAACATTTTTTTTTTGTCAAGCCCCACCATCCGAGGGCGCCAAAGCCGGAAGTTGTGGCTTTAGCCAGCAGATCGGGCTGCTTGTCGATAAGCTGGATTTCCTTGATCTTGTTCGAGGGTTTCAGTGGCTCGCACAGGTTCAACAGCGCCAAATTGCTGGCGTACTTTTTCTTGGCAGACTGGGGGTGGATGGTCACTTTGCAAACCCCCGCTACAGTTCCGGACTCCGAGAACCGAATGGAATTGCCTACGACGACCTTTAGGTTAGACAGTGGACTCTTTGATGCGCAATCCGAGGTCGTGACTATGTACTTGGTGCTGAGGATAGCACCGCTGCAAATGTGGTTGCCATCAGACTGAATTGATGCCTGCCATGGCGCATCCTCCGCCATTGTCACGTTGCCCATGATCCCACAGCTGTCGAGCTGAGCAGTTGCCAACCAGGGAAGGATCCATAGAAAAAGTATACAAGCTGGCTGGATCATTTTAGTAATTTAAGTTCTATAGTGAATGGCCGCTACAATTTATAAGATATGGCAGAAATCGACTTGAGGCTTACTAAATTGATCTTATATTCGTTGCACTTCTAATGCGCAAAGTTTTTTTTATTCTGGGATCTTACACATTAACCTTGATGTTTAAATTACTGCCTGTATACTAATTTAAAGATACACTTACTTAAACTAAAATTTCAATTTTTTTTTTTTGGGTGAAGAATTTTGGTCACCGAAAAACAAAATCAGAAAAATGGTTGTTTATTTTTCATAATTACTGAATATTTTTAATACAAAAGTTACCAAATTGTATTTTCTAAATGTCAAACAGTTTAGTTGTGTTTGTAAACAAATATTCCGACCCCTTAAATAATTACAATTTGATATATGGAATAGATTATTAAGCCTTAAGCTTAGAAATTGTTCTAACTTATGTAGATCCTAGTTACTCCTTGGTATTATCATCGAACCAGGTCTTGTGCTTGATGAGATTCGAGTACACATCGGGTTTGAAGGAACAGCCAGACGTGGACAGGATGCCCACGAGTTTATTGTCGACCACCAAAGGTGCCCCCATATCATAGACGCAGGCTCCCTTGCGTGATGTCTTGGTACAGATGGTCAAGTGAGAGATTCCTTTAAGCCGATAAGATCCAAATGATCTCCAGTCTGATGCGCACTGATTTTGGTTACGGATACGCAACTCAGTGCTGTGCAATTGCGTAGGCAGATCGAGAAACATGTCGTTTAACGCATCGAGAATCTCGTCAAACGTCCTGCCTTTAGCAATGTCATACCAATTTCCCCGCCTGGCGCCACATCCCGTGAGATTAGCTCGAGAATGGTCCTGCGGAACCTTGTCGGCCCTTTCGATGGCCTTTATTTGACGGGTGGTGGCAAGTGACTCGCAGGTTCTCAACAGGGCCAGATTGTTGTCGAAGCGCCAAGCGGAGTACTGGGGATGTATTTTCACCTTGCAGACTCCCACCTTAAAGCCGCCTGACTGGCAGCTGCTGGTGCCTAACCTTACTTTTAGATCACTCAATTTATAGCCAGCCACACACTTGGCAGCCGTCAGAAAGTAATTATTCTTGACCAATACTCCGCTGCATTTTAGCTTAGATTTGGCTATAAGCGAACCAAACCATGGGACAACCCTAATATTTTTTGTGTTACCACCTATTATTCGATGTTCTCCGAAAACCAGGCAAGGCAGAGCCACAAATTGGAGCAGGATCAGGGTGCGGATCATTTTCCTGAACTGACTTCAGCACGAAATAGGTTTCGCGTTATATGCGATTCAAAATGCAATGAGCCAGCCATGGGTAATTATCAAAGAACTCATCCATCATTTGCTTTGGAATTTTGTTTTAATTTATCTTTTAATGAATATGTAAAATAAAGAAATTTATATTATAGCATTAAGAAATATTGAATAGGTTTTGTGTTCAGTTAAGATAGGGAAATGGGTTATTGTTTATATAAATAAAGACCCCCCACTAAGGAAGTACATTTTCAAACATGTGTTGTACTTCTGCAATATGCATTACATTTTTGCAACTGATTATAGAGCAGATCCATTTAGTTATTCTCAAAAATAGCTTAAAAGTTATGTTTAAAGGATGGAAAAGTATCCCTTAGTGCTTTCCAATATAAAAAAAAAAGCTAGATCATTGAATCGGGTAATGGTTAAACGTCAATTTTTGTTTGCTATCTAACAAACATGTGCAGTTAGAAAGAGAAACGTTTTGTTTAAGCCGTATTGACATTTCTGGGGATAAAAGGCTTCTAACCAATCGATTGAATATAAACTCAAATAATTATTTATGCAGTTGCCTTTTCATGCAAATGGTAATCTATATTCCCAAATTATACTGTATAATTTAAGCAACCGCGTCTTTCCGCTTAGAGCTGCTTTAACTCCTTTCCCCTCTTGGCAACAAAAATTTCACCAGCCATTACACTAAGCCGCTTAAATTATTTGAATAATTCCCTGGATGTAAAAAAAAAGTGGGGGACTGTAATATAGCTGGGCATATCCATCAAACGACATTTGTACGTATTTATGCGATTTTACATGAATGGAAATTTAAATCTGGGCAATGTTTAGCAAAATGTCGAAATAAATAGTTTCGTATCGGGATGTTGGTAACGAGTTATTGGTGGAAAATGGGTGGTGGCAGAGGCCAAGCAAACAAACAATTTGATGATTCGCCATGTCAAGTGGGGTGGCTCGGCAGGCCACGCCGGCGGATTAAAATAGATTACAACTGAATTATTTGATAATGCCCCAACAGATGCAACACATCGCATCGGGGCAAGCCCCGACTCGCATTTAATTTTCATCAATGTGAAAATCATTTTTCGATGTCGGCTTTTTTATCACCTTTTTTATGGGGTTTTTGCTTGCTTCAGCGGGAAAACGTGTTTTCAATTTGCCCCTGGAACTAAGTTTTTTCCAGGCTGTGGTAAAAAATCATCTGTTTGGCTGTTTTTTTAATCAATTATTGTTTTGGCGTTTTTACAGCTCAATTTAATTGATTTTATTTGTGCAAAATCAGGAAAAGATCTTTCGTTAAATGAGGGTTTGATTGTATTAGTGTTTTGGTAATAAGAGTATCGATGTACTTCCAATTAATGATATTTGTTGCAAAATGTGTTTTGAAGTGCTATCGCTAATGTTAAAACAAGTTAAGGTCACCAATATAACATTTTTTTTTAAGTCAAAGACATATAATGCATAAATTAACATTAAAATATGTTACTTAGTGTGAAAATAATTATTATAAAAAGTTCAGTTATTATTTTTAAATTTAAATTTGTCTTACATATATACGAATAAAATCCGAAAATAGTTAAATGAAACATTTACAAAATGTTTAATATATTCATATTTAAAGTAACTTAAAATATATACTTTCTCTGTGTTTCACAAGTTCTTAATTCTATTATTTTGAATAAGATTTTACAATGTAAACGCCCTATTTTGGATATGACCTAGATTAGCTTATTTACTAGGTTAATGACTATTTTAGTCCGGGCAACATTGCTGATGCCATAGACATCCATCGATGGCCATTTGGAGCTCGATCCAGCTGCTCCTCCATCTCAATCAGCCTTTGGCTCATACATAACACAGTAAATCCTTTTCCAGCTCGATGGCATCGTTGCCAATTTTCACACCAGCGGCAATTACTCAAACCGTTGACAACAACAGGGTGCCCAGTCCTTGTTCCCTTCTCCCTGACCCGCTTTTCCCGGACTTTTACCGCCCATCCCCAGGAACCTTCCGCAGTCACAGCTCGCCATTCGGAATCGAGGGATCGGGCAAAACAATCGTTGACAAAAATATTTGCATGCACTCTGGGTGCACTTGTCTGAATCGCTGTGCTGGGGCTGCTCCTCTTGTTTCTGGTGTTGCCATCGGCGTCGGCGCATTAAATATGCAACACCTATGACAGCAAGCCGCTTGACATTTAGATCCAACGGCACGAGCCCATTCCATTACACTCCACTCCAATCCCGTTGCTGGCGGGCATGGTTGAATGCTCACACTAAAGTTCTGCTGGCAATTTGCTGCTAAATTTGTCAAAAAAGCGAAAACTTGGCCAGCGCAAAAATTATGACTTCCGCAATTGTTGATGGAACAAAGGGAACTAACGTAATGCCAAAGTGTGACCCGAAACAGTTCAAAAGGCAACTGTTGCTCTTGAACCTTAGGAAAATCCACCGCTCGAAATCCCGCCTCCCCACACGGCAAAGTTTTTCAAATAGAAAATGTTTAATTTCCCCAAAGACAACGTCGATGCTGCTGCTGCTGCTGCTGCTGCTGCCTTTTCCAAAAACGCAGCGTTTTCCCAGCCAAGCTGAGGAAACTTTCTTACATATTTTACAATAGATCTTCGTGTGTGTGTGTGGGTGGGTAGGTGCAACACAGTGCAGCCGAAAAAGTTTCTCCTTTCCCGGGCGAAAAGTTAGCTAAGACAAACTCCCCAAAAACAACCCCCATCTCTGATCCCCGGCCCTGAGCTTCCGAGTCGAACTTGTTAGTTTGCCATATAGCGTCGAAAATTATATTATTTTAAACTTTTCAAATGTCACCAGAGAGTCAGAAATTTTACCGAATGTCAGTGACAAACTCTTGTTGTTGCCACTCTCTTCCGTTGTGTTCGTTAATTAAACATGTTGTCCCAATGAAGCGAACAATAAATCGAACTCCACAGGAAAGTGCTCGTACAGAAAAAGTAAAATTGAAAATTAACTGCATTATCTGATCGAACCGGGTAATTAAATGTGGCAATCATTTGGGCAAGTCAATCAAACGTCTAGGGGATGCAAAATACAAATACACTAAAAGGGTTATATATGTTGTTAATGCAATTTGATGTAAATTCACCATAAAATGTGTGCAATTTCAAAATCAGATTATTTCTTGAATAATGCATGCGTTTGGTTTTGACGTAGAATTAATGTTTTAATTTTAATCCTTGGTTGGAGATTACTTCAACTAACTAATTTAAACGAAATAAAATAATTGCCTTCATCTAATTTTCAATATGGATAAAATGTAATACATTAAAATTAGACCATGTAGCTGTAAAGCACTCATTGGATTTTATTTTAACTTTATTAGCCTCTCACAAATCTATAACATTTTATTTTGCTTTAATTCAAGCTTGGAAAATTTATAAATAAATAATAACACTATTTTCGTGGGCTTAACAGCTGTTTTTACCGATATTTTTCTTCGTAGTCTAGATAATTAAATAAATAAAACATTAGCTTTAAATTTGTATATTTCTAAAGTAATTTAATAAAATCTCAAAAGCATAAGAACATTAGCAACTACTGAACGATAAACCTTTTTTTAACTCGGGTTCTTTTCTGTGTTTTTATGTAAAATTTTATTCATGTTTTCATCGATAGCTGTGTTGTGTGAAAGTTGTTTGGTACATACCGTGTTGCATCTTTTACTAGTTTTATCGAAACTGTTATCAATTTGTGTACTGTGCTATTACCCAGTTAAACTTGCAATCTCAGATCCAATTCAAAGTCGTTCTTATTCTCATCTCTCCCATGGAGCCCATTACAATCTAAAACTGTCGCAAAATGTTACAATGCGATCAAAGCGAAACTTCAGCAATGTCGGCGAAAAAAAGGGACACAATGGCGTTGCATAGAAGCTCCCTCGCAGTTATGGCTCACAATCAAAGCAACAGCAGCAACACCAGCAGCAGCAGCAGCAGCAACATTGGCAGTGGCAGCGGCAACATCAGCAACTGTAACACAAATTGCCGCTGGAGGCGGTGGCAGGGCTTTTTCTGTTTGGAGAGTTTTGATGACACCCCGCCGTTTGCCACGCGACAGACAACTAGCTGGAAGGCAGCCAGCCATCCAGGCAGCCAACAAGTGTTTAGCGTTTTGTTTTCAGTGCAATTAAAAAGCGCCTACACGCCTGACACGCCCCCTCAAGTGTTGGCTGCCGTTGCTGTTGACAAACAGCGAAAGGCCACAAAAGACACAAAAGGGGCGGCGGTGCGCGGTGTGGTTTTGCTCAACACTTGAGTTTTGTTTTTTAGCAGTCTCGCCAGAGTGAGAGAAATCTGTGCCTGGTCTCATATTTTTGCCAGCGGCGCCTGGGGATATGCAGCACAAATGGCTGGCGTTAACCATTGCGTATACGTAATGTGACCGAGGAAGCGTATACGCCATGTGTCAGAAGAGCAGCAATGAGGCTACCGAGCCTAGACCCAGAGAATTATGCTAATCCAGTTCGCTTAGAATGCCTTAATTGCAGTTTTTCAACAATTTCTATAGAGTGGTAAGCTTGAAATTTTTCACAAAAACCAAGAGGCCTGTCTTTGTGGCATCGGAGTGCAGTAGATAGGGTGATTTAAAAATAATTTAATAACTTTCAGTCCGAACAAATGTGTCTGGATAAGAAGGGGTTGACAAGGCGCACAACTTTTGGCCTGGAATGGCCTTAAATACGCTTGAATTATTCAAAGCATGTAACTGATGAAGCAGAAACGAGACGAGAACCAAAAACTAGAACTCCAATTTCAATGTTTGAGTATTTTTGAGTGCTACGTGTTATAGATATGTGTTATGTGTATGCTGGCAGGCTGGTAACATTCGCCACAAGTGCGCCTAGTACACGCGAAAAAAATATGAGTAATTTAATCTCTTAGCAATTAAAGAGATTATTGCCACAAAATAATATTCACTACTTGGTGTTAGGAGTAACCATTTTTTCTAGTTTTTGTGATAAATAAAACTCACTTTTTAACGTCATATGAGAGAGTAATTCATTTTTACAAAAGGGTTTTTCTTATACATTTTTGTAATACTTATTGACAATGTTGTCTGGGATATCTTGATTTAATTTGGATTTCGTTAGATTTCCTCGGAGTGCATTTGTGTGTGCGTGCGAGTGCATTGCCTATTGTGCTACCAAATGAAAGTGGTAATAAATTGGACAAGATGTTGCCATAAACCACACCACGACAAGCCACAGCAAGCTTAGCTAGACAGGCCCATCGACCATAGACCATCGGCCATGGGCCACGGCCATGCAGCCAGGAATTGCAAATGCAACGCATGCTGCAGATGCAAGATGCAACTTGCAGCAACCAACATGATTATCATGTACGAAATGCATTCGAGAGCCCAGCCAGCTGGCCAACAGCTGACATAGCTGGGCACCAGAAGCCCCCACCCATCCACTCACCCACCTGCAGTTCCAGCTCTTGGCCAACCACCTATAAACCACAAGCGCATTTATGGCCATCAGGATGTCCTGGCCGGAAGGGGTTAGCTATGGAGGTTTTAGCGGTCCTGGGTTTGGGAGTTATAGGGGCAAGTTGCCCATTTAATCTCTCCAAGTGACTTGCAATTGAAATAGGAACGAAAATAACTCAAAGTGAATATGATGTGGGAGCAAGAGCAACAAAACGTAAATGCTTCTTAATGCATCGAATACTCAAAGTGGGGTTCGGATTTCCAGTCCGAGCTCTTGAGCTTGTCTGCAGCTATTAAATATTCTCAGTAGCTAAGCAGCTTGGTCAAAACAGCAGTAGCGGTCTTAGCTGCAAGTTCAAAAACTAATACGCTCAACTTGAGTTTGAGCTCCGTTAATTGTTTCGTAGCCCAGAATTGTTGTGATTTTAGTTTAAGTTTTGATTCACTTTAATTAAACAGATTTTAATAATTTTGTGACTGAGCTTCTGGACAACATCAGCATTATGTAGTTAATAAATTTTAAAATTGTCAATGCATTTTGAACATGCATTTGCGGGTACAACTTTGAATCCCTCCAATACACTGGTATTCTCATTATAATTTTGTACGTTTGATGCTTTAATAATTTTTTTTTACCTTTGTATATTTGAATATAAATTACTCTCAGCTATCGTGGAATTTTATAAAGAGCATAAATTTCATAGCACATTGCATCTGTTAGTTATTTTTGTTATTTATTTTCATGTTGTTTTGCTTAGCTTAATTTTATATTTTATATTTATATTTTTTTTACTATAGTCGAAAATCTCCATATACTCAAATTATTTTCTTTCGCTTCGATTGGATGTATTTAGAGAATTTAATACGCATACGCAACGTTGGCCCAGGCAAAGCTTCCGCCGTGAATTCGCTCCGTTCTCTCTTGTTGTCGCTGGTGTTGCTGTTCTTTAATATTTATATTTCCCAACTATCTCAGCAGGACAAGCCATCAAGCCTGGACCAAATGGTTGAAAACTTTTCGTTCGCACTACGTTGTTGTTCGGGACGCGATAGGATTTCTATGTAAAACATAATTGCAGATTAGTCGCAGCGGAAATGTGCAAATAAAAACAAAAGCAAGCGGCAGCCAAAGGGATGCAACAAAAGCAGAAAACAAAATCAAAATGTAATCGTTCTGTTGCCGCTTAAAGAGGATTAAACATGAGTGAAAGAGCTGCTGGGATGTGGGTGGTAGATAAATGAAAGCTGGATAAGGGATTGCCGGCAGGAGCAGGACGAGTGCAAAATGAAAGGGCCACTCGACACTTGCCGTATGAATGCGAGCTGCAACTGGCTGTCAATTTGTTTGCCATCCTACCACTCCAACCAGCTGCACAAAGATATTTTCAATTAATTAAGAACTAAAAAAACGGTACGAATGGAATCCAGGGACCAAACGGCTTTTACCGCAGCAAAGAATACGCTCTTGAATCGTTTGCTCAAGACGCAAACTATGACTTCAAATTTAAACGAGGTGCGGTGCTCAATGGCAATGCATTTCGCCTATTTGCACAACAAATGAAGCTGAAAATGACCCACGGGAGCTGTGAGTTTCGGATCCCTGCCCACTCTAAATGGAAACGTAAATATTTGAGCTGCAATCGAGATACCTGATAGATACCTGGGCCCCAGCTCAGTCACTTCCCCTCTTAACTCAGTTATTGATTGGTTAAGCATTCGGTCCAGAGACCAAATACGCCTCACATCGTCTCTTATAAAATGCAATTCCGAGATGTGATTGCGATGTCAATACATTTTTATTGAAAAAGAAAACGAGTGGAGACATCAAAGGGAACGATTTTTAAGTTGCCAAGCAATTTGTCCATTGCGAAATAACGTTTCAAAAATTGTACACAGTTCTAAATATCGATATTTATGCAATTAAATTTGTAGAAATAGTCAAAAGGCAAATTGACCAATTGGAAGATAAGGTAATCGTACCCGAAACATATTGGCTAAGCACTGAGTAGATTAAAAATAAACTTTCATATGTGAACACTTTTGAGCTGAGCCCGGTTTTAAAGAACAAATTCGTCGACTACCAATTAAGATATTAAGAACCATAAAATTGTTTTACACTCAATCAGGTATTTAATCTTCTTATGATGACTAGGTTAACCACTCACAATTCATTGCCGAATCCCGGTGAAACCATGTCCGTCCGTGATTGCGAGTGTCAAACGCAAATTCGGCCGCTGGCCAAGTGCGATAACTGTAATTATTGCACCCAACCGGCACTGCCTTTGCCTCTTGGCCCCACGTATGTCCTTGAGCCATGTGCCGACCTTATAAATTAGCTGCCAGGCGAGAAGTCAACCGTCGACGCCGCTAGTCTAATGAACGCACCACATAAACATAAATTATGGCCAGCCCCATGGTGGCGAACCCTTCGCGTAACCCCTTCTGTGACCCCCTCTCGTTGCCCCTTACCGTAACCCTTCTGGTAAACGGCGACCAGAGTTGGCATATTTGCGCAGCATACTTTTGGGCGCCGGACAGGGCGCGTTGCATACTTTTTGGCTGCGCTCGGTTTTATCCTGCAGTAAAAAGCATTTTTGGCAGGGCACTCGTTCGCTTTTTATACCCTCTCAAAGTAAGGTATGTACAATTTTTGCACATAAGTAAAGAAATGATTAATGTATAGTATAGTTATGGATTATTTATAGTGTGTGCCCTCTAATATAAATGTACTAATGACTCAGTTCCACAATCACTATAACATTAGGTGAAATAAACAAGACCCAACAATTTTATATAAATCAATTGAAATAAATATAGAATGCCCAATCTATAATTGATCAGCTCGGACTAGACAAATTCAAGGGATTGCAATATGAATTAAGTCAACCGGTCAACATAGCCAAAACCATTAACAGCAAGACCCAAAGGATATGATTTTTTTGGTGCAACATGTAGGGTATTTCAACCGGCGGTTTCGAAATTTATCCCTCCTCATCGTGTCCGTTTTCTCTTTTATTTCGCCACTCTTCTCACACTTTTTTTGCTTTAATTTATTTTCTCGTTTTTTATTGTTTTTCCTTGCATATGCATGTGTGTTTTACTTAAAATAAATGTTACTCTTTAATCATAATATATATTCACAGTTTTTGTAAGTAGGTTTGTGTGTGTGTGTGTGTTTTAAGTAAAACTAATATTTTTTTGTATGCATATTTCCGAATTTGAATATTTTTAAAGGTATTTACAGTGTTTTAAATAAATATACGCTATCCACTAAATAAGTTTATAATAATTTATAAAATCCTCATTCATAGAAATGCACTTTTAGTATGTGTAAAGTTATTGCCGATATGTGAGCAAGTCCACGAGGGACTATTTCTTGTGCGCTTAGAGGTGTGTGTGCGTGTCTGATTGCACTGGGTAACAAAAATTGACATATGCAAATATACTGGGATGCGGGGGTATGTGTTCCTAATAGACGTTGATGGGCTGATATGGCCAAATTCGGATTCAGCACTTCCTTATCCTTTGGGGACACTTACTTACTTCCAGCTCAGTATTTTTTGTTGGTATTGCCAGTGTTAAACGAAAACAATGGTGGGTAGGGGCGCGTTCTAACCTCAGCTAACAACGATTTGTGAAACTTAAGGGTATTATCTAAAATATGCCTACAATTAAAGCCTGGACAACTGCAACAAACTCAACGAAACTCTAGTATTGCACGATCGACGACGATTGGAAAGTAAGGCCAACAACAACTAACCTGCCTGCCACACTCAACACTGATTCTAACTAGCTAGCCTATATCCTTTATATAGTAACATACATATCCGTATATATACGATCTTAGCGATGCTTGACACTGCTCTCCTCTGCGATCCCCACTATATATATATATATATATGCATGCTGGTATACATAACATACTTAACATGTACTTTACTTTATAGCTGACTCCTTCGATTTCTCAGGGATTTTTCTATGGATTTGTGTGGCCTAAACTGATTGCCAAAACTATGCAACAGCGTGTGGAATTCTTTCGGTGTGATGGGGGAAACCTTAACTATTTCTGCTTCTTCTCTCCTCTTTTGCGGAGCATATTTCCGTTTTGGTAAGACTGGTTCTAGATATTTGCACTTAGCTGCAGTTCTTCCATCTATCTGTTGCCTCTGCTGACCAGCAGTGTGAGTAATGTCCCTGCTAGAAGAAGGCTTAAACTGCCCATCCACGGACATAATCGACTAGAGCCATTGCCCTCGTAGTCCCGGCAGCTGCCCGGTTTTCGGTTGAAGTCCATGCAGTAGATCTGTAAAATAAATTAATCAAAATTTCCCATAAAAATTGGTGTCCTTGGCTTACCTTGGTCAGGCTGTTCGCATATTTGTCGACCAGTTCGCGCGTGAACTTGGCGGCCTCATCGCCGCAAATCTTTCGGGCAGCATTTTCTGAACAATCTACAAGTTCTTTGATGGAGCTAAAATAATATTTATATAAATAAATTGAATTTATAAATTTTCTTCACAATATCTCTTCTCTTCAATATAATTTTATATTAATTTAGGTCAAACGATTTAAAGTTTCATAGTTTTCAACCTACCAGCAAATGGTTTTAATGTTGTCATTGAGGGTTCCATTCTCAGAGTTCTCCTGATTTTTGTTCGGCTTCAGGAACACCATGGTCTCCTTGTAACGATTCGAGCACACCTCAAGTTCGTCTTTTGCCTTTGCGGAGCAACGAACGTGCTTGAGGTACTCATCCTGGAACTTGCCCTTGTTGCACAGATCCCTGATGAGCTGGTTGGTTCCATGGTAGAGCTTGTTGAACTGATTTCTCTGCTGCAGATCCATGCAACGGCGGGTGTAGCTCTGGATGCACCTCACTCCCTTGCGCAGCTCACTGCGAGAATAGAATAAACATTTTTATAAATGATTTTAGAAACATGTAAAAAAAAACAATGATATATCTTGCACTTGCGGCGGAATAATCTTATCTTTTAAGTTGGCATATATATCCGAAAAAATACAAAATTTAAAGCTATCAAGCTAAATACGTAACATAGCTTTTTCTTAAGGTAAATGAAAATCTAGACCAAGTTAGGGTGCACTTAGTTAGGTACGTAACTAGGTATAGGTACCTAGGTACACCCTGGAATTGATGAAAAACAAAATCGTGTAATAACTGAAACGCAACCAGCAAATACAATTCTAATATTCTTTCAGCAAGATATATGCAAAAATCATCAAATCGATCTACACAGTACATAGAACACTTATATGCTGTGCTCAACAGATTGCGTTTGGGAGTTGAATCAAGAGCGTCCAGATCGACTTGGGAATTTTTCCATGGAGCCACTTACTGACAAAGTTCCTCCAATTCCTCCCGCTTGGCCGGGCCAATCGTGAAGTTCGACGTTAAACGCAGCATATCAAGTGGTTCGGCGCACTTGGAGAACTCCTCCTGACCGCATTCCTCCGAACTTGCCACCGAGAGTAGGAGCAGGGCTGGAAATCCGAGAACAGGGCGTGGAGTGGGTGAGAGACAAATAAACAAACAAACAGAAACATTGAAATAGTGCTCAAGCTGAAAGCTAAAAGGCAATCTGAGACTCTTCGCCAAAAGCTGGAGCAGCAGCAACAGCAGCAGCAGCCAGTCAGTTGCAACAAAGTTGCAAATGTGCGTCAGGGGTAATAAAGTTAAACGTAAGTGAAATTGGCATTTCATAAATTTTTCGACCAACTTTTCTTCTGCTATCTAAACGGGAATTCGGACAGATCGTGTCAGATTTGATATGGAAGATAACCCGAAGTCCGTTTACATATCTATCTACTCACCCGAGAACAACAGTAGAGTCCAGCCCCAGTTCCTATCCCAAAACTGAAGCATTTTCTCACGTTCCTTCTACGTCTGTTGCTTTATAGAATGCAATTGTTTGCAATTGCAGTTAAGTGCCTGTAACTGGTTTGGCTGAAAAATGAACCAATGGAAAAAATATTAAATCATGACAATTATAAAATGCATATGTTAATGGCAAATTACAGGCCTTAGCAATTTTTAATAGTTTCATACACTGTCCGCCCACTTGTGTGTTAACTTATTTATGGCCGATCAAGTCGCAGTAAAATAGGATTTACGCTTGCAAATAAAAGCTGCAAAATAAAGCGCAAAAAAAAATCACGACCAACCGAAAGAAAAAATTGATCTAAAAATAGTTTGATGTCTGCGATGAACAGAAAAGCGAAAGCAAAGCGTCAGAGGCTGTCTTGTTTTAATTTTGGGTTGGATTCGTTTTGTTTCACTTGGGGTTCCTTCTAATATTTTTCTTGCTGTAGGTGCTTTTATTTTTATTTTCGTTTTGCCAATTATTGTTGCAAATGTGGCGTGGACAGGTCAAAGTATAGTTTGAGAACACAAAACACTGGGACAAACTAATTTAAGTTGTTTTTAGCTTCGACAAAAGTTATTTAAACTCCCTATTAAGATAAATTAGATTTGAAATAATTAAAATACCAAATACCAAATAAAAGCATTTAAAGGGGTTTGCATATACGGAATAAAAATATACATATATTCTCAAAATAAAAGTCATATTTCAATGCTTTTCACATTCACTTTTGATTTTTATTTAAACTAATAAATAAGATAATTTGAAAGCCTTTTGACAAAGTTATGTTTGCTTAAAAATAAAATATTCTTTAGCTCTAGAAACAAAGTGCATATATAATTTATGTATTTCTAAATTTGCAATTTATATATTTATCCATTATAAATAGAATATTTTAAGACTCTCAGCCAGAAAAAAAATCATCACAGAAAATTTGCAATTCACTCGGATTATTAATATGTCCGATCTGTTTCTTTTCTCCCCTATTTGCCTGAAAAAAGAGACACACAAAAGCAAAAGAAGGGAAAAAACTAGTTCAATGTGCTCTTGAATTTCATGCTTTTGACGAGGTAAATTGTTTATACTTTCGATTATGTTTTGTGGCCATTTATGTTTTAACTGCTATATGTATATATAAATAAATATTGAGCGGTGAACAGCACTCGGACAGATGCATTTGATGCTTATAAATAAACGATAGGCAAATAAACACATAGCAAACACTTTCAAAGGCCTCTCAACGATTTCTCGGCCTTTGTTGACGTTCAAATGATTGAAGAAAAATATGAGACCCGAATGGAATTGGTACAGGTCAGGGTTTTGTGCCAGATGAAAGCAATATAAAAAGTAAACACATCGAAAGGTTTTCGCTGCTGCATACACAACGTAGGTAATTCAATGGGATTACATAAAGAAAACGGCCAAAGGTCAGTTTTTCGAATATTTACATGTGCATAGTTTTGCATTTTTAATTTGTAAGTTGCAATCACAAGTAAGCAGGTAGCACTTAAGCTGTCTGCACCGTTTTCTATTGAAATCGCCGCCAATTTACGCCTGTCTTTACGCAGCTGTTTCCCGAGCGCTGAGTCCGTTCAATTGAATATCGAAAACAAAACACTTAACGGAGGAGGAAGAATGCACAAAGAACTGTAAATTTGCGGGTTTTAAAAGTGAATTTCAATCAAAAACAAAGAGAAAAACCAGATATATTTGGAGCAAAATCAAGAAGATGGAGGGATAGTCTTAGCCCCTATTGCATTTATTTTAAATTAAATATTAATAATTCACAACACTAGAACTAGAAGAGCATCAAAACACAAATTTAAACAAAAAGACTTTGTCTTTCTGATTCTTACTCAAAGTAGTAATTTGAAGCCTACAAAATAAACAATAATATTATAAATTAGTTTAAGCGATTAGGTTAAGATGAAAATTTGTATATGTTTTTTTCTAATAGTGCAAACAAATCTAAATAATATAAATTTTTAAATATTAAAATTTTCTACATTCTGCAAAACTTGTGAAACTAAAAATTAGCGCACAATTAAAAATGCAATAAGAAATGAATTGATCGCTGGGAAACCTCAGATATTTTCTCAGTGCAAATTTCGCCTTGAAAGTGGCTAGGGGGCGGCGAAGGGGCGTGGCTCGGTCTGCACGTGATGGCAAGAATGCAGTCGGACGAGCCTCTCGATGGCGATATTGCGTGCGAGATCGTCGCCCTGTGCAAATTCAAGAGCCGGTTTTCTCTTTGTTTATTTATACATTTTTCGAACCGCTTTTGGTCTCAATTTGGTTGATTTGGTTACTTGTTTCGAATCGGATCGGATCGCCGCTGGATCGGCCGAGCGAGACACTTTCGAACGACAATTGCAGTGGGCGCCCGTCGACGAGCGTTATGGATCGAAACGGAGCGGGGCGAATGCGAATGCGAGTGCGAATCGGAGCGGACCTGAGCGGAGCAAGCGCGCCGTGTTTTTGGCCGGACGAGTTTAAGAACCAAAACTTTTGAAGAACTCAATAGCGACTGACCAAATGCAACAATAGTGGCAAGATCCCCAGCAAAATGATTGGTTCAGTCGCTTCGTTTTATTTACTTTTCACGACAAGGTCCAACGTTTTTGTTGGCAGCAAAATTCAAGCCGCAGCGGGCAAACTACGTCCGAACGGCGAAACGGTGAATTTGAATTTGAACGGAAAAAGAGGGCCAGCGTCGTTTCCCAATCAGAAATGTTAAATCGTCGTTTCCCTAACAGCAATGTTAAGCCAGCGAATGGGAGCCGAGCACCCGAGCCGAGTGCCAAAGCCAAAAAGCCGATGTGCACGCGAGCAACATGTTGCAGCAACATGCGACACACGGCACAAGGCAGCAACTGCAACAACAGGTATTTCTTGCTGAACGAGTGCAAATGATAAGCGGTCGGCATGGCAGATACAGATAGCCTAATCCCAAACCATGGGCTCTTCTTTTCCTATTTGCCTTTCAATTAATTTAATAAGGAGGAAATGGGGCTCGGCGATAAGATTATCCATTTGACCGAGGAAGTGGCATACATCCCGCTCTTTTTTCCACCCCACATTTGCCAATCATTTTTGTCGTTTTGTGAAATATTTGATTATTTATGTTTGTCAAGTGCCAATAGAAGTAACAGGCAACAACAATCAACTTCAGGTTCAAGTGTACTCAATTTACACGTGTGTCCTTGCCTTTGTTTTTCTTGCCCACCTCCACGCTGCATTGTAGCTTCGATTTTTGTTTGCTATATGCCAATTTAGCGGTCTGTTTGCATATTTACTTTAAACACTGTCTAAATTAGGCGGAGATTTCCTTTCACCGCCGTCCTTGGATTGTTTGCGCACGGGGGAATTCCAAATGGATTTCCGAACAAATCGCAGACACAGTCATAAATAGTTGGGCACAATGAGGACACTATCACAGGGTGTGGACACCTGTTAGGTTGATTATTCAATTGCAATCGAAGACAAAGGAATTTGAAATGTCTGTGGGCCAGCACTCAATTAGAAGTGGAATGGACTGAATGAAAACAGGCCAGAACGAATTTAAATTGAATTTTTAGTAGCCTTTAAAAGTGTCGAAATAGAATCGACTGAAAAGTGCAAAATACACAATTTAGAATAATAATAAACAAATGAACGAAATGATAATGGAAATTAAAAAATATTCTAATAATGAAAAAATGCAAAATGGTATGCCCTTGTGAGCATTGTTTCTGTACTCCAAATTTATAATAATTACTTTTAGCTAATGCGTATATAGCCAGTGGTATTTTCAGTTTAGCGGTTCATGAAACAGGTGGTTAGACCGTTAGGCACTCACGAAACTAATCAATATTAATACGATTTGTACAAACAAAACGAGTGTTTAACTTGATTTAAAACACTTATAAAGGTTTTTGTACCAGACGCTTTATCTATAGATCAGATAGAGTCGTAATTCATTGAATTGGCACTTAAGAACCGAGACTCATCTAACCCATTCACACAGTAGATTAGATAGTGCTTATTTTCATTTATTTTCATAGACGATTCAATGCGGAATGCACTTTAATGTTTTAATAAATAAATATAAGTAGTATAGCAATTGGAAACCCATAATGGGATTCAGGTGTCAAATAAATATAGTTCCGTAATGTATTCAAGTTTTTAAATATCCTTCAAAAAACTTATGTAATTTGTAATGTTGTAAGTATATAGTTTTAAATTTAAATTGTCTTTCAAAATCTCCAATTTAATTAATAAATGACAAAAGAACATACTTTTTATACTTGTTTAATCACTTTAGTTTTTGTATACGAGCTCTATGCATTTTTTTGTGAGAACACGATAAAATAATTGCCAACCTTTAATATAAATAATTGATATTATGATTATTATAACTTTTTTAAGCCGCTTTAATGCGAGTATAAATTAATAAGTGAAAACTTTACTTTTGGTAGAATATTGTTTTGTAAAGCTGTTCAACTATTGTTCTGGTGATAAGCCAATTAAATTTTAACTCAATTGGAAATGAGCAAATGCAGTAAAAAATGTAAACAACTTTAAGTGTGGCGTGCCACACATTCACTGCTGTGTGGATTGTTGTTCACTTCCAGTTTCGTTTTTGTGCTCTACTTTTGCATCCATAATTATCGGAACTTAACCCTTGGCAAGTGCAACAAGCACTAGTGTGTGTGCGGGGAGGTCATTACCACTGCCCGCATGCGTTTGGGTTAAGGATGAGGGGTGGATATGGATGTGGATGTGGAAGTGGAAGTGGGAGCAAAGCTTTAAGCCATTGCTTATACGACAAACGAAAACAAAACTCAAGTTTATTTTATTTTACTTGCCTGCCATGGCCGGACCTGCCAGAGCAGGATTCTCCTTTTAGCCATGCCAAGAGCCAAACGGCTAACACCTATACACACACATGCACTCGCCAAAAACACAAATCAGCTTCAAACTGGCTTTGAAATAATCTTATCTGAATATTATTGAGTGAAATAACTTGATAAGTTATTTAAATTTGGATACAAAAATAAGTATCTCGCAATAAAATGGATAGTTTCCCCAATTACTTTCGGTCGTAAGTGATTAAAAATGCTTTAAAAGTTAAAATGGGCTTAGACGCCACCAACTATTATTATGAAAATAATAACTTAATGTTTAATGTCAAGATTTAAACCGTACTTTACGATTTTTAAATGAATTGGTGGTGCCAAGAAGAAAGCAAAGATTTCTGCATAATTTTCGGTTAAGAAGTGCAGAGTTAATAACCGAAATTTATTGTCAACTTTGCTAATGTTTTTTCTTTGTGCACACACACACTTTTGCCCATCGCGCATTAAGGACACCAGCAACAACAATATAACCCGTGCGAGAAAGGCAACAAAAACAACGGTGAAAGTGGCCAAAAGGAGAGAGTTGGTGGTAGTGTGTGGGGGCGGTGGTGGGTGTGGCTCGCTTGGCTTTTGTTGCTGCTGCATTAGTTTGTGTTTGAACTTTGCAAGTTTTTGCCACGGTTGTTGTTGTTGCTGCTATTGTTATTGGTGTTGCTAGTATTGCTACTGCCCACAGAGCAGGGCAACTGTTGATGTTTACATTTAGCGCTTGGATTTATGAACTCCGCATGCGGGGCACGTAGCATAGGACAATTTAAAGTTTAGCACAATCGCCCAGCCAGCCACTCACCCACCCACACACACGCAGGCAGACGCATCAAGTAGGCCAAAATAGGGAAAACCCGCCAGGACCGAAAGCGGCGAAAGGTCAATTGTCCTTTGTCGAGGGGCTGGTTCGGTTTGGTGGACCCATAACAAAGGACAAACTCTTCTCGTGGCATTTATTCTCTTCTTAAGTATTTATGCTTAGTTTATTTTTATTTGTTTAACGGCAATGAGTTTACAAAAGGCCAGTCGGGAAATTAATGGACAGTTGGACAGCTCTGTTAATGCTCTGTTACCGAAATTGGGTGTTAAGAGTTTGGTTGGAAGGGATTATTTTTGGTTTTACTTTGGTTATGGTTGTGTTATGGCTGTAGAATGTATTTTGGTTTGTGTGTACTAAGAATAATTTTTTAAGAATTAAAACTTGATTGACACAAAAACAAAAGATTTATTTAAAAAGTAAATTTGGCTTTATTCCGTTCGTCTATTTATACAGTGCAAAACGTCTTAAACGTTTTCCTCAAAATTTTAAGAGATTTAATATTGTCCCTATACATAAATCTTTTATGTTTACTTAAAATACCATATAAATCATAAATTGATTATTTATTTTTCCATTTGAGTTATGATATTGAGATCCTAACAAAAATAAGCTTGATAATGCTAAAGGAACAATAATTTCTTAATAAAAGCATCAGAAAATATTATATAAATATTTTAAAAATTACACAAATTACTTTATTTTATTTAGTCTCCACTACGATTTTTATCACTTACAACAGAATAAGTCTATTAATTATTTGAAGGATCTGATTTCCTTAAAATGTAGCACTGGCGCTATCTATCGCAAACGATTTTATAAGTGTTTCCGCATCATCAACATGGCGCCACTGAGGACGAAATATTTTACATTGAAAAAGCAAAGTAAATGTAGAAAAAGAGTTTAGTTCTAAAGTCGAAACACTTTTGTGCGTTGGAGGCGCCACTGTGTTACTTACGAATTATTGAAGTTTGCAATGTTGTGAGAGGTTCATTAATCCCAGATCTTTTCACTCAACTCTTTAAAGATTTTATATCATAGCTAAATTACCAAAAAAATACATTTTTTTAATTTCCGTTACTTTTTCGCTTTAAATAACTCAACATAAATTAAAAGAAAATTAAAAACATGCATTGCTTTCGATTACAGTCAAAAATTGGTAAGTGTTTTGGTTGCTAATTGTTTTAGAAATTCTCATTTTATTGATACTGATATATGGTCTTGAATAATTCGGTTTTCCTTCAATAGATTGAAAAAAGTCGACATTGGGATACTGAACCAAAACTACTACTTTTTCGTTAACAACATAAGCTTACTGAAAAAACGCCAAAATTATTTTAGCTCCTAATTATTTGCTGTGGTTGAAACGCTAAACTCTTTTCAACAAATCCTGAAACTCTTCAATAAAATTCCTTATTCCGAACGGAATCAAAGAGATTATTTTACTAATTTGATGCACAAGCTCGAATTAATTGTTAGATTTCCCCATCGTCACCAGCAGTATAAGCAGGTTGACACTTTCAATTGACTTGTAGGTTGTTGGGGCTGATTATCTACCAGCTTTGCGACCCCGCTCCCCGACACTCCAAACAAATTGAGGCGATTAGAACGTTAATTGCGGGGCGTAAATCTGGCCAAGTGCCGCCCCAGCCGCATCACAACATCCATCAGGCCCGGCCAAAAACGAGGCTAGCAACCACTGGCCGTTCGGTCGTTCGGCCGTTTTGGCCAGGATTTACGAGCCACATTAGACCAGGCCACAGACTTCGGAGTCGAGTCGAGTGAAGTGAAGTGGAGTTCGCCCGGTCGGTTGTTTTGGCCTGCTCATAAGCAAATTTGAGGCAACAAGTAGCCGAGCTCCGCATGGTTCCAGTTTTGGCCAGAGGTCCCCTTTCCCGGCCCCAAAAGACCGACTTGCCACCGAGAATGTTTACGGCAGCGTTGACAGTTTAAATCGCTCTGTGCTCGTATATTTTGACGTTTTACAGCTCGTGTTTTCTCCTGTGCGAGTTGGTGTGTGAGTGTACCGAATGGCCGGCACTTGTTGGCCTGGCCTCAAGCCGCCTTTTGGTCATTGCCTAGGCCCAGGCGCTAAACGTGAGAAAGAAGCTTTTGCCACCGACCGTTTCTGGATCATTACGCGACCCGTCTATGGGTTAACGATGAGTTGAAGAGCATTTGGGCATTCGGCACTTGACTTGCCCACACAAAAGATACTCCGCAAGGGGGAGGTGTTGGATGTAGGCAAATACAGAGAGGGAAATGGGAGTAAATCGATCTATTACTGTTCGGGGAAAAAAAAATAAAGTACAAACTGCATCAAAGCAATAAACTCGAATTTAACATACAATATATTTAATATCTTATCTTATTCGAAATTAATAGAGTAGTTTCATTAGCCTGAAATGCTTAGTAAAAGTAAATTAATAATTAAAGGCTTGAGTGTGTTGAAACATTTTTTTTTTAATTTAGCTTACTTTAAATTCTATTGTGATTTTAAAGCTCAATTTCATACATATTTTTTGTTCCTAGCTTGCCTCTACAATTTTTGGCTTACGATCTTTAAAGAGTTCAGTAATTTTCAATTATTATTATATTATTTTCTATGAGACCACCCAAATTGATTGCATTCGATCTGTTGATATTATCACAATCACTGTCTATTATTTTGTTTCTTTGTTGTTTATGTTTTTTTCAGTGTACAGATCTTCGGTGGCCTTCTTCGGGGCTGGACCGTGATTTAATCGCCACTGCCCAGCAAACAGCAGAAAAAACAGAAACCCCGAAAAATATGGGAAAGACAGCCAAGAAACACTTTTCGTGAGCGGTAAAGTAGCATTGGAATATCTGTAGCAGTTCGCGGTTGTCCGGCACTCCGACTATTAGATGGAAAGAGACGGGACTAGAGGCGGAGACAGGGACGGAGAGAGTGAAGTGCGTGGCAAGCACTCGATCAACAAAAGGCATCACTTGGATGTCGCCTCGAGTGGATGTGGATGTGGTTGTGAAGTGCTGAAATGAACTACAAACACACAAAGCACGGCAACAATAGGGTGTAAATATTTGCATTCTCTCTCTCTCTAGCACGGCCTCTCGCCGTCCCTCTCTATTTGGTAAATCAAATCAAATATCTGTCAGATTAGAGTGTACACTCGCCTCAGGTGATGGTGATGGTGGGTCAGTGCCAGAACAGAAGGGAATTCCAAGTTTATGGAGGAAAATTTGGGTGAAGTGGCTGGTTTCGAGAAGAAACAAAAATGGGAAGACCAAGAAGATAGTGAGAGTCAAACAACAAGTGGAATCGATAGTGCGGGTATTAAAAGCCAGTGGAAGAGGCTCTTAAAGTCTGGGAAAGCTATTTTAAAAGTTATTGGAGTGTAAAATAATTAAAAAATAACTCCTGTCGACACCCAGAGAAAAACACCAAATACTTTTATATATTTGAATGTTACATTGTTTTTCCAAATGTTATCATTAACATATTTAATTTGTTTATCGACAAACAATATTGCTGTTTATTTTTTAATTTAAAACTAAGTTTATCTATACTTAAATTTAAACACAACACCTATCGGAGCTAAAATAGTACCGAAAATATTTAATTAATAGTGAAAATATTTGGACTGACCATGATTTTTCTCTGGGTGTATAATTGTAAAATATGTAAATATCGACTATGCAGCTAAAGCAGAGAAAGAAATAACTGTATTATACGTATTTAACATTCATTATCATTAGGGCTATAAACCACTCCGGAGTTGAATTTACAAATTTAAAACTAATCTATTTATTTTAGTTATTTAAATGGATTATTATTTAAAACAAAGCCAAATTTAAAGAAACGTACATTAAAATAAATGTACTCAGCATAAAATACATTTTTAAATATTTACCCAATCATTAACCACATAAGATTTATATATAATTGGGTACTAAATTAAAGGTACATGACAGAAAGAGTGAGAGTGGAAGGCAACGCAAATAAAACATAAAAACTATAAAAACCATTACGCGTAACGCAGTTTTGGTTTGGTCTTTAGGTACAGCTAGTTACTTACTCTGGTAATATGGCTGAAAAAACTCTTTATCTGCTTCTCTCCTTCTTTAATAAATAATTTAGTTCCACCTCTTTGAGTTTTTATATTTTCAATATTTGTTTTGCTTTCAATTAACTCAACAAGATTCTCTACAAATTGTTTCATAAATAAATGCATCGTTCATTTCATCATCTGCCCTGGTTCCTTTAACGACTCATTTCCAATTCATTTATTAGTGCGGCCAGCAGTGAGTGCGCCCCATGTTCGTGCTCAACTTTTCACTGAATAATTAATTTATTTTAATTTGTTCGCGCGCTCACAGCAAACATTTCAGTTATGGCATCGATGGTTTTTTCAATTATTGAATTGGTAGCTGGAAATTGTCATATTCCCCTTCAGCTGCTAACCCGTAACCTTTCTGCTCGCCCGTTGCCAAAGAGCAAAAGAACGTTGACAAGCGGCTGACAGCAGTTGCTGAACCCAAACGCCCAAATGGTCATCGATACTCCGGGTCCAACGCGATGTCTAGTCCCATTAATGAGTTCTTGTTGCTGCTGTGCTTGCCGATGTTGCTGCTGTGGCTCAAGTTGTTGCTGCTGATGTTGCTGCTGCTGTTGCTGCTGCTGTTCTGGCTTCTACACAAAGTTCAAGCCAGCGACAACAACAAGTTCATTATTGCCAACTCATCTCGTGAGTGTGTGTGCGACTTAAGCTGGTACTTGGACACTGCCCATGGTTATTGTTGCTGTTGCAGAGAGAGAAATATCTGTAAAACATGTAGAGTGAGCTAGGTAAACATTTTGCATCAAATTTATTGAAAGATTTTACGTTGTTTTGCAAGGTAATTTGTGGTTTCTTTCTTTTTCTATGCTCCAAAAATTTTTAATCACTCATAAATTGAATGCTTAATTATTTATTATTATTTATTTAAGTCAAATTTTTACTAAAAACATTTTGTTAAATTCATATGTAATCTTTCAAAATGTACTTACATATTTTTCTTAATTTTTTTTTGATTTGTTTGTTAGATAAATTAAAAATATAATAACATATAAGAAAATTGTGTAAAAAAATCTTTTTATTGTTGAGTACTTAAACCTTAAACATCCTCAATGAACTAAAACTTTGTGACGAAAAAATTTTTATTTTTCGGATTTACGAAATTCGTCAAAATGTATTCAAAAGAATTACGACAAACTATGTTACTTCACAAAACTAAATTAAACAAATTTTGCATGTTGAACATAGTTTTCGTTGTTTGACTATATATCAAGGAATAACACTTCGTTTTTCAACATTTTTAAACATTCGTTAAAAGTGATCTAGAATGGATAATTTAACTTTTATCTTATTTCTAATATAGTTTTACAGTGTTCCGGTGCTACCACTGCACTGTTCTTGTTCCCAAGCCCAGAACCTACAACTAACCAACCGTCGACGGCGACGACGGCGGCTTTAACTGACAAGAAGCCGGATTATTAATCGACGTTTAATTAATTTATAACCAATTAAGCAGCAACATAATGCGGCAAGCGACAACGACGAGAACAGAAAAAAGCGGCGGTGGCAGTTGGCTACTGCCGCAACTACCGCACTTTTGGAGCGGAAAGGGGGGCAGGGGAGAGAGGGGAAGGGGTGGCAGAGGGGGTGGTGCAGATCCCAGAGTGAGTGAGTCGTAAATGCCAAAACTCGTTCTAAGCTTTTTTGCCCCTGCAGCGGTCTGGACTACAAAAAAGAATTAGCCAGGTTTAAGTTTTTGCTCTTGGTCACTAGATCTCTGTGTGTGTGTGTGTGTGTATGGGGGGTTTTTGAGAGGGGGAGTTGGGGGATATATGTAGGGGAATGCTGGGAGAGTGCGAGGGGGAGAGCAAAAACCAATGTCACAATTTATGGCATTGTTGGGGCAACATGCACCTGCAGCAACAATGAAGCCGCAGCAGCAACAGTTGCTGCCTGGCGGCATGTTCACTGATCAGTTGTGATTTCTTTTTGCTGCTCGCGGGAAATCCTTATAAGCAAAATATGTTAACGAAGCATGAAAAGCACAAAAATTAAATTAAATCCAATACTCGCAAGCGGGCAAAAAAATTAGCCTACACCAGAGGCCTTTCTAAAAAGCAAAAACAATTGAGCAATCTCCCCCAGAGTCGCAGTCGCGGCATCAGCGGACGGTTCCTATTAACACATTAGAAGACCACAAAGCCGGGCACCGCAGGAGTGCACCACCGTACCACCGTACCCCTGCGCCACTGCACCACATCCATATCCACATCGCACCGCTCAAATCACGCACCACCAGCCAGGCAGCGACGTCAAGGTTTTGCAGCTGTCAATAGCAACTCCCGCCGTTTGATCAAGTGAACCAAATTATTGTTTATATCCTTCAGAGAGCTGGGGTAACTCAGGTTCAGCATGTGCCTGAGAGCGTTAGAAATTGGCTTGGATCAGCTTCGAAATTCTTTGGTAATTTCAATGGTATCATGGATCGATTTGAGTGGGTTATTTGAGGAGCAATGCTCAGGATCTGACGTTATTTTGAGTTTTGACCGAGAAGTTCTGGTGGGTAATACTCAAACAAGTGTTGCAGTGAAAAATGTTTATACATCATGCAGTTATGAGTCTATGAACTCAAATGTAAATGTATAATTACCGAAGAATATGAGCCACAAACATTGTGTATCTTCCCAAAGACTATTTCCATTTTATTATCAATTAAAAAATCTAACTTTAAAAGTTGCAATATTTTTGTTTACTAAAAATTAATTTACACACACTTATAATGATTTTATCTAATTAAAAAAAAATCGGTACACCCTTTTCAGCATTGTAATATGTTTTGTTAAAGTTTTTAAAGGCTTGAAACCAATAACATAGTAATTTAATAAAAAGATTTGAAAGCCGCAAATTGTTTATTCTTTCATTTATTTAATTTACGAAAGTTTTATTTAAATAAACACCATTGGTTTATGACATCCCATGTCGTTAACACCGCAGATCCCCTGTTATAACCCACAGTAAATTTAATAATTGTTATTTTTCACACAACAGTTCCCCTTTGATTATCACCTCCATTTCACGTCATTTTGCCCCCTCGAATCTTTTGCAACTGTAAAAATTTATTTGTATCCTGCGCCTTGTGCGTTTCGATTATTAGGGTATTTTCAGTTTTGGCCAATTGGTCAATGGTTCTCCGCGATTTGTGGCAAGTTTTGAGTGGAAGTTGCTCTGTTTTGCGGACGTTGCTGCTGTTGCTGTTGATGTTGATGTTGCTGGCGCTGCCGCTGCAGTCGCCGTCTCAGTTAGCGCCAAGATTTATGTGATCCTTAAGATTTATTGGTTTACGGCATTGTTGTTGCAATAAAAAACAACAACATTCATAAATTATCATTAAACGTTTAAATGTGACGCAGCAGCTCTGGGGGCACGCCGCATGCTGTATGCTGTATGCTGCATGTTGCACGTTGCCAGTTGCTGGTGCAGATAGCTGCAAGCTCAGTTCTGGTCAGGGAGAAAGAGACTTTTGCTATCTTTATAATGAGCCAAATGACATATTTATTTGTTGTTGCTGGCAGTGCGATGTTGTTGCTGCCACAATCAGCGCCCAGTCTGCAATCGCTCAGGTTGTTGCATGCAATTTCTTTTGGCCCGCAGTCGGGATCACGGTCTGGCGTCTAGACTCTAGACTCTAGACACATGGCGCACCAGAGGTGACAGCTGATTGTCATTGTTGGCATATTAAAACAGGCCCACAGTCTGCACGCGCCGCCAACGATGGGCTGGGTCTTTAGGCCCACTTCTACGTTGCTGCAGACCTGGCCCAGAAGCCCTCGACCCAGCCAAGACGTCTAAACGGCGACAGCCACTGACAATTGACACTCTTGGCCGAGTCCCGCATTTCACATCCCTCCTGGTTTCTACGCTCGCTCAGATTAACTTAAGCAACTAATTTCGTATGCAATGTGTGCCTTTCCTTGGACAGGGACTTCGACTTTGGAGGGGAATAAAAACTGGGAGTAGAACTGGAACTGGGAAAGAGGCACATAAACAAAGATCTTCGATCTGCAAACAAAAATAGGCCTGTAACTGCTTGAAGGTCTAGGGCAAGGATACAAAAAAGCCAAGCCACAATTACACACAATAAACAAAAAGATAGAAAGGACATCGAACAGAGGCTGTGTCTTCGAACCAAAAAGGGTTAAAAATAGCCGCACCCCTACTAAGTCTTAACCAAAAAAAAATTAAATCGACGAATATGAAGGTTCAAAAAAATGTACTAAATAACATCTAAACAATTTCAATCACATATTATACTTTAATCCATCTTGAAACAAACATAAATTTCTAAAAAAGTAAGTTCTCAATTTTTAAGAATGAGCTCATAGTTAAAATAAGTTACTTTACACATGCAGCAGAGCTACAATTTTGAAGACATCTGTAATTTCGTATTTATTGTTATGAAAATGTATTTCTTTGGAAAAGAGAATTTTTAAAAGAAATTGACATAGTCTTTAGTGTAACGTACAAAACGGCATCCTAACTTTATTTTTTTTTCTACAGATTAATATAAATTGTTTACTAAGTAGAACTACCGTAAAACCATAACTATTAAACTTAATGAAAAATTTAACTGTCTTTTCAAATACCATATATCAAATTTTTATTAACAAGAACCTCCTTTCAATGAGTGCAAAACAAGCGATAAATATAAATATAATACCCACAATTACAACATGGTACGTACAGGATCATAAAAGTAGTTAGAACCACCTTAAAGACCCCTGTTTTGCACCGCCCCCCTTCTAGCAGCCTACGCCTCTGCCTCTGCAGCTGCAGCTGCCTCTGCCGCTGCCGCTGCCTCAACATTTTCAGCCGGCAATCATCGTTTCGGGCCGCAGACTCACCAGCGGCGCAGTCTTTCATAGCCAGGCCACGGCCAATGCCCACTACCCAATGCCCAATGGCCAATGGCCACAAACAAAAGTGCGTTAATAGCCAAGACACACATGGCAAATGTGCACTGCCCCACCGCGTGGACGCCCCCACCGAAACGGGTGGTTTTGGGCCGGTGAGAGGAGCCTCTTCGGAGCCCGATGGCGGACAAGCAGCTAACGCGCCTTTTACAAATTTTTATTGAAAAATATTAAATTCTCATTAAGGCTGGAGAGGTCCGAGCAGGTTCCCAATCGCGTCCAGGCAGCATCTCGTACACACGGCCACGTTCGCTGGTGGTTTTCTGTTGTTTTTCCTGAACGAACCCGAACCGAAGTTGGCGCGCGCTCACATGCGCCGATAGACTCGCTTAGATAAAAGATGATTTATGGGTTTTATGGTGTGATGGGAATTTTAATTTCCAGCATTTTTGCTTAACAAAATTAAACATGGGACTGCGAGCGACAGCCGGATAGAGGCGATGCGCGGGATGAGGGGCTGGAAATTGGCGGGGTAAGTGGAAGAAAGCCATGCGAAGACAGGCCCAAACGGTTATTTGCCTGTATTTGGGACCCGGCAATTGTCAAATGAGGCGACCTCCTCCAGACGATTCCATTTTTAATTGAGCCAAAGCGCACAGCATGTACCCGCCAGCCGGTAACCAGCAAGCCAGAAAGCCAGAAAGCCAGAAAGCCAGCCAACAAGCCGGCAACTTGCAACTTGCAACTGCTGCGACGGGCAACTGTCCATTATGCTCACTCACCTGTAAAATAAATGGCAAAACTGCCAAACACTTTGGCCAACTGACAACTGCTGCCCCGGCATCATCGTTCCAATTTAATGCCGGGTAAGGGGATGGCTTGATGGGGGGTGGGGAGGGGGACAGGGCATCAAGGGGGCTGGAGCACCCACTGCTGTGATCCGAGGTCTCGCGGCCCGTTCGTTTACCGTTAGGTGTCAAAGATTTCATGCCCCATGTCGCAAACTAACGACACACAATCGATCACAAATCAAACGGACAGAAGCGGCAGCCCGCAGTTGCCGCAGTGGCCGTCGTTGCGACAGTCATCCAAATCCAAATGTGTCTCAAAAATCAGGCCGCGGCCAATGCAAAGCCGTTTCATAAATTGCACATGACCTGACGACCAGCAGCTCCAAGCTGCTCCGCAACTGCCGCACTGCTCCATCTCCATCTCCAGCTCCAACTCCATCCTTCTGCAACTCGAACTGCATCTGCAGCAGCCAAAAGGCAGCAGAAAGGCATAACAATAAATTAAAAATGAATGTCGATGGCTAAGTGCACCGAAAACATTTTTGCTACATTTCATTGCAGCTGAATTTAGTAAAGTAAAGTTCAAGAAGTATGAAAATAACCTAATAAATGTTAGTAAAATATTTTTGTAACTTTTATTTTCTTCTACTTCTGTTAAACATTATTTACATTATTCATAAAATCCACTTTTATTTTACCTATAACTAACTGGAATATAACATGATATTTTATTCTCTATAAAATCCATATCAAACTAAATTACTCTCTGTGTACTGGTGGATGTGGATGCGAGGCCTAACTCAAAACTCGGCAAAAGATCCAGGCTGCTAACTGAAAATCGCCAGCTTTGAGACTCCTTCAATTGGTGGCCGGTCGATTTGGTTATTGGAGCGTTTTTTTGTCTGATGGACAGCTGCCGACAGCCTGAGCCACACATATGTATGTAGTTCCCGCTCCCAGATCGCCTGAGCCCCATCATCCAACCTCCAACCTGCTCCTCCGATTGATGGACAGCGCTAGCTGGCTGCAAAGCAACGCGACTTTATTGGTTTTTAATGAGCACCGCTGTGATTTCAATGCTTATCTAAATGTATTCAGTTGATATTTGTCCACTGGGTGGCATGGGGTATGTGCGATTTAATGAAATCACGGCTTATGACTCATAAAATATTAGCAAACGATTGCTTTTTATGATGTCTGATAGTTTATAATGGAATAAATTAACATCGCAATATCAGCTATATTTCTGAAATCAGAGGGGTATTTAAGTGTGGGCTTGCACCACTCAAAAATATGAAATTACATGATCTGTGATAATAAATTACTTACCTTTCTTTCCACCAATTTCATGTCGTTTCACTACCGCTTTTCCCATGGGTAAATCCCCAACTTGGGATTACCTCGACACAAAAGGGTTTTGCTTAATGGCTGCTGCAGGGCATACGGAGCGTCGATCAGTGTTAATTAAGGCACCTTCTCACTTTATTTACTTTTACTCATTTGCATATGCGTTTGGGTCATTAAACCTGACCTCACCAGCCCACCAGCCGCTGGCATTCATATCCATCCTCCAGCATCTTCCACAGCCGATAGCCGGCAACCGACAGTCGCCGCAATATTGACCTGACCCAAGGCATATTAATTAACCCAAAAAACCGGTCTGTTATATTTGTCTAACCTTTATGCTAAACGCGGTGACGGCAACACCACCAAGCGCAGTTGGGAGCAGAAAACGGCAGTAGCAGTAGTCGCTACTGTCGGCTGCCTTGTATTCGGTTATTAATTTACCAATAAATTGCCATGGCGTATGCGTAATATTTCACAATTGTGCCTTAATGACCGAGAGCGTTATTCATGCACTGATTTCCGCTGCAGGTGTCATCCAATCCAATCCAAGCCAGGCCAAGCCATCTAGCCAACCAGTTATGCGTATTAGCCCAGCTGCCAGGCCCAAGATTCCAGCTCCAAGCTCTCCAAGCTCCAAGCTACCAGCTCCCAGCTCCGGCTTTTCGCATTGAAATTACAAATGACGAGAAATTTGTCATCTTTATTATTGCAAACAACGCGCAGTTGTACGCTGCAAAGTTGCAAAACGACAAACGACGACAATGCTCCCCTGGACAATTGCAATTGGCGGGGAGTGCGTGCCGTGCCACAAAAGCCAGAGCCAGAGCCACAGTCAGAGCCAAAGCAAAAGGCGGCCGGCAGTCGCTGACAACTTGCCACACATCTCAGTGCTGGCGGATCGGGGATCGGAGGGGGGAGGATCGGGAACCCCGGGGGCACACTTGTGGGTTAACGTTTGGCCGCAGCCCCATTGTGCGCCAATTGATTTTTCATTCAAATGAAAATGCTCCGCGGATTTGGCCAGCGATCCCGTAATGAGCACGGCCAAGGCTTCGTTTGGTACAAAAAAGTATTCGCTTTTCTTTTATTTCTCAAAAAATAATACAATTTGTTTTGCCTTTGTGTGTTGTGTTTTTTTTGTGTTTTATTGTGTTTGTCTGCGAGTGTGCTAAAATCTATGATGACAGTTGGTATGAGGCAAATTGCTTTCGGGGTTCGCCAGGGAATACAGTGCGTTCCGTAGCTATAAGGCAGTTTGAAATGTATACATAGGTATCTCTACTGAGTAAAACCAGAATTTCTTTGAGTGTTAACATTCTTATAATGCTAAAAGGCTTTTAAAGAACTGCTATTAAGTGTATTCTTAAAGAAAAATAGTTTTAAGTAAGTTGTAAAAAAGATTGTTTTTTTATTTCCAGTATTTCAAAGGTATAAAATGATCTGCGTATTGTAAGCTATATAAAAAAGTCAGTTTTAGTTTCATATGTCTAGCCAATCAACACTTTCCTTGCCGATCCCCTCTTTTTTTTCAAAATCCTCATCAACTATCACATCATATGCGTATAGTACAAAATGTTTTAATTACCTTTCAGATGAGAGAATTTCTATATATATTTATATAAATATTGATTTGCTTGGCTCTTCCGGTTGTTTTGCCTCTTTCGTATGGATTTTGTATAAAATTTTCTACTTAATAACCAATAAAAATTTGATCTAAAATTAGTTAAATTTCTTCTTACCGAACTAGGCTGTAAATGTTTATCTAGATCTATGTACACGCAAGTTGCTAGCACCAATCCAAAACTATCTGTATGTATATGTATATTTAACTATGCAGATATTTCTATGTGTAGTAGGTTAAAATCCACTTTGTTAACTTGGCTTCTGAAGGCAATTGTCGTCTGGGCTTAAAAGGTGAAAAATTTTACAAATCTTTCCGCCCTGTAACTACAGTTTAACTACGTCTAAGTTGGGCTTTGAGCCCCCTTAAGGTCTAAATTGAGCTACTTAAGCGACATGGAATATCTGGTCTCCGTAAATGATCAATGGAAGTGGTTCGAGTGCATATAAATAATCAAGAGCTGCTCCCCGCAGCATCTCAGATGAGTATTCTCGGATATGAGTTCGAGTTGAAGTTCAAGTACGATTACGAGTACGAGTATGTATGGCCAGACGGGCAGTTCCAAGTCCTCAGTGGCGGCGCATGTGCAGCGACAGGTGGTCCGAGCGGCTGAAGCTGCGGGTGCACAGCTGGCAGCGGAAGGGCTTCACGCCCGTGTGCTTCCGGTAGTGCCGAGTCAGCTCATCGGAGCGGGCGAAGCGCCAGATGCAGCCCTCCCACGTGCACACGTAAGGCTTTTCACCTGCAAAAGATTGGATGTTTTCCGGTTAGTTTGGTAAAAACAAATGTTTGTCCTTTTGATTTGTCATTTTCATTGAAATAAGTGTACCTTTACTTTGGATGACACAAAAATTCTGAGAAAAACCACAAAATATATCCTTTTAAGGGGCCATAGCCATTTAAAAGGCTCAATGTTTATAAATCTACTTAAGGGGCATTACTAGTGTAGTACTACCAAAAATCGATTTTACGCTTTTTCGATAGGTTTTACTTTTTAAAATATCTTATAAATCAGGTAGAATCTTAAATTATTTTTAATTGAAGCCGCTCAACCTTAAACTTTAAACGTGTTTTTCCCGAGAATACATTTTGAAAGTTGATACATCATAACTCAACGAGAAATTGATCTATCGAAATGAAAATGAATGTTCTTAAATATTTTTTCTAATGATTGGTTAACAATTGTATATTTGGTTTTAAGAAACGAACAGCACACAACTTTGTAATTGTTGTAAAAAAGTAAACATAACAAATATATAAAATATACAAAATATAAAAAAAAATCCTTTACAAAAATGTTTAGTGCAAAGACATGAACTGTTTTCTCGGTACCGATGAAAATGAAAAAAGACTGACCTAGGATTTTCTGTAGCATACATGAGATCAGCTTTCTTGTTTCTATTAATCGCATAAATTAATGCTTGATAAGCGTAAAAAATTGCTTGACTAAAATTAAATCAACTGCATCTCACCTGTGTGCGTTCGCTTGTGCGCCTTGAGGTGCGAACTCTTCGTGTACACCTTGTCGCATCCTTCGGTGTCGCACTTGTGTACCTTGCGGTTCTTGGAGAGATCATTGTAGCCGCCGTTGGCCGTCGAGTCGGAGGAGGATCGTCCGAATGCGGAGCCTCCGCCACCGCCAAAGTTAATCCCACTGAAACTGCTGCTGTCCTTGCGCGTCGCCCCCAGAGCCATGCCTCCGAAGGCGGGATTGAGGGCGGCATGTGGTGATCCCGAGCCGGCGTAGCTCTTCCAGCTCGGCGAGGAGGAAGAGCAGCCGCCCGAGGCCATGGACTTGCTGGATGCGCCCGACGACGAGGACTTCCTCGCGGCCTGGCCATCTCCGAACTTGTAGGGGTTCTTGAACAGGCTCAGCAGCGAGAACTTGCGGTCGTAGTCCTGCATGCTGTTCGCCGCCGATCCCGCGCCGCTGCTGCCGCTGTTGCTGCCGTTGTTGTAGCTGCAGCTGTTGTTGTTGTCCTCCTGCTTGCCGCCGCCACTGCCATTGCCACTGCCGTTGCCGCTGATCCGTCGATAGGTGAAAAAGAATGGCGAGGCCGCGAAGAACGGCGAGAATGGCAACTTGGACACACCGGAGGCATAAAGTTGTTGCTGCTGCGTCGACTGATGCTGTTGCAGCTGGTGCTGCTGCTGCTGCTGCAGCTGCTGATGTTGCTGGCGGGCAAAGGCCCCCAACGATGCGGCACCGGCTGAGCCCGCTCCAAAGACCGAGGACGAGCCGGAGCCGGAGGATCCACATCCACCCAGCTTGCCATTGCTGTAGCCAGCCGCTTTGGTGGCCGACGAGGATTTACAGCTGCCAGAGCCGCCGCTGCTGCTGCTCCCATGCGAAGTGCTCGCTGCAAGAGGGGAAGACACAGAGACGGTTAGACGGTTAGGAAAGCCAATTGTGTGATTCGGTTAACAAAATGGCCAAAATGGTGGGGCCACTTTATGGCCGCCAATGCCTAATGAGCATCGTAAATGAACCGCAAACTGAGCCAAACTACCAGCCTTAAACAAGGCAGGGCAAAACTAATTTAATAAGCCGAAGATTTCGATACCCTTGGCAACAGTCTTTCATTTTAAAAGTGAGCTAGCTTAAGAGTTAAGGCAAATCCAAAGCAAATTTATAAGAAGAATTCCATGCTTTGAGTCTGATATATAAATGTTTTGCTGCAATACGAACAAATAACCCATTGGTTGAAATGATATTGTTATAAAAAACTTAATATTACTATCAAGAATTTATCAATGAGAAGTGTGTCAATGTAGAATGCGTAGTATGCTTTAGAAATGGTTATGAACTTAAAATAAATTTGCATATGATGTTTTTAATTTTCAAAATCCAAATTAGAGTTTCCTTTGCAGAGTATGCTTGTTAAAGACCAGGGAAACAGGCGGCCGGGAACACTTCGGCTTGTCAGTCGAGAGTCTTTACACAATCTCCTAATTTCGTTCGACCGCCTCATTGCATCAAAAACGTTTGCATGTCGCGTATTTTATGGCCGGCAGACAGCGCCGACGAACGGACGGATATTCCAAGACTCCAAGTCTCGAAGACGCGGATTCCGATTCAGACGGACAGCGAATCCGTGCAGTCGTGATCCATTTAACCTGTACTCTGGGCTCCAGACGACGACGACGACTACGACTGCCACTTTCGGCTGCCAGTTGCAGTTGCATTTGCAGTTCCAGTTGCAGTTGCAGTTGGGACAAGTGTGTCGATTTTGGCGCCCGCGACATCAACATCAATTGCCAGCCAAACTGCAGCTGCTGCCGTTAGCCAAGAGCCCGCCTTCCCCACCTGCCCCCCAATTTGAAGGGTGCTCCACTCCGCTCCGCTGAGCAAACCGAATTCGCTGGGAAGTTTGCTCAAGCTTGCCACTTGTCTTGGCTTCCTTCTCTACTACATTATTTGGACTATGATTCTCTGGCTTCTTTACTTTCTTATATACCTTACTTTCTTCTTGGCTTCTTTACTTTCTTATATACCTTAGCTTGGTCCTCAAGAACTAGTGGGATGGTTCGAAGGGAGGCTTAGCTGGGGCCACCAGGCGGGTCGCAGGTTGCGGATAGCGAACGACCTTCTGGGAAGGTTAGTTGCGAATAAGCGTAAGCAAATAAGCAACCCCGGACAAACAGCGGGTATACCGATGGAGGTATACCGACAAGACGCTTGTTTGGCCGTCTTAACACCGTAGCCTTACACACCCCCTCCCTCACGACTACCCACCTCCATCCTATCCCCCACATCTCACCTCGGTGCCGGACTAAGGTGTCATTCGACCCGTGCCGATAGTCAGCCTGGCTGGGGGCCCGAGTTAACAAATAGCCCAGTCGCAAACGGAGGGTTCAGGCAAGTGGCGACCGCCTGTCCTAAGTACGCCTTACCCGGGTACAGCGGATCTCTGCCCGGGCGGACCACATACTTCTCCGCAGCTCGTGGGAACACATGAAAAGAAGCAAAGAAATAAAAATCCCGCAGGATATCCCTGCAACCGGTGTCGCAAGACACTTTGAGGAAAGATCCCTCGAAGGCGACAGACCCCAGGCGGCAGCGCACCCGCCTAGGAATAAACCAGCAGCCCAGACATTCCCAGCCAGGGAGCGTGGGGTGCCAGCAGGAGCTACCCTGCCAGCACGCCCACCTCTCGCATCTGATAGGCCAACCTCTATCAGGCAGCTGAAGAAGCAGGACGCTCTTCCAGCCCTGGGACAGCCTGGAGGACTGGACGACCCCAACAGGCGTGGCCTGCCAGGGTCAAAGGTAAAGTGGTACCTGAGGTACCTCATGCAGGGCATGAAACCAGAGGAGGCCTTGAAGAAGGCAAAGGAGCCGAGGGAGCAGCCGGCTTTGGGGACAGCACCGGTTGGTAAACGGCTGAACACCAGCCGCACACCACCGACGGACACCCCCAAAAGGTCTAGGCACGGCCCGGGGGCTAGTGAGACGTCCTCACGGGTCCCTGAGCAAGAGGGGCCTAGCACATCAGCAGCAGCGGCAGTAAAGGCAAAGTGCGGGCCAGGAAGATACCTTCCCAGCCCCATCAAAACCAGAAGCCGACAACCGCTGGAGGAAGACCCTCTAGCTCGGCACCGCCGGTCATCGGACCCCGTCCGACTTACGCGGAGGCTGCCAAGAAAGCCACCCTCATCAGGGTGGCTATACTCCCGGAAGGTTTCCCGGCGGCCAGCCTGACCGCAGAGGAACTATCCGGGCTTCAGGAGTCGGTCATGGACGAGATGCTCACGTCAGCGTGGAGCGGTCCCGTCGTGTTCAGGGGAATCCACTTCAGGGTGGGTTACCTGATTATCGACTGCCTGGATGAAGGCTCAGCTGAGTGGCTCAAGATTGCCGTACCTCAGCTGCGGACGTGGAAGGGAGTACCCCTAGAGACCCGCACGGGAGCAGACATCCCGGCAGCATACAACGCCACGTTGTTCTGCCCGAGGAGCTCCGACCGGACCAATGAAGAAATACTGGCCTTCATTGGTTTCCAGAACCGGGTCGAGACGGACGCCTGGAAGGTCATCTCCAGGAAGAACGACGGAGCTGGTGCACTCCTGGTCGTAGGGATGGACCAGACCGGAAGGGATGAGATAGTGGAGCGTGACCACAAACTCAACTTCCGGTTTGGCCACGTCACCGTGAGCGGTCTGAAAAAGACCAAGAGAGCTCCGGAAGAGACGCCCAATGACGGCACATGCAAGACTGTCGAGGATACCCTCGAACAACCGAATGTGGAGCCGAAGTCACAGCGAGGTGAACAGGATGAACAATCCATCACCAGCATGGACATTGGGGACGACCAAGGGGATGGACACCCTATGTCATCCCAAGAGCTGGCCCAGGAGCTCCTCCTGGACGAAAGCTGCGAAGAAGCCGAGGTGACCGTGATAGCCGGTGGTGGAGAGACTTGCTCTCTCTCTTCACCAGACCTCACGGAGCATCAAACCTCGGAGTGATGGCTGCATCAAGCAGCACTCGGCTAGCCCAGGTAAACATCCATCGGGCCAAAGCAGCATCTGCTGTCTTGGCGAGGATGTTCACCTCCCAACACCTCGGGCTAGCCCTTGTACAGGAGCCATGGTGGCACCATGGCATAAAAGGCCTGTACACGAAGGACACTAAGGTAATATGCGATCCAGGAGGATCACCTCCCAGATCATGCATCGTTATAAGGAAAGATATCAACTATAGTATCTTTTCAGAGTTCATGAGCAGAGACTGCGTCGCCGTAACCATCGACGGCACAGAAGCTGCACCGAAGCTAGCAGTGGCCTCCGCCTACTTTGCCGGGGAGGAGGCCTGTCCACCGCCAGGAATACCCGGGCTAGTAGACCACTGCCGGACGAACAAGATCCCCCTCATCATAGGATGTGATGCCAACGCACATCACGTGATCTGGGGTAGCACGGATGTCAACAACAGAGGTGAGCAATTACTAGAATTTATTTTAAACAATAACCTAGAGATCTGTAATGTCGGCGCCAGGCCGACATTTGTTACTAGGGTACGAGAAGAGGTGCTAGACATAACTCTAGTAACCAACTCTTTTAAACCCCACATTAAGAACTGGCATGTGTCACCAGAAGAATCAATGTCAGACCACAGGACAATTTTGTTTGAAGTAGCCTTCAAAACAAAAAGATGTAGCCCTAAAAGAAACCCCAGAAAAACAAACTGGGACAAATTCAGGTCAACTCTAGAGCTCAATCTTTCCAACGAACCGTCAGGATACCCTAGACATCCCTTGGAATTAGACAGAGCGGTAGACAACCTGGGTCACAAGATAGTAAATGCCTTTGAAGACAGTTGTCCTCTAGGTAGACAGAGGCGGGAAACAGACGCACCATGGTGGAATGCTAGTCTTGAACGACTACGAGTAACCACTCGGAAGCTTTTCAACAAACCAAAAACTGATAGAAACTGGGAACTATACAGGCAAAGCCTGACGCTCTACAACAAAGAGATCAGGAAGGCCAAACGGAAAAACTATAGGAACTTCTGTGAGGCAATAAGTAACGTCAACGAGGGCGCGAGACTGCAAAAAGCAATGGCTAAAAGTGCAGCGGATAGTAATTTAGCCCTGAGGAAAGGGAATAACACCTTCACCTCCACGGATCGGGAGAAATTAGAATTGCTATTTGACACGCATTTCCCGGGGAATACTCCCACTATGGGAAACGCAAGGCGTGATCAACATAGAACCCCTAGGACAGTAGCCAGTGACTGGGCAACAGCCAAATCTATAGTTACGCCCGAGAAACTCAAATGGGCTATTGGAACCTTCCAACCATTTAAATCACCGGGATTAGACATGATCTCTCCAGCTTTCTTACAGCAGGGGCAGGAACTACTCCTAACCCGCCTAAGAAGACTATTGGTGAGCAGCCTAGCCCTTGGGTATATCCCAAGTGCATGGTGCAGCGCTAGGGTGGTCTTCATCCCCAAGATCGGGAAGAAAGACATCACCAGCCCAAAGTCCTTCAGACCTATCAGCTTAACTTCGTTTTGTCTCAAAACGCTGGAAAAACTGGTAGACTACAACATCAGAAGAACAGCTCTCAGAGACTGTCCGCTGCAAAACACACTATGTGATTGATATCCAACGCAAAGCTACACTCCTGAGAATAAGCACTGAGGGCACAGGTAGTGGTTGCATTCTAAATAACAGGGATGCGACTAATTTGCTAGGTGAGGTGCCCCTAATACTCCACCCTAGGGATGAAATGACAGCCGAACTAATCTTCGAGCAGAACTTCACAGCACACCTAGGCAATAAGAAAGATTGGACCACACTGTCTGAAGTGCATCCGATGGCTAAACACACCATTGCATGGTACACAGATGGATCCCTGACACAACAAGGCACGGGCCTTGGAGTAGTAGGGCCTCGCATTAAATACCACGAATCCCTTGGCCAATACACCAGCATATTCCAGGCTGAGGTATGTGCCATTGGACGTTGTGCAGAGCTCAACATACAGCGTGGATATAAGGAAAAGGACATATCGATCCTTTCGGACAGCCGAGCAGCAATTACTGCCTTACATAGTAACAAAATCACCTCGAAGCTAGTCCTAGAGGTGAAGAGTAAGCTAAATATACTGGGCAGTCGAAACAGGCTGGCCCTCAGATGGATTCCGGGACATAAGGACATATCCGGAAATGAACTTGCCGATAAAATGGCAAAACTAGGAGCCGAACAGCCCCTGGTAGGCCCAGAGCCCTACTGTGGCATAGGGAGGCACACTATAAAAGAATACCTTAGGAAAGCGGAAGGCGCCATGAGACAAGAACACTGGAGAAATACCCCAGGTCTTAGGCAAGCCAAAACTCAAATAAATAACTATAACAAGAAGAGGTTCAAGGAACTTATTCAACTGGGGAAAAACTCACTTAGGATCGTTACCGGATTACTAACCGGGCACTGTAGACTGAAAAGTCACCTAGGTAAGATGGGAATAACCAGCAGTGGAACTTGCAGATTCTGCGACATAGAGGACGAAACCTCTAGGCACATCATTGCAGACTGTCCGGCGTTAGCAAGCATAAGATGTAAAATCTTAGGAACCAGAACTCTTACACCTGAGCTCCTAGTAAGAATCAACCCACTAAAACTCCTCGACTTTATTCGAGGAAGTGGGTTGATATCTGAGCTGTAGGCTCTGAATGGGGGTACAATAGATCTTATAGGTCGCGGTACACTGGACACCCCGATATTAATAATAATAATAATATATACCTTAAAAATTATTAATACAACTAATTATTAATTATATCTAACAGAAGCTTAATTACGAAAAATATAAGTTTTTCTGACTAATTAACTACAGAACTTGATGAATTTATAAAATATCCGATAAAAAAGACAAGAGATTCAGTGATAAATTACTGTGTGATAAATATCATTTATAAGCAAGTTTGATGGTTATACTCCTCTGATTTCATACAAATACACTTACACGAGTTACTAAATTCATCATCAGCGGGTGAAATAAAAATCTAGCATGGGGTATTTTATGTTCCCAACAAGTAATTGAGAAACTCATATAAAGCTTTCAAAAACAATTTGTATATTTTTTGTGGTCATCATAAAAGTTAGCCTGAAACTAAACACCTAAAATTTGACAAATTAAAATCGTAGTACATGTTGAAAAAGTATTTAAGATTTATTCCCGTTACCCTGCAAGCCGCCCGCGATTTTTCGCCCGCTAAGCACATTCAATTTTCACTCTTCTTGGCGTTGCAACTCGTTTGTCAGAGTCGAAAACAAAAGCCAAGCGAAAGGGGACAGAGGCGAACCGTACAAGTGACCCAGGCTTAAGTGCTTTGTCAAGCCTGCAAACTCCACATGACCGAGGGCCACGGCAACCAGACCATCCGAACCGGGCTAAAACCAAGACTGCGACTGACCGGCGGAGCAGAGAATGGTCCGCCGGTCCGCTGGTCCGCTGGTTTCTTGGCCTCAAGTGCCTGAAGTGCGTTTGCGACTGTCTGAACATGTGTGCCCTGGCTTGATGCATTTGTAATTTCCATGCCAGCGAGCGTTTTGTTTCACCAGCACCGGGTTATAGTGCCCAAGGTAGCAGACGGAGGTTGCAGACTTACAGTGGTACTTCTTGAAGTAAAACCTCCGTCCACCACTCACAAAATATACGTTAGAAGCCCTTACAGTTGTGCTATTCCATTTAATGTTTTTTTTTTTTAGAAAACAAGTACTAGTTGTTTACGATAAAAACTTTAAGAGCGAAATAAAAGCGCTTTAACTATCCTAATCTTAACTAGCTAGTTAAAGGACTTTATTACCTATTTAATAGCAAATGTTTTACAAGAAATACATTTAGGTCGTTTATAAAAAAAGTTAGAAAGTTCAAAAATAGTTAGACTCTAAGGGTAATTGTTCAAATGTGCATCGTTAAGAGTTATTTTAGAAAATATATTCCTTTTGTTCGTACAATTTGAAACATACTTTTGCCCTTAAACTTAATAAATTTTAAAAAAATTGTAATTTTTGTACTTAGATAGCCCTATTGAATTTAAGAAAAAATCAAATGCAGAACTTTTTAGCAAATCATCTGTTTTAATTTACAGAGACCGTGCCTTGGGGAGGCTTCAGTGGCAGATGTTGGACTGTAGTTTTCGAGGGAGGCAGGTAAAGTAAGCCCCGGGTTGAGGTCCGTTAGCCCGGGCAGGCGCGTTATTAAAATTGATGGCATTTAATTGAACTGGCCATCAACGTCAGCCCACAGTGCTGTTTGCTGTTGCTATTGCTGTTTCTGTGTCTTTTCCGCTTGCCCCATTTGCAATTGCTGGAAAGGGAAGTCCAGCAGCAATAGTACTGAGTACTGAGGATCGGATGGGAATGGGTATGGGTATGGGAATGGGAATGGGAGTGGAGGGAAGGGAACTGGACACTGGACGCTACGGTGGCGTATGCTAATGCGCATTATGTGGCAACTCTCCGGCTGTCATATATTTTTCGTCTCCCAAATGGCCATTCTCCTGTCCAAATACGAGTGTATATCCGCATGTGTGTGTGTGTGCGTGTGTGTGTGTGTAATCACCGCTTTTACCGAAATGCACTCGCTGACTTCATATTTCTGCCAATTTGGCTTTGGCAACGGGCAACGGGCTACAGGCCACAGCCAGCAAACCCCAAACCCCAAACTCTGAGCTCCAAACACCGACCACCAAACACCGGGCGACCCAGAGATTTGAAATCACACTTGTGCCTATTGCCAAAGTGGTGCAATAAAAAAAGTGAATGTTGCCCCCAAGTGGCACCCGGCAGATCCGATCCGATGCGATGCCATGCGATGCCATGCGATGCGATGCGATGCGATGTTATATAGACAGGCTCCTCCATCTCGGGCTCCTTTGGCGCGTCTTCAAATGGTCGTCGCTGTGGCCATAAACTGCTCATTTGACTTAGCTAGATTTACGTTGAGCAGCCAGCAGCCAGCAACCAGCAGCCCCTTCCCCTTTTTCATCCACCCATCCAGCCTCTGCCACTCCCCCGTTCCCGCCCCCTCGGTTAGTGTGCGTAGTCGAACGTGCCGCCCCAGTCGCAGTCGGTGATAATTATGATGAGGCCAGATCGTCCCCAGACCAAGCCAAGAAAAGCAGACACCGCAGGAGAGAGGGAACCGTGGTGATAGGTAGCTGGGTAAAGGGATACCTTCAAGTCGAAATTTTAGAGAAGTATATCTATAGGTGACCAGCTGACAATTCAACCAAATATATACAAGTCAAAAACGCTTACTATTGCATAACTTTATGTCTTAGGGCATGAGCAACAAAATAAAATGTTAAGGCAAATCCTATGATCCTAAAATTTGACAAGTTTTTTATATTTTTCTTTGCTAACGATTTTTAAAACAATCATTAAAAAAAACTTAACAACATAAATCATAAATAAGATTTAAGGAAAAATTAAGATCCCTAAATTAGATATTCCTGTATATTTATATTCCTTTTACTACAAAATTAACATTAAAAATAATAATTATATTTATAAAATGGTGCATTTTATTTTTAATTTATAGGAGTAAAGATAATTAAGTGTTGGGGAACGGGCTTAAAATAATTGAAATCATTTCCACAACGTACGAAATCATTAAACTAATTTAACAAAGGTTTTTTTTTGGTTTATAATTTAAATACTGTGCAAACAACTCTGAATGCAGAATTTAAAGTAAATAAGGTTAATCATGAATTGTGCAATCCCACATGTTCTTAATAACTAATTAAGATGATGTATTGTCTTTATAGAACTTTTTTAAAAAGTTTCAATTAGAAAAATAAAATAAACAACGTTCTTGTATAGATTATTGCCAATCAGATTTGGCAACGTGACCTGCGACAACTTTTATGGCCCACTGTGCAGCGCTGTGTGTGCTATGTGCAATGCGGATCTCGCACCAAATGCGACTGCAAAACTTGCAACTTTAGAAATGAGAAGCAGACGCGGCCGGCGGAGAGAGAGAAAAACCCAGGCGAACAATAAATTACAAAAACAGTTGATAGGGTTTAATGTGCACTTGGTGTGCGATTGGTTATAATTGACAGTTCGCTTGGCTGGCTTGGGCAGCGCAGCTCAACTTGGCTCCAAGTCCGATTCCGGGCCCAACTTAGCGACGTGCTTGGCCAAGCACCACCGAGGCACCGAAGTACCGAAGCACCAGCACCTAGCCATCAGAAGGCACCACCGAGCTACACCGAACACCACCGAACACCACCGAGCACCACCGGGCATCACAGCCATCGTGTGTTACGTTTCTAGCCACTTAATTGCCAGGCGAGCTTACGTTGATTTACTAGTTGATTTTTATATGAAACTGTCGTATTTAAGTTATAATTATGAAACAACATGGCTGCGTATCCGTGTCCGTGTCTTTTTGATTCTGCAATTTTCACACATGAACCGTTTGCTTTCTGGGCCACATCATTTGACCAGCTTTGACTCCGATACGTTTTCGGCCACCGACGAGTCACATTGGATTTATGGCATTGCGCATACGCCGTGGGGGCAGCCATCGGTTTAAATCGCCACTAGACTCTATTCACTATAACATACACATACCCTCCGTTCGGCCGCAGCACTGGCTTTTTGTTTCAGCCATTTTTCACACTCTGCGGGCGTCTTTTGAACCTTGAAATAAAAGTTTTCCCACACTACACACTGCAAAACATTTCGATTTTCCTTTTGGCGGCTGCCCCGCCGCCTCACCTTCAGTCTTACCTTAGTCTTACCGTACCTGCTGCCTGCTGCCTGCCCGGCTAATCCAGCGCCCGATTCCCAGCCAGCCCAAAATGGTAACAGACGTAGACTCTGTGGCAGCAGGGAAAAAACTAATGAGCAACAACACAGCGAATGCAAACTGCACCTGCCAAAGAGAGCCACAGCCAAGGAGCCAAAAAAAAAGGCCAGAAAAGTCAAAACAGAAGATACAATGGTGAACAAGAAATGCCCTTTAGATAAGGCGACCTGCAAAACGATTATAATAAGCTGACCTGTTCCTCATCAGTTAAGCTTTTGTGGTATACTAATAAATTAACGGCAAACTAACCTAATCACTTTGGTTATTGTAGTTTTAAAAATCACAATGAATCAACATAAATATTATTTGAAATATTCTAAAATATAAATATAATTAATAGACGTTTAAATAACTTCAGGAATACCATTAAGAGTTTCATTAAATAAGTCATATTTGTCACTTTAAATTAAAGAAATAAATAATAAAATAATTTTATACCAATATTGTCAATAAATAATAATAATAACAGGTTGTTCTTGAACGGGAAAATAAAAAACAAAAAAATTATTAATGTGGAAAGATTTTATTTATATTCTGATATCAGCACAGCTCTGATAGTGGATCATACAGTAATTAATTAATTAATTGTATCTGATTAAAAAAACAAATGTATTTATGATTTTGTAATTGTAGGTGAATTCGAATTACCCTAAGGAGTCTGGTTTAAATACTTTTTGTCTGCGTTTTTTTACAATCATATCCTGCTGAATGCGACATAAATGTTGATACTTAAATACTTATCATATCTGGTATGCCTTCCAACCCCAAAGGGTATTTTCAGCCAGCGAGGGCTGCCCACAAGAAAATCAGCAAACAGCATCGCCAAGACGTTGGCGGCGCTTCGTTAGCGGCTGCCGTTGCTCCCTCTTCCAGTCTCCAGTTCAAGATAACCCCCAATCCAATCCAAGCCCCTTATCCTACTGCCTCCCACAGGTTTTTTTTATTTGTGTTTGTGTTTGTGCTTTTGTTTTTGTTGATTTGTTTTTTATGAGCAAATTGTGCAAATATCTTAGAGCAACGGCAGAAAAACGTTGACAACTAGATAAATTTAAATGAATTTCTGAGACTCATAAGCTGACAGCGAAATGGTCGATCAGAGTCGTGTGTTTAGGGGCATGCCTCGCATGGAGTTCTTGATCAAAAGGCGGTAGCAGAAAGCCAGCAAAAAGCGGACATTTAATTGTTTTTGCTACCAATTATGTATTTGTCAAGTTAATTGGTATGTCAACGCAACTAGTTTTTAGAGCGCGCAGCTCCGTCGCAGCTGAGCTCCATCTCTTCGGTCTAGCTGGCTAGCTGGCTATCTGGCTAACTGCCTAACTGGACGACTGGCCAACTGGAGTCATCAAAGCTGACCACCGCCGGCGGAGCAAACGCCTGACGCATTGTCAATAAGCTGGCGACGACACACGGACATGGCCGAAGATACAAAAGCAATGCCAATCATGCAGGCATTTTACACCAAGCCCCCAGTCCGAGCCAAAAAGCCAAAGAGACAAGATCCCAGAGCTTCAAAGGCACGCAAAAAAAAAAACCAGTACAACCTTATGAATTTTTATAAAGTGCGCTGCAAAAAAAAAACCAATTATTGTCCTTTTGGGTTGATCTCAACATCAATTCCAAAACAAACATACGTAAGAGTAAAATTATTTTTAAAACATTACCATGCAAAATTGAAGAATATTCAGTAGAATTGTAAGCCATTTATACCAAAAATAGAATAATAAAATTTATGAACTATGAATTTAAAAAAAAGTTAAAAGTGCATGAATGATTTTTATAGGATATTAGAAGCACCAAAATTATAATTTACAACTTTTATATTCAAACTTGTATGTAAAAGCGTTTTAAAAATATAAATATTTTCTAAAGGAAAGGAAAATGATTTACAATCTTAAGAATTTTTCTGAGTGCAGGACACTGCGAAGGTGTGAAATAGCTGGCCTGCCTGCAACCCAAAACCGGACCCGTTTCAGGCAGCTTCGCTTGTCGCCATTGATTGTCAGCGCGTGTTCTCTCTCCTGGCGTTGATGGATGGATGTATGGATGGATGGCTGGATGGATGGCTGGATGGATGGCTGGATGGATGGCTAGGTGGATAGGTGGATGGCTGGATAGCTGGATGGATGGTCAAGTTGGAAGCTGGATCAAGGAGTTGCAAGCGGTTAGGCCCCTTCTTTGACTTATCGCCCGATCTCTGAGTGCTTAACAAATGCTTTGCGCTAATGACAATTTTGTTATACATTTTATGCATGCACAGACACAAGCAGATCGCGCGCGCATGGCGTATACGCAATGTCCGTGTCGATGTCCGTTTGTCCATTTGTCCGTCTGTCTGATGTCCGTATGCCGATCACGATGATGATGATCGCCAATGCGATAATGACGATTATTCCGATGGTAATGATGATGGCGTGGATGCGTGTGCGATAACGCGACGGCAGCCGATGTCGATGGACAAGCCGATAAATAAATTTATGCACAAACCAGACGAGGCGTAAAATGCGCAATTTGATTTAATGCCTATATATGTGTGCGTGTCCCGCCATGGTGTCAGTGTGTGTGTGAGTGTGAGTGCGAGTGTGGGTATGTGCGCAATGATAATCGATTTATGGTGTGTGAAGTTTGTTTCCTTTACGTTTGCATTTTTTTCCCGCCGCGATTCTGTTTTTCCCCTTGGCTTTTTCGTTTTTTGTGTCATTGCTAATTGTGTACAAATATGGACAAAAGCGTGGACACGGCCGCGAAGGCGAAGGCTTTCTAAATGGCCAGTAAGTAGGCAGAGTCGCTCTCGGCCATCGGACATCGCCAGTTGGTAGTTGCAAGTTGCTAGTTGCTAGTGGCTAGTTGCAAGTTGGCAATCGACTAACAGTCGGCTAACAGGCGCTTTAAAATGCCTGCGAGAAATAATTTATGCATTTCTTTGTCTGCCGGCTGAGATAAACAGCGGCAAAGCAGTTTAAGTGGTTTTTTTTACGGCTGCACTGCGTCGGCACAACTATATATGAAACTCTATGGCCCGAGAATTCTGATTGGGCTTGGATACTGCGATCGGGCGAGGGCATTAAACGATCATTTTATGCAGCATTTCATTGATTTATTGATGCGCATACGTAATCGATGGGCTGGCAGGCGAAGACTTAATGCGAGTCTTACTCAAAATATGTCTATAAAAGCTATCGACACGTGTGTGCTTTATGTGGGAAAGGCTGAGAAAGTGCAAAAATGATTTATTTCTGAACAGCGTGTAACTGTCTTTTATACAGGAATGTATGTCCAAGGAAAATCAAATATGCCATTTTGTTTAATACATTTTAATAAGCAGAGGAAGATTTAAAATATTTTTTTCCAAAAGTAATTTATAAGTAAATATTGATATCGAGAGCATTAACAGTACAAAACACATAAACGATAGCTCCAAAGTTATCTCTGCAAAGACCTTTTTTTTTGTACATTATATGAACTCTCATAATGATGTGCACCGAATACAGGCCAAGTCCATTAGGTAGCCGCTTAATAAGTTTAACAGCGAATAAACCAAGTTTACGAGATTAATTAATGTTATTTATCTAAAAATTAGCACCCCGCAATCACTCCAGCCATTATCTGAGGATTGATCGATTGTGCAGTTAAGTACCGACTTTTACAACCCCCTAAATCACCAAATGGACTTTGGCCCGATCCTCGCCAGGCGGCCCGAATCTTTTTGGAATGCTCTTTCCGACTTTTAGCCGGAGTTGCCGCTGGGATAATTGGATCGCCGAGCTCCCAGCATTTTGGGGCTGACGACGGAGTTTGGTTTGGTGAGCGGTAATTGCCGCGTGTTAATTTAAACAAATGTCTGGGATTGCACATTTAATGTGAAAATGAAGAAACATTGCGCCGTGTGTGTGTGTGTATGAGAGTGTGTGCTTACGGCTTGCCCCCAAACGAGCGTCTAGTTAACTTGACCAGTATTACACAATAAAAAATGTATAGTACATTTATAAAAATAAACACTAAAACAGCAGTAAAAATGCAAGTACTAATCTAAGCCAGGAAGAAGCAATAAAAAAAATATGAGATATATAACACATCTGGGAAATTGATATTTCTAAAATAAATGTTTATGGCCTTTTATATGACGTATCATTGGTTTTGGTTGTCAAAAAACATGTTAAACATGCCAAACTGCAGAACATAGTTTAAAAATAATTTTTTTTAAGCATTTTTAAGCACATTACATTTTTTGTTTAAATATTTATATGAAGTATAATAAGTTTTTGGTTGTTTTTATATGTCTTCTGGAACATATTAAATACCAAACTGCAGAAGATATTTTTAAAATAATTTTTGTTTTATTAAAATAAGCAAATAAAAAGCACTCTTATCCAAATTAAATTTTGTTTTTATTTAGGCCAACATTTTTCTTGCTGTGCAGCACGCTGGTTAGGTGGAGCGAGTGAAATAAATGATCCCAGCTTCATGTTTAATTTATTTGAAAGTTAACACACATATAACAACGGCAACAACAACGTCGATAGGCAAACGCTGAATAAGAAGAAGACGAGGCCGGTGACTGTAAAACAGTAAAACGCAAAAACAACAAGAACAACAAAAATTTAAAAAAAAAAAAATAAAACAAAACGTAGACGCAAGGTGGAGATGCCTGGACGTTTGTTGGCCATTTGGCTGGAGAGCACGGCATTAATGCGTCGTAATCACACTAAGCAGACATTAAATGCGTTTTCGCTGTTTGAGCACCACCACAGCAGCAGCACCACCGCTGAAGATCCGAAGCAGCACCGCAGCACCACAGCACCACAGCACCACAGCACCGCAGCACCACAAAAAACCAGACGACTAGCCAGGCGAAAAGGAGCTACAACATTTACTTGTTCCAGCGCCTAAATGATTGATAAAATAATTGCTTGCACGTGATGCTAGAGAGGGAGAGAGAGATAGGGAACGAGAAATAGAGAGGTGAAAAGAGAAAGGCCTCGCCTCACGCAATTCCAATTCCGCTGGCTACAAGTCCAAGTGTCAACCGAATGCCTGGGAATCCCAGGAACCTTCCAAAAACACCCAAAAACAAGTATAGAAACACAGTGTCTGAGGTCCGAAATTTAAAATACCTTTAGAGATCAATTAATCTTTGTAGTTGTATTTGTTGTAATGTCACTGGAGATATGTTAGGTGTTAAGGCAACATAAAGTTTTATTTGCTACACTTAAATCTATATAAACATAATTTTTGTGAATTTATATTTCATTACCAAAAATAAAGTACATGTTCATCTCTACCAACTTTTTTTACTTAAAAAAATCTACTTAAGGTTTAACTTTTATTTGAAACTCAAGATCAAATAATATCCGACATAAATAGAAAGGAGCTAGAGCTGACCCATGAACCAAATAAACTAAAATCTGTTCACAACTATATTTTTTATGTGCAAAAAAGAAATTTATTGAATTTGACTTTCGAATTTGTATCGTCCTATTCCAAGAACACTGGTAAATAAATATTATAGCCCATGAAATTAGTAAATATTCTAGTTTTAAGATGATAATTAACGTTTACAAAACAATAATACCCTCTGCAAATGTATAAATATTCATATTGATGGTAATTTTAATATTTCAAAATACATCAGTAAATAAATATTCAAGCCCTTAAAAAAGCATATATAAATATTATATTTTTAAGATGACAATTAAAGTGTTCAGTCTGTTGCAGACTTCACATTCTAAAAGTAATAATACCCTCTGCAAATGCACAAATATAGATATTCAGCCCCGTCAATCAGCGGTAGAACCAAAAGCTTGCCAAAACTAAAGCAATCCAAATGCAAGAGTCAGTCCAAATACACCGAAAAAAGCATTGCAAATCTAACGAATTATAACGTGGGAAACTAACTGAGAGACACCCCAAAGAGGGAGACGGAAGGTGAGTGAGGGAGAAGGCACAAATTGCCGCAGTTAACGGTTCCTGTTTCATCGCAAATTTGGCGGCTGAAAACAGAAACAGAAAAACGGAAAACCCCGAACCAAACGAAGAAAAAATACAGAAACAGAAACCGAAAGACAAGCGCCTGAATGAAGCTTCCAAAAAGCAACAGCGAACGGGCGACACTAGCCTGCTGTACGGTGGATCGAGGACATGGAAAAGTCTAGTCCTATTCATAAATTGTGAGCTTAAGACTTTGGAAAACAAATATGAAATCTTTAAAAAAATGTTAAGGATATTAGGATAATGTTTAATTTAAATGTGAGGCAGTGATCGCTGGTCATGAGACAATTAAATAGAGACATTTGTTATTGACAGATTAATTGATTGATTGATCTCATTTACACAAGCAAACCTGAATGGCATCTCGTTTCCACTGCGGCCTTAAAATTCTCAAGATGTTCTGGCACTTAATAATTTTAATTTAAATTTGTATTCCAAAAACCTTTTTGTAACTAATTAACAAGAAACCTAAACTTTTATTATCTATATAAATAACAAAGTGTTCATCGAAAAGCGTAAGTATTAACTAAGCAGCTTGTCGTTTTCTGATCCAACGCTTCAAGATCAGATACGGATTATTCTGACTTTAACATTTTATTTACCATTTATTTATCCTCTTAACTGATTGATTTAAGCAGAACCTTTGCACCACTGTGCTTTAGATCTTTGGCAATGCCAAAACGACTGCTCCACGACAAGTGGCCCCCCGCACGGTTCTGCCCGCCCACTCGTGCGCCACATTATTTCATGCAAAATCATGCCATGGGAACCACGACCCAGCGATGCTCCACGAGCAGTCATCCTACCGTCCTCCCATCGCCTCCCATCGCCGCCCTAGCCCCCTCCGGTGTCCACTGCATGAGGCAGCAAGCAGTCTAGAACTATTACCCCAGTCCCTGGCCATGGGACAGCATCCGACTGCAACTAATGCACAATCATCGCAGATTATTTCATTTAATGTCAATACAAAACCAGCAAGAAGCCATCGCAGGCAGTCTGCGCTGCAGTTCCTCCTTCTTTGTGTCGATGCACTGAGAAAAACTATTAGTAACAGAAACACATTTTTATACACTTAGTTTTAGTATTATTAAATAAGCTTCTAAAACTTTAATTTCCTATAAATACGTTTCAACTTTAAAGCAAATGTAATGCAATTAAAAACTTTAAATATTTAAGAGTCTTTATATTGCAAAATAATTTAAAAGAAATAAATTTTTTATTGTAACTCCTGAATTAATAGGTCGATTCAATAATACTACACTTCTGCATTTTATTCTAATTATAAGAAAAACATTATGTTATTGTTCAGTTTTTCTCCGTGCAGCGGTGACTCCGTTGCTGTTTCGACTGGCGACTATGGGTTGTCCGGGACCCGGGATCCTGGCGTGCATCGAAAGCTGAAAGTTTGACACTCCAATTCTCAATGCCGCTGGGCAAACAAATTGAGTGTAGAGCGCGGCAGGGGGCACTGAGGCGTTTTGCCCGTTAGTGTTTTGCAAACGAGCTTAAACTGCTGTTGACTTTTGAAAAGTTTAAGGGCCCGGGCCAGCAGTTAGCAGCGAGCTGGTGACTTCGATCCGGCCAAAAAGACAGGCGATCCCATAGCCAGTTCCAACTCCTCCGTTTGACCTTGCAAAATCGATGTTCAATGTTCAATGTTCGATTTCGGCACATTTTCGCTGGTTTCGCTTTATTTATGGCCCGGCCTGGCGATATTTATTTGAGGCTGTCTCAATGCCCGATTCGATCGCATCCGTCATGCGCCATTTCAATGGTATTTGAAGTGTGCAATCAATTTTGGTTTTGCGGTTTGAAAATAAAGCAATGCTTTGCATATTGGGAGCGAACAGTTTGCGATTGGGATTTAGCGGATGACAGAAGATGGAAGATCTCCTGTGGCGGAAGTCATTGAAAGTGAGGTTTATGAGGGAGTTTGTCGATTTAGCTTTATTGATTATCATGAACCGTCAAAATAAAATAAGATACGAATTTTAAATTTACTGAATGAAAATGTATACACTAACTTGGAGGTTGATTAAGATATCATATCAAAAAGTTGTTTATCTTAAAGACTTCAAACGTCTTTTAGAGCTCAAATTTACACCGCTTTTATCCAACTTAATAACGGCTATATAAATCGCCTAGGATCCAATCTAAGGACTCTCATCTCCCACCGTTCCCACAGTCGACCACAAAGTATTCATAAAATATCTCTCAGCTCCCTGCTGTCAGCTATCTTTTTGCAGTTATCAATTGCGCTAACAACCACCCACTGATGGTGCTGCTAAGGAGGCTAACAACCCAAGTAAAATATAAACCGAGCGGATATCTGGGCAATCTTTTAAATTAATTTGTTGTCACCAGTTTGTTGAAATAATCTAGCGAGCAAAACAAATGTTACCGCCAATCGAAGCCAGGTGGGTGGGCACCGGCACCAGCAGCAGCAGCAACAACAACAACAACGGGCAGCGACACATGCCGGAGCTGCTTCAACTCGCAGCTCGGACCCAAAACTGCCCAACCCCAAAATTGTTCACCTGTCAAATCAGCGAGCTGCGATCTTTTATTGGTGGCAAGAGGCGAGCGCCAATTGTTGCTGGCCACAGTAAGCTGCAGCCGCAGCAGCAGCAGCAGCCGGAGCAGATTTATTTATTTAAGCGAGCCGAGCTGCGGTGCACCCAATTTCAAATGGTGCTGGCTATCCCAGAAGTGCACTGCGAGAAACCGTTTGTGCAAGGTAAGAAACTAAGGGACTTCATTCGGAAAAAAGGTGTGAAATATAAAGTAACAGCAGGGAGAGGCAATTTAATAAATTGTTGTCTTTGGAATGAAATTCTGACCAGAAATTGAAAACATTTTTTTTGTCTTTAATATTTTATTAAGTTTTTAAAAACCCTTTCTAACTTGTGACTATATGGATAAAATATATAAAAATGTATGCTATAACTAATGCACTTCCTATCGATGGTCAATTTCTTGAAGTTTATTCACTTAATCACTGTCACAGCAGATTTTCCATGGTCTCTAAGCTTTTAACAGCTTAAAGCGGAAAAACGTGTGCTTAATTATAGCTGGTGTTTCCGAAAAATTGTTTACGGATAGGATCAATTTGGCACGGCTCCTGGTGGTCTGCGGCGATTTCTCGCAGTGCGCGGTAACAACGGCTGCCGCTGCCCGACTGGCTGGCCTCGTAAAGACTTAATTAAAGCGCTTGGCTTTGCCCACTCCCAATCCCCGAGTCCGAGCTGGAGTCCAAGTCCGAACCCGAATCGAATCCCTCTCCGTCTTGGCTTTGGTTTTGTTTGGCGACTGGGTTTTGTTGTTGGCCGTTGGCCGAGCGATAAATTCATGCCGCTAATTTGGCAGCGTTAACTCAATTTGTGACCACAAAATGCACAATTTGTCGCTGATTTTGATTGCCCATTGGCTTAAATCGGTGGCCGATTGTCTGTGTGTCTGCGTGTGTTGTGTGCCATGAGGTATTGGCCACGCCCCAAATGCTCACCCAATGCCTTTTGTCTGTGGCTTTGTTTATTGTCTAATTATAGAGAGTCGGGCAAAAACCGCAAACGGGCCGGGGAGGGATGTGTTGCGATACCAAAAGTAGCTGCAGGGGAAACGACTGGTCCCAGCTAAAGCTCCCAGCTCCCAGTTCCAACTCCAGCTACAACTCCAGCTCCAGCTCCACCTCCATTTCCTCCACGGGCATCGTCATCATCTCACGAGTGCATCCAACTGCATTCGGCTTTATCGGACCTCGCAAATCTTTTCTCCTCACACAATTGACTGTCGGCTCTTTTCTACTGCGGGGCTCTGTGCTCCGATCCGATGCTTCCTCCGTCTTCAGGGGTCCCAAAGAGGTTGGTCTATAAAAAGATTTTCCCATAGCTTGCCGCTTCATATTTTAAACTGATAAAAGTGTGAAGTGGCTGGAAAATGTGGTTCAGCTTATGCATAAAGCGCGGCAGCCTTATAAGGCTCTCAACTCTAAACTCCTAACGGACTGAGCACGCACTCCGACTCCGACTTCATCTCCATCTCCGATTTTGAGTTGGACTGCATCGGCAGATACAACTTAACTCGGACCCGCAAACCCGCAAAACCCGCAAAACCCGCAAAACCCGCGGACCCGTGGACCCGATTCAATCCACTAACTGGCTCATAAATCTCGGCAATTAATTTTTTAAAGTGCAAGTCCACTGGAGTGGGACTCCTAGCCGTGACAACTGTCACCAGCTACACACGTTAAGTAAATAAAAATTTGCTCACATTTGTTTTTCCAGCTTTTGCGTAATTTGCGCAGGAATTTTTCACTCGTTTCTCTTTCCTGCAGATTTGCAAGATGATTTAGGGCATACAACTTGTTACGCAACGCACTGGGTGGAGAGGGTAAAACTGGCTAAACATGTGTTTAATGATAGGGATATTAATTGGGGGATTGTGAAACATTGTAATTTAGCATGGAATTAAAAGAATAGAAAGGAGAGTCTTGAGACACCATTTTTATTCTCTTAAAAATGTCATAAATATTTTATGCCCATGCTTATTAAAGAAATTAAAATTTTTATGATTTTAAGATTAAGAAAACATTAGATAGATAAAAGATATTAAAATCAAAATTAGTGATAAAACTGTACAAAAAAATATTAGTACATGTAAATGATCGATTTTCAACCTTTTTAAAAATGTTTACATCAACTTAAAAGAATGTAAGAAAGAAGTATCCAATTTGTAGGCAGTTGAAGTGACTGGATTGCGTTTGTCTATTCATCACTGAAATCAGTGATGTAATTTTTAATCAACAAGTCTAACGAGCTTGGGTTGTTCTTCGACTAACAATAGATTGATAAATATATATTTAAAATTAAACTGTTAAACTGTTTTTGCTAAATAAATTTCCTTGGTATTTTTACCTTACCTTTCTTATCCACTACCACTTTTACTTTCAAAATGTCTAAAAATATCACAAGAATTCATCGAGCCGGGCGATAGCATGTCACTGAAATTTCACACACTTATTGCACAATCGAATCCATCAGCCATATTTATATGGTGTCTGTGTGTGTTTTGGGATTGCTTCATTAGGATTACTCCATTCGCCAGCCTTAATTTCCTTGTACGAGCGCGCGCACATTCAAATCGTTAGGCCGAAATGTGCACAGTTTTATTTTACCAATAATTTGCGAAAAAATATTTTCACGAACGTGGGAAAACCGCCAACGTCTGCTGTCCATGTTGTAATGGTCGTCAGCCCCCCTGTCCACCGATCGATCCCTGATCGGGACCAACCGATCAACAGCAGCAATCCATGTCAAACTGAAAATTCAACAGAATTCGAGAGCAGGCGCAAAGTCGACGTCGCAGTCGCAGCTAAATTCGCAGTTGCAGTTGCTGTTGCAGTCGCAGTCGCAGTCGAAGTCAGCTGCTGCTGCTGCTGCAACAGTCAACCAATTATTTTTATCGATTTGGTTGCAGCCGCGAGACGCAGCAAAAGTTTCTGTTGCAGACGCAGGCTTTTCATAATCAAATGTGTGTGTTTTCCCAACCCCACTGTGGCATCAATGCGCAGCTTACAGCTTACAGCTTACACAGCTCCCAATTTCAATTCCAGCTCCAGCTCCAATCCCAATCCCAATTCCAGTCAAAGTCGGAGTCTGGATCTGTCTCGGAGTCGGGGCTCTGTCTCGGGGTTGTGGACATGTGGCAGGCGCAAATGTGCGACTTGTTGTACAATTTCAAATAGAATTAAATGATTGAATGCATGAATGACTGACGCTAGCAACTGGCGGCCAGTCGACAGAAGACTTAGGCACCGAACGCAGATTGAGCGAGAAAAGGCACTGAAAGATAATATTGGGCAAAACTTTAGTAATAAAGATGTTCAAGTTCAAAAAACTAAATTTATTGCTAACAAGAACTTTAGAATAATGTACTTGAAAGCATTTAATCTAGGTGCCCAATTTTTTAATATTTTGATAGCTTGTGCTATCAATTCAAACGGTTTTAACTAAAGAAAAGAAAAAAAACGGGTTAATTCAGTAAATGTAATATAAAAATGTAAATTGTTTATCTAATGTACATTTTATACCAAGAAAACTATTACACCTTAGTATTTACTAAAATTAGTAAGCTACTTAAGATCACCTGATTTCATCATAGGTTAGCTTTCTGTTTTATACAAAGCTTTTACACTATTAAAGACATTAACTTTTATGAATATTCAAGTAATTTAAAAGAAAAGAGGGTATCATATCATCAAAAGACAACGCTCCTAAACAAATTCAATTTTCTTATCAAAGTTTATTATGGGAAATAATGCAGCTTTTAATCACTGGCTGCAAAACACTGAAAATATATTATTAAATATAAGTAATACTATTTATTTTTGTTTTCCCCAGTGCAAAAAGCCTCTTGAGTCAGGTCTCTCCTTGACTCTCTGTGCGAGTGTTGAAAATCCTTTCAATAAATAGTTAAAGACAAGTAGCCGTTAAAACGCATTCAGCTGATTCTGGTTGTCGCTGGCTGTCGTTGTTGTTGTTGTTGTTGTTGTTGTTGTTGTTGTTATTGTTGTTATTGCTGCTGTTGTCTGGAGGGAAGTTGTTGCTGTGAAAAGCAAAGAGTGTTTGATGGTGGTTAAGCTTTTGGCTTTGATTCATGATGCTGCTGGTCCGAGGTTGTCTTGCCAGGCTCCGTGTGGCATGTTTCGTTTGTTGCGTTTTTGATCGCAATTTGACAATGCGAACAAACACAACAGCAACAGCAACAACAACATCAACAGCAGCAACATCAGCAGCAAAGGCAAGAGCAACTACAGACGGACAACGCTAAAATGAACATGCGCCCGCTTGTCATTTAACATTTTTATGATTTTCAACATGCAAAGGCAATAACATTGTGGCTGGAAAATCGATGGAAAAAGGGGAAAACAGGCGGTTAAGGCGCTCGGATAGTCCGTCTGCGAATGGGATGGATTTGGAAAATTGGTCTTCAGTTCAGATTTGGCTTTTATGGCTTAATTGAAATGGCCACCTAATGAATGGGAATGGCCAAACGGCAATGCCAAATGGAGATTGCCGGCATTTACATAGTTCCTTCGCTCCGTTCTGCTACATTGCTAAATCCCCATGGAGACAGACACAGGAATTTGAATGAAACTCGTTGATGGCTGACAGGAAATTGATTTAGGATTCCGTGCTGCCCCGCCTGTCTGTTTATTTTTTTATGTCCCATTACCATTAAAGTGCCCATTAAACGATACATAAATTTAATTGGATTATAATTGTATTTAGGAAATTAGGTTAAATTTTTATCCTTGCAAAAAAAAACTATAATAATTGGGTAACAAATATTGGCTGCTATTAAAAAAAATCGGTGCGATGTCAGTAGGTCAAGATAATTAAGACAATATTTTAATTATTTAAGATGCCGTTATGATTTTTTTTTTTAAATTTAATTTAATGAGTCCTTTTTTGGAAAATTGAAGAACCAATATTATGAAGTAGGCAGTTAAACAAGCAGTGAACAAAATATAGAATACAATAAATAGTACCTATTTTGGAAACATCAAAAAAAAACTAATTACAAAAATATAATAGCAAATTAAAATGAACAAATAATGTGTCCTATAGTATAAATACTATTATAATTAAATATCAAAATTCTATATATTTTACAAAGTTTATTATTTTTGTTTAAGAATAATGTATGCAAGAAGCCAATTAATATGCCAGCCGAAACGCAATTGTTCACTTACACAGATAATTTAGACAAGAATGTTCATAATTTCCCATCCCATTAATGTAAGCAATTGCCAAACCAAAACTCGCTTCTTGGAAATGATCTTGGTAAGAATTTTCTTCACTTCCGATGACAATCTTGACAAGATCGATGCATGAAATACAATTTTCTTGCTTTATATTCCATTATCGGTCGTGAAAAAGTTCCCCCGAAATATCGAAGCGATCAAAATTACTCCAGCACAAAAAGACTGAGAAAGCAGATGGGCGATCGAATTATAAACTAAACCAATCCGACCTGGGCTGTCTATTGATGCCCTGCACCGAGTCAATCTCCCAGTGCCAGAAAGACGATAAACAAAAACAAAAAATAAGAGGAAAAAAGAGCCTCGGCAGCAGCAACAAAAAAATAGAACGTGAGAAATATTATTCGATGAAGCGCCAAAGTAAACGCTTTGAAAAGTTGTTAGTTTATTCCTCTTGTTGTTGCTCTCGGAGGTTTGCTGCCTGTCTGCAACCCATTTTGCGCCTTGTACACGCTACTCGTCGTCGTCGTCGTCGTCGTCGAAACCTTTCTGAAGGTTGATTGTGAAAGTCACGATTGAAGCAAAGTCACACTCCCCGAATCGAATGACGAACAGCGGCTTAGGGCCGCCTCTTCTGGCTGCAGACGGATTTCGTTATTCATCCAGAATTTGGCAATTCCCGATGCGGTTTTACTTTTCGGTGACAAATTGGCAAATTGGGCAGGCGAAGCGGATTGCGCGTGTCATTAAAACGCCGACGACGTTTGAAATGCACCGACTGCAATGAGTGAATGAATTGCTGTCTGTTGGGATCTAAGGTGTTTTGTTTTTAAAGGGGATCAGAGGGGCAGAACACACCTTCGCCTGGCGAATTGCGAAATTGTCGCCGCTGGAAGACACACCCGATCGAAAGGAGGGAAAAGAGCCGAGACGGAGACGAACCAAACCCGGAGCTGCTCTAAGCATTTGCCGCATTTATTAAAATCACATACCCTTCACAAAAATGAATGAGCAACTATTGCATTGCGATTTCAAAACAAAAAGTAGTCATTAACTGGCTTCTTTGCTTGGTAGAACTGGTATAAAATATTTTACTTTATTTATATAAAAAATAATTGATAATTTTAACTACTTTAAAAAATAAATATACATGATATTTTTAATTGTTGCAACGTATATTTTCCATAACAAAAATGTAACCATTTGCAAAACTTTAGCACATTTTATTTGCACATGCAAGGTTGTACTTCTCTTAAATCGAGTGAATTAAATAATTATTTCGTTATAACATTATATGTTAGTTAAATACAAAAGTTATTTCAAATAAACAGCCCAAACAATATCCTCGGATACCACAAGATAATTAAATTAGTCAAGGAAAAGTAAGGAAAACTTAATAGAATTAAAAAGGAAAAGGTAATCAAACATTTTTCTTTATGACTTTAGAAAAATATATAAAAACTTATATAGTTTAAACTCGTTAACATTTTTTAAGCCACCATCAGAGTATCGTCTATTTACGAGCATCGAAGCCTCGTGGATTTCCCCACTTATTATTTCTTTCTAAATCACTTGAGCTGGCTTCCAATTGCAGACTCAGGTCGAGTGTAGGAGAACGGGAGGTACGAAGTCTTTTGCCGACTGCCACAACTGAGTGAGTGGCTTGCCACATTCTACTCCTACACCTACACCTCCAGTGACATATAAGGACACTAAGAAAAAAAAGCCTTTAACAAACTAGCTTATAAAATGTTTTTTATTAGCAGGGGAATACATTTTAAAAAAGTATTTTTGAAAGAAAAATGCTATTGAAGAATTTGGAAAATCAATAAATAACTTTAATGTAATTGAAAATATAATTTTTGGTTTTTTTTCGCAGTGCTCAACTGGATGCTCCCACATGCCGCTAGCTGGGCTTGTAGTTGCTGTTTCTTTTGTCGCATATCACTTACAAAACGCAGAAGAGCGATCCACACCCAAAAAGCAACAGCAACACACGAGCAACACCCAAGTGCAACAAAAAAAAAAAACTTCCGTAAGCAGTCGACAGTTTAATGACTTTGATGACGCAGCGTGTGCTTTCAATTTACAAATACAACTCGACTGCCAAGGCTCCACTGCCAATTGTTATTGTGGTCTTCGATCTGTGGCTTTTCTGCCGTTGATGTTGCTGTTGTGCTGCTCATGTTGCTGCTGGGTGTGAGGGTGTTGCCGCTGGGACTGCGTTCTGTGGGCGTCTCTCAAACCGCTTTTATTATTTTTTATTTTCATTCCATTTTGCCACTGCAGCATCAACGTTTGGCAGCTAACGTTAAGGAAAGATTTGTGACCCTACTTTGGAAACGATAAAGGTAGCCCAGCCTTGAAAGTTGGATTGAATTTTGAATTTGGGTCATTCGGCAAACGAAATGAGTAAGAGTTATCCTGGTAGCTTAGTCTTTGATACTCAAAAAAATTATTTGAAGCGATTTCTCATGATGTTAACATAACGACTTCTTTTCACCTGGGTAAGTCCAAAATAATCTTTTAACCAAAAAAACTAAAAAAGATTTCATTATCAATCAAATTTTAAAATTGTTTTACTTAAATTTACTTAAGCCTTTCAGATAATAAATTTCAACTGCTTCAAAAAGATAAAATAAATTGGTTTTGCTTCTTATTTCGTAAAATAAAAGTATTATACGATATTTTTCTTATTAAGAAGCAAAGCCACTTTTTATAAAATTTATTAATAGTTTAATTTTTCTATGAACATTTTAAAAGTTTTCGATGTGGCAACAGTTTTATAGTGTTATTGTTCCTTTATAAATTTCCCAGAGGACAAAAAGATCTCAAATACCATTTATTCTAACTGACAATCCAATCCAGCAGCCAAATTCATTTAATTTAAACAACGAGACAAACTGTCAACCAAAAATCTACGGACATTACTCATACGCCACATGGGACTTGATGTTTGATTCAAACTATTTACATGTTTAATTGATGGCAGCGATGCGATTGTCGCAGAGTTCTCCGTTTTTATATAAGTTTTAATTTACTTGCAATAAATTTTTGTTGGACTTCTGTTTATTTTTTGAACATGTACCGCGAAAATGAGCCAATTAAAGAAATGCTAACAACCACCGAGAACCGTAACAACCTTGCGACCATAAAAGCAGCCACAAAAACAAAAAAATTGGCACACACACGGAGAGAGGGAGATAGAAAGAGGGGCAGAGGGAGACGGAGACAGAGACAGAGACAGAGACAGAGACAGAGAGATGGGAAGAGGGCGACGGGCCTTCCTGTGGCTCTTGGCCAAAGTAAAACCAATCAAGTGGCGCACAGTGTCACTATTACCACCTGACATTTACACAAATCTAGCTTTATGCCTCGAATGAAATGAAACAACAACAGTATGCGACGATGGACGAAAACTGAGCTACACTACAAGAAAAATAACATTGCATTTTTAATATTTCCTCTTCGTTATTTTGACTTTAAACTTTTTTATAATTTTGGAACACTTGGAACAAGAAATTGTATTATTATACAAACAAATATAATCAGAAAATTATTATAATCATAATGTTATGTCTAAAAATGTAGGACAGACACACTTATAATTTGTAATTTAGCAAATAATTTATTTTATGAAAATAATTCAGGTAATAATATAATATAATGTGTTATAATGGGTTTGCTTTTGACCCAAAAATTGTCCTATTAATAATTTTAGGCTTACATTTTTATTTACATTAGTTTATAAACTAGTTAAAGTTTAATTTGTGAGTTAATGGGAATAATGAAATGGGTTTTTCAAAAAAAGGCAGTTGTTCTACAAATTATGGAATGGTTATCTTCGTTTTTGAATATTTTTCCAAGTGCAACCAATGAACAAACAAACAGACCAGCAAAAGACAACGACGACTTCCTAACAACGCCGCCTGGCCCGTTTGGACTTGGTCCGAACGCTGCTCTGGCCTATCGCAGTGCAGCGATCAAAGTGCTTGGACCCGGGCTCAGACTCAGGCTCAGGCTCAGTCTGAGGCTCTGGCTCTGGCTCAAGATTTGGCTGAGACCCAGGCTGAATCTGAAGAACGGGCCTCCGCCGGAGAGCGTTCGGCAGCCACCAGGCGGCTTATCTTAAGAGCCGACCAGCAGCAAAGTCTACAACAACCACATCCACATCCACATCTACAAACGCCGAACAACCCGCGACGAGGAAAAACTCTTTTGTATGCGGAGCACATGCGATGGAACGATGGAGCTCCGCATTGCCTGCCTGCCTTAAACTGATCGCTAACAATCAATTTATTGATTGAGGTCTCAGGTGTAATCGATAAGAATGTTTTTTTTTTTTTGGTTTGTTTTGTTTTTCCTCGCTCTCCGTTTGCTGGTTTTTGTCTTTTGTCAGTTGGTTTTTGCTTGACTTAGTGCTCCAGTTTGGAGCTTTTTGCTGGCCTAACATATGACATGGCTACATGACATTATCCGATTTCGATCCGCATTTGTTTATCTTAATGCATCGCTGCGGCCCAGGTTGCAGTCGGTTAGCCAGTTTACACATGACTTAGCGATGGACACTTGACACGGCATCGATGGCATGAGTTAAGTTAAAGCATTCAGAGGCGTATCTTGAGAACAAAACTCGATCAATCTATAAATTTATTTAAATGAGATGATGACGGTGTCTATAAACCGATAAGAAGTGACTGAGCACCCACCGATAAATCTCTTAATAATTTTAAGGATTGTTCTTATGGTTTTTACGATGAAATCATAAAATATAAAAATATATAATATATACATTTTTAGACCTGCATAAGAATTACAAAATAAAATTTGTAATACTTAATTGGTTTTTATACTAAAAAGCACAAGCTTTTTTATAAAGTATTTTTATTATTCATTTATTTAGATAACACTTTTTATTGGTTTAAATATAAGCTGAAAAGGAATATGGAACAATTAAAAAGGGATTCTCTAACCTCTAAAACCATTAACATTTACTAACATTTAATAATTATTTATGTTAATTAATTTTATAATCCTTAAATAATAACTGTGTTTATATAAATGAAAATATTATCCAAATGAGAAAATACATTTATTTACAAATTCTAATACACATTTCAAACCTGATTATCTTCTTCCTTTGTTAAAGCATTTTTCCATAATTTTGGTAAGCAAATAAAACCTTCATTAATAATTAAGAGGTACTTAAGAGTCAAAAATATTCAGAAAGAATTTATTCTATACTTTATTGGTTGTGCATGGTGGCTAATATTTCCATCCTCCTATGGGCTCACATTTATTTATCTCCAATATACATTTTTGGCCTTCCCAACTCCCCCGCTCAAAGTATTTAGCGATAAGAGTCAAAGTTCCTTTCTCAGGATAACCCACCTTCACATTCAGATCGCTATCTGCCGGGCTCTACCATCTGCAATCTGAATCTGAGACTTAATTAGCCGCTGGGGTTCAATGAGGAATTAGCCGGGTGCACATGGCCATGGACGAGCTGGTTGGTGGGCGTTCTCCGCGAGAGTTGGCCAAGTTGGCTTTGGCCAGCGTCGATGTTTATTGCAGCGGCCGCTACAGATTTGGTTAACAGTTAACAAGCTTATCGCTCGATACGGTAAACAAAGGTGACGCGACCGCTGCGCAGCTGTTCCTCCGCCCCCAAAAACTCGGATATTCGCAGGCATCCTGCATTTAGTCTATATGTAGATATACGTATTTACTTTTTGCTCCTCCAGATAATTAAGGCAAGACGTTGGCCGGCAGCAGCAGCAGCAGCAGCTGCATTCGCATTCGGGCCACCAGACCACAAGACCAATTTTGGCCGAAAAGGAATCACAGTGTGGTGGTGGTCGGTTCAAAGGCTTTGTTGCTGCTGCCGGTTAGCCTTGTTAGCCGCCGAAAACAGATAACGATCTGAGTTGGGGGCGGTCAATTTAATGGTTAACTATTAATAACGTGATACGAAATTGGCGTTAATTTGTAGAAACATTCCCTGCCGC